>NC_133692.1:2867043-3549315 GCF_048934315.1 Petromyzon marinus | reverse complement strand
GTGACGGTACCCAGGGCCCCTTTTGTCGTCAATCCACTGCCACACCCGTGCCGTGCGGGCCCTTTTATTTAATCCATAATAGAGTTTTTTTGCGTTAGATCGCGTAAATAAATCTGTCGTTACAATCCGCCACCACCCGACACAGCCAACTAGTCAGAGTTGTCACGTAAACAGAACGTGACAATTTCATATTATTTTTATTTTACCAGGTAACCCCCCACCCCGCCCCCCCCCCCCAGCCACGGAGCTGTGTATAGCTTTTTTTTTTCTCTCCGAAACGAACCTGGCCATCACGAATGTATAGCTTCAACGAAGTGGCTCATCGTGTGCACATTTTACAGCGGCCAAAATGCTCGGAACGCGCGATATTTATTGCCACACGTGGAGGGAAAACCCGGAGGACCCGGATAAAAAAATAACGCGACCACGGGCAGAGAGAGAGAGAGAGACAGTCACGCAAACTCCAAATATACAGCAGCAGCAGGCGCCAGGGTCGGGCTCGAACCCACGACCTCCCGCATGCCAAGCGAGGCAGTTAACATCCCCGCCTCTTACAATTACATCAGCTCCCCGTGTGACGGATCGCCAACTGGGAATTGAGCACATTATTTCAAGTCGTTTAGAGTCAACAGTTTAGAGTCTTGATTGTTTATTTATTTATATAATAGGCTTTTCCCCTCCCCCCCCACGCCCCTTACGTATCAAATGCACGCATTGGATACGTAAGGAGACCGCCGGCTGCTGCGGTCCGGGTGCTGCCGGAGGATGCCGCATCCCGTTCATCAGCGGCGCAGACACAGAGCGCTCGTTAGCGTTCAAATGCGACTCCTCCAGGGGCACCCCCTGCACAGCCATCGCGACGCAGCCTTCGTGAGCATTACTCACGATATAATTAATAATAATACAACATTTAAACGTGGAATAACTCACGCGTGAAAGCAGACACGTGTTTAATTGGCAACGCTGCGACCGGGTGCCTTTGATACGCTCTGAATCCCCGGCAACCCCCCCCCCCCCCCCGAGTTTGATTCCAGCCCAAAAGCGAACAACGTCACTGGCGAGCGATATCTGAACCGGTCGCGGGCCATCCCCTTTCGTCATCCTGCAATGACCAACCTGGGTGAAGTATGGACAAAATAACCCCATTGACCGACGTGACATGGGGGATGCCTTCTTTATCCAGCAGTGGATTGACAAAGTAAAAAAAAAAAACGGGCAAAGTGATGCTATGCTCAAATTAAAATAAACTATGAACTAAAATATATTTTTTATTTCACCAGATAAGGCCCACTGAGTTACATCGCTCTTTTTCAGAAGCGACCTGGCCACGAATGATAGCTCAACAGAGTGGCACATCGTGTGGACATTAAACGTCGACAAATACTCTTAATGCCTGTTTCTCAATGTGGAGGGAAAAACCGGAGGAACAGGAGAAAAATCCACGTGACCATGGGGAGAGAGACACTCAAATTCCAAATATACAGGAGGCGTCAATGTCCGGATTGAACCCACCTCGTATACCAGGCGAGGTGGTTAACATCTCGCCACCGCGGCACACTAAAAGAGAGCATTGAGGCAGTGCTCATATCCTATTCACAGCTCTGGGCCGGTGGGAGAAATTTCACACACACACACAGAAGGGCTACTCACTTTATCGACCCTGGAAAGACGATTGGCCGAGTCGACCGTATACCAGGATGTGAACTCGCAACCGTTCCGATCGGGTGCTGCTCGCTCTTCCAGGGAGCCACACGGCCCGGGTCGGGACTGACACTGCTAGGCATCTGTGAAAAAGAGCTTCATAGCTAATCGGATTTCTCCAGCATAAATAAAAGATTCTGATACCGACACGGACCTGTGAATTATTCATCATTGTTAATTTACGGTGGTGACGCATGACCCGCAGCGTAGGAGACTATTTGATGAATCGAAACACAATGGACATTAGACGTATTAAGCTCAAACAAGAGACCGCTCTTGATGTTATAGATTCTAATTGATTCACAGTGACCTCGCGTGAACTGCGGGATCGGATGAAGGCCTGTTTCCTTCTGCACCGCGGCGCCAGGGCAGGGCGCCTGTCACAGGAGCTCACGCAGTGCGGGGGAGACGTGGTGATGCGATCCCATCACTCAAGGCTATCGGTAGACACGATGATAAGGCTTTCCAACTAAGGCTTGAAAGCAATTCATTCATTAGCTCTGTCCGCACACATTCAGGAGATTTTTTTTTTATATATATAGAGAGAGCGCTTTCATTGAAGATCACAGAGTGCTGCACACACGTGGACATTTTGCTCTGGAAGAAATGTGCTACACAAGACAAGATGATTATGGCTAACAGATTCCACCAATTGGCACACTAGGTTAGACAAATACAAGTCTCTCCCTCAACCCCCTCCACCACCACCACCAACCCCACCGTGTGATTTCGGGAACTTAAAATGTGCAAGTCCAGAAGAAACTCCCAGCATGTGCAGCGAAACGTCGGACATCGGTACAACCCGAAACAACACGTTCGGAGAGCTGAAAAGCTAACGCAGACTGTCAGGGCCAAGCACTGTCAGCGAACGCCTACGAAGGCCGAAACGGTATACAAGGTGGTGGAGTGGCCAGCACCACGTCTGACTGCCTGTCTCCTCCCCAGTGCTGATGTTTGTACAATGCACTCAGCCATTCGGTCAAGCCACCCTCGGGGAAGCCTTGTACGAAAGACTTGGGAGACCTGGGTTAGATTCCTGGCTACGGATAACGTCAGGAGCAAGTGACTATCTTGGACAAACAAAAAAAGCCTTCCCCACGTATAGCCACACATGGTTTAACACGTATGCTCCCGCGATCAATATTATTCCTAATAAAAGTTTTTTTGTTAGATCGCAAAGATATAAATGCGTCGTTAACCCACGCCCACCCAAAATAGCCAATTAGTATGGTTTGTGTCATCAGAAAAATCGCCGGATGAGGCTGCTTGTAATCACCAGCGGAACGTCGCGCTATTCAAATTGTAAATGTTGTGGGTTTACCCTCCAACACACCGGTGTGCTGAAGTAGTAACTTATTGGCACGTTTTGTTCACGTGACAAACCATACTAATTTGGCTGTCGGGTGGTGGTGGATTAACGACACATTGATATTCACGCGATATAACCCAAAAAAACACATTTATTACGAGCCACAGACTGTCGTGACGATCACCGACGAAGGCCTGGGGCTGCGCGTTAGCGGGTGGCGTAGCCAGCGACCAGACTCGACCACCCACTTGCTAAGTCGACCCCACAGGAAACGCTGCGCGATGAATTCGGCGACATTTGTTCGATTCCTGGCTTGGGCTTACATCAGTCGTGGCCGGGTGAACGGAATAGACACAAAGATTCCCCGTCGTGTCGCCTTAACAGACTGTTGGGGCAAGTGCTGTTTGCGAGCACCTATGAAGGCCGGAACAGGCGCACGAGGGGCTGGGTGGCCAGCACCATGCCCGGACGCCTTTGTCTCCCTAGTGGCACCAGGTACTCATTGGAGGCCGAGTCGACCTAGTGGAGGCCCAGGACCGGTTCAGATAATTAATCGTCACTGGCGTTTGCCGAGAGCGCTAATCGAACTCGGGCCGCCAAGATTTCGTAGTGCAGTGCGCTAACCGCTACACTACCGCTCCCCACAATGGACACTCGCACACACACACACGTCCAGGCCCCACGAACGCGTGCGTGTGTTGCAGAGACACCGCGGGTGTACGGTTCTGTCGCGGTTCAATCCTCGTGGGCTTCTCTAGGTGACGCGATAACAACACGCTCGCGTAAAAAAAAACTGACGTGCTACCCAGTGAAATGTGGTTTGACATGTTTATAAGTAGGTTTTTGTTGCTAAATAAGGCGACAAAAAATGTTCATTGAATTAGCTGGGTCACATTTTAGCTGGGTCACAATTAGCTGGGTTTACATTTTCGTATTCGGTTCCGATCTTTCATTAGCGCGTCCTCTCTGCGCTAACGAGGATGGTAGCTCACGGGGACCAACGGGGAAATAAATAAAACACACGCGCACAGATTTTAATGAATGCTGCTCAGCAATGCCGCGTTTTTATTGCAATTTATGCGCAATTAAAAATCGTGCATTGCCCAGACTACAAAGCCATTTGAAAAAGAGAGTAGGACATTTTTTTTTTTATTACGAGGGTTTTACAATATGAAAACCCCTGCGCAAATGAGAATAGTTTTTTTTTGGAAAGTTCAGAGCTCACGGCCAAATTTATTTTCTGACAAAGATATTTTGAAATGGCACGCATCCGATGGCGTACAGATACTGTACACACAACAGCAGGCAGCTCCGCAAAGCCAACGTTCATATTTGTTTTGTCATTCATTGCAAGAATTTAGGCAGCAAATGATGGGTGTCACTGAATGTGAGAACGAATGCCCACCGACGAGATGCGTTCGTGCCACATAACGACATACGTGACAGTGGAGTGCTCGTAATGAGCGCAGGAGTCTCCCCATGCACTGCCACGAACACTCAACGAGCCGCACGGATGGATTCGTGTGGCCCCTTGGCATCACCATCACAAGGGGACGCGTCCGGAAAACACCGCTGGGAAAATGCTGAGTTGGCGATTGTCGCAGGATACCTCATGATCTAAAATCATCATCATCATACGCGTCCGATAAAGCAGTCGAATTACACGAAGGCGTGATGATCTGTGCCTGGGCTTAATTAGTGCAAATGCTATAATTGAGAAATGTACATTGTGAACACGATGCTTATATCCCGCACCTCCGATTAACACGGTTGGTTACATACGGTGCGAAAGAAGTTCAACTAATGTACAAACGGTTAAGACCAATGCCCTCTGCGCATCAGCCTCTCGCCTCCCCCCAGCTCTCAATACTCTGAGGCCCACTGGCCTTGTGGCCTTAGTTCACAGAGCCTTGCCCACGAGGATCGCCAGCACTCCTGGGTATTCCGAGGATGGTCCTCGTTTTGAGCTCGTCGTCCCGAGTCATCGCAAGTCCTGGTTTTTTGTTCAGATCCGTAAAATTACCACATCGCATCACTCCAAACGATGCATTCCCATGTAGCTCTGCCCTCCACTGGCACCGAGGTATTCTTAAAAAAAAACAATACGCCCTACTTGTTTCAAACCTCCGAGATGGGGACAATTCTGCCAAAAATCCACTTCTCGATTTGTGCGGCCTCCCAACTCTCAGGCCCAGTGGCTCACGGTCATTCTGCTCGCAGGCCCGTCAACGCTCAACACAGGTGACCAAAGGCCCTAGGTAACAAGTCCTGTTCTACATCCTGCTCAGTGGCCCATGGCCTCAGAGTTCATAAGGCCTGAAGGGGGAGTTGACATCTCAGGCTGGAAGGCCGATAGGGCACCACGTTGGTGAGATGTTAACTACCTCGCCTGGTGTACAGGAGGTCGTGGTTTCAATCCCAATCCTGATGGCTGCTGTTTGCGTGTCTCTCTCCCCGTGGCCGCGTGGATTTTTCTCCGCGTCCACCGGTTTTTGCCCTCCACATTTAGAATCAACAACGCGCGTTGAGAGTATTTGGCTGCTACAAATGTCCACACGATCAGCCACTTTTGTTGAGATCCTATTTGTGATGGTCAGGTTCGCTTCTGAAAAATAAAGAGCTACGTAGCTCAGTGGGGCCGTACCTGGTAAAATAAAATTAGTGAACACCGCGCGTTCGACAGGCTTCTTCTCAACTCGACCTACGCAGTGGTTCGTGGCTTCTGAGCCCACAGGCGTCTCTCGACACCCAACCCACTCCGTGCCCCATGGCCTCACGAGTCGCTCACGCGATGTCACCGCTGAGGCCGAGCGCTCTCGTTGCATCCCGAGCCGAGGGTCACAATCGTCGACTGTTGAGGAGACCCCCCTCCTCCAACCCCCCCCCAACCCCCCCCCCCCACTCCATCCCACCCCCCCTCATAAAACATGTAAATCCTGTGACGCTTTAATTTTCCCTCCAGAAAATGATGAACCAATTCCATCTGATTTAAAATTTATGGAATTATATAGTTCGGTATATAATACGTTAGTTAAATATGAATGTGCTTACATATTTATAAATGTATGCTGGGTTTTTTTTTACATCAGTATCGTTGCTTAATGCGTGTGAATATTATTTTTGTATGTGCAGATGGATAACGTTCGAGAAATGTCCCTTGTATATGCAAATCTTGAGGGTGTCCGTGGTGTAAATGTTTCAATGTGTAGCGCGTGAATGTGCCTTGTATATGCAAATCATGCAGGGTGTGAATGTGGCTTGTATATGTAAATTCCCACTGTGCGCGCGTGTGTGTGTATAGAGCCATGTATATGTAAATATCTCGTGCGTTCCCTTGTATATGGTAATGTGTCCGGCTACTTGTGGATGTGCCGTGTGTGTAAACGCGTAGCGAACGTGCGAATGTTGCCGGTGAGAGTATGTGTAATGTATTGGTAATTGCGGCATTTCCTGAAATGTTTAACGGAAATTAAAGAAAAGAAGAACCGCACAACGACCATCATCGCCGGCAGATAACTGCTGGCTACCCTGCTGCCCCAGGTATCGCCACGAGTTATTAATTTCATTTAAATGTTTGCATCGAGGCGTTACTGACGGATAGATTTGTCGCTGCTCAACGATAAACGGTGTTAAGGTATCTCTCGGAGGAGGCCCCACGGAGTAGAGGCGCAGATGCCACAGGCCGCACGGCCGCATCGCAAACAGCAGCGAGGGCCCATCTCGTGGGAGAGCCGGGCAACAGCCTTCATCACAACAATACCCCCACTCCTTATCGTTCAAATGGGGGAGCGGAGAGGGGGGCTGGATGCGATACAGCCGCCTGCCAAAGGCTAAAAAGCACGTTCTTCAATCTCATAGCCATCAAATCATGTTGGTGAAATATTTAACACAATTGGCAGGGTTTTTATTAAACGTTTGCACCACCTGCACTTTATTTGCCGCGGTTTTCATTATTTTCATCCGAAAACTTCGTGCGATCCTTTCTGTATACAGACGCTCCCTTCCCCTGCACCTCCGATGACCAAGGTTGGTTACGTACGGTGAGAAAGAAGTTGCACTTACATACACTCGACGGTAGTTGGAGGGGGCAGGACAAAGTAAAAATGAGTGCACTTAAACGATGCAGGCCATCGCAGCTTTTCCTTACATGCACAGCGGTCGAGAGTTTAAGCATCATCATCATCACGATCCATTGGGCAGATAGACCGTAAGTGTCCACGGCACATTTCGTCACTGGTTTCCACTTTCAATATGTCTTGTGCCAATACGCTCAAGCATTTGCCACATCTCTCTGGCAACAATCTCTTACGATGCCATCGTCAAGCCATTCTCTGGTAGGGCTTCCTCCCTTTGCGATTCCTTTCATTTTTCCGAACAACAACAACAACATGAGAATAGGTTTTCCCCTTTTTTTCTGGCAACAACAACAACAACACACTTTTAATGTTCCGATTGTTGTCTATTCTGCTCGAGCATCGACACGCGTTGTGCGTTCGGGGCTCCTCACCACCCACCTCGAGTTTATTTATACGCTACCCATTTGAAGCAAGGTCGGTTGATGATAAGTCAGACAACAAAGAAACAAAATCCAAGGTCCGCCATCTATTCCTGGGCCCGTCCAGATGTCGCAATTCTCTTCGATTGCTGTTCTCGGCGAGCGCGTAATGGTCCCTCCCCCCCCCGTCCACGCGCGAGCGGCGATGATCGCCGACACGGACGGCGATCATCTGTTAAAGTGTCCGCGGCGCATGTGGCCGCACGTGGAAATGACTTCCTTATCATCCGGCGATTTCCAGATAGAGGAATTTAAATCGTGACCAAGGAAGGCCATTATCGCTTTGGCACAAGCATACGGACGGTTTTCGTTGTCGCGCCTGGCGCGCGTTGGGTTTGATGGTGGAATTAAACACCACGCATCGTCTCAGAATCAGAAGATTTATCCACGCTGCGCGAAATCCGATGAGCTATGAAGCTCTTTTTCACCAATGTCCAGATTGGACGGGGCATAACGTTACAATAACAAACAATTAAAAAAACACGATAGTATTATTGGAAAGGTAAGCAAATAACAAAACAATATACATACAAATAAAACTTAACGATTTTGTATTTTACCATGTAAAGCCAACCGAGCTATTAACTTTTTTTTCACACGCGACACGGCCACGAGTCATAGCTCAACAAAGTGGCTTGTCGTGTGCAAATTTATAGCACCAAAACAATGTTCAGTTTAACTCGGGCGGAGAAGTTGGGGCCTGACTTTCGTGACGCGGGTTCGGTAAAAACAAAGATGCTGGAACAGCAAGGACGTCTCAAGCTGCGAATGCCACCACTCACACGCAAAAAAAAGTTCAAAAGTGCTACCCGCCAAGAGCAGACTGTGTCATTTCGATTTTCCCCAGCACATGATCTAATGCTCACTTTCGTTGCTCTAAAAGGTTCACAGCCGACGCTTTAAATGCTACGTTTGTCACTGCCTCGCCTTCTCCTGGCAGTTTGCTGGCAGTTTGCTGCCAGGTGCTGATGAAATGAAATATATTTTTAGTTTCTGCCAGTGTCCACCGCGGCTCAGGTGTCCCGGAAAAAAAAAGAACGGCTCGCAATCAATACATCAGCCGCCGATCAAACAGCCACGGAGGCAACGCGCGCCACCACCGAGAGCCCGCTGTGCGTCGGGACGAGCCGCAATGCAGCCGCAGTCTCAGCGAAGAAGAGCAGCTTGTGTCGTGCAGAAGAACGGCTGTTATATATTGACATTTTTTTTGTTTGACCGTGTAAAGGGCCCATCGAGCTATTTAGTTATTTTTTTTTCAAAAGCGACCTGGCTATCCACAAATGATAGCGCAACGGAAGTGGCTTATCATCATGCGGAAATTTGTAGCGGCCAAGCTCTCGAAAGGCACGCTTCGTACATTGGTTGGAGGTGAAACCCCCGGAGGACGACTCCGTGTGGGAGAGCCACGCAAACTCCAAATATTCAGAAGACTTCAGGGTCGCAACGCAACCCACGACCTCCTGCATACCTGGCGAGGTAGTTCACACCCCGCCCCCCTCAGCCGAGGTCGTGAGACTGACGCGTTGCCATCGGCGGCTCGCGCCCACGCGGCTTCGGAAGGGGGGCGCGTGGGTTGGGGGGGCGGGCAGAAGGGAGAGCGCCTGAGGCCGGGCAAAGTACCGAGCAAGCCCGCGGCCACCAGGTGGGGGTGGAGGCCCGCGGGCTCCCGGGCCCCAACCGACGCGGGAACGCGCCGCTTCGGCGTGCCCCCCCCCGCTACCCCCGCAACTCCCCATCCCCAACCCACAATCGTCACGCGGCGCAGTACGGACGAGACAGACAGACAAATCAAACGCAAGGGTCTTGCGTGGAGAGCGGTGATGAAGCGCAGCTCGGACAAGAAGACGTTTACCGACAGCGGCAGCATCGACTGACGGACTTACCCAGGCGATGCGCGTGGCAACAGCGGATTCGTACGTAACATGCTGAGAAAATGTGAAAAAACAACGAAAATTGAGGGTTCGTTCCCATGTTTTATGTTCTCGATAAATGCTTCTGGCTTGAAACGTCAGATGATTGTACAAGGTGTACCAACGTAATATTTTTTTTTAAGTAAGGTGTATTTTAAACAGAAAGAAATATTAACACGTAGGCTTTCGCGACCAGTATTATTCATAATAAAGGTTTTTGTGTTAGATCGTGTAAGTAAAAATGCGTCGCAACCCTCCACACCAGACACGGCCAATCAGTAAAAAAATGTGTCACGTTAACAAAACGCCAATTAGTTACTTCTTCAACCCACCGGTGTGTTTGAAGAGTGAATCCACAACATTTAGAATTTGAGTGGAGGGTTGTGATCTAACCCAAAAGCCTTTATTATGGAGAAAGGAATATGCGAAGGAATTATTTTTTAAAGGGTCAACTCATTGGGGGAGGGGGGGGTCACAAGACATCTGGATCACCCCGTATAAAATACGAGGATGTGTTTCTTTATGACACTGACGCTTGAAGTAAAAAGAAATCCTTCTCTAAAATGCAAACCCTCTTTTCGAGCGTTGTCCCGCCTGTGGGGAAGCAGGGGCCACCTGAAGAAATATCCGGGATAGTTCTGTGATATCCGCTTCCGTGGGCCTCGTCTCAAACGCGAAGGGCTGCACCGCTCTTATGAAGAGATTCCAAATTGGCAATTGGTTTCATGACGGGACACCGATAAAGCTATCGGGGTACAATGGTGGGCGCATTTTGTTCTCACAAAACATTAAAAGCCAACCATTTTAGAGGGCCCCATAGTAAAATAAGAATACAGCACATGAAATGCAAAGACCGTAAAAAACTTTATTACCATTGAAAGAGCATTAAGCTAGGGTACTCGCTCAGCCTTTTTAATTTTCCACTAAAGATTAATAAATTAATTTTAAAAAGACCTCTCTGAACACGACCATGGCATTTAATGGCATGGCCGTGCCGGCCATGTCCCGGATCTGGCACCGCTATCACATTTGCATGCATTATTCAACATTACACCGCTTTGAGTGCTTGAGATTGTATCCCAGTTAAGCCTTATTTATTTACACAGCAGGGTCCGATACCCTAATGGGGCCTGTAGGTTGCATCACCGCCCTCTACATTATTCATGATGCTCGCCTTCATGGAAATATGTAAACAGCTGGGGCACCGGTCGTTCTGTAGAGTAAATACTGCCAAGGGGAGCAGGGGGAGAAGGAGGGGGGGTTCTCCCCTTTCCTATCGCCTAAAAAAAGATGTAAAAAGAAAACCCCAGCGAGAGGTAATTCCCGCTTTGTGGCAACATCGTCGGCCGTTCAGCTTTTGCACGCAGGGAGCGCAACTGTGCGCACATTGGAAACAAACGCGCCTGTTAACCGCGCGTCATGCAGAATAGCTGCGGCGTTACGTTTCGCGACGAATTCGTTATTGTGTTGCAATACATTCAACTCAGACGGGAACTTCACAGAGTGTGTTTTTTTTCATTGTGGCTTCCCTTGGACAGGTATATCGACAGATAAATAACAATGCACGTGCAGGCCCCCTTTTCAATCCACTGCTGGATGAGAGCCTCCCCACACCGTGGGGGTCATTCAAGGTTATTCGACCGTGCTCCACTACGCTGGCCAATGCGCTTTGATGAAGGTATGGAGGACAGGCGTGGGAGCACAGAAGTACCTTACAGCACAGCAATTTATTTGTATGCACTGCCCTCGGCTGCACACAACATAACTCCGCAGCCTATGACGCCGGATTCATGGATGGTGGTCACCTCCGATTAGCACGGTTGGCTACGCACGGTGCGAAAGAAGTTCAACGTGCATACATACGCGTACAATGGAGGCGTGACCCTGCTTAGCTTCCGTCAATCTGGGTGCACTCCGAGTCATTCGTCCGCGGGCTATACACTTTGTTACACTGCAGAGGTCAAATGTTGACCTCTGTACGGGCCGAGCATTGCCCAAGCATGGCTTTGCCCCGGAATGCAAAATTTTATTTTGGATAACGGCTCGAGGTAACCGGGGGGGGTCCCTCTCCGCGTTGGCGCCGCGGTGTCGCCACGCCTGGGTGGGTGGTGGTGGGGGGGGGGGCAGCGTCAGGGTCAGGTCGGATCTGAGCGGTCATCTTCAAGGACGGCCTCAGCCTCCATCTGCCAGGGAACAGCGGGGCCCGAGTCGCCCGCGACGCTCCTGACGCTGCTGCCAGGACGCCTCCGGGCCACCCCCTCTCCGTGCGCCAGACACGAGGCGCGGCCCTCTCGGTCTCCCCCGCTGCTTGGCAATTGTTTAAATGAGTAATGCGGGGAGTGATCCTCTACGCAACAAGACGTAATTACCGTTAAATCACGGGTGTGTTCCGTATTTAAATAGTAAAGCGCCGCTTGCTCTGTATTAACCAGACAGCAAATTGAAATCACTGTCGGTGAAAGCACCAGCGGAGAGGGGTTACCGCCCCCCCCTTCTTCTTCTGCGTTACGGACAGACGCCGTGGAGGGGAGGCTGCAGCAGGAATGGCGCACGGCCCCTCGTTAAACATTCTGCGCTGTTTCCAAATACCCCCCCGCCTCCACCAGACATTGGCTCGGATGACAGCCCCACGCCGCCGCCCCCCCCCCCTATTTTTTTAATGGAGGACAACAACATCAACATCTAGCGATAGCTGCAGGAAGAGCAGCAAGCCATGGGGCAGGAGCGATCGGCACGGCGCGGGTTAACCCAGCGCGCGGGGGCTGCTGCTGCTGCGCGCGGCTCGGCTGCATTATTTATTTGAAATGACTGCTAATGCCCTTGGGGGGCAGAGGACAACTCACGTGTTTCCAGCAAAAACAAATTATGTACTTCTTCCATTAAACAGCATTCGGCATCGGCGAGGCCTGTGCCCTGCACGTCGTGCTCGGAGTGCGGCGTGCAGGGAGCGGGGCATTGAGAGCAGCGCCCCGGGCCGCTGCTCGCTTCTCACGTGGCGCAACGTCCCGGCGAGGCCCACAGCCACACCATCCGCGAAATGCAAGCGGCCACACCACCACGAAGACACGTCTGCCGCACCGCCACGGGAAGCCGCACCACCACCGCACCACCACCGCACCACCACCGCACCACCACCGCACCACCACCGCACCACCACCACCACCACCGCACCACCACCGCACCACCACCGCACCACCACCGCACCACCACCACACCACCACCACACCACTACCACCACACCACCACCACTCCACCACCGCACCACCACCACCACACCACCACCACACCACCACACCACCACCACACCACCACCACTACACCACCACCACTACCACATCACCACCACACCACCACCACCGCACCACCACCACCACACCACCACCATCACCACCACCACACCACTACACCACCACCGACACACCACCACCACCACCACCACACCACCACACCACCACCACACCACCACCACACCACCACCACCACACCACCACCACACCACCACGACGACGGGCAGCTGGAGGACTCGCAGGGTGTTTGTTGTGAAGCCACACGGCCACAACGGGACAGATGGGCACGTGGCACAAGGTCAATCATCCGCACCGCGATGACGAGTCCACACTGCAATCCGACCACATTACTCCAGGACAGGATTTATGTTCGAGTCACAGTCTCTGAAAATCAAAAGTGACAATGAGATGCAGCAGCAGCGGCAGCGGCGGCGGCAGAGTGAAAATGCAACTTCACGACGGAGGTTCAACCTTATCCCTGGCTCTTCATCCCCCTCCCGGCTCTTCACCCCCCTCCAGACTCTTCACCAAATGAATCTCCCTCCACCTCTGGGCTCTTCAACTCCCCGCATACCGAGCACTGCCCACTGCCTTGACAGCCAAGCGCGCACGACGGCACCCGTGTCCCAACGCGCACGACCATTATTCCCCCGCGTTGTCTGCGCAATGTATCCTGGGTTATTGTGCGAACAGCGATTGTGATGATAATGTATTTCCCCCCCCCCTCCCTCTTTCCCCAAACGCAACGCCACTCGGAATCACGAGTCGGTTCTCCTGCGCCATTAACTCAGGACGGGTCATTCATTTCACAGGCAGAGATTGACTTAAATATGCACATAACACGCCGAGGGCAGTTTGTCATTCATGCGGGTGCGGGTGGTAGTGGGGTGGCGGCGGTGGGGAGTGGATTGATCGACGGATGCTGCACGGACAGAACACGGAGCGGCGGAACTGATGAGTAAAGGTCTGCTTGGTTGCTCAACCACCAACACGTGGCACCACGCCTGGGAATCTTTCTCCCTCCTTCGCTCACCGACAACACCACCAGCACCAGCACCAACCTCTCACGGGGGAAGATCGGTACACAAACCCACAATTTGTGCGGGCTGTTTCTGAAATCAATACGAGTGATGAGAACATTGTCTCTAACCTACATTTTTCATTTGAAAAAAAAACCCCACACACACACGAACGTACGACTTGACGGGAGAACACGAACCAGGTGAATGAAGCGCGTTTTGCAAGCAGCGGGTATGGGCTGGCTACGCTGTAGAGGTTGCGTGGAGACGCCCACCGTGAAACCATCTCGACCTCTTTGGCGGCTTCGTTGTATATCCTACCTGCGAATCCTCTATACCTGCTCAACAGGACCAACCAGTACTGTTCCCTCCCCCCTCCCTCCCCCTCTCTTCCCCCCCTCTCCCTCCCCCTCCCCCTCCCTTCCCACCTCCCTCCCCCTCCCTTCCCCCCTCCCTCCCTTCCCCCTTCCTTCCCCTCTCCCTCCCCCCCTTCATCCCTCCCCCTCCTTCCCTCCCTCTCCCTCCTTTCCCCCTTCCTTTTCCCTCTCTTCCCCCTCCCTCCCTCCATCCCTCCCCCCACCTTCCCTCCTCTTCCGCCCCCTCCCTCCCTCGTCCCTCCTCCTCCCTCACCATTCTTCCCTCCTTCCTCCTCCTCCCCCCACACCGCAGTCGTCCCAATCCGGGTGGAAGGGGAAGGGGGGAGGGGAGCGCCCTTCGTGGTCTTGAGCCAAAGTTGGTCAACCGGTTTCGTGGCGCGAGCCTTTTCTAAACAGAGCCCGGTCAAGTGACACGCGTCCCCCAGGACTCATTTCATTGCTGTTTCTGAGGCAGAAAATTAAAGAGTGGAACTGCATTTTCAAAGGGGGGGGGGGGGGGTTGGGGGGGTGCGGGTTGCAGGGTGGGTGGGTGTCACTATTGGCTGCACAGTTGATGAAAAAAAGTCAGCGGGTGGCCCAGGAATATCATCACCGCACTTTCTCTTAAACATCCTCGCAGCTTCATCTCCGCAACGACTCCTCCAATGCTGCTCGTAAAAAAATAAAATTATAATAATACATAAACAAACACGTTGGCTACGTAGAAACATAACAACAAAGTCAAAACTGTCGCCAATGAAGGCAAACAAAGATATCAGAATCAGAATAAATATTTATACTGGGGGATTGCGATGAGCTATGAAGCTCTTTTTCACAGATTTTCCAGTAGGGGCGGATCAGAACGTTACAACGATAAATTATACAAAAACACGATCGGCGTGCAACGTATAGGAAAGATAAACATATCACTTTTAAAATATATACAGGTTTATATACTGTATGCAACGTATATGAAAGTTTAAAAAAATACAAAAAAATATATAGATTTAAACTAAACAATATATATTTTATCTTACCAGGTTAAGCGCACTGAGCTATTAGCTTCTTTTTCAGAAGCGACCTGGCCACGTGGAGCTGGGCAGCTCCGTTACACGGACAAACCACAGCCCAAGACCGGCGGTGACAGCAGTGCGTCGCCTGTAATTGGCGACGTTTCTGGCAATGGCCCTTCCTCATGTGTGTCCTATGAAGAAGAACTATTGGCCGAAACGTCGCCTGAAACATCACCTGTGATATTATTTTGTTTACTTTAATGGCCACAGTTTGATTGTTTTCCGAATGTGTTGAGTTGCCGTCGATTATGCACCCAACTGCCCAACCCAGACGGCTGCATCAGCAGCAGCAGCGTCACCAAATCATTGTTTGTTGGTAAGGCCGCGCGTATAATGAACAGAGCGCGCGCGTGCGTCATTATCGGTCAAGGGCGAGGTGTAACAGCGAGAAGCAGCCTGCCATCAAACGTGCCCGAGCCTCGCCAGGAGCTCAGCGGCTTGTTGAGCCTACGCGGCGGTTCCTCGACGGGCGACCACCACCACGCATCACGTGTGCTGTGAGCTGCTGTTGCTGCAGCGTTGAAGTTGTCAACAGAGGTCAGCGCAGAAACATCCATCATCATTATCATTACACTGAATTCCAACGTCTCATCTCCCTGCTTCCACCAACCCGCACTGACCAGCTTTGTGAAGTATGGACAACCTCGTCCCATACTCTTTGGTTCTATTCGGTAACGTCACGTAGGGAAAAAGAATAAAACAACAAAAATCACGACGTTTCGGCCACAACACAAGCGGCCTTCATCAGGTGAAGGGGCCAGACTGTCTCGAGGACAGCGCTGGAGTGGACACAGCTAAGCTCAGACCGCGACCTTTAAGCTGTGTGAGAGGAATCAAGGTGCCTTGACAAAGGAATTAGCATAAAAAATTAGCATTTAATTGGCGGACTTAGCATGATGAACGGTGAACATGTGCAGGTCGGCGAGGGGGTGGGGAGGTGTGAAAAGGAAGAAACGGGAAGCACGAAAGTTTGGGGTAGCACTACTTGAAAAAATATACTGTACCATTGAAAATTAGTTTAATGTTTGGTTCGATTTAGAACATCTTTCCAATGGTTGCTTAATTTGAAACCATCTTCTCGGTTGAAATTGTGTCTGTTTGTAAATCTGAATTGCCTCGTGAACAAATCTCTGATAAAAACCCGTGGGTTTGCAAAGAACCTTGGTATCGGAGAAAACAATATCGTGATCACCCACAGCGTTGTAACAGTGATCAGCTACGGCAGAAGAATTCGTTCTGCCGTGTTTCAAATCTGATTTGTGCTCGCGAATTTGGTCAGAGACATGTTGCTTCATCTCCCCGATATAGCAATCACCGCAGGTACAACTCAATTTGTAAACCCCGGGGTACTGTAAGTCAGGAATGACACCCTTCACGGATGGGATCAGGTCACAAATTTTGTGTACTGTATTGAACTGGACCAGGATCTTGTGTTTGTTTAGAATTTTGGAAATCTTTTTAGTGACGCCTGCTATATATGGTAGTGTGATGGTTTTGACCAGAGTATCAAGTGGTTGTTTCTGTATGGAGGGAGAGACAGCTTGGCGGATGGTACGGTCAGAGTATCCATTCCTTTTGAGGGCCAGGTGTACATGTTTTAATTCACCGGTGAATTAAAAAGATTTCCAAAATTCTAAACAAACACAAGATCCAGGTCCGGTTCAATACAGTACACAAAATTCGTGATCTGATCCCATCCGTGAAGGATGTCATTCCTGACTTACAGTACCCCGGGGTTTACAAATTGAGTTGTACCTGCGGTGATTGCTATATTGGGGAGACGAAGCGACATGTCTCTGACCGAATTCGCGAGCACAAATCAGATTTGAAACACGGCAGAACGAATTCTTCTGCCGTAGCTGATCACTGTTACAACGCTGTGGGTGATCACGATATCATTTTCTCCGATACCAAGGTTCTTTGCAAACCCACGGGTTTTTATCAGAGATTTGTTCACGGAGCAATTCAGATTTACAAACACAGACACAATTTCAACCGAGAAGATGGTTTCAAATTAAGCAACCATTGGAAAGATGTTCTAAATCGAACCAAACATTAAACTAATTTTCAATGGTACAGTATATTTTTTCAAGTAGTGGTACCCCAAACTTTCGTTCTTCCCTTTTCTTCCCTTTCACACCTCCCCCCCTCGCCGACCTGCACATGTTCACCTTTCATCAGGCTAAGTCCGCCAATTAAAATGCTAATTTTTTATGCTAATTCTTTTGTCAAGGCACCTTGATTCCTCTCACACAGCTTAAAGGTCGCGGTCTGAGCTTAGCTGCGTTCACTCCAGCGCTGTCCTCGAGACAGTCTGGCCCCTTCACCTGATGAAGGCAGCTTGTGTTGTGGCCGAAACGTCGTGATTTTTGTTGTTTTATTTTTTTAACCTACGTGACTTTTACCGAATAGGACCAAAGAGTATTGATCCTTGCAGTCACGAAAGCTTCAAATCTAGAACCTCGTCCCACCCACGACCTCCATTGCTGAGTGGGGAGGCCCTCGTGCAGCAGTGGATAGGAGACAAACAAAATGGCCGCGCACGTACAAGTCTCAAAATAATTACCGTACTTTTATAATTTGAAAATTATTTCCCTCGTTTCATCGTAATGCGTTGAGGCCAATGTTCGCATAACCAAGCGATGACATGACGTTAAATGTAATAAATGTTTCTTGTGAGCTTATATATATGTGAAGTTTAAAATGAAGTTTCACCAAACATAACAAAGGCCCTCATCCAGCAGTGCATCGACAAAAAGTATGTGCATGCTACATGTACAATGTAAGGCTAACGTGAGAGTGTAATGCCAAGGTGAGGATGTGAGGCTAAGGTGAGGGTGTGAGGCTAAGGTGTAAGGCTAAGGTGAGAGTGTAAAGCTAAGGTGAGGGTGTAAGGCTAAGGTGTAATTCTGAGGTGAGGGTGTAAGGCTAAGGTGAGTGTAATGTTAAGGTGAGGGTGTGAGGCTAAGGTGAAGGTGTAAGGCTAAGGTGAGGGTGTAAGGCTAAGGTGAAAGTGTAAGGCTAAGGTGAGGGTGTAAGGCTAAGGTGTAATTCTGAGGTGAGGGTGTAAGGCTAAGGTGAGGGTGTAATGTTAAGGTGAGAGTGTGAGGCTAAGGTGAGAGTGTAAGGCTAAGGTGAGGGTGTAAGGCTAAGGTGAGGGTGTAAGGCTAAGGTGAGGGTGTATGGCTAAGGTGAGGGTGTAAGGCCAAGGTGAGGGTGTGAGGCTAAGGTGAGGGTGTAAGGCTAAGGTGAAGGTGTAAGGCTAAGGTGAAGGTGTAAGGCTAAGGTGTAAGGCTAAGGTGAGGGTGTAAGGCTAAGGTGAGAGTGTAAGGCTAAGGTGAGGGTGTAAGGCTAAGGTGTAAGGCTAAGGTGAGGGTGTAAGGCTAAGGTGAGAGTGTAAGGCTAAGGTGAGGGTGTAAGGCTAAGGTGTAAGGCTAAGGTGAGAGTGTAAGGCTAAGGTGAGGGTGTAAGGCTAAGGTGAGAGTGTAAGGCTAAGGTGTAAGGCTAAGGTGAGGGTGTAAGGCTAAGGTGAGGGTGTAAGGCTAAGGTGAGGGTGTAAGGCTAAGGTGAGGGTGTAAGGCTAAGGTGTAAGGCTAAGGTGAGGGTGTAAGGCTAAGGTGTAAGGCTAAGGTGAGGGTGTAAGGCTAAGGTGAGGGTGTAAGGCTAAGGTGAGGGTGTAAGGCTAAGGTGAGGGTGTAAGGCTAAGGTGTAAGGCTAAGGTGAGGGTGTAAGGCTAAGGTGTAAGGCTAAGGTGAGGGTGTAAGGCTAAGGTGAGGGTGTAAGGCTAAGGTGAGGGTGTGAGGCTAAGGTGAGGGTGTGAGGCTAAGGTGAGGGTGTGAGGCTAAGGTGAGGGTGTGAGGCTAAGGTGAGGGTGTGAGGCTAAGGTGAGGGTGTGAGGCTAAGGTGAGGGTGTGAGTCTAAGGTGAGGGTGTAAGGCTAAGGTGAGAGTGTAAGGCTAACGTGAGAGTGTAAGGCTAAGGTGAGGGTGTAAGGGTAAGGTGAGGGTGTAAGGCTAAGGTGAGGGTGTGAGGCTAAGGCGACCGAGCACCACGCTCCGTCTTTCCCCGTTTACCAATTTTCTCCTCTCCATTCAAATGCCACGTCGCTTGTTCCACGCCGCACATCGGTACACGCGGAAAGACGAAGCGTGGTGGGACGTCGCGATGACTGACGGCAGGAAATCCCTGGCTGTGGAGGGAAGTTGCTCACCGATGGTGAGGGCACTGTGGCGAGAGAGGGCAGAGGCGGGACGGGTCGCTGTGTGCCACCACAGCATCGCGTTGCCTCCACCAGCCTCTCTCTCCTTGGCGCGTGCAGCCAGTGTTGATATTTCATGCAAATGATCTGCTCGCTGCGTCGTCAGTGGTGCACAAACACAATTAACAAAAAACTCAAAACATTCGTCAATAACACTGCGGCCTTGAAATGAAAAATATATAATAGGCGACGTAACTCATAATAGAGTACAATTTTCACGTAACTTTTTAAGTGACATAAAGATGTATCATTTTAACAATGTACTATTGTTTACGTGCTGTGTACGAGGAAGGGGCATAGCCCAAAGCGTCGCCGATTATATATGTTGCATTATTGAGGCTGCAATGTCAATTGACGAATGTCTCGAGTTGTTTTTTTTGTTTACACACAAACGGTGGAGTTCATGGCGAGAGTGCCAAGCCTGATTGCCTGTGGCCCTCGTGGCAGTCCAGCGCGCTGGCCAGCCTGCAGGCAGGCACAGGCGGGTAGCGGGGGAGCGGGGTGGTCGGGGGGGGGGATGAAACGTCGAGCCCGCGGCGTTCGTACCGAGGGCCCGCGCCACCGTGTGGAGGTCGGGGGAGGGGACCGCCGCGGAAACCCGCAGAGCAGTAAAGGGGACCTGTGGAGAGGCGGCCGCACAGCGGGGCCGCTATGAACGTTCCCGTCTCGCCAAACGCCTTGCAGCCCCCTTGGCCACCAGCGCTGCTGCCCCTCAGAGCCCTCTCGGCCCAAGGCGGCGATGGATGGCACAGATGCCGAGCCAGTCGGGTCAGAAGTAGAGTTGCCACCTGTCCTGGTTTTCCCAAGAACGTCCTTTTTCGAATGTTTCTAATTCTTCATATATATAGGGTCGTTGTTCATGCAGATCGTATCTCACAATCGCTTATGAAGGCAGCAGCCAGACGGTGAGCTGGCGCTACCAATTATAATTACCCAAGCTCTGCAGTTCTCTATATATCAAGATGTTTTCAACCAATTGGTGTTCATGCATGTGGGGCGAAACTGAGCACTCGGAGAATACCCACCCGTGCGAGGGAGCAACACTGTATTCCATACAAAGGGGGCAGATTATATTAGTCTGCACTCTGCTGGACCGCATTCTCATGGCAAGCCTGTGTGTATGGCTCCTCGACGTGAACTGGAAGGGAGTTTCACAGCATTCGTGCGATGAACCACCAACCCTCCTCTCCACAGTGCTGGATTACAGGCCACTTGCATAACCACTACCGCTCAGCTACAGTGGCTGTCCTGTGAGATATCTAAGTCTTGCCAGGGTATTAAATTCCCGGTGTTTGTCACGCACATAATAACACACCACGAAACACAGCACATTTGCATGCGATTTTCCGCTGGTATCCTGGTATTGTTAGATAGTCTTCTTCTTATTCTTCTTGCCATGATGAGTGCCGTTTAATCTGTAACTCAGTGGTGGAAACCCGAGCGCGTCCCGTGGCACGACAGGAGTGCCTCTCTCTGCAAGTCCACATCGCTGGGTGTACAAAATGACAGTGCTTTCTATTTCAGTGAATATTCTATTAAATTAGGCTTGAACGAACCTAACATTGCACGTTTCTATTGGTGAATAACTTATGGGGTGGAGGAGCGGAGATGCAGTGGTGAGCGCACCGCATTACGCAGCCTGTGGGTAACACGAGCTCACTTCCTGGCCACGGCTAACATCAGTGGCGCGTGATATCGAAACCGGTTTTGATTTTCCCCGCTTCCTCGGCCACATTCCAGTCATTTCAAATTATTAAAATTATTACCAAACAAACTTTACGAAATTGTATCGGCTTGGCTGCTATCTCAGTACGATGTAGCAATAATTAAGGAAAGTCTTATTTTCACTTACTACCAAATTATTACATTAATCCAACCTTCCAATCACAATACATTTCCACATGATAAGCCACTTCGTTGAGCTATCATTTGTGGCCAGGTCGCTTTTGAAAAAGGCGACATAGCTCAGTGGGCCTTACCTGGTAAAATAAAAAATGCTATAAAAAAAACCCCAGCAACCAATCAACCAATAATAAATCCTAATAATTAATCCGCTTCACCTACATGGCTGTCTTGATTATGTCATTGCACCAGCAAGCCCTTTCACGCGATGGGAGCTGAGGTCTTCTAAAACTACCTCATGATGCTAGGTGTAATCTCCAGCGAAATGTCGTGCAACAAATTGTCAAAAATGTTATTTTCTTTTCCATAATGAATATTGCTGGTGAACGCCTACGCATACAATTAACAGTATAACCAATTATGTCACATGCACGATCACAGCTCTCCGCTTGAGAGAGTGCTTCACCTTTTTTTAACCCAAACTACAGCAGAGAGACAAGAGCTGGGAAGCTCCCTGCAAGTATTGGGGCATCGGCGCTCGCAGAGAATTTGTATTCCTGGGCGTTAAGACGGCTTACACTTTGTCCCAGAAACACGAGCCGAACCCTCGTGGGAAGGGAGCTGAACTTGGCCGTGAGCGCTCAGCATCACGGTGGCTCCAGCCGATGTTCGCGCTATTAAACGGCATCCTCGAGCATAAATGAAAAAAAGAAACCCACAGTGAACGGCGGCTGTGCACACGGTCGATGTGCTCTCAATTACAATTAACATTTCAAACATGCGTGGCGTACACGTAGTTTTTTTTACACAAACGACGTTAAAGGTCAAGAAGACATAATCAGTCATAATCATCGCATGCAAGTGAATATTGTATGCAGTCTTTGACTAAACTATAGAAGTGTTCCAAACCTAGACCTCAAAAATCCAATTACAATTTTTGACATGAAAATCCCTGAGCTATAAAAACTTGTCACGGGAGATAAAAGGGGCCTCTCCTTTTTTGGACAAATTGCATGGTTTATGGAGTATTAAGGTCAAATAAAGTTGGCATTTTATTATGCTTATGAATAACAGCGTGTGAAATGCTACGGGTGCCGTGCAGCTGCGTCTGTGTGGCCACAGCAACGTCAACAGCCACACACGAGAATCGCCGAAGCGACGGGACCACGGCTGATAGCTCCAGGTTCAGCAGCACGGACAGCAGCACGAGAATTATCACCATGGACAGCGGCTATAGGTTCAGCACCACGGACAGCATCTCCGGGTTCGACACCATGGACAACGGCTCCCGGTTCCAAACCACAGAAAGCAGCTCCTGGTTCAGCACCACGGACATCGCATGGTCGAAGAGAGACCACGAAATGTCTGGACTCCTCCGAGGCAGCGTTAGCCTTGAGTATGAGCCAGCCTCGGCAGTCAAACACACCCCACTGAAATTTTGTGTTTAAATCCAGGTTTCAGCTGTCTGTTATTAAATTGGGTTCTCAAGTGCAGCGAGTTGATGGTCTCATTACTGAACACACACAAAACACAATCATGTTAAATTTTGGTCTGTTTGAACCAGAGGTCACTTGAAGGTGTTTCAGAGGTAGCTCTGTGATATCTGCTTCTGTAGTCCGCTGTTTAAAATGAAAGGTCGCACTGCTCGGCGAGAGATGTCATGATGTGGTGCCAATAGCACAATCGGGGTAAAATTGGGGTGGGAATTACAATATTATTTTTAGATGACCCAACATCTCAACGGGAGGTGGCGGTGCACTGTGTTATGTGCGTTATTCTTTATTAGACAGGTTGCTACCGGAGGTGGCATTGCACATTTGTCCCCTGGCACAGTTGGCAGTCATCTATGGCACAGAAATCGGCACAAGGACAACGCTGCAGGCTAGCAGCACACACCGAGGGCCGCATGTCCATCGCCGCAGGAGCACTCCTCTACAGTTGATGGGGGAGACTGGTGGCAAGGAGGGACACCATGGGAAATCCTCGTCAGACGAGGAGAGAATGATAGCAAGGACTAAGGTGGTGATCGCACTAAAAGAGAGAAAGGTCAGCGAGAAGAGAAATACAGGAGGACGGCGATAGGGGGAGGAGAAGGCTCAATTAATCACGAATGTCACAATTATAATTTGGCGAACGCACTTTTTTTGCTTGTGGTGAGTGGCAACACACAGCATACTAAGTGCGAATGGCAGCTATGTCTTGGGAATCAGTCCTGAGAGTTGGAGGGCATCTCCTCGCTGCAGATGATTTTCGCAGACGGAAATGTTAGGGCTTGCTAGCGAGTGCCCGCTTATTTCGGGGCATGCATTGAGCGAGGCAGCACTGATTGAGTGTGACGGGCAAAATACGAAGGGGAAAAAAAACACTGCGAAAATAAACAGCTGCAGAATCCGCAGCCTCTCATTAGCGGTCACGCAATCTGCCTCGCTGAATCCCCAAGCAGAAGCCAGCTCACCCTTTTGCCAAGTTTGTGCGAATTCCCTCTAAAACTTTATGTCATCAAGCAAACGGCGAGGTTGGGCGTTTAGATTTCCTTACATTTTAATTTCTTGCAACCAATTTAATATTCTGACCTCGCTAATTTGAGCCCAATGTGAACAATTTAATAAGGGCGACTCGCCACATCCGGGGTGACTTTCCCTGCTCGCTCGCTCGGTGATTTATCTTGCGGCGATCCCTTCGCCGCCGGACGTGCCGCATGTGGATCGTAGCGGACAGAGCCAGCGGCCGTCCCACCACCCCCCCCCAACCACCCACCCCGGTGCCGTGCCCTGCCGCGCGGCACCGTCCGTGACGCCGCTATCGGCTGGTGGCGACGCGTGACCGGACCGCCCGTTCTGCTCGGCTACACGCACGCACAACAAACAGCAGCCCTGTAATTAAGAGGCGATATTGGCAGTCTGATAGATGAGGACGGGATACAGCACATGCCACATTTATTTACCCGGTAATGGCGCAATGCAAGGACTAGATGTGCCTACGATCAATTGTACGCTTCACTTTGTCTAACCCGTCCAGCTTTTGGCATCTGCAGTCAAAGGGCATCATTCCTGGGTTCAATCAAACCCATGCTGCATCCACTTCACATTTTCCCAAAACCACTGAAAATCCATCTCTGTGTGAAGTAAGAAAGGGAAATGAAGCCCGTTGTAAATACACCCGTGAAGTTGGAGCGGCAGTGCAGCGGCTTGCTGATAACCGAACTGATTCCGGGCGCCCCACACGGTGTGGGGGAATAATTCATCCAGCAGCTGCTTGACAAAGGGCTGTGAATTGAATTTAGACTGTAGTAGCGTACGCTTTAATATAAAATGAATGTTGACACGGAGTACAAAAAACCTCCACACAATTTGCTTTGGTCAAAGGTCTGCTAAACTATTAAGGGTAACGTTTTTATTTTCAACACCTCAACAAATGCCAACTGTTGAAGATCGACTCCTGCCTCTTCGGTGGAGGCAGGCGGTGCGCTACGGCCCTGTGTGAGCGTGCGTCTCTCGTGTTTTGCCAACTTCTCATTTGCATGCCTAAAACCCGACCGTTGCATAAAGAAGAAGAAGATGAGGGATTTTGCACATTTTGCATGGACGGGAGGGCGCGCAGTTTCTCTGTACCGGTGCCCGGCATGCATTCCATTAATCATTCCAATCATTTGCAGAGGTTTCGGCATGGCCCTCTCCCACTGGGCTGCAATTCCTCTTCAAAGTAAACAAATGTATCTCCTGCATATTGAAAATGCACGGGAAAAGGGTTTCAAATAAGTGTCTCTTTATATGCTCCAGGCAAATGCGCGAGCGCAGAGATGGTAAGGGGATCAGGGATGAAATATTCTACAAGGCCATGCACAGTCATCGCAACTGCATTGGGGATCTGCGAATGCGCTCGATCCTTCCGTCAGAGCCGTGTGGACGAGAGTCACCGCAAGGAGAGGAAAGATGCTAGACACCGTTTCTCTCAAAAATGGGTTCCCAGCCACAGACGGGGTTTTTGTTGCAGTTGTTGTTCACGAGAAAACCTCCAGCGTGAGGCAATGGTCGCGCTGCAGGTGTTTGCCACGGAGGGCATCCCAAGGCTGCCCGCCCCACACAGGGCGCCTCGAACGAGGAACCCACGATGGCGCAGCCCAGCTCCGCACGGGTTAACGTATTAGCATGCAGCACAGCGGCCGAACTCAAACGCAATGAGTCCTTTCTTGAGGAATGCACCGCCGTTTGGCCGAGCGCTGCGTGCGCCGAGCGCTGGACGGCAATGCAGACTCGGGGAGACGGTGGGGTGGAGGGAGGGGGGCGGGGGGCTGGTTATGTGGCCTAATCGGGGAGTCACGAGTGGGTGGAAGATGCATTCGCGAGCGGAGGAAACACTCAGGAGTGGAAGAGTAATTGTAAGGGCTGCTGCAGGTATAGAGCAAAACAGCCAGCCACAATGGAGCACGATGATACTCCTGCACGGCTGTGCTGTTCAATTCCCCGGTGAATTGTCGGTCGTGCTGGGTGCTGGACCGAAACGTCGGACATCGTGCGGGGGACTGCAAGCGGTACAAGCCGAAAACGCATCGGAGGGAGCTCTAAAACAAACCAGACACGGAGCAGCAAAGCCGCGTGTGTCCGTCCGCTCGCTCGCGTGGAAGTCTTCCGCGCCTTGGGATGACAATCTGCCCTCGCGACGCAAGTTGCCCGCAATTGCCAGCAAGGCCGTTGCCAATGTTTGATAATTACCCGACGAGGCTATTTGTCCCCGGCCGCATTTAAAGCCCAACCGCAAAGACTTATTAAACGCAACACCGTTTTTTTTTTTAAATAAATATGTTGGGTAAAACACCGCTGGAAGCGTCTACGCTCTCTGTAACATGTGACTCCATCGCGACTATCACAACCCCAATGATAGGAGGTGGTACGATTATGATGCACAAGTTTGATACCAACGTCATCGTCACTAACCTGCTAGACACTTTAAATGTCCCAAGCACTTAGGCAAGGGCTCCTCAACGGGATGGCCTGGCCGGCCGTGGGGGCTGCAAATGCTTCCCTGGGCTCTCGTCAGCCTCCCTTGAAGTCCGTGGCCCCGTGCCCCCCCCCCCCCCCCACCCCACCCCACCACCATCCTGCAGTGGGGAGACACCGCAGGTTGTAATTGGCTCCGTTTCCTCGGCCAGAGCGCCTGCCCTCTGCTCTCTCCTTGATAATCATCGCGAACGCCCTCTTGGCTCTGCTGAAACGTGCAGAATGCACGAGGGGGGGGGGGAGGTGCGGGCGAGGTGGAGGCTCGGTGGTGTTTCTGAGGCTGTGATGGGGGCTCCATGGGCCGCAGCCCTTCACGACACTTAGAACAAAATTGCTCATTTTGGAGCAGAGCACTTAGCTGTGCGATCCGCAGGGATGTCCCGTCTAAGGGGCCAGAAAAATATGGCCAAAATGCACTCTTAAAAAGCTCACAATGGATTCTGATGCGGCTTGTGTATATATTTTTTTACATTAAATAAATATAGAAACACTCCCTAAGCTGCTATCGCAGCATGAATTTTGGTGAAAATTGTCTCTTCAACGAGTTGTCAGAAGTGTTATTTCTGAAAAAAACCCCACAAAGTTATGTCACGGCACCGTTAACGCGTTTCCGAGGAATTTCCCGCGGGGCTGTGCTGTGAGGTGCGGCGCTCAGCCCAGCGGCGATGCGGCCACTGTCCCAGAGCGGCTCCACGGTGGCCTGGTTTGCGGGTGGCGGTGTCACTGACATCGCGAGTGCGACTACTAGCACCGGTATCACTATCATCACTGTGTGTTACTATCATCACTGGCGTCGCTATTGTCAATGCAAACACGATGAGATCTCAGAGCGATTTCCTGATTAAATGAGAATAGAGATATTTCGGAGCCAGTGGTGGAAATGCTACATTCACAGATGAACCACTTTCGACTTCCCCACAGTGATACTCGATTTATCGACCCCAGAGGGATGATGGGCTGAGTCAACCCCAATAAAGATCTGAACTCGCAACCTTCCGATTGTGAGCTGCTCGATCTACCGCTGAGCCATCGGGCTGGATACTGCCAACAATGATGCACATCATCATCATCATCAGACATGGTCAATCCACTGCTGGATTAAGTTTCCACCATCCCTCGTGGTGCCGCGATGCAACAATCCACACAAGCTTCATCTTATATCTCCATCTCCTTCTCGAGCGCCCTTTCCATCCGTTGGCTCCCACGCAGTAGTTATTATGACATGCATCCCACTGGGATTGTTGCACACAGCGTTGATATACGGGTTTTTTTTCTGGAAGACTTTGCTGTTTTTTACTTGATTTTTCTGTCGCGCGTAGTCACTTTAAGATGTTCATTGTTCAAGTTTTTGTTTGTTGCGGTTGCACCCGAGTCAAGAGCCGCATGGCTCACAGGGCTATACCTAATAAATGAAACTGAAATATTCCTGCCCACCGGCCACATCAGCCCAACGCAGAAACGTCCCGGAATGCGGACGCTGGGCTCGTGTGCAGCATTGCGTCTCGTTACCCGTTACAGATGTCCCCACGCGCCATACCACGTGGCCTTCGTCTGCAGTTAGAAGGGACTCCGCTACAAACGGAGGCGGCGGGGGGGGTGAGTGCTGAGTCGGCACAAACCCACAGCAGCTCCACACCGAAGCCCTGCGGACCCGTCCACCACGAGCTCCCTGCCGCATTGCTCGCACTGCTTGCACGCCTTCTCATTAATAAACAGCTGCCTTGCATGAATTACTTGCGGAAAGGTGACGGCCGCGCGGACGGGCGGAGCAGGTAGGCTATCGTGTCGGGGTAGAGGGGCTGCAACGCCGATACCAGGACACCGTGACCCCTCCACTGCCAGCCTCTATCAGCATTGAGACGGAGGGTCAGCGCGGCCGTTTCGGATTCCGTGCGTCTCACGCGAGCTCATAGTTGTGTCGAGCACCAGCGACGGGTGAGGGAGGGAGGGAGAGAGGGGTGAAAAGCGAGGGTGAGGGAGGGAGAGAGAGCCTCGATGACACAAGAAGCAGCAGCAGCAGTAGCAGCTCGCCAACACAATCGCTGTAATTGGATTGCGGCCCATGCCTCGTTACAGAACAGAATGTGACACTTTGCCACATCAGCTGCATGCGCTCAGCAGCAGCACTCGTTCTCGCGGCAATCACAACTTACATCAACATTACCTTAGCACGACACTACAGCTAGCGCTATAAATACACCACAATGCCTCCTTACAGTGAGGGAAAAAAGTATTTGATCCCCTGCTGAATTTGTACGTTTGTCCACTGACAAAGAAATGATCAGTCTATAATTTTAATGGTAGGTTTATTTGAACAGTGAGAGGCAGAATAACAACACAACAATCCAGAAAAATGCATGTCAAATATGTTATAAATTGATTTGCATTTTAATGAGGGAAATAAGTATTTGACCCCCTCTCAATCAGAAAGAGGTGTCTTTTATACAGGTAACGAGCTGAGATTAGGAGCACACTCTTAAAGGGAGTGCTCCTAATCTCAGCTTGTTACCTGTACAAAAGGCACCTGTCCACAGAAGCAATCAATCAATCAGATTCCAAACTCTCCACCATGGCCAAGACCAAAGAGCTCTCCAAGGATGTCAGGGACAAGATTGTAGACCTACACAAGGCTGGAATGGGCTACAAGACCATTGCCAAGCAGCTTGGTGAGAAGGTGACAACAGTTGGTGCGATTATTCGCAAATGGAAGAAACACAAAAGAACTGTCAATCTCCTTCGGCCTGGGGCTCCATGCAAGATCTCACCTCGTGGAGTTGCAATGATCATGAGAACGGTGAGGAATCAGCCCAGAACTACACGGGAGGATCTTGTCAATGATCTCAATGCAGCTGGGACCATAGTCACCAATAAAACAATTGGTAACACACTACGCCGTGAAGGACTGAAATCCTGCAGCGCCCGCAAGGTCCCCCTGCTCAAGAAAGCACATATACATGCCCGTCTGAAGTTTGCCAATGAACATCTGAATGATTCAGAGGACAACTGGGTGAAAGTGTTGTGGTCAGATGAGACCAAAATGGAGCTCTTTGGCATCAACTCAACTCGCTGTGTTTGGAGGAGGAGGAATGCTGCCTATGACCCCAAGAACACCATCCCCACCGTCAAACATGGAGGTGGAAACATTATGCTTTGGGGGTGTTTTTCTGCTAAGGGGACACATGAAGGTCCTGGAGTGGCCTAGCCAGTCTCCAGACCTTAATCCCATAGAAAATCTGTGGAGGGAGCTGAAGGTTCGAGTTGCCAAACGTCAGCCTCGAAACCTTAATGACTTGGAGAAGATCTGCAAAGAGGAGTGGGACAAAATCCCTCCTGAGATGTGTGCAAACCTGGTGGCCAACTACAAGAAACGTCTGATCTCTGTGATTGCCAACAAGGGGGTTACCACCAAGTACTAAGTCATGTTTTGCAGAGGGGTCAAATACTTATTTCCCCCATTAAAATGAAAATCAATTT
The DNA here is from genome assembly GCF_048934315.1 of Petromyzon marinus. Lineage (NCBI taxonomy): Eukaryota > Metazoa > Chordata > Hyperoartia > Petromyzontiformes > Petromyzontidae > Petromyzon > Petromyzon marinus. Next base: position 3,519,535 of record NC_133692.1, on the reverse strand, counting down.
ATAACATTTTTGACATGCGCTTTTCTGAATTTTTGTTGTTGTTATTCTGTCTCTCACTGTTCAAATAAACCTAATATTAAAATTATAGACTGATCATTGATTTGTCAGTGGGCAAACGTACAAAATCAGCAGGGGATCAATTTTTTTTCTCTCACTGTATATATAAATTAACCAAATGATGGGCGAGGCAAATAATCTGCTGCGATTGTAACCGATGTAATGCTTCCTTATGTGTGATGTTATTCAAATCGCTACAATGCCGATGAGGATGGGTCAGCGCTCAGATGTGTGCAGCGGCGGTGCTTTGAAGTGCGATGATTAAAAAGCTCCCGCACGAGACCTTCCAGAGGCAAGGATGGCGCGGTACAAACGTGGCTGTGATTTTATTTCTACGAATAAAGAAAATAGAGCAGATAAGGATGGGGTGGGTGGAGGGGTAGTTCATGATTAAAAAAACAAAACATGTTTGGTTTGATCTCGAAGTGCCGATGCGGTTGTCTGATACGGGACCTCGCTGTGGTTCCCATCACCCGTGGCGTGTTGCAGTGTGGGGTAGGTGGGGGGGGGGGGGGATAGTCTCGGGGTCATTAGGGGGGCACCAGGACCAAAACAGACAGTAGATTTTCATGAACAGAAAAAGCCCCATCAATATGAACTAAGATATATTTTCACTCGATTGTGTTACAAGCAAAGGGCCACGGGTCCCGAAGCAACCCCCCCCCTTGGAGGGCGCGTGGCTAAACGCGAGAGGGCACAGGCGAGAACCTCTCCTGGCTGGCTGACCCTGCCGCCAGCTGGGCTCGCGTGGACGAAACGCCTCGTGACCTCGTGACACCACGGCCTAATGACCTCGTGACACCACGGCCTCGTGACCTCGTGAGACCCCGGCCTCGTGACCTTGCGGCACCCCCGGCCTCGTGACTTTGTAACACCCCCGGGGCCGTCTTTGTTCTGTGGCAGTGAATCATCGTGAGACTATCATAATGAAGACCAAAAAAATATTCTGCTCACCTTTAAAGACATTTTTTTTTATTTTACTGAAGTTCCTGGGGTCACGCAAAAAAATGAACGCAGGTTCACAGACGTTTCACAAAACAAGTTTGACCTCATTCAACCCTGCGTCCGTTTCCCACGCAGGAGACAAAAAAAAAACATCCTCGGCTTCTGGGCCGCGAGAGCGCCGCCCGTCGTGGCGAATTCTGTCTACGCGGCTCCCGAAACGGAGCGCCGTCGGCGCGCTGACTGACCTCCAACCGCTCAAACAAAACCACACGCACACACCTCGAGCGTTCCAGCGCCAGGAGCATCGGACGCGTTCGCGTGACGGGCAGTCTCCGTCTCGCCGCGCCGAGCTCCGAGCACGAGCCGCGCCATCGTTAACGCGACCCCAGCGAGCCCCCTCGTACGTGACCCAATGTCTTTTAATCAAGCGCGAGTCAGGCCTCCTCGGTTCCGCGTGGCGCCACACCTGTCACGCTGGCCCCCTTCCACGTGCACGGTGCCCAACTCGGGCGGGCGCGGGCGACCGAGCGCGGCGCAACGGGCGCACGTGCATTCATAATTATAATCATTTTCATGCGCCTCCAATTAGTCCTCTTGTTTGCTCGTGAAGTACAATGATAATTAGGATGCACGTGCCAGGCTGCTTGCAGTGGCTGCGGGCAGGAAGGAAATGCGATTGCCTCCTGGGGTGGAACGGAGCCGTGTTGACATTTATGCGCCGTGTGCTTTCGCTGCAGATTTATCTCCGTGGCTGTGCGGCAAAGGAGACGCGAGCGAGGGAAGAAGCACTTGCGCTTTTCCACTTTACAAACGAGCCACGCCAGCCGGGCGTCGCTCAAGAGGCGTCGGGTTTTTTTTTTCCATTGCAGACGCCGAGCCGTGCCACCGATGTCATGCGCAACGGTCGAGTTGAGTCGCAACGGTGAAAACGAACGATTGACCTAACCCTTGACACTGCTTGGGCCCGAGCCAGATGATGATGTCTTGTGAGGTCAGAGTTTAGTGCGCCACGGTGGCGAGATGTTAACTACCTCGCCTGTTATGCAGGAGGCCGTAGTGTCGACCCCGACCCTCACGATGCCTGCTGTATATTTGGAGTTTGCGTGTCTTTCTCCCCGTGGTTGCGTGGATTTTCTCCGGGTCCTCCGGGTTTTCCCTTCACATTTAGAAGCATGCGTTTAGAGTATTTGGCTGCAATACATTTCCACGTTGAGCTATCATTTGAGATAGCCAGGTCGCTTCTGAAAAAGAGCTACATGGCTCAGTGGGCCTTACCTGGAAAAATATTAAATAGTTCATAATTTAGTTTTAGTTTCACGGCTTGACAAATATCCAGGGGAAAATCACCTGCAGCGTGATGGCCCCGCGCTGGCGCGGCTCCGGACGTGTTTGTGGAAGAAAAACATAGGTGCACTCCTCTCACGCATACTCAGATTCCCAAAATCCAGAGCGACGTTGGACGACCCCCCCCCCCCCCATGCCCCCCCCTCCTCCCACCCCCCCACTGTGAACGTGGCACAAACGCCGCGAGTAAAACTCGTGGCCTGAATTTAGACCACTCCACCGTGCCCCGCCAACGCCCCCCCCCCAACCTCCTCCACCTCACCCCCGTCTCCTTCCCATCGCGTTCAGCCCCAGGGGCCACACGCGTGCAGCGGCGCAGACTTTTTGGGCAAACAATTAATGTGCGGCGGAGAATGCTTCTGCAGTGACGCCGATGCGTGCACAATTTGATTAGTTGCGTGTGACAGTTCGGATGCCGCCGTCAATTTGCCGTGTTGTTGCTGTTGATTTCACGAAAGCGCTGCTCCCGCTACATTACTATACCCGCTCTATGCTCGTGGCAGGTGCTGTGTTGGCAATTCTCAACTCAAGTTGTTCTACTCTCGGGAAAAATGCTCTGCCACGGATATTGCTCCCTATTATTCAGCCGCCCCCCCCCCCGCTGCGGTGCTGCGGTACATTTAGTTACATGCCGACATGTGTATGACAATCTAACAAAGGGAAATGGGGAAACTATAGCGCTTATCACGTAAGTTGTTTTACAAATATTTTTAGTTTCATCTGCTATATCAATTCGCGTTCACGAACGGAGAAGCAGAGTGGTAATTTTTTTATTTTTACGTCTTCCCATTCCAATTCGTATTTCGTAGCCTGAGCTAAAGTGTCGTGGGTTGACTCGCGTCCTCGTTCCTGCGCAACGACGGAGATGGGGGCGCTGTCTCCCTGAACTGCGTCCGCGCTTGGCACGCCACGGAGCCGAAGGAACGCGCAGCGTCGCATCGTTTTGTTGAGTGCGACTGCGACCATCCACTCCGAAATTAACTTCATCAGCCGCGACAATCGATGCTTTTAAGACCGGAAAAAAATACATTTATCTTCTCTTCTGTTTAGTTAGATTTTTTTTCTTGGTGCCATCCACGCTTCCGTCTCAGATTTTTTTTAGTTTTGATTAATAGGGCCGCGCATTACAAATGTTGAATCGGTTGATTAATTGAAAAATCGAGATGCGATGGGCTTGCGTGTATTCGCCTGAGATTTGGTGGCACTGAGGGCCTGAGACCAGGGGACACGTGGTTGGCGGTCACACGTCTGAGTGACGCCGTAGGTTCACAGCGAATCAAGCGGCGATGGGCACGACGCGTCACGACAACAACTGGCAGGAGATAAGAGGCACAATTAGCTACGCAGCGGATACAACGGGAAGGCGCAGCAGCAGATGAATACACCGGAAGAGATGACCGAGATGAAATAAGAGGAGCAACTTCCGAAGTAATGCCATGGAGGAACCGTGAGCTACAGGCTGACCACGACAACAACGCGGAGTCGTCGACGCGACTGAGTCAAACAATGAGCGGAGGCTCGTTCGATGAGAAACAGTCTCGTCCCTTCACCTGATGAAGGCCACTTGTGTTGTGGCCGAAACGTCGTGATAATTTAATTGTGTTATTTTATTTTATTATTTTATTCTCATTCTACGTGACTTTACCGAAATAACCAAAGAAGAAAAAAACATGGTCCTCTCTTTGTCGCTATTCAGACTGCGCTCCCTGTTGTATGTACGTACCTATGCTGAACTTCTTTCGCGCCGCACTTAGCCAATCGTGCCAATCGGAGGGGGGGGGGGTAGGGGTGCGTGAGAGAGAGGGGGTGTGGGGAGGGAGGGGGGTGAGGCCACAGCGATGCGTACACGTGGACCGAGATCCACACGGCAGGTCAGCTGGGTCACGCTGATCTTGTCCTGGCCAATCCTGCCCTGCTGCTTTTAGATCGCTCCCCGCGCTCGGTTTTATTTACGTCGAGCAGAACCCCGATTTAGTCTCACGGCGCTCATTGGCCAAATGCTCCTCCGCTGCGGGATCGCTCACACGCGGGACCTTAAAATATGAATTCCACGCGCTACCCTGCGCTTTGCCGTGGAATGCAATATACGGTTCACATTAGAATCTAATATTTTTCTTCTGTTGCTTCGCTCGGAGTGCCATTTTGGGACGATCGTGGAGCGGAGACTTTATTTCATTTCATGCTGTTTTCCACGGCGCCGTTCTGTGCGTTGGACATATCATAAAGGATGGGGGGGGGGGGGTCGCTTAGCCTCATGAAATGTGACCGGGAAACGCGCGCACGCCAGGCGACGGCCTGGCCATGGCCGCGTTGATGTTTGCGCGCAACGACCCCAGAATTTCTGACCTGCGGGCAAGTTTCGCTAAGTGCGAGGCTCCCCCTCCTCCCACACCCCCCCTTCTCCGTTTCACGAATCCGTTTGATGCGTCACTGTCACGACGTCTCGCTTATTTGCCTGACATCGATACATCAGTTAAAGCAAACAAAGTAGACGGGCTATTATTACGAGGTTTTTTTGGCATGCGAGTGATACATTACATGCCGCGCTCTCCGTTCGTCTCGCCACGGGAGCGCCCGTAAGACTTCCCGCCCGTGCTACAAGGCCCACAATGTGTGTCTCTCGTACACGTCTTACTGCCGGAGAAATGTGGAATTATACGACGCACGATGGCAGGATCAGAGGGGATTAGCGGTCATCCGGAGGGAAGCAGCGATGGGCGAACAGAGCCCAGCGACGTTCCCGCAATACAAACAAACTCGGCGAGAGCTCTTGCAGGCGAGGTTCCTCTGCGTGATGAGTTCGTCCGTTTTTTTTTTATTGCGCTGGCTCGCGGTTGGACACCACTCGACGGGACTGGTCACAAACCCTATATCCTCTCCCCGTAATTCTCATTCGAAATTACAATTCTCTGTTATAAGGCAGCGTGCTCATGTTGGGGGGGGCAGGGGGGGGCTCGGTCATGCAGCATTCCCTGATTAATTTGAACTATTTTTTATCTTTCGGTCCCATCGTTAAATCCCACATGGGCAGCTGTTTTTTGTAAAATCCCCTAATCCCAAAAAGTGTCTACCTCTCTCATACGGCGGCGAGTGCACGCATCATCCTCTTTTTCATTTTTCCAATTTCCATGTCCGCTCAGTGTCCCCCCCCCCTCCCCCACACCGCCCCGTCCGTGAATGTGCGGTAAGGCTCCGACCTGACGCATGGCACGGCAGGAGAGCGCAGAACGCACGCCGCTCGCTCGCTCGCTCAACCGGCCGCTCCCGCACGCACCGGAGGAGCGGCGGTCCCTCCTTTTCCTTCTTCTGCTCGTTATTAGTAACTCGCTGTGACTGTGGGCCACAGTAATTATGGATTATTACCACCACGCCGCTGAGCGCTATTACGCTCAACACAAGTGACATTCTGACATCTCGTCGAGCGTACGCTGCCGTGAGCGTCGCCAGTTCTGCTTCGCCGTGGCCGCGAGGAGGGGAATGTTCTCCGCGACTCGGAACGCAACCGTTGACAAAGATCCCTCCCCCGTGTAGCCTTAATAGGCTGTTGGGACAAGTGCTGTTAGCGAGCACCTATGAAGGACGGCACAGCACACGGTGGGGGGGGGGGGGGTGGCCAGCACCACGCTCGACCGCCTTTGTCTCCCCAGTGGCGATGTTCTTACACACCGCACCAGGTACCTATTTGAGGACAGCGTCGACCTAGGGGAGGCCCAAGAACCGGTTAAAACATATTTGCCGCCGTTGCCGGTCGTGACCGGGAAACGAAACTCGGGTGGCGCCGTTTCGCAGACGCGCGGTGCGCCGTGCCATGGCTGGGCCCTTCCGCGTGCGTGCCAAACGTCGACCGAAGCCAAGGGCCATCAAGAGGGAGCCACTGCTCGCTCATGCCCGAGCTCCCACCGCGATCGACGCCAAATCGGCGAGGCCCGGACCCCGGTCCCGCCATCTGCCGGACGGACCGGCGGCCCGACGATGAATCTGTGGCCGCTTTATCGGCGGCGCACAATCAAACGGCGACACAATTGGCGATGTGGGGCCCGCAACGCCCCCCCCTCCCGGCGGCGGATTTGGCAGCCCAAGAGGGGGGTGGGGGGATGGAGAGAGGGAGCTGCGTGGCGGGCTGACGTGCAATGTGGCAGGGACGCGGTGTTTTAGAGGCGCGCTCAGTCGTCAGATTCACGGCGGTGGTGTCAATCTGCGCAGGACGCTGGGTTTACTCAAACCGCGTCGTGTAGTTTTATTTATGAGCCGCCGCTCCGTGTGGTTTGTGCGCGTGCAGCGGTGTTCACTTACGCGGATCTCGTTCCACCTCCACCCCCCTCACTTCATGCCCGGTGGAGTTTCCACTCCTTGTTGCCTCGGTTGCCGTGCCGCGTCGGATATGTTCCTGCGCTCTTATTATTATTGCATGCGCCATTCACTCCGGACGAGAGGATATCCTCGCTCTACGAATTCTGCAACCACATCCCCCGTATGACGTGGGACATGACAAGGCTCGATTACTGCAACTCGCTACTCTACGGGACGTCTGGCAATAACATTACAAAGCTGCGGCGTGTACAACATTCTCTGGCACGCGTCGTGACGGGCACTCCAAGATCCGACCGTGTTCGTTCGGTGCTCGCCGAGCTGCATTAGCTTCCGATTGCCAAACGAAATCATTGTTATAAGGTCGCACTCATTACACAGACAAAGCGTTTGCCATAAATGAACCACCAACACCTTGCTGATCTCGTCAAAGAGCATGAACTACCATGCGATCATCCTCGCAGCGGCTTTCGGCTGACCATTGAACATCGCGCGCTTTCACATGCGCTTCTGCGGCCGTCTGGAACGATCTTCCCTTCCGATAGTAGGAAGACACTGTGGCTATGCACTTTCAAATTATCAGCATTGATAATGAATTTATTTAGAACTGCTTTTTGTGTTCAGTTTGTTGTCCTTCTCCCCGCACCTCCGATTGGCACGGTTGGCTACGTACGGCGCGAAAGAAGTTAAACGTACAAACGTGACGACGCGCGTGGTCGGTGAGCAAATGAACGGGGAGATCCCTCCATGCCTTTTGCCATGAATGTACACCGATGTTTTAGCCCCCACATGCTCGCCCGCCAACTCGCACAGCGCAGCCGGCAATTTATATCCCCCCCCCCCCCCCGCGCGCCTCCGCCAAGAAATCCACGAACTGTATTTGCAAGCGGATTATTTATTCATTTATTATCAATCTGTACACAAATTCTGCACGGACATCCACTCTAATCACCTAGCATCTGAGTGCAAATAGGAAAGAGAGGGTGTGCGAGTGTGTGTTGTGTGCGAGATGAATTTTGTAAGTGAGAGTTTGATCATTGATGCGAAGGTACGGATATGGCTGGCAGTTGGGCATTTAAAGATGAATATGTATGTGTGTGCACGCGCGCGTGCGCACACATACACTTAGCGGGGAGTGGCAGTGCAGTGGTTAGGGCACTGCCCCACGACCACAGCGACCCGAGTTCAATTCCCGCTCACAACCAACAACAACGTGGAAAACATTTTAACCCGTCCTGGGCCTCCCCTAGGTCAACTCAGCCTTAAGCGAGTGCCTAGTACCGTTCGTAGACTGCAGCACTGGGGAGATAAAGGCAGCCGGTCGTGGTGCGGACCATCCACCCCCTCGTGCGCGATACCGGCCTTCAATGGTGCTCGCAAACAGAAATTACCCCGACCTTTTATTAAAGGCTATGGTGGAGGACCTTTGTCTTTGGCACGCGTTCACTCGCGCACGCAGATCTGTCTACAAAAGCACAATACGCTCTCAGACCACAGTCGCACTTTATAAAGCGTTCTGCGGCGTTGCGATTCCATTATGCAGTCGCACGCGCTCGGGAAATGGGAGCCTGCGGTGGCCAAATGTTAACTACCTCGTCCGATATGCAGGAGGTCGTGGGTTCGATCCCAACTCTGACGCCTGTAGTATATTTGGAGTTGGCATGTTCTCCCCGTGGTCGCTTGGATTTTTCCTCCGCGTCCTCTGGGGTTTTCACTCCACGTTTAGAATCAACGTGCGTTTTGAGTGCTTGGCCGCTGCCCATTTCAACACTATGAGCCACTTCATTGGGCTATCGTTTGTGTCAGCCAGTGTCGCATCTGGAAAAAAGCTACAGAGCTCAGTGGGCTTTACCTGGTAAAAAAAAATAAAAAGTAAAATAGCGATTAAATGTAACAATTTATTTGTGACCTTCTCCCGACACATTCTCCTGCAGCTTGGCAAGCTGCGTCTCGCCAAGCCGCAACTGCGTCGAGGCAGATTTCCTCGCTCACAAAACTTCCCCGCGTGTTGCCTGCACGCTCTCTCTCTCATTCGCCCATTCAGACCAAGCCACCCAGAGGTGGCTCCGGGTGGCTCAGAGGTCAGAGAGCGCCGAAACGACACTGCTGGGATCCCCCGGGTCTGAATTCAGGTTTCAGTAGCTGCCTGTGATTAAACCAGATTTCGCGCACCTCCGATTAGCACGGTTGACGACGTAGGCTGCGAAAGATGCTCAACATACATCCATAGAGACTCTCAAATGCAATGAGTCGATGGTCTAAGCCCAGGAACTAACGGCTGCCCAAAAAAAACCATGATGGAAAATTAGTTTTTGGGCTTAACTGTATGAATGCCTAGCGCTGAGAATTGAGACCGTTGGTTTGACCATCACGTGACGAACAGAACAATGCTCTCGTGGCTGCTGCCCCCTGCTCTGTGCACCAGAGAGGTCGCTCAAAGGGACCTCTGCTTCTATTGGCCCTTCTCCGACACGAAGGCTGGCACCGCTCTGCGATTAATCAAAATTCTTTCCACGTCTCACGACGCGACATCCACGGCGACCTCGGGATAAAACACTGGAGAGGAATGTTTATCCTTTTACAAAAAAAGTCGCTCCAACCTCGACGGGCGTGGAGTCACGAACCCAAGGCGGAACAGCTCCGAGGAACGACTGGAGTGGTGGGGGGGGGGGAGAAGTGGACATCAACACGACCGTCCTAGTGGACACATTATTTAAACTTCGGACTGGAGCTGGAACGAACTGTGACGGATTCGCGGTCAGATTCTTCTGCACTGTGGCGGACACGCTCGCGACATTCGACATAGAGCGGCAGTGGCAGGGAGCCGTCAAAGCGGCCTTCGTCTTCGCGCAGCGGGAGACTGTCGCCTGCTGCAGCGCGAGCGGGGGATGGGGCACGAGCCCCTCCGCCCCGCCTCTCACCCCCCTCCTCTCGCCACGGGAGCCGCCGGCCGAGCAGTAGCCCATGACATTATTGAGTCAGCATCACGTGAATTAACCCCCCCCCCCCCCTTCGTCCATTTATTCATTCTGGCTTCCGGTCTAGCGATTCATTGGGCAGCTCGGAGGCGAAATTAGGCAAGCTGTGTGGTAGCAGCATGACGATTAACGCGTGCATGTTGGACGGGAAATGCTCTGGAGTGGGCAGGAACGTCCCCATCACGGCAGTGGTCACCACGACAACAGAGGTCTCGTCATAACGCGGGCATCATCATAACAGAGGTCCCTCCAAAACAGTGGTGTCACCACAACTGTGGTCCCATCCCAGCAGAGGTCCCGTCATTACAGATGTCCCAAAACAACAGTGGTCCCGTCACAACAGTGGTCCCATCATGACAGAGATATCATCGTTGCAGAGGTCCCGTCATTACAGAGGGCCCACAACACAAACACTGGGCACCACCAAACTCACCTTGCATTGAATGGAAGAAAGAAGAAAAAAACCTCACACACAACACAGTCGCTTATGAATGTTCCCAATAATTACTAAAAATAGAAAGCGTGGCTAAAGCGTGGCTAAAGCGTGTATTCCCTGGGTGAATGCGAGAGATTGGCATTGGTTAGGGCCATTACGGCCTCCGCACCGCCCCCTGCTCTGTGAGAACGAACGGTGGGGGCATGCCGGCGGTGTGGGGGGTGGGGGGCACTGACGACGCGCGATGGCACCGATTCCCTCGCCGGCGCCGGGGCAAGATTCCATCTCGGTGGCAGCGCGCGCGCCACGCGTAACCTTTTCACAAGTGTTAAATAAAGGACTTTGCAAACAAACAACGTAATGTTAGCAATCAGCGTCTTGCCGCGCGCTCGGCGTCCCCTCCACTCCCCCCGCCACCGCCGCCACCGCCGCACACCGCACCCGGCGGCTCGGCACAAATTAATCTGTAAATCACCTGCGCGGTACCGTCCCGTCCCTGTTCAATTTTCCTTGCACGTCACCAAATTTGTTCAGAGTCAGACGTGGAGCCAAGTGATTTATCTGGCCGACACGGCCCGCGAGACAGGCAACGTAAATTTATCTCCCGTTTTATTATTATTATTTTTTCCCCAGCGCTCGTTCCATCTTTGGCCCGCTCGCCGCTCGCCCCCTGCTCGCCGCGGCTGCCGGCAGCCGCGGCCCCCGTGGCTTCCTGATGCATTTCTTGATTCCGTGTTTAATATAATTGCTCCCCGTGTCTCGGGAGAGAGCGCGGCCGCACACCCCGAGACGCGCGCACGCGCACGCACGCGCGCGTCTGTTTGCGGGGATACTTGGGGAGCATCTGGCTACAAGCCACCGCACACACATTTGTGACATTAGCGCGAATAAAAAAAATGCGGCCAGATTTTTTTTCATTTACTATGAAATAGTGGGGGGTTTTCTTTTTCTTCTGAAGATCGACATTCATTCCCTCGAACGCTACATTCGACAGGAAGTTTGACAACTCGAAACCTCATTGCGGAAAGCAACGGCAGCGACAATCAGTCATTTGCAAATTTGTCGAACGCTTCTTTACGACCGCGGTATTCCTCGACGCGTCGCCGTGCCTCGACAGCGCGATTTGGATTAGTATTACGGGATGACAAATGGTCTGCATCTGGTGGCAACGTATAAACCGAAACCCGTGTGAACACTGCAGCGAGGGGGTGGGGGGGTGGCTGGATGTGCAGGTGTGTAAGTGCTGGCGATGGCTGAGGAATTGTTGAGCGGTGCTGATCCCAGGCGAGTTGGCCTCTTCGCGGGGGATTCTGGGACTCCGATGGGTCTGGCGCTGCCGCGGTTCCACGACCACCCGAGCAGGCCGCCTGCCGGCTCGAGTCCCCGAACAAGACTCGTGGGTTTGGCTCGGGTCGCCAGGGCAACCTTACAACGCCCGGCCATTAAGTGGGCCGTATAATCGGACCGTGTGGCATCACGCGCACGGGAACGCGGTCATAATGTCACGGGGTCAAACGCGGAAGCGAGATTCGCGGCCGGTTGGCATGTTCAAGCTCGGTATGACATTAGGGCCCATGTGTTTGTTGAACGCAAATCAAATCGACGACGACGAGGACATACTTTTTCTTGGATTATCATTGCCTATCCCAAGTCTGTATCAACAACAACAACAAAGAATGTTTCGCACCTGCATCCCTCTGGAAACTCAGCGGGAGCGATGGATCCCGTGGGAAACGGAGCAGGACGGAGAGAGCCCCATGGAACATCCGCGCAGCTCACGGAGTGTGGCCACGGCCTGGGACCACCCCGAGGCCACGGGACCCCCGCTGGACAGACCGCACGCAAACGGATCCTCATCCTGCGGCATCTCTACAGCGCTTAGTGCCACTATAAGTAAGCTGTGCTTTGGTTAGTAGGTGATCCAGCGGGCTCATTGATTGACTATACACAGTACACAAACTCGTTTCTTTAGAACTGCGTTTTGTGTTCATTCTTTGTGTCCTCCCCCCCGCACCTCCGATTAGCACGGTTGGCTATGTACGGTGCGAACGAAGTTCAACATACGTGCACTTCAGGCTTCGTGTGCCTCTCTTCCAGAGGGTTCGCCCAGAACCCAAGGTCCCCCCTTTGCTGAGACAGCTGGCGGCCAGGTAGGGGAGGTGAACGAAATATGACATCGACTCAGAGATCCATTGAGTAATACAGGACCGATAGGTTTTAATACGACTCAAAAATGCGCATGGGACGAAATAAACCTAGATCAGAACAAAAAAATACAATTGGGCCCATAGAAACGGAACCCATAAACCTACATTGAACCCACAGACTTACAAAGCACATTTGGAATGATATACCACTCACGGGCTGTCATAGGATTCATATACTAACATTTGGCCCATAGATTAACATAGAACTTACATACTGAAACACTGTACCCATACAATTACATAGGACCCAAAGAGTCTATGGAATAGACTAACATCTATTTACATGGAGCCCGCACACTAGCATAGCATCAATCGACTCACACAAGTCGCAGTTTAAACGTGATGCACAGTAATATAGGGCGGCCGAAATGCCGACACAACATGGTGGGTGACTGAGACCAGAGGCACATTCCGGGGCGTCTTCACACCGCTTCAGATTGACTGCTGCTGCTGCTGTCGATTACCCGCAGCGGGAAGGGAGCCTTTGCTGGGGGGGTGGGGGGGTGTGCCAGGGAGGTGAGGTCAAGGCGGACACGTTGCGGTGGATGCCGCTACGTGTGTATGTAGGGGGCGTCACGGTGGCTAGGAGATGTTAACTGCCTCGCCTGGTATACAGGAGGTCGTGGGTTCGATACAGACCCTGACGCCTGCTGCTGTATATTTGGAGTGTGTATATCTCTCTCTCTCTCCCCGTGGTCGCGTGGATTTTTCTCCAGGTTCACGGGTTTTCCCTCCACATTTGGAATCAACATCACGCGTTTCGAGTATTTGGCTGCTATGAATGTCCAAGTGATGACAAGCCACTTCGTTGTGCGATCGTTTGCGATGGCCAGGTCGCTTCTGAAAAGTAGCCCTACAGCTCAGTGAGCTTTAGTTTTAGTTCACAGTGTATGCATGTTGAACTCCTTTCGCCACCATACGTCGCAAACCGTGCTAATCGGAGGTGCTGCATCCAGTCTAGGGCGTCCGTCCCAACGCACCTGCGGAGTGTTTGGGGAGATTGAAGCCACAACACGTGCCGGTGCGCGCGTGGGTTGCAGCCCGTGTGGCCCCCTCGCGTGCTCCCGTCCCGGACGAGGTTCAGTAGCGACCGCCGGGCTCGAAGCCAGCTTGGCCGCCTCGTGCGGCGCCTTCACACACCCCCCCCCCCCATCGTAACAGAACATTCATTGGCATTGGCCGAGCTCATGGGCCCGCATACTGTGGATGTGGAGACTCCACGTACACGGTTGCCAGAAGCGGACTTTGGTGACTATTGGGCATTGGTGACTATTCCATGCTGATGAGAGTCTTAATGAGGACGATGCCGGCCCACCGTTGTCTATCGCTGTATCACTGCTGCAGCCAGTCGGTCACATTTGTTCCACTTTTTTTTCCATGGTAATCTAAGACAACAGGACCACAATGCACTTCTTCAGGAACGGCTAATTGTTTTTTTTGTGCATAATTCCCAATGACGGCTGCGGCGCATTTTTTTCACATTCTCTTTGAAATCATTAATGTCATCGAAATTAGCACGGACGATTTCCCGGCGAGACATCATACGGGAATTTTAATTTGGCGGTCGCCGGCTGTAACAAAAAGAAAAAAAATGCTCCACCTGACCACCGTGACGGCTCATTTCTCCAGGGACTTCCGTGCAGGTTCTGGTCTCCGCTTCCCCGGAGGATCCATCGTCGTGTGAGACAGCAGGGCGACGACGCCCCATCGCGGAGCGGACGCGACGCCACGCACGCAGGGATCGCTCAGGGTTGAGAGTTTTTCAGCTCCCTTTTCACTCCACGGCGTGATAACACTCCGGGCATCTGTGAACAAGAGCTTCGTAGCTTATGGGATTCCTCCAGAATAAATAAATATTCTGATTTTGATGCACTTACTTTAGAGCTCGCTCCATCATCTAACCTTATCTAGATTTGCTATAGCACAATTGCTATATAGCGCAATTGCCAGGGCGCTTTACGGCGATGATACAATTGTACGTAGGATAATAATGACTTTAAATGATGAATTGGGTTACTGTAAGTGGTGGTGAAGTTTTGATGAGAGTAGAACACGAGGGATTGATAAGGAGGGGTTGGGATAGGCCTGGTCGTAGCTGGGGGGGGGGGGGCGACAAAAAGCTGGAGGGCTGAAAATTAATGAGGCACCATCGCATTGGGAAGACAAAGGGGGTCGGGCGAGGGGCGGGAGCCCCTCGCCCGACCGAAACTGCCGCGGCACACCTGGTGGGACCTTGGCGAGGCACAGCGGTGCGCCAAAGTCGATGATGGCAATAAATTCGTTTTGTAAAGATTAAAAGTAACCTGGCAGATACAAAACACACGCACAGCTCTCCTGCCATTGTTGACCCATCTCTGATTTGACCCCCTTGTTGACCCATCTCTGCTTTGACCCCCTTGTTGATCCATCCCTGCTTTGACCCCCTTGTTGACCCATCTCTGCTTTGACCCCCTTGTTGACCCATCTCTGCTTTGACCCCCTTGTTGACCAATCTCTACTTTGACCCCCTTGTTGATCCATCCCTGCTTTAACCCCCTTGTTGACCCATCTCTGCTTTGACCCCCTTGTTGACCCATCTCTGCTTTGACCCCCTTGTTGAACCATCTCTGCTTTGACCCCCTTGTTGAACCATCTCTGCTTTGACCCCCTTGTTGACTCATCTGCTTTGACCCCCTTGTTGACCCATCCCTGCTTTGACCCCCTTGTTGACCCATCTCTGCTTTGACCCCCTTGTTGACCCATCTCTGCTTTGACCCCCTTGTTGAACCATCCCTGCTTTGACCCCCTTGTTGACCCATCTCCGCTTTGACCCCCTTGTTGACCCATCTCTGCTTTGATCCCCATGTTGACTCATCTCTGCTTTGACCCCCTTGTTGACCCATCTCTGCTTTGACCCCCTTGTTGACCCATCTCTGCTTTGACCCCCTTGTTGACCCATCTCTGCTTTGACCCCCTTGTTGATCCATCCCTGCTTTGACCCCCTTGTTGACCCATCTCTGCTTTGACCCCCTTGTTGACCCATCTCTGCTTTGACCCCCTTGTTGACCCATCTCTGCTTTGACCCCCTTGTTGACTCATCCCTTCTTTGACCCCCTTGTTGAACCATCCCCGCTTTGACCCCCTTGTTGACTCATCTCTGCTTTGACCCCCTTGTTGACCCATCTCTGCTTTGACCCCCTTGTTGACCCATCTCTGCTTTGACCCCCTTGTTGACCCATCTCTGCTTTGACCCCCTTGTTGAACCATCCCCGCTTTGACCCCCTTGTTGACCCATCTTTGCTTTGACCCCCTTGTTGACCCATCTCTGCTTTGACCCCCTTGTTGACTCATCCCTTCTTTGACCCCCTTGTTGAACCATCTCTGCTTTGATCCCCTTGTTGACTCATCTCTGCTATGACCTCCTTGTTGACCCATCTCTGCTTTGACCCCCTTGTTGACCCATCTCTGCTTTGACCCCCTTGTTGACTCATCCCTTCTTTGACCCCCTTGTTGACCCATCCCTGCTTTCACCCTCTTTCCCCATCGCGTACTTTCCGTCCGTCACCCCGTTTCCTTTTCCTCTCAATGTTGCCTCTCTTCCCTCTTCTTGGGTTTCCGTCGTGTCCCAGGATCGTGACTGAGGACTCACTGTTGTTGTGCTTGTTTGCATCGGCTGACCGGAACGTCGCGACCACTGAATCTGCGCGCTCTCTCTCTCTCTCTGTTGTAAATCCAAATTAAATCAAGGACACGGGGGAACACCTCAGGCTTCTGCCACAACAAAAAAGCGGAGGAGGAGGAAAGCTGTGTGTGTGTGTGTTTGTTTTGCAGCTGCCGGGTTTACTGTTAATTTCTACACACTATTCGCCGCCACCGCTGATTGTCAAAAGCCAGAAGTGATGATTGGGAGGGCGTTACCGCGCAGCGGGAGATGCGAGCGCGTGCACGCGTGCGCGCGCTACGAACCCAGCGACCTCAGTTCCATTCTCAGCCGGGGCTAAACATCAGCGGCGAGTGAAATCTGAACTTTACTTGGGCCTCCCCTTGGGTTAAATCAGCCTTAAACGAGAAACTCGATGCTGCGCGTAAACACCGGCACTGGGGAGACAAAGGCGGCCGGTCGTGTGATTCTTCTTCTTTCCGGCCACACCACTTCCTCGTGCGCCACGTTGGCCAATATGGGAGCGCGCGAACAGCGCTTGTCGCAACATAAGCCACGTGGGCGGAGTGGGAATCTATCTCTTCGTGTGTGCGTACAGGGCTGCCACGGTGGCGAGATGTTAACTACCTCGCCTCGTATACAAGAGGTCTTGGATTTGATCCAGACCCCGACGCCTGTATGTTTGGAGTTTGCATGCCTCTTTCCCCGTGGTTGCTTGGGTTTTTCTCCGAGTCCTGCGGTTTTCCCTCTACATTTAGAATGAACATCACGTGTTTAGAGTATGTGTCTGCTATACATTTCCACGTGATAAACCGCTTCGTTAAGCTATTATCTGTGACCAGGTCGTTTCCGAAAAATAACGATAATAGCTCAGTGGGCCTTACCTGGTAAAATAAAATTCTAAGTTTCATTTAGTACATCACGTGCCGTGACGGGTACTGCAAGATATGACCATCTCCGTCCAGTGCTCGTTGAGCTGCATTGGCTTCCAGTTGCCGAGCGAATGCACAAAGTGCTTGCCACAAATGATTCCGCAATACCTTACTGATATCAAGGAGCATGAGCCATCACGCATACTCCGGTAATCCTCGCAGTGGCTTCTGGCTAACCATCGAACAAAGGCGGTCCCGCATTCCGCGCTTTCAGATGCGCTTCTGGGGCCGTCTGGAACGCTCTTCCGATATTAGGAAGCCACTGGAGCTGTGCACTTTGTAATCATCTAAATTGAAGTCGCATTTCTTTTGGAACTGCTTTTTGTGTTTAGTTTGTGGTCCTTACCCCGCACCTCCGATTAGCACGGTTGGCTACGTACGGTGCAAAAAAAATTCCAACGTACGTACATACACATCAAGAGGAATAGCACAGGTGGCAGGCAGCCTGCCCTCAGCGCTGGGCAGCTCTCGGCTCTCACCCGTGGCACCGAGATCCGTGCCAGCAGGGATGTGGCCGGGACCCCGTCCGGGCTTTAGGGAGTCGCGGGGGCGACCCTGACCCGGCACCGAAGCATTGCGGACGAGAGTCAAGCGCCCACGAGCGCTCATCCGGCACACCCCTTCACCACGACGCATCGTGACACCTCAGCCATGTCGGCACGCCCCGGCGCTCCGCTGAAACTCGGCATGAGGGTGGCGTCGGCAAACCCCCAGTAATGGGGGGGGGGGGGGGGGTGGGGAGAACGCGCGCGTGACCCCGCCACGGGGCATGGGAAGAGCAGCAGCTGCTGCAGCAGCTGCCCCGGAGTCGCGGGGATCAATTGGTGTGCACGGGACGGACTACATCTAGGCGGGAGATGCCAAAGTTACGTCTGCACGGCGAAGCCTCGCGATACTTTGACGACTGCCGACCGAGTGGAAGGCGCCCCGTGGTACATTGGACGGTGGTTCGATCTCTTCCGTGTCCCTCACGTGGGGGGGGGGGGCGGGCATTGATTCGCGAATTCGCCGAGGTGTGGTGGCACCTCGAAAAACGACGAAGCTCACAGATCCACGGGCCCACCTTTTTCTTGCCGTGCTTTCTTGAGCTCCGCACAACAAAGAAACTCTGTCCGCTGCGCGTGCAAATAAAGATGCACATTGATATCGATCACTGAGCATCATCGACGTGCAAAACTAAGGGGAAGGGAGGAAGCTTACCACCGAACATGGAACCCCTTCACGACCCCTCCTCCAGTGGGCATTGATTCGTAGGAGCATTCATGAGGGCATTTAGGCACTACCCCCCCCCCTCCCTTTTATCCCTTCCCCTACAGGGCTTAGGAAGACACGAGGGTTGTCGAGTCTACTGAAACATGCGGTTTAGACAGGTTTCCCATTGCACCGTAAATCCCTGATGTGTTTGTGTGCTGGCGTCAACCCCTTTTCAATATCCTCTGTGTTGTGTCTCTGATATCGTTTTGTTTATAAAAAATATAGTTGTGGAAGAAAAAACATAAGTATTGATCACTGAACGGCATTAACGGGTGCTTGAGTGTTTTTGTTTGTGTGTGCTGGTAAAAGTTTTTTACAAAAAAATAATGAGAGATGTGTAATAAAATACAATTAACAATATAGCGAAAGTCAACGGCGTGTTGACGAGAGAGAGAGAGGCTGCGGGGCCCTTGTGGGAAGGAGGCAATGGTTAAACGCCTCGGCGGCGGTGACAGATGCGCGACTCTGAGCCGTTACTCACAGGCTTATCATGGAGATAAGGTGTTCACTCGTGCTGCATGAAACCTGTCACTCTTTATACATGGACCACCCCACCCACCACCACCACCCCCCACCATCAACACCACCCGCTCAGCTCCCCCCCCCCAAGTCTTCGCCACCTTCCATCCAGCCAATCGGTCTAGCGTCTGGCAGCGGCGTTATTACAGCCCGGGCAGTTTGTCAGCCCGCCCGGATTTCGGGGAAAACGGAAAAAAAACAACAACAAGCTGGCGGGCACTCTTGACTCTCCAAATCTATGAAGGGTGGAGCGCATAATCACCCTGGAAGCACACGCATCTCTCTCGCGTGGCCGAGTCGGAGGGGGGCGGTGGTGGTGGTGGGGGGACGCCCAGCAGCACGGCGGATCTCTGAGTGTCGTGCACAGTGCGGCGTGGCGGCCTTCGTAGGTGCTGCTCGCTAACGGCACTTGCCCCCAAAGAGTCTGTTGAGGCTATACGGGGGAATCTTCGTCTTTTGTCTCTGTCTGTAACGCAGCGGCAGCGAAGAGCGGTGCGCATTCACGCGACAGAGAGAGAGAGAGAGGCCGTGTGCGCTGAGTTCGCTGTGGGCGAGTGTCCTGTGATCGGCGAGATAGCCCTGGGCCCGACAGCCCCGAAGCTTCCTGTAAGTCGTCGTCGTCAGCCGTGATCAATCCACCGCTCGCCGAAGGCCATCCAGAGCGAGCTGCGCACGAGCCGATTTCCGTCGCTCCGTTGCCTCCTTTGCCTGCCACTCCATCGTTAGCCTCTGCCCAAGACAAACATGCATTTCTTTTTAAACACACGACATGAGTATTGCGTAAATTATAACCACGCAGTAAGATTGTCGAAATGTGTGTGTGTACGAACCTGGTGACCCGGGTTCGATTCCCGCTCACGGCCAACACCAGTGACGATGATCTGAACCGGTGCTGGGCCTCCCCTAGGTCGACTCAGCCTCAAATGAGTACCTGGTGCGATGTGTAAACATCGCGGCCGGGTGTGGTGCTGGCCACCCACCTCCTCGTGTTCCGTGCCGACCTCTATAGGTGCTCGCTAACAGCACTTGACCCTACAGTATCTTAAGGCTATACGGGGGATCTTTGTCTTTGTCTCTCATCTAATCCGTGCGCCCCTGCCTCTCGGTGTATTTCCAAGCCTTGCTCCCACTCCGTGCACTTTTCAGCTCCGTGCCCAACGTTTTTAAAACTTCCGCGTCGATGAATGCGGCGGCGGGGCGTGTGACGTGCACCGGCTACAACAACAAAAAAACGTCGAAACTTGGCGTTGAAACCTTACAACGAAAAATGTAAAACAGCTTCCTGGCAACCTGTTAAACCAAACACTTGACTTGCAGGCACAAACACACGCGCCCGTTTGGGGGTTTTTTTCGTCCGTCTCCTCCTCTGCACACCGCCGCAGACAATCTGGAGGCCATTGTTTCCTCCCCAGCAACCGCAAACAATGAAAACTTCCTGCTGTTTGTGACAAATTTCCCATCCGCTCGCCTGCACGGCAAGGGGCCTGGTCCGTACAGGGGGGGGGGGGGGAGAGACAACAACAGCGAGGGACAAACTCCGCTTCTGTCAGTTGGAGGAAGCAGATAAATAATTCACCGGTGGGATTTGGGATTTTTCTTTTTAGTTCAAGGGCCACACGCGCGCCGTCTTCTCGCCCGGCGCCGCCGTGGGAACATTTCAGAAAACGCCAGGTGGGCCTTGTCGTGCGCGGTGCGCCGTCGTCAAGACAAGCGCTGGCAAGCAACAACAACAACAACAACAAAAACACACCAAACCTGGTTCGACCCATCCTCCCCCCGCCCCCGCTCAACGTGTCCTCCACGCACAGGTGGAGTTGCTCTGTGAACGGCACCGTCTTATGAGCGACGCGGAGCCGAGCCGACGACACGAAGGCACCGCCCGTGCCGCCCGGGAATAACCCGCGGGGCGCGTCCCGCCCGTGGTTACTCCGGAGTGACCGCCGTTGTTGTTGTTGTCGTTGTTGTCGTTGTTTGGGATCGTCGGCGTCGGGGGCCTTCGTCGTGGGAGCCAAAGATAAGACGTTGGCGGAGAGAGCGATCGTCCTGGGACTCTCCATGCACCTGCCCAAGATGGAAGAGAAGATAGAGGAGGGATATTAGCATAAACTGAAGACGTTCGTCAATAATGCCGCCTTATATATATAAAAAAAACATACAATCGGCGATGTTTGGGGTAATGTCTCTGTTGTAAAGAAAGGGCCATTTCCCAAAATGTTGCTTATTCATATTTTTTTCTTCTTTTGAGACCACGGTGTTACTGACGAATGTGTTGGGAGTTTTTTTCTGCGTGTTAAAGGTGCTTGTGCACCACTTCCAAAGCAACAGCATCACCAACTCACGTACATGTTAAATACACGTGTGAGTCCATCCGCATATTGGCTTTCCAGCCCACAGTTATAGAGCAGCATTTGTCTTGGCAAAGAAGAGGTCGACCTATCAGCGTCGCGATTGTTCAACAAAATGCTTCCGAGTTGCCAGAAGTCATTGGTAAGAGCACTCCGTAGAAATTATAGGGCCCTGTTCAACCCCACAAAAAAATGATGTGCTACGTGAACACATGCATTGGTGTGGAGCATTATGGGTGCTTCACAGCAATGCATAACGCGTCTGCGCAAAAAATATACTGAACATGTACGGCGCTCTGTGTCAATCCACTGCTGGATGAGGGCCTCCTCACCATGCCGTACAGATTGGGAGGAGCGCGTGGGGAAGTTATTTGGTACTTCTTCATCAAGCTGCTCAATACCTGTCGGTGACGTGGAGACTGAGACTTTATTATTGCAGCAGCTGAGGCCCCATTCAGAATGAGAATATTTCGGTAGGAGGAATCAGATGAGCTATAAAGCTCTTTTTCACAGATGTCCAATAGTGGCAGATCA
Source organism: Petromyzon marinus (assembly GCF_048934315.1). Lineage (NCBI taxonomy): Eukaryota > Metazoa > Chordata > Hyperoartia > Petromyzontiformes > Petromyzontidae > Petromyzon > Petromyzon marinus. The sequence continues at coordinate 3,498,036 of NC_133692.1, read as the reverse complement.
GAACGTTACAATAACAAAAAAATGCAAAAAAACCACCACGATAGGAGTGCAACGCCCAGGAAAGGTAATCAAACCATTTGAAAAAATTCAAATTTAGACGAAACTTTTTATTTTACCAGGTAAAGCCCACTGAGCTATTAGCTTCTTTTTCAGAAGCAACCTGGCCACATTGAGATGAACAGCTCCGTTACACGGACAAACCACAGCCTAAGACCGCCAGCAGTGGCAGCAGTTGCGTCGCAAGGTGAGAACGTGCAAACTGACAAACAGCAGATGAAGAACACAAACTTGGGGAACACAGATGCACTGCCCACCAACGTAGCGCACCCCAGCAACCCGGAAACACCCGTTAGTGTGGTTGTCACCCATCAAAGCACTATCCAGGCTCAGGCCTGCTTAACTTCCGAGATCCGACAAGATCCGGCACATCCTGGGCGACTTGGTCACAGGCTGGATAATAACAATGTGCCTTAAATACCTAGGAAGGCCTTACTCAGTCTCAAGACTTTTTTTCCAGAGGACACTGCATCGGGATGTTCGGCCAATTCCAGCGTTTGGTTTTCCTTAAGAGACCGGTGAACACCGATAAAGTTACATCATGGGACCTCCCTTGCCAGTATCAAAATATAAGAATAGGGTTGACCCTTTCTGACAATAAAACAGTTGTGTTAAGATGTTCGCCTTTTGGCGTCCTCTGGTATGACACTTTGAGACTAGGCTCTAAGGGAAGCTGTCTCTGGTGTGGACAAATCACTTTCAAAGACAATGCATATACTATCAGAGCACGGTTTTTGTGTTTGCATGTTCACCACAAGTATGTGTGGTTAATGCAGACATGATTCCTTGCAAAAGGTTTCAGTGTGGTGTTTCACATGTGAACACGGACTATTGTATTGCCAGAAAGGGTAAAACCTATTATATTTTGATACTGGCATGGGAGGGTCCCATGCTGTACCTGTTCACCCCGAGCTCTCAGTGTCCTGATAGTGGCATTGTCTTTGTGCTGTTCGCCTTTTGGCGTCCTCTGGTCTAATGCTCTTTGAGACGAGGCTCTAAAGAAGCTGTGGACAAATCACTTTCAAAGACAATGCATTGTCTTATACTGCCAGAGCATGTTTTTTTGTTTGCATGTTCACCACAAGTATATGTGGTTAAATTTTGATTTAAAGCTTTCGTGACTGCAGTAATTCATATTCTTAGCTCTTTCGGTAAAGTCACGTTGACTTTACGTGACTTTACCGAAAGAGCTAAGAATATATATGTGGTTAATCCAGAAATGATTCCTTGATAAAGGTTTCTGTTTGGTGTTTTACCATCTTAGCACCTCTTTCATTGCCATAATGGGTAAAACCTATTCTTGTGTACAGATAGAGTTCACACGCGCAAGACGGTGGGTGACAGCTGAGGGCAACCACGCAGACAGATTCAACAATCCGACACTGTCCTGCCATCTCCCGGCCACTCGGCAGCTTCAAGCCTGCCACACACCTGGCACTCTCAGGCAGCCTCCCTTCCAAGTGCTTGCCAGGCTCAGCCCCAGCTCAGCTTCTGCGATCGTGACGCGATCGAGAGCGCAATCAAGATGACTCGGCTGCGCGCATCCACGAAACCTTGCGAGAGTCCAAGCCGAGGGGCGGTGGGTTGGGGGTGTGTGTGGGGGGGGCCCGAGTCCTTCCCGTGACACCCGGTCCTGACCGAGGCGGTGATGGATGGGCCCTCCTCGTGACACACGCGCGTGTGTGCCGTAGGTGCCGTGGGGTTGGGTCGCTGTTTAACACACGAGCAGGTGTAAAGGGGGAAATCGCGCGCTTACGCACGCGCCGGGGCCGTCCGGGGTTCGCACACATTCGCCGTGCACGCCGGCACACCCTGCGCGACCTCCAGACGGGCGACCGCTGGTGCACTGGCCGCGAAGGGCCCAGGTACCGAGGGAGGATGCACCTGGTGGGGACGCTTGGCGCTAGGTGGGGGGGGGGGGGGACCCGTGGAGCCATTCTCCCGGCATCTGCTTTGGATGTTGGTGAGCCAAGCCCGCTCGCAGGAAGGCAGGGCCACCCAGCCGAACATCCTCACAGCTTCGCTCCCCGCGCCCCGTGGTGAATATTGCGCAAAAGTTGAATGAAATCCGATATCATTAGAGACGTACACAATGGGGAGGGGGGGGGGGTCGCTCCTTCTCCACTGCTGCACTTGCGGTCTGGAGCTCTCTCACCCCAACCTTTGTCCTTTCAAGTCCAGGCTAGAGATCTTTGCCTCCTCCTCTGCCGATGACTGCGTCCATCTATTTGTGCCTCATTTAGTGGGAGACTCTCTTCCCTTTGCCTTAAACTAAAATAAATGAATAAAGAAAACATCTTCATCTTCCTCATACTCTCATGAACAGCGCAAGTCGTTTTTTTTTGCTCGCGCGGCCTCTTAAGATGCGGACGGCGTTTAATAAGTTTTATGAATTAAATTGCTTGGCACGAGCACCGTCCACCTCGTTCCCATCGTCTTCAGCCAGGCCAGCCGTGCAGGACAGCGGCGAGCGACGGAGGCACTCGCGTAAGCGACGCACGAGTGCGCAGAGTGCAACTGCATCGGAGTCCACGGGCCAGCAGGGGACCGAGGTTTCGGGCTACAAAGCGAGAGGGTACAAAGCGAGAGGGTCCTTGCTTCATTATTCGCAGCAGGAGCCATGCCAACCACCCTCTGGGTCGCATCCTGTCATGCTTTTTCCTGGATCGTAATTTTTATTTTACAGGTACAGCAACTGTCCCTGGGAAATTCGTAAGTCTTCCCGAGACATCAAACAGTTCACCGTTTGATCTCAGCGGCCAAAAAATCGCACCTCCCCCCCTCGCTCGAGGCGACGCATTCACGCGTGCTTCACCCCCCCCCCCCCTCCGGCACTCTGGACGCATTCTTCGTCCTCTTCCTCGCACAACGCTGTCCTCTTCCTGGCACAACGCGTCTTCTTCCTGGCACAACGCGTCCTCTTCCTGGCACAACGCGTCCTCTTCCTGGCACAACGCGTCCTCTTCCTGGCACAACGATGTCCTCTTCCTCGCACAACGCTGTCCTCTTCCTGGCACAACGCGTCTTCTTCCTGGCACAACGCGTCCTCTTCCTGGCACAACGCGTCCTCTTCCTGGCACAACGCGTCCTCTTCCTGGCACAACGATGTCCTCTTCCTGGCACAACGCGTCTTCTTCCTGGCACAACGCGTCCTCTTCCTGGCACAACGATGTCCTCTTCCTCGCACAACGATGTCCTCTTCCTGGCACAACGATGTCCTCTTCCTGGCACAACGCGTCCTCTTCCTGGCACAACGATGTCCTCTTCCTGGCACAACGATGTCCTCTTCCTCGCACAACGCTGTCCTCTTCCTTGCACAACGCGTCCTCTTCCTGGCACAACGCGTCCTCTTCCTGGCACAACGCGTCCTCTTCCTGGCACAACGATGTCCTCTTCCTGGCACAACGATGTCCTCTTCCTGGCACAACGCGTCTTCTTCCTGGCACAACGCGTCCTCTTCCTGGCACAACGATGTCCTCTTCCTGGCACAACGATGTCCTCTTCCTGGCACAACGCGTCCTCTTCCTGGCACAACGCGTCCTCTTCCTGGCACAACGCGTCCTCTTCCTGGCACAACGCGTCTTCTTCCTGGCACAACGCGTCCTCTTCCTGGCACAACGCGTCCTCTTCCTGGCACAACGCGTCCTCTTCCTGGCACAACGATGTCCTCTTCCTGGCACAACGATGTCCTCTTCCTGGCACAACGCGTCTTCTTCCTGGCACAACGCGTCCTCTTCCTGGCACAACGCGTCCTCTTCCTGGCACAACGCGTCCTCTTCCTGGCACAACGCGTCCTCTTCCTGGCACAACGCTGTCCTCTTCCTCGCACAACGATGTCCTCTTCCTGGCACAACGATGTCATCTTCCTGGCACAACGCGTCCTCTTCCTGGCACAACGCTGTCCTCTTCCTCGCACAACGCGTCCTCTTCCTGGCACAACGATGTCCTCTTCCTGGCACAACGATGTCCTCTTCCTCGCACAACGCTGTCCTCTTCCTTGCACAACGCGTCCTCTTCCTGGCACAACGCGTCCTCTTCCTGGCACAACGCGTCCTCTTCCTGGCACAACGCGTCTTCTTCCTGGCACAACGATGTCCTCTTCCTGGCACAACGCGTTCTCTTCCTCGCACAACGCGTCCTCTTCCTTGCACAACGCGTCCTCTTCCTGGCACAACGCGTCCTCTTCCTCGCACAACGATGTCCTCTTCCTGGCACAATGATGTCCTCTTCCTGGCACAACGATGTCCTCTTCCTGGCACAACGATGTCCTCTTCCTCGCACAACGCTGTCCTCTTCCTTGCACAATGCGTCCTCTTCCTGGCACAACGCGTCCTCTTCCTGGCACAACGATGTCCTCTTCCTGGCACAACGATGTCCTCTTCCTGGCACAACGCGTCCTCTTCCTTGCACAACGATGTCCTCTTCCTGGCACAACGATGTCCTCTTCCTGGCACAACGATGTCCTCTTCCTCGCACAACGCGTCCTCTTCCTGGCACAACGCGTCCTCTTCCTGGCACAACGATGTCCTCTTCCTGGCACAACGATGTCCTCTTCCTGGCACAACGCGTCTTCTTCCTGGCACAACGATGTCCTCTTCCTTGCACAACGATGTCCTCTTCCTGGCACAACGCGTCTTCTTCCTGGCACAACGATGTCCTCTTCCTGGCACAACGATGTCCTCTTCCTGGCACAACGCGTCCTCTTCCTTGCACAACGATGTCCTCTTCCTGGCACAACGATGTCCTCTTCCTGGCACAACGCGTCTTCTTCCAGGCACAACGATGTCCTCTTCCTCGCACAACGATGTCCTCTTCCTGGCACAACGATGTCCTCTTCCTGGCACAACGCGTCCTCTTCCTGGCACAACGCGTCCTCTTCCTGGCACAACGATGTCCTCTTCCTCGCACAACGATGTCCTCTTCCTGGCACAACGCGTCCTCTTCCTGGCACAACGATGTCCTCTTCCTGGCACAACGCGTCCTCTTCCTGGCACAACAATGTCTTCTTCCTGGCACAACGATGTCTTCTTCCTGGCACAACGATGTCCTCTTCCTGGCACAACGATGTCCTCTTCCTGGCACAACGCGTCCTCTTCCTGGCACAACGATGTCCTCTTCCTGGCACAACGCGTCCTCTTCCTGGCACAACGCGTCCTCTTCCTGGCACAACAATGTCTTCTTCCTGGCACAACGATGTCTTCTTCCTGGCACAACGATGTCCTCTTCCTGGCACAACGATGTCCTCTTCCTGGCACAACGATGTCTTCTTCCTGGCACAACGCGTCCTCTTCCTGGCACAACGCGTCCTCTTCCTGGCACAACGATGTCCTCTTCCTGGCACAACGCGTCGTCTTCCTGGCACAACGCGTCCTCTTCCTGGCACAACGATGTCCTCTTCCTGGCACAACGCGTCCTCTTCCTCGCACAACGATGTCCTCTTCCTCGCACAACGCGTCTTCTTCCTGGCACAACGATGTCTTCTTCCTGGCACAACGATGTCCTCTTCCTTGCACAACGATGTCCTCTTCCTTGCACAACGATGTCCTCTTCCTTGCACAACGCGTCCTCTTCCTTGCACAACGATGTCCTCTTCCTGGCACAACGATGTCTTCTTCCTGGCACAACGATGTCCTCTTCCTTGCACAACGATCTCCTCTTCCTCGCACAACGATGTCATCTTCCTTTCACAACGCGTCCTCTTCCTGGCACAACGCGTCCTCTTCCTGGCACAACGATGTCCTCTTCCTTGCACAACGATCTCCTCTTCCTCGCACAACGATGTCATCTTCCTTTCACAACGCGTCCTCTTCCTGGCACAACGCGTCCTCTTCCTGGCACAACGCGTCCTCTTCCTTGCACAACGATGTCCTCTTCCTGGCACAACGATGTCTTCTTCCTGGCACAACGATGTCCTCTTCCTTGCACAACGATCTCCTCTTCCTCGCACAACGATGTCATATTCCTTTCACAACGCGTCCTCTTCCTGGCACAACGCGTCCTCTTCCTGGCACAACGATGTCCTCTTCCTCGCACAACGCGTCCTCTTCCTGGCACAACGCGTCCTCTTCCTGGCACAACGCGTCCTCTTCCTGGCACAACGCGTCCTCTTCCTGGCACAACGATGTCCTCTTCCTGGAACAACGCGTCCTCTTCCTGGCACAACGATGTCCTCTTCCTCGCACAACGATGTCCTCTTCCTGGCACAACGCGTCCTCTTCCTCGCACAACGCGTCCTCTTCCTGGCACAACGCGTCCTCTTCCTGGCACAACGATGTCCTCTTCCTGGCACAACGATGTCCTCTTCCTGGCACAACGCGTCCTCTTCCTGGCACAACGCGTCCTCTTCCTGGCACAACGATGTCTTCTTCCTGGCACAACGATGTCTTCTTCCTGGCACAACGATGTCCTCTTCCTGGCACAACGCGTTCTCTTCCTGGCACAACGCGTCCTCTTCCTGGCACAACGATGTCCTCTTCCTGGCACAACGCGTCCTCTTCCTGGCACAACGCGTCCTCTTCCTGGCACAACGATGTCCTCTTCCTGGCACAACGCGTCCTCTTCCTGGCACAACGATGTCCTCTTCCTGGCACAACGCGTCCTCTTCCTGGCACAACGATGTCCTCTTCCTGGCACAACGCGTCCTCTTCCTGGCACAACGATGTCTTCTTCCTGGCACAACGCGTCCTCTTCCTGGCACAACGCGTCCTCTTCCTGGCACAACGATGTCCTCTTCCTGGCACAACGCGTCCTCTTCCTGGCACAACGATGTCCTCTTCCTGGCACAACGCGTCCTCTTCCTGGCACAACGATGTCTTCTTCCTGGCACAACGCGTCCTCTTCCTGGCACAACGCGTCCTCTTCCTGGCACAACGATGTCCTCTTCCTGGCACAACGCGTCCTCTTCCTGGCACAACGCGTCCTCTTCCTGGCACAACGATGTCTTCTTCCTGGCACAACGCGTCCTCTTCCTGGCACAACGCGTCCTCTTCCTGGCACAACGATGTCTTCTTCCTGGCACAACGCGTCCTCTTCCTGGCACAACGCGTCCTCTTCCTGGCACAACGATGTCCTCTTCCTGGCACAACGCGTCCTCTTCCTGGCACAACGCGTCCTCTTCCTGGCACAACGATGTCTTCTTCCTGGCACAACGCGTCCTCTTCTTCGCACAACGATGTCCTCTTCCTGGCACAACGCGTCTTCTTCCTGGCACAACGCGTCTTCTTCCTCGCACAACGATGTCCTCTTCCTCGCACAACGCGTCCTCTTCCCTGCACAACGCTGTCCTCTTCCGTTTTATTTTGTGGCTTTTCAGGAGGTGGTGACCCTCTGACCCCGCAACGCCAACCCGGGCCAGAAATCACGGGAGCCTTAAGGACGACGGCATCCGCGGCGGGGGGGGGGGGGGGGGGCACGGGCATCCGCGGCGGGGGGGGGGGGTGGGGGGGGCACGGGCATCCGCGGCGGGGGGGGGGGCACGGGCATCCGCGGGGGGCACCGCACCGGCACCTGCAGGAGCGCGCTGGCACGGGCGTGCAGCTGGCAGCTCGCACCGGCCGCTCTCCATGGCAACGGCGGCGGCGATGACGGAGGATGAGCCGCTCTCGGGCCACTCGCTCGGCTCATCCCAGGAGGATCGATGTCACCCCCACTCCCCACACACCACGCGGCGCCAACCCTCGGCCCTCAGAAGCAGCCGCGAGCCAAGACCGCGGTCGCGCTGGGATTCCTCTGAAAACAGCTTTGTTTTGCATTGTTTTAACTTTCATGGCTTCAGCATGTGTGTGTGTGTGTCAAGAATAAGTGTCCGTATGCATGCGTGCATGAGGAATATGAATAATTCAGTCGGCGCGAGAAGGCACACCGTGCAGCAAATACCTGGAGCCCTATTAGACGGAGGCTTTGCCATTGCTGCTGCGCCCGCAAGCGCCGGTGATTCTGCGTGTTTGCGGTCACCTGCGTACAGTGTTTTAGACAACGGGCCCCTCTCATGCCCATCTTCGCTGCCTCCTCTCTCTCGCTCGCTCGCTCGCTCCAGCTCCGTCTATTTAGAGCAATGGGAACTTGACCGTTGCCATCCACCCCCCCGCCAAACAAAACTCCAACAAGGCATTGTGGTCCTGAGTCATTGGCGAACAAAGAGGCCGTGAACGCACGCTCAGTTGAAACAAAAGCGCGCACCTTAGAGACAACAAAAACACCACCGAAAGATGTTGGGTCGGCTTGCCGGGTTGACCTCCGCACCTGGCTCACAGAACGAGAACAACACTTTGCATCAACAGCTGACACTCACTAATTTAAACATCGGTCACGGTGTGTGGCGATTAAAAAAAGAGAAACGGACGCAGCTAAACCTCGCGGCGCTCTTGCCAAAGACGCGTGGTCCGGGTGGCTCAGCAGTGGAGCACCGTGCTCGCAGTTGGAAGGTGGCGAATTCAGTTCAGTTAAGTTTCATTTATTAGGTACAGCCCCGTGAGCCATGCGGCTCTTGACTCGGGTGCAACCGCAACAAAACAAAAACATGAACACACATGAACAAACAACAGACGTGAGAAAATCTTGACTTAAAGCTTTTGTGACTGCGGGAATTCATATTCTTTGGGTCTTTCGGTAAAGTCACGTAGATAGGTAAAAAATTATAAAATAATCATGACGTTTCGATCGCAACAAAAGCAATTCGAGACCTGGGTGGGGGGTTGATTCGGCTCCGTCATCCCTCTGGGGGGGTCGACGAAAATGAGTCGCGATTTGTGGGGGCGAGGGGGGGGGAATCAGAATCAGAATAAATATTTTGACTGGAGGAGTCTGATGAGCTGTAAAGCTCTTTTTAACAGACGTCCGGTAGGGGCGGGTCAGAAAGCTACAACGACAAACGATGCGACAACACGATAGGAGTGCAAAGTATACAAAGTGTACCAAAGCTAAACAAACCACTCAAATATGAATATTTATTTTACCAGGTAACTCCCACTGAGCTATAAACTTCTTTTTCAGAGGCGACCTGGCCACACGTAATGACAGCTCAGCGAAGTGGCTTATCACGTGGACTTTTATAGCAGCCAAAGAATAAAAACAAGTAAACATTGGTTTACTGTACGGGTAGACTTGCCCCCCCCTTGCCCCCATCAGAGGGATGTGTAATGTGTGTTCCAAAACGATCAACTAAGAATTCACTTCCCGTACGTTGTGGGTGCCACGCTGGCGATCCCGACTCTGATGCCTGTATATTTGTAGTTAGCATGCTCTTAGAAACACGCGTTTAGAATATTGGTCTGCTATACATTTCCACGTGATAAGCCACTTCGTTGAGCTATCATTTGATAGCCAGGTCGCTTCTGAAAAAGAGCCATACAGCTCAATGGGCCTTACCTGGTAAAAATAAAAAAAATATTTTAAATAGAAATCCCATTTCGCGCTTAAAAATGGATCCCACAGGGAAACACGAGCCTCTGTCGGACTCTCTTCCCTACAAGAACCATCCACGTGTAAGGCCTACACCCAGTCACAATGGGGCTGAGGCCAAATCACCACCACCACCTTGCGTTGCGTCCTCTCAACACCGTTTGATTCACTTTGTACAGAATATACAAGGCCAGACAGAGACAAAGTGGCATTTAACTACAGCCAATGACCTAGCAGGCACAAAACACCGTCCACTCCTTGCCTTACGGATTGAGACAGAGGTGGCTTGGCGATTCAAGAGGTCCGCAGGCGCTGTGCTTGGAAACCGTTGATATCCTGAGTTTAAATCGCAGGCTGGGGCCTGCGATAAAAAAAAATACACGGCTTCTCAATGGTTAACTGGCGTCGTCGGTTCGAGCACGCGACACAACGTGATGCAACGTCCCCGCGTATTGCCTCAATGAACAAAAAAAAAGCCGGGTTCTCAAGTGTGGCGAGTCGATGGTCTAGGCACGGTCACCAAAGATTGCACCGGGAAAAATAAACTACAATCCAATCACATCAAATGCGGTCCTGAACTTAATAAACAAAGCTGGCTGTTGACCATCGTGAAGAGTTGTGCTGCACTATTTTTAAATTATATTTTACCAGGTAAAGCTCACTGAGCTATGTACAGCTATTTTCAGAATCGACCTGGCAATCAGAAATGATAGCTCAACGAAGTGGCTTATCATCATCATCATGTGTAAATGTATAGGAGCAGCCAAATACTCTAAACGTGTGACGTTCAATTTCGATTTAAAGCTTTCGTGACTGCAATGATTCATCTTCTTTGGTTCTTTCGGTAAAGTCACGTAGAATGATAATAAAATAATAATAACTGTCCTACCAGACAGTCTCGCCCCCTTCACCTGATGAAGGCCGCTTGTGTTGTGGCCGAAACGTCGTGAGAATATTATTGTGTTATTTTATTTTATCAATTTATTATTTTATTATCATTCTACGTGACTTTACCGAAAGAACCAAAGAACGTGTGACGTTCGTTAAAAATGTGGAAGGGGAAAAAACCGGAGGACCCGGAGAGAAAAATCCACGCGACCACCACAGGGGCGAGAGAGAGTGAGTGAGAGTGAGTGAGAGAGAGAGTGAGTGAGAGACTTTTTAAGCTGTTTTTATTAGGCCGCCAGCTGCAATTGCGCTGGAGCCCCAGTCATGTGCATTGACAGCAGCGGCAAGGAAAACACTGCGCATCGGCACACGCGCCGCTACGCACCATGCCGGCGCACAACGCTCGCGCACAACGTTCCCGCGCGCGCCACGCCGCGCCGCGCCAAGCCGTCACCCGCGTTGCCGTGCACGCCGCTCGCCACGGCCGACCCGTCAAAAGGGGAAGGACACCCCGCCGTCCGTGACGGAGCAGAGGGCCTCTCCGGCCCCTCACCGTGCACGGAACTCAGCGTGTCCATCCGCGTTCCCCGCAAAGGCGTAGTACGCGTGCTCCAGACCGAGCCTCGCTTTAATCAGGCCCCGCAGCGTCGCCGCTGCCGAGCAGCTGCCATCCGCCGCACCCAGCAGCTTCTTTTTGCGGGACATGTATGTTGCTAACCTGGCCTGAGAACAAGCAAAGTTCGCCAGGTCGGGGCGCTTGCCAGCCAGGTACGGGACCCCATACACCATCCAGCACCTGCAAAAGGCTATTTCCAGTTTCCGGGAGACAGCCCCCAGGAGCCGGTACAGTGGGGACAGCCGCGGGCAACTCAGGTACTGATGCTCCAGGTCCTCCCTCGCGGTGCAGTACGGGCTTTGATCTGACGCCCCCGGGGTGACACGGCTGAGCCATGCGGCCGAGGGCAGCGTCCAGTGCAGCAGCCGCCACTGGAGGTCCCCGCAGCGCTTAGCGACAGGGGGCTTGTAGAGGCGGCTCCACTGGGGGGTGGCTGTCTCCGAAGGTGAGAGAGCACCCCTCCACTTGGTGTCCGGGAGCTCTCCCAGTTCGCGGCAGCGCAGCGCTTTCACGCCGCACGCCTACAGCGATCCCTTTAGCGCGCCCCGGAAGGCCACATCCTGGCAGGCCCCGAGTTTTAGCAGCTTGCCGGAGTCGTCACGCCCGGGGGGCTGGGTGCAGGTGAACCGCAGCTCTAGGAAGCGGGGGGGGGGAGCGCGAGCCGTCCTTGGGCGCCTCCAGCCGCAGCCGCAGCCCACGCATCGCTGCGAGCGCCGCCCGCAGCAGTTTTTCCCCGGCCTGCATGGAGCGGAGTCCCGCAGTTCCGCTGATGTCGGCCGCGGACTTCCACGCGGGGTGCCGGCCGTGGTCCCGCACCAGGTCTCCCACCGTTCTCACCCCCGCCGAGGTGGAACGGCGGGCCAGCGCCGCTTTCTCCCGGATCCCCGCGAGGCGGCCGTTGTGGAACATTGGCTCGCGCAGAAACTGCTCGAGCGTGCAGTGTGGGCTTGCCCTGCTCCAGGCCAGGCTCCGCCATGCGTCCAGCAGGCTCCGGTGGAAGGCCGGTAACCCCGCGTAGTCGACCTGGGCCAGATCCAGCAGGAATAGCTCTCTCCCGTAGCCCATGCAACCCCCAGCGCCCCTCAGCAGGGTGAGGGCGGGTGCCATCCAGGGCAGGTTCTCCTTGCCGTACAGCAACCTCTGCACGGTTTGTAGTCTGAAGGTCATAATCCTGGCGGAGACGTCCACCAGGCCCTGGCCGCCTTCACCCACCAGCAGGCGGAGGACCCCCGGCCTCAGCCAATGTTTCCCGTGCCATACGAAGCGGGTGAGCGAGCGAGCCACCCCCACGAGTAGCCACTCCGGGGGCTGGAGGGCCTTCGCCCTGTGCCACAGCACCGCGGCCGCCAAGTTGTTGCCGACCAGCACCTGCCCCCCGAAGGACATCGTCGGGGCGAGGCATGCCCAAGCCGCCAACCTGGCCTCGAACTGGTCTCTCAGTTCAGGCCAATTCTCCCGGGCTATGTGAGGCTTCCCGAGGTGGACACCCAGATACTTGATGCCGTCGGTCTGCCAGGCGACACCCCCTGGGAGGAGCACCTGGCACGCGGCGCCCTGCGGCCCCAGACGCAGAGCCGTGGTCTTCGCCCAGTTGATCTTAGCGCCGGACGCCGCCTCGTAGGCCTCCACCGCCTGACATAGCGCAGATACATCATGCGCATCCGTGACGACGACGCACAAGTCGTCCGCGTACGCCGACACCTTGCCGACTGCCGCCTCGGGGCCCGGCACTCTGTACCCCGTCAGTGAGAGCTGGAGACGGCGCACGAGGGGCTCGATGGCCAGGGCGTAGAGGAGGCCCGACAGCGGGCACCCCTGCCTGACTCCGCTCGCCATGGGGAAGGGGGTGCCGAGCCGCTGGTTGATCTTCAGCAGGCTCGACACGCCCGCGTACAGGAGCCGCACATGCGACCTGAACGCCGGCCCAATCACGTACGAGGCGAGCAGTTTTTCCAGGAAGCCATGGCTGACCCGGTCGAAGGCCTTCTCCTGGTCAAGGAAGTGGAGGCCCAAGTCAGTACCGTCCCTCCCCGCCAAGGAGATCACGTCCCTGATCGTGCTTATGTTGTCATGTAGGCATTGGCCAGGGATGCAGTAGGTCTGCTCGGGTTGCACTCGCTGGCCCACCACCGATTTGAGGCGGTTGGCCAGCACCTTCGCGAAGATTTTGTAGTTGGCGCACAGGAGGGACACAGGCCGCCAGTTTTCAATTCGGCGCAGGTCCCCCTTGTTGGGCAGCTGGGTAACCACGGCCCTCCTGCAGCTCAGCGGGAGCTCCCCCTCCCGGAAGCTCTCTGTCAGCACCTCCAGCAGTTGGGGGCCGAGCTCGTCTCAAAAGGCCGCGTAGAACTCGACCGCCAGGCCGTCGATCACTGGGGCCTTGCCGGCTGCGAGCCCTCGCATGGCGATGTGGAGCTCCTCCAGGGTGATGGGGTTCTCCAGCCGCTCGCTCTCCGAGTCCTCCAAAGTAGGGCCCCCGTTGAGCAGGTCCTGGATCGCCTCGCCCTGCACACCTCCCGCCTTGAACAGGTCGGAGTAAAACACCCTGGCAACCCTCGCAATTTGGTCCTCCGTTGTAGCCGTCAACCCCTCTGGGGTCTGCAAACCCGAAATGACGCTGTTGGCATTGGGCTTGTGCGCCAATCGGAAAAAAGAACTTGGAGGGAGAATCCATGTGCGTCAGGTGCTGTATCCGCTTGTGCACAAAGGAGCGGTATGCCTGCTGGTCCGTGACGGCCCTGAAGAGTCGTTGTTTCTCCAGCAGCACTCCACCCTTGTCCTCGCGTACGTCCTTGGAATATCCCAGCTCTGCTTTAAGGAGCAGTAGCCCGTCCTGTAGGCGTCCAACTGCATCCTCCCTGGCAGTGGCATGGTGGCCCCGGAGTTGCAGGCAGAGAGCCCGTACCTGCGCCTCCACGTGCTCCCACCACCGCGAGACACAGTCAAAGCTGCCCTTGGCGGCCACCCAATGAGACCAGCGTCCTTGAGCAGCCGAACGTCGGATTTCCAGTAAGCGCTGCGGCGCCTCTTCCTGGGGACACGCAGCAGCACGGAAACCATGTGGTGGTCTGCGAACCCGGACGGGATGATCTTGCTGTCACCAAGCAGGTTGGTATTCGTGACATCGACGTACAGCCGATCCAGCCTAGCGAGGCCTATCCTCCCCCGAAAGTCACAGCGACACCACGAGTACTGCCGCTGCGTCGGTCGGTGCAGTCGCCACGCGTCCAGCAGCCCCGGCCTCCGCACCACGTCGGCCAACACACGCGCAGATTCTGGGTGAGGTTCGGCGCCGTTACGGTCGAGGGCCGGGTCGAGGGTGCAGTTGAAGTCGCCTCCCACGACCATCAGCACGTCTTCCATATCGTCCGCCTCCAGAGCGTCCCACAGCGCGCCAGAGAAAAAGAGTCCCCAATCACGACTCTTGCTCGGTGCGTATAGGTTAAAGCACCGCAGCCTGATGCCATTGAAGACAAAGCCCGCCGAGATTAAATGTCCTCTGACGATCTCCCTGAAGACCACGCCTTCGGGGACAAAGTCTGGGCTGAACACGATCGCGACGCCTGCCCGGTTTTCTTCGCGTTGGGCTGAAGAAAGACTGGCCGCCCATGAGGTGCTGTCGCTGGTCCTGCAGAGCGTTGTCAAGGTGCGTTTCCTGCAGGAAGGCCACGTCAACCTTTTGGTCTTTAAGAAAGCAGCACACGCGATGCCATATCCTGTCACTGCGGGCGCTGTTACAGTTCAAGGTGACTATCCTGACACCCGAAGCCATCGTGATGGGTGTTGGGAGTTATGGCTTGAGAGCACTACGGAAGGGGGGCAACCTTCCTCCTCATCTTCTGCACCAGCACCTTCAGCCGGTAGCCTTCCTGCGGGCTGAAGCCATACTTCTGCAGCTCCCGATGGATCTTCTGTGCCGTCTTCAGGAAGCCCGGCACATCAGGGAAGGAGGCTTGGACGCAGACTCCACGCTTCCTGAAGGAGGATTGCAGGAAGCGGAGAACCTCGTCGGGTGCGTACTCCCGCTCCCCCGCAACCCCCGAAAAACTCATGTCACTGGCGCCGTCGTTGACATCGGACCCCGACTGCTCGTCGTCGGAGTCCCCGTGTGTGCCGGCGCGGGCCCCGGCCGTCACCTCCTCCATCGATCCGCACGGAGCCGGAGTCTCGCTTGACTCAGGGCGACTCTCCTCCTCCGGTTCCGCAGTCGTCACCCCGTCATGCAGCGAGGTGGGTCAAGGGGCACCCTCGGGCGCCGTGGCGCCGTCAGGCGCACTGGCGGCAGTCGGCGACTTCCCCCCCCCCCCCCCCGTCGTGCTGGGGCGGCCGAGGCCGAGTCCGGCGGTCACTCCGCCACCTCGGCAACGTCCGGCGGGTGGGTGTCGCTGTCGGCTCATCACCACTCCCCGTTGCTGCGTTCGGGCGGTCGTCCGGCTCGTTGTTGTCGCCGGCGATCGCAGTCCGCTTGGGAAGGGCACCAACGCGTCCTGCCGCTGCGGGGCCGCCCTTAGCCTTGCGCTTTCGCGACGTGACGACGGTGAAGCCGTCCCGTTCGCCCTCGAGCGCTGACTCTGCGCAGTCAGCTGCAGAGTCAGCGTGGTCCTGCAGCTGCTGCTGCTGCTGATGCTGCTGCTGCTCCTCGGTGCGCCGCTGCAGTGGCTGGTCGTCCTGCTGCCGCTGCTGCGGCTTCTGCTGCCGCTGCTGTGGCTGTCGCTGCTGCTGCCGCTGCTGTTGCTACGGTTGTCGCTGCTGCTCCCTATGTGTGTGTGTGTGCGCAGGTGCCGGCCGTGCAGCATTCTCCTTCACCTTTACCGGGCAGTTTTTCCAGGCGTGACCGGCACCACCACGCCCAAAACACCGCGGCACGGCCGTGGAGGCGTACACGGTGTAGACGTGACCATCAATGGTGTATTTGACGGTCACATCGAGGTCCGTGTTACCGCCTTTCAAAATCATAAAAGTTTGGCGCTGGAGCGACATAACGTGTGCCAGCTTCGGGTCCCTCGTCCTCAAAGGCAGCATGATTATGCCCGAGACAACCGTGCCGAAGCGTTGTAGGTCCCGCTGCAGGTCAGCACCTTTGAGGAAGGGCGGCGCGTCAGAGAGCAGCACCCTGACGGCGGGCGACGAGAGCGGGGTGCACTGCACGAACAGCTCCACCCCGGTGGCGAGCCCCGTCTCCACGAGGCGCGCCACCATGCTCTCCTCGGCCACGTAAACGGCCACGCCGCGGTCTTGCCCTTGGGCGGTGAGGAGGCTCGCGTGGCCGACGCACGCGGCCACCGCGGCGGCGATGGCCCCGACGACGATCTCGGGCGGAGGGAAACAGACGATCCCGTTCCTCCGCGAGGGAGACTCTAACCTGGGGTACTGCGCCATGGTGGGCGGCAGCAGAAACACCAACGCGTGATGATGATAATAATACACGATCCAAATAAAGTGAAGGGGAGGGAGAGAAAGTTGTTGTTGTTCTCAAACGGTTCAATGAGCGAAAATAAATTCGGGGGATACAACGTTTGTAAAGCTGTGACCACTCGCAGGCTCGGGTCTGGGTGGTGAAAAACCAGGCCCCTGTGCGCGCCAGGTGAGGAGCCCGGAGCTCCACCTGGGCGCAGCCTCTTCCCAGCATGGAGAGAGTGAGTGAGAGAGAGTGAGTGAGTGAGAGAGTGAGTGAGAGTGAGAGAGTGAGTGAGAGAGAGTGAGTGAGAGAGTGAGTGAGATAGTGAGTGAGAGAGAGAGAGTGAGAGAGAGACTGTGAACTCCGGTGCGAGCGATCCGAGCGGCTTCGTCGTCCGATGGCAGACGTCACGTCGATAGCGCAGACCCGGGGGACACAACCAGGGAAAGAAATCAGCAAAAGCGAGGCCCAATGTGAAGGGAATTGCGACTTGTAAAGGGAGCAAAGCGAAGCTGACGAGAGCCCCGTGCTGACGGGACGTGGTTGATTAGCTCCGAGCTAACGCAAGCTGCAACTCCTGGCCAAAGCGCAGCACC
The DNA here is from genome assembly GCF_048934315.1 of Petromyzon marinus. Lineage (NCBI taxonomy): Eukaryota > Metazoa > Chordata > Hyperoartia > Petromyzontiformes > Petromyzontidae > Petromyzon > Petromyzon marinus. The sequence goes on along the minus strand of NC_133692.1, from coordinate 3,481,082 downwards.
CCTTAACTGAAGCATGCAAACGTAAAAACCACTGTAATGGGGTTTGTTGTTGTTGCTAGTGTTTTGTCACGTGAATTCAACGAAGCTGTAATAATGTGTATGTTACGTATGCATACATACCGGGTGCTTCACAATTTTTAAAACACTTCCGAGAATTTGCAACAATACCACAAGGAATACGCCTCCAGGCTCTGGAGACCACCTGGAGACGATCCAGGCACGCGTTGACAACGATGGCGAACAAGTGGGAGACTCTTTGACTTTCTGAAGCTATGAACATTAAATTTGTTATCATTTTACAGTGCATTATTCGTAAATTTTCCATTAGAAACGATAGTCCCATATAAGTGTTAACATTTTTGTTAAGCATCCTGTATATATATTTTAAACGTCGCAATTGAACTTGCCACAATATTGGCTTGATAAAAAAAATCAGGCGCACACCAAAACTGGGAGGCAACACGTTTTATTCTCTAACACAACCAACACTATTTAACGTTCCAAGGTTAACTATGTACATTCCGAGCGACTATGTACATTACAGGTTAACTACAGTGAGGGAAAAAAGTATTTGATCCCCTGCTCATTTTGTACGTTTGCCCATTGACAAAGAAATGATCAGTTTATAATTTTAATGGTAGGGTTATTTGAAAAGTGAGAGACAGAATAACAACAACAAAATCCAGAAAAACGCAGGCCAAAAATGTTATAAATTGATTTGCATTTTAATGAGGAAAATAAGTATTTGACCCCTCTGCAAAACATGACTTAGTACTTGGTGGCAAAATCCTTGTTGGCAATCACAGAGGTCAGACGTTTCTTGTAGTTGGCCACCAAGTTTGCACACATCTCAGGAGGGATTTTGTCCCACTCCTCTTTGCAGATCTTCTCCAAGTCATTAGGTTTTCGAGGCTGACGTTTGGCAACTCGACCCTTCAGTTTCCTCTACAGATTGTCTATGGGATTAAGGTCTGGAGACTGGCTAGGCCACTCCAGGACCTTAATGTACTTCTTCTTGAGCCACTAGTTTGTTGCCTTGGCCGTGTGTTTTTGGTCATTGTCATGCTGGAATACCCATCCACGACCCATTTTCAATGCCCTGGCTGAGGGAAGGAGGTTCTCACCCAAGATTTGACGGTACATGGCCCCATCCATCGTCCCTTTGATGCGGTGAAGTTGTCCTGTCCCCTTAGCAGAAAAACACCCCCAAAGCATAATGTTTCCACCTCCATGTTTGACGGTGGGGATGGTGTTCTTGGGGTCATAGGCAGCATTTCTCCTCCTCCAAACATGGCGAGTTGAGTTGATGCCAAAGAGCTCCATTTTGGTCTCATCTGACCACAACACTTTCACCCAGTTGTCCTCTGAATCATTCAGATGTTCATTGGCAAACTTCAGACGGGCATGTATATGTGCTTTCTTGAGCAGGGGGACCTTGCGGGCGCTGCAGGATTTCAGTCCTTCACGGCGTAGTGTGTTACCAATAGTTTTCTTGGTGACTATGGTCCCAGCTGCCTTGAGATCATTGACAAGATCCTCCCGTATAGTTCTGGGCTGATTCCTCACCGTTCTCATGATCATTGCAACTCCACGAGGTGAGGTCTTGCATGGAGCCCCAGGCCGAGGGAGATTGACAGTTCTTTTGTGTTTCTTCCATTTGCGAATAATCACACCAATTGTTGTCACCTTCTCACCAAGCTGCTTGGCAATGGTCTTGTAGCCCATTCCAGCCTTGTGTAGGTCTACAATCTTGTCCCTGACATCCTTGGAGAGCTCTTTGGTCTTGGCCATGGTGGAGAGTTTGGAATCTGATTGATTGATTGCTTCTGTGGACAAGTGTCTTTTATTCAGGTAAACAAGCTGAGATTAGGAGCACTCCCTTTAAGAGTGTATAAAATACACCTGGGAGCCAGAAATCTTTCTGATTGAGAGGGGGTCAAATACTTATTTTCCTCAATAAAATGCAAATCAATTTATAACATTTTAAACATGTGTTTTTCTGGATTTTTTGTTGTTATTCTGTTTCTCACTGTTCAAATAAACCTACCATTAAAATTATAGACTGATCATTTCTTTGTCAGTGGGCAAACGTACAAAATCAGCAGGGGATCAAATCCTTTTTTCCCACACTGTACGTAAGGTGGTGGCCACCGTTCCTAACCACCTAACCACTTGAACGGATTCGCTATATGGTTGAACCGGAACAGCCGACACGCCGTCGTGTCGTCGCTTACTGAAGAGCGAAGACCGGAGAGGACGACTTCTTTCCCGGGTTAAACAGCCACGCTCCCCCACTGGGCTCGGCTTTTATTTCCTGTGGCGTGACCGTGCTCCGCCCCTGGTCACGCCCCCTTCTCGATCCTTGGCGAAGAGTCTGGGTCGACGTCACGTGGCCCGCTCACCCCCTTCTGGGGGCCCCCGTGCCTCCTCGTCCGGTCACGTGCTCTCGCGAGTTCACCCAGACTGTCATGTCCTGACCCGACCTCCGTGACATCCGGAATCTGCCCTCTAGTGAGACCTTGTGTATAGTACACCCACTGTCGCCATAGAACGGCCCTTTATTGTCGTTAAATATGTATGTTGAACTTTTTTCGCATCGTACGTAGCCAACCGTGCTAATCGGAGGTGTGGGGGAAGGACAACAAACTAAACACTAAATGCAATTCTAAAGAAATAAGTTTTTTAATATTGATGATTTTAAAGTGCATACCACCAGCGGCTTCCTAATATCGGAAGGAAGAGCGTTCCAGACGGCCACAGAAGCGCATCCGAAAGTGCCGCGTGATGCTGTGACCGCCGTCTTTGTTGGATGGTAAGCCACAAGTCGCTGCTGCCGTGAGGATGATCCGAGTTCACGCGGTGATGGTTTCTTGTTCCTTGACGAGATCAGTGAGGCGTTGTGGCTCATTTGTGGCGAGCGCTTTTTTTGTGTAGCGAGTGCGACCTCGTTATGGATCCGTTCAGCGACCGTTCGGCAACGTATCTCGCTGGCCAAGTGCCGGTTGGTGAAGGCGGTGTCCAGAAGCAGTCCAGGTGTCACTCGTCGCCGCTGACGCTATCCCTCGGCCGGGAAAGGAAAACCAGTGGACGGCAAGGCTTCGCAGAGGAGTGCGCAAAAATAAACCGCGCACTCCCCTTTCATTTTGCAGCGCGAGGAGTTTTTTTTTTATCGCGCGAGTAAAAAAGACGAGAGTCGTTGAACGATCGCCGAGCGCGAAAGTGTTCCCGACGCCCAGGTGCGTTGCTGAGGCTACGCGCAGCGCTTGAAGCAAGCCGAAGCTGCGGGATCCTTTTGTTCGAATGCGATTCTGGAGCAGGTGCGTTGCTCGTAATAACCCTTGTTGGGATGCTTGGGGCTCTGTCCTTCAACACGAGTACGCAAGCTGCGCGGATTTTTTTATCACCTGCCAAGCCATAAGGGGAACGCATTAACACGCTACGCCGAAGGGCCAACAATAGGTCAGTCAGTCGAGCGACCTAATATCTCTGCTGTGCGGAAAAAGCCACGTCGATTGGTCTTTGACGCCAAAAGGCCAACCAAATCAAAGCCACCAACCTCCGCGTGTCTAGCAATGGAGTAGGCGGCCCAGCCACAGGCCCTCGGTAGAAGCCGGGGGCCAGCAATTGAGCAGGGCAGCCTCGTCCTGATGGAGCAATTTGCGAAGGCGACAATCTTTTGTCGGGCGGTGGAGGGTTAATGACAAAGATTTTTTCTTGACGAAAAACTACGAACGCGGCCTCACCCCCTCCCCCTCCCCCCCAAAAAACAAAAACAAATATGTATTGGAGCAATTCTGACGGCAGGATGGTGAGGAGCGGGAGAGAGAAAGCGTGGGGGGGGGGGGGGGCTGCGTCGCAGCATCAGGGGAAGTGTCGAGGTCGACCTGGCGGCAGCACGCGCCAGCCCTGAACTCGTGAGAAATCAGAGACAAGAGGCGGAAGGAGCATTGGGGAGGTTCGGGGAACTCGTGAGAAATCAGAGACAAGAGGCGGAAGGAGCATTGGGGAGGTTCGGGGAACTCGTGAGAAATCGGAGACAAGAGGCGGAAGGAGCATTGGGGAGGTTCGGAGAACTCGTGAGAAATCAGAGACAAGAGGTGGAAGGAGCATTGGGGAGGTTCGGGGAACTCGTGAGAAATCAGAGACATGAGGCGGAAGGAGCATTGGAGAGGTTCGGGGAACTCGTGAGAAATCAGAGACATGAGGCAAGAAGGAGCATTGGGGAGGTTCGGGGAACTCGTGAGAAATCAGAGACATGAGGCAGAAGGAGCATTGGGGAGGTTCGGGGAACTCGTGAGAAATCAGAGACAAGAGGCGGAAGGAGCATTGGGGAGGTTCGGGGAACTCGTGAGAAATCAGAGACAAGAGGCGGAAGGAGCATTGGGGAGGTTCGGGGAACTCGTGAGAAATCAGAGACATGAGGCGGAAGGAGCATTGGAGAGGTTCGGGGAACTCGTGAGAAATCAGAGACATGAGGCGGAAGGAGCATTGGAGAGGTTCGGGGAACTCGTGAGAAATCAGAGACATGAGGCAAGAAGGAGCATTGGGGAGGTTCGGGGAACTCGTGAGAAATCAGAGACATGAGGCAGAAGGAGCATTGGGGAGGTTCGGGGAACTCGTGAGAAATCAGAGACAAGAGGCGGAAGGAGCATTGGGGAGGTTCGGGGAACTCGTGAGAAATCAGAGACAAGAGGCGGAAGGAGCATTGGGGAGGTTCGGGGAACTCATGAGAAATCAGAGACATGAGGCGGAAGGAGCATTGGGGAGGTTCGGGGAACTCGTGAGAAATCAGAGACATGAGGCAGAAGGAGCATTGGGGAGGTTCGGGGTGCGTCGATGTGGGCGAGGAGAGAGGGGGGGCGCCCCCCTATGGGGCGTGCGTTCTCACCGGGTTGCATCGCTCCGTTCATGGCGCGTCGAGAACTCGATTGACGCACGGCCTGTGATTTCCGCACACAGAGTCGCTCGATCAGAAAGCAATCGAAATCGTTTTAAAAAAAAATTAAGCGGGGGTGGGGGGGGGGAGTGGGAATTCGCCCTCGATTGTAGTTACACATTTTTGGTCATTGTGTGTGTGCGTGTATCTTTTTTTTCGTTACATATCGTAACAGACGGGAAATATGATTGTCGTTGCGTTATCGGCTGAGCGTACTCGGTGCCACACACGCCGCCTCCGCGGGAGCGATAAGATTGACAATCGGGCCCGGGTGAAGCTGGCACAGGGACAGAGCCCTCGGATGGCACGCAACTTCGCGGTAATCAAGCGCACTCAAGACTCGGAGCAAGGACGGCGCGGCCTGACGAGCGGTAACAAACAAATCACAAAAGCAATCCACTTTCGCATTTGTCACTTGCACAAGTGCCCTCTCTCGTCGTGTGAATGGTGCCCAGGGGATGTCTTTAACGTGCACTTTATTGTAAACATGGGGTTTTATTTAAAGCCCCGCAAAATTTTAATATTTACGCAGTAGGGGTGCGTTCCCAATTGTCAGATTCATCTGAAAATCATCCCTCGATGTGACATTTTGGACGATCCGAAATTATTTTTTCCGTTTCGGATGAATATGAAAGCTTCTGCTCTTATTCCGGCCGGAAGTGGTGTCATGTAGCACCCGGTGGTGACATCACCTTTGGTGGAACAGATATTCTTTAATATGAGTACCCAATGTAACCTCTCCGAAAGTCAGATAAAAAAAGACATCCGGATCTGTCCTTAAATTTTTTGTTTACGCACACTGGATTAAATACGACACTTGGATCCATGAAACATCCCCGGTTTAACGCGTCCCCCGCAGGGCAGCTTGAATGATCCAACCGTCCGAGTGTCATTGCCTCGACTTTCCCCCGGCATAGGAATGTGGAAACTCTACCACTGGCTCAGGGCTGTAAGCTGGAGATGAGCACAGCCTCAATGCTCCTACGGGCAAGGAAATCACGTTCAATGTTTTGAGTGTCATTCTAATCAGCTCTAAAAATGACCAACAATTTACTGCCCATATGCAGCCACTGAAATACGAGTAAATATACCCAGTTGTGTCGGAACGTTCACTTGAAGAAATGCGGACAGAATCCACATTTGCTCTCTGGGATTACACCACCGGAAACGTTGCACAATCCTGCACGAGGGTATTCTTCAAAAGGGATGGTTAACGTTCAAAAAGGCAACGGATCTAAAGCGCAGTGATTAAATCGATCCCGTAACGTTTCGTTCCAGTCGCGTTCTCTCGCGGTGCAGCGATTGGCACGTAACCTGGCTTCACGTCCTCCATTCTCCAAAACAAAGAAAAAAAATCTCCGAAATTGACTCTGAAGGGTTTTAATGAGTCTGAACAACAACCACCCCCTTCGTACTGTGCACGCCAGTTGTGCCAATTTACCAGACCACGGCTCTGCCTTAATTAGCTCGCGTTCGCATCCTGACACCTCTAGACCAAGAGTCAGGCAGCAAATTAAAAGTGAAATGGGCTAAAAAAATATATATGAAAGGGAAAATTGTGGAATAATTCTAACGAGCTGTGCGTTGCTGCTGCCGCTTCAGGACACCAATGTCCTACAGAGCCACCACCCTCACGGCCGAGCCTGCGGCCAGGAACCTGTGTGTGTGTGTGTGCATGTATGTTGAACTTCTTTCACAAGCACAAGAACCCCCCCACGAATTATGACAACGCTGAAATGTCCCGCGCAGACAGATTCACTACCTCCACTTTCCGCACTGCCGTCTTCTGGCTGCCTCGCAGCCCACTTGGGTTTCTTCGATTCACATATTTCTAAGTGACATATCTGGCAATGAAACAGGTGTTAAGATGTTCAAAGACAATGCGAGCATCAAATTATCAATAGCTCGGAGTGCATTGCCTTTGTACTGATCGCCTGTTGGCGTTCTCTGCCTAAAAAGTAAAGAAAATGGCTATTATTGCCCACAAACTTTGCTTTTGTGAGCAGGACAGTGATATTTTGAAATTTACCTATTTTCAATGAGAAAACGTGGTGTGCTTTTTTTCTTCTTTGGTTCTTTCGGTAAAGTCACGTAGAATGAGAATAAAATAATAGATTGATAAAATAAAATAACACAATAAAATTCTCACGACGTTTCGGCCACAACACAAGCGGCCTTCATCAGGTGAAGGTCCCTTCACGACGTTTCGGTCACAACACAAGCGGCCTTCATCAGGTGAAGGGACCTTCACCTGATGAAGGCCGCTTGTGTTGTGGCCGAAACGTCGCGAGAATTTTATTGTGTTATTTTATTTTATCAATTTATTATTTTATTCTCATTCTATGTGACTTTACCGAAAGAACCAAAGAAGATGAATCCTTGCAGTCACGACAGCTTTAAATCGAAATTTAACGTGGTGTGCATTTTTGTCATTCCTTCACAAAGAGTCCTGGTCACAAAAACAAAGTTTGTGGGGAATAATAGCCATTTTCTATACCTTTTAGGCATAAGCAATAAAACCATAACACTTAGTACCCAGGAACAGAAATTGTGTTACATCGTGTTATCAGAGCATTTTTATTTTCATGTTTTGCCACAAGTACGTGCAGTTAATGCAGACGTGATGCCTTGCAATCGCTATATATTTGAAGCAATTGGCGGGACCCCGGGGTCCCATCACTGCCCCGGGGTGGGAATAACCGCGTAGCGACACGAGTCTTGTCGTCTTACCGACAACAAAACTAAGCGTCAATCGATTGGCCTCGTCGAGAGCTACTCGGGGCACTAAGTTTCGTAAAAAGTTGAAAAATTACATAAACACGTTAAATTCACCGCCTGGGGGGTGGGGCTCGCCATGGCAAATAAGCTGAGGATCGACGGCTGACCGGAGGGCGTCGTCGCCGCGCGCGACTGCGGCGGACGCCCCCCGGGGCTTGCGTTTGGCCGGTGGGGTGGCGCCTATCGTGTTGATCGCCACCTGCTGCTGCTGCTGGCGCTTGTTGGCGCGAGTCTGGGCGGGCGGCGCGTTGCTGTCGGGATCACGTAGTGGGCAGACTGAAAAATTATAATTATTGACCTGATTTTTGCGGGACTCCGGGGTCCCGCAAGAAATGATTCATTTGGTGTTTTCACATATGAACAGCTGTTTTATTGGCAGAAAGGTTAAAGCCTATTCTTACTTTTTCATCATTTTGATACTGGCAAAAAAAATGGTCCCAGAGGTCTATGTACGTTGAACTTCTCACGCACCGTACGGAGCCAACCGTGCTAATACAAGGGAGGCCTTTCGCTGACTGCCGCAGCTGCTACTTCCGGGGCGTCGCGTGGCGGTGTGATCTTCACGGGGGCAAAGGTCCTCTGTTGGGTTCTGTCAACTTGTGCTCCTGATATAGGGTTGCCACCTCTGAGTTACTACAACAACAACAACAACACACACTAGGGCCATGTCATGGGCTAAATAATTTTTCACTAAACCAGAAGAGGCAAGATTTAACCAAGTGCGAACGAATTTTTTTGTTGGTTTAAGTGATGCTACTGCTTTGAGAGTGGTACACAAGTACAAATAACAACACAATCAGGACACACGTTGTCAATGACAATATGCCCATAAAATAATATATAATTGGTGACGTTTTGGGCAATTACCCTTCTTCAACAGCAGAGAGATAGAGAGGCCAAGAGAGGCCAAGAGAGGCAGGGTGAATAATAGTTTTTAGACCATTTTTAGAGACGATGATGAAGCAAATGCGTCGTCTTGAGTGGTGAACTATTATGCAACTGACAAAAACGAGGACCTGTAATGCCCCCGGTAAGACTGACAGATTTCCTAGGACAGCAGCAGCAGCAATCTCAACAAGAGGATGATCCTAAGAAAACCAGAACAGGTGGCAACCGAGCAGCTGAGAGTCGTGTGTGTGTCGGCGTGTGTGTGTGTTCCTACGCGGATATCTGCTGAGTCGTAAAAAATATACGGAGGCTTGCATCTGCAGAATGGCATGGGTTGCTGCTGCTGCAGTTTAATGCCTCGGCTCCCAGGTGTTGCTGAGTAAGCGTCATTCACCGAGCAGAGTTGAAATCACACGCACAAAGACAAAGATCCCCCATGTAGCCCTTTACAGACTTTTGGGGCAAGTTGCTGTTAGTGAGATTCTATGAAGGCTGGCACGGCACGTGAGGTGGGTGGTCAACACCACACCCGACCGCGCCTTTGTCTCCCCAGGGCTGATGTTAACACACCACAGCAGGTACTTATTTGAGCCTGAATCGATCCAAGGGAGGCCCATAATTGGTTCAGATAATCGTCACAGGTGTTGGCCGTGAGCGGGAATTGAACTCGGGTTGTCGGGATCGTTTCGCAACACCTCCACTACTGCTCCCCACACAGAAACAAAGCCAAAGATCCTCCGTTTAGCCTCAACAGACTTTTGGGGCAAGTGCTGTCAGCGAGCACCTATGAAGGCCGGTACGGCATACGAGAGGGTGAGTGCCCAGCACCATGCCCGGCCGCCTTTGTCTTCCCAGTGGCGATTGTTACACACCCCACCAGGTCCTCATTTGAGGCTGAGTTGACCTAGGGCAGGCCTAGGACCGGTTCAAATAATCGTCACTGGTGGTGACCGTGAGCGGGAATCGAACTCTGGTTGCCGGGATCGTTTCGCAGTACGCTAACCGCTACACTACCGCTCCCCACACACACTCATACCCACTTGCTGGCACACAATAGACACACACACACACGAGCCACACACACTAGACACAGACTAGACTAAATCTTGACTTAAAACTTTCGTGACTGCAGAAATTCATATTCTTTGGGTCTTTTGGTAAAGTCACGTAAATAGGTTCAAAGAAAATAACCAAACAAACCTTCGACGTTTCGATCGCAACACAAGCGGTCTTCAGGAAATACAGCCGAGACTGTCACACCCCCATGCCCAACCACATTTTTACAAACACACACTACACACGCAAACCCACATTTTAACACACACAGTAGACACACACAGTTTAAAACACACACACAATAGACACAAACACACATTTTGACACACACACTAGACAGTTTAAAACACACACACACACACTAATTTTGACACACACACATTTAACACACACACTAGACACACGCACATTTTAACACAAACTCTAGACAAACACACACCCACGTTTTTAACACGCACACGCTAGACACGCCCACGAGACTCTCGCACCCACACGAGACACACACCAGACGCGCGCGTGTGTGCCGCTGTGCGTGCCGCTGCCCACGTGGCCTCGCTCACCCCGCTCGCCTCTCTCGCCCCGCTCGCCACTCTCACCCTGCTGTTGTAGTGGCGTCGCCTCTCTCACCCTGCTGTTGTAGTGGCGCGCGGGCATCACGGACCGTCGTTGTGAATCTCTCCGCGGGATTTCGGAGCGAGTCGGTGGTGTGTGAGAAAAAAAGAAAAAAAAAACAACCCCCCACAATTTACAAAGAATTCACATTATCTTCGAGATGCGTGCGCGCTAATTGAAAAGGGGCTTGCGGAGTTGTACAAGGGAGCCGCGAACATTACGATTTCTAATGACGCACGGCTGATAAAGAAGTTCCACACTTTGTTACAGGACGTGGCCGTGGCAGGACGTAAATCGCGACTACTCGCAGCCAAATTAAAATACCCGATATATATATGCGGGGTTTATTAAATTATCTCGGTTATGCTTTACATTGAGGGACTCATTACAATATAATTTTCACGTATAAATCACCTTTAAGTCCGTGCTTTCTAACCGCTGGCTACGTCGGCGCTGTAAATCGCCGCCACCGCTGCCACCGCCGCGTCACGGGGCCCCGGTCGTTCGTGGCGACGGCCGCGAAGGCCCCCAACGGCCCCCTGCGGCCCCCCGAGGCCCCCTGCGGCCCTTACCGAGGTCGCGCCCCGCACGCGGCAGCTCCACGAGCCTGGCGGCTGTCGTGCCACCACCCCACCGCTCGCTCGCCCCACGGCTTGCCGACAGCCGCTGGGTTCAGGCGAAGCTCCGGCGTGACCCCCCTCCCCCCTAAACTAAAAGCTATATGTGCCCTCGTAGTGCATTGTCCTTGTGCTGTTCGCCTTTTCGCGTCCTCTGGTCTAACACTTTGAGACGAGGCTCTAAAGAAAGCTGTCTCTGGTGTGGACCAATCAGTGTCAACGACAATGCCACATGATTAGAGCACGTGTTTTTTGTTTGCATGTTCACCACAAGTACGTGTGGTTAATGCCAGAAAGGGTAAACATGTTGTTATATTTGATACTGGCAAGAAAGGTCCCATATTAAACCAAAACTATTTTTTTAATTTTACCAGGTAAGGCCCCCGCTGACCTGTATAGCTCTTTTTCAGAAGCGACCTGGCCACAGATGACAGCTCAACGAAGTGGCTCGTCATCACGTGGACATTTACAGCAGCCGAATATTCTAAACGCGCATTGATTCTAAATGTGGAGGGAAAAATCTGAGGACCCGGAGAAAAATCTACGGGACCACAAGGAGAACAGGCAAACTACAAATATACAGCAGGCGTCAGGGTTGAGATTCAACCCACGACTTCCTGCATCCCAGGCGAGGGAGATAACATCTATGGTCACCGTGGTGTCTTTGTCAAAAGACAAAGACACTATCCCCCGTATAGCCTTAACATACTGCGGGTGCAAGTACTGTTAGCGAGCACCTATTAAAGCCGGTATGGCACACGAGGGGGTGGGTGGCCAGCACCACGCCCGGCCGCCTTTGCCTCCCTCGTGGCGATGTTTACACACCACACCAGGTACACATTTGAGGCTGAGTTGACCTAGGGGAGGCCCAGGACTGGTTCAGGTAATTGTTACCTGGTGTTGGTCTAATATAAAGAGGCTCTTGCGGTGATTAAAATGCTAACATTTTAAACGCGGTGCAGCCAGGATAAATAATGAATAATTCTCTTCTATTAGACGATTAGTGCTGCTAATACCCAATTCGTTCTGATTTGGGGTGATAGATACACTGTACAGGGTGGCACAAAAGTCAGGACACATGGGGTTGTATAATTTATTTTTACACCGGCATTAAAACATTTTCATTGTTTATTCTTTAAGTGAATATATGATCGACAGTAATACCCCGGTTTACGTCGGGGGATGCGTTCCCCGTGGGTGCGGTGACGAATTCCATAAACGACGTCAGTCAAAGCGATTCACAACGCTTAGGTGGTGGGAGCCGACGGCTGAGAGGCGACAGGGCGGATGATGTTCTCAGTGAAGCTGCTGTGGGGTCGAACCGACGGCTATTTGGGTAGCGGCGTCAACAACGCTACGGCGTTTTCACGAAACGACGTAATAGGGGAAGATGCTAAACGGGGTATTACCATATTGTCATCGTTAATATATTTACACGCTTCCTCTTCCTTTTTTAGGTGACGTTCAATATATGGAATTAAAATGTACCAAAGATGAACGAGTTCAGTGAGTTTTTTTATGCATGCTAAAGAAGGGCAGCTGTAATCTTAAAACAGACCAAAGTTAATTTCAGATGAGAATTCACGCGTGCATTAGCGTTAATGGAAGTCAATTTTAAGGTTTGTTACAATAAATTAAATAACCCTATGCGATTCGTCAAAATGAATCCAATAACCCTGTTGTGGCCCCGCAGTACAACGTTTGCTGGCCGCTCTGCGGCGGTCGGCCTTGCGTGGCCATGGGCTGGATTAAACGAGGCGACCAGGAAGCCCACCAAATCCTTCCTCGAAAGTATCCACAGCTCACCGCTAAATAAATAAATAAACCAAACACGCCCCCCCCCGCCCACTACGCGGATTTAACTCCCGACGTGGGGGCGTTTAAAAACGTCGGAGAAATGCGACCATCCTTTCGGCTTCATGGGGACGCCACAGAGAGCCGCAGCAACCGCAACAGCAGCAACAGCCGCAGCGACAACAGCAGCCACAGCGACAACAGCAGCCACAGCAGCAGCAGCCTCAGCAACAGTCGCAGCAGCAGCCACAGCCGCAGCAGCAGCAGCAACAGCAACAGCAGCCACAGCAACAGCGGCCACAGCAGCCTCAGCAGCAGCCTCAGCAGCAACCGCAGCAGCAGCAGCGACAACAGCAGCCGCAGCAGCAGCCGCAGCAGCAGCAGCGCGAGCGTAGGCTGGAGGCCTTGGCGCACATAAAATATATAAAACCGCCTTTTAAGAGGCAAAGACATTTCAGCAGTGATGCCGAACTCAATAAATTGACTCCAGCCGTCCCCTCAGCCCTCACCCCCACCTCCACAATCGGCTACCTTTGAGCTGTGCTATCATTTTTAACGACCTGTCTCTTTTTGGCAATGTTATCAAATGTACTTAATTAACAAAGCAACATGTTTCCTTTCCTGCCCCTTGGTCTTCTATCCCAAGCATCCTTCCCTTCCAGCACTGCCTTCCATCAACCTTTCACCCCTGAGAATGTGAACCAAATCCACATCCGTTTTTCTGCATTTTCTAGATTGTTCTAATTAGCCTTCTCTCTCTCTCCCTTAACCTGCTCCACAACTTCCTCATTACACTCTCTTTCCCATCACACTGATTTCTCCATTAAAAAAAAACAAATTATTATTCGTGCCTCCGCACCCATCTCTAAGGAGGGACGAGGCAAGCACAGACGCTACTCGCGTTGATGCGGTCTGTGCTGAGATGTACGAAGCTAAAAACAAAAACTATGTTTTTTTATTTTTACCAGGTACGGCGCAACTGAGCTATTGTAGCTTGTGTTTCAGAAGTGACCTGGCTGTCGCAAACGATAGCTGAACGAAGTGGCTTATCGTCGTGTGGAAATTTATAGCAGCCAAATACTCCAAACGTACGATAGATTCTAAACGTGGAGGCAAAAAAGCGGAGGACTCGGAGAAAAATCAACGCGACCATGGAGAGAGAGAGAGGCGTGCAGACTCTGAATATACAGCAGCAGGCGTCAGGGTCGGCGTCGAATCCACGACCTCCTGTATACCAGGCGAGGGAGTTAACATCTCGCGATAGCACACAGAGACCACACCTGGGTCGCATCGGCCAACCATGCACCACCAATGTGGCCCAAACTGATGATATTCAAGTTGAGATTTACGTTGGACCGAGTGTGCCATAGGTGACCTTCGGAACCGCATTTATGGAGGAAATGATGTCCCGTTGCTCAGTGACCCAGCTCAACCCCGATGCAAACGTCGTTGCAACGTATGAAAATTATTTCACCAATACTGAGCACCCTTACGTTAAGGCATTGCAAAGAGAGCGGCGATTGCTGAGGAATGCATTGTGTTTTTAAATGCCACAATGCCCGCGAGTTAAATTATGTTTCTGTCAACACAGATTTTTTTGCGTTTCAATTCACCAGAAGTACACACATCTCATTTGTTCAACGGTGTGACCGTGGCTTCTATACGGAACAAGAGTCAAGAACGATGAATTGAGCTACGGCGTAGCCAAGGAAACAAGATAAATGCGAGCCATCTGCCTGAAACACCCAGCCAGCATTTACATACACACTCTATAGAGCACCCACACACACTCTATACAGCACCCACACACTCTACAGCACCCACACACACTCTACAGCACCCACACACACTCTATAGAGCACCCACACACACTCTATAGCACCCACACACTATATAGAGCACCCACACACACTCTACAGCACCCACACACTCTACAGCACCCACACACACTCTACAGCACCCACACACTCTACAGCACACACACACACTCTACAGCACCCAAACATACTCTATAGAGCACCCACACACTCTACAGCACCCACACACTCTCTATAGAGCACCCACACACACTCTATAGAGCACCCACACACACTCTACAGCACCCACACACACTCTACAGCACCCACACACTCTATAGAGCACCCACCGACACACTCTATAGAGCACCCACACCCACTCTATAGAGCACCCACACACACTCTATAGAGCACCCACACACACTCTACAGCACCCACACTCTACAGCACCCACACACTCTCTATAGAGCACCCACACACTCTCTATAGAGCACCCACACACTCTCTATAGAGCACCCACACACACTCTATAGAGCACCCACACACACTCTATAGAGCACCCACACACACTCTATAGAGCACCCACACACACTCTATAGAGCACCCACACACACTCTATAGAGCACCCACACATACTCTATAGAGCACCCACACACACTCTATAGAGCACCCACACACACTCTACAGCATCTACCGACATACACACTCTATAGAGCACCCACATACACACACTACAGCACCCAGCGACACACACACACTATACAGCACCCACACACACACACTACAGCACCCACACACACTCTACAGCACCCACACACACTCTATAGAGCACCCACACACACTCTACAGCACTCAGCGACACACACACTCTGTACAGCACCCACACACACTCTACAGCACCCACACACACACTACAGCACCCACCGACACATACACTCTACAGCACCCACCGACACACACACTCTGTACAGAACCCACACACACACTCTGTACAGCACCCACACACACACTACAGCACCCACACACACACTCTACAGCACCCACCGACACACACACTCTGTACAGCACCCACACACACACTACAGCACCCACCGACACACACACTCTACAGCACCCACACACACACTCTACAGCACCCACCGACACACACACTCTGTACAGCACCCACACACACACTACAGAACCCACACACACACTACAGCACCCACCGACACACACTCTATACAGCATTCAAACCCACGCACATTCCATCCATCATTCATTCACATTCTCCATTCAGCATTAACACACAGCCCAAGACCCAAGCTCCACCTCACTTTGTACCAAGCCACGGAAAGTATATCCATGTAAATTTAACTTTTTGTTTTGTATCAATTCCCCTTATGATTTCCCATATAAATATATTTTTTCGGGACAAAGGCCGAGTTGTAATGGATTTATTTATACACACGTTCAATGCAAAAAAATAAAACGGGCTCGGATTTCTCACGCCGCCCAGCACCGCAAATTCACCGCCACATCACCACGAGACTCCGCGGATTCATTCTCGCGGCTCAGCCCCGAACGCGACCGTCACTCGGGGCCCCGGGAAGACGAGAAACGGAGGGGCAGCGGCGTGCCCGCCAATCCGTGACGCACCTCGCGCCACCAGCCCCCCGACGCAGCAGCAGGCGCGAGCGGTGGTGGCAAAGTGGGGCAATTGCTTGATCAGAAGTGTCCAGGTGGGGTTGGTGGGGTGGGTGACGGGAGATCAGCGAACATTGAAGACTCCCCTACTGGTGAGTCTTAATGAGAACGCAAACCGGCCCTACGCAGGTGTGTTTGTTTCGCGGATGTCCATTGTTGGGACCGGCCACGTTTTTATACGTGCGTTGAACTTCTTTCGCACCGTACGCAGCCAACCGTGCTAATCGGCGGTGCGGGGGGAGCACAACAAACTAAACACAACAAAAAAACATGAGTTTTTGCAATCTAGAATTAAAAGTGCACAGCTTCATTGGCTTCCGAATATCGGACGAAAGAGCATTCCAGACGGCCGCAGAAGCACATCTGATGCAGTGACCGACTTTGTTCGATGTCCAGCCAAAAGCCACTGCGAGGATGACCGGAGTTCGCGGGATGGTGTATGCTCCTTGACGAGATCAGCAAGGTGTTGTGGCAAGCGCTTTGTAATGAGTGCGACCTTACAATGTATTCGTTCGGTAATCGGAGGTGGGGGTTCACGGCACACGCCAAGGCCAGCTGCGCGTACGTGATGCTCTCAGACTTGACCCAGACAAGCGGCTCAAAAGAACCGCTCGTCGTTTACAGCCACCAGAACCTGCACCTACGATGAGCACGGTGGGCTAAGTGCGGTGTGCAAGAAGTTCAACATGCGCAGAAAACGTGGCCGGCCCAACAATTGTCAGCGGTGAAAGAAACAAACCTTGCGTAGGCCAATTGCGTTCTCATTAGGACTCATCAGTGCGGTAGTCATCAATGGTTGCGGCTCTGCCGTTACCCACCCAGGCCAACTGGACACCTCTGATCAAGCGCGGTTGGAGAGATGCGTTTCTACGACAACCATAATGTGATCTCATCTCTAAATAAAACATATATATACAACCTGAAATCACACAATATACCAGCGAAAGCCCAACGGAGGACAAACTCAATTTTTTTTCTCTCTCTCTCTCTCTTTCAGAACTGTTCAACGGAGTGTTAATTGATATACCTCCAGCAGCTCAGACTCTGAGAGGGGGCAGACTGTGATGTCCGTGTTTTCAACGCAGCGATCTTTTCATCGCAGCAAACTGGCAACAGACTCAGCGGGAACCGGGCTGACGGAGCAGCGAGGCTCGGCGGACTGATCTGGATTTCCCAGGGAAGAGTTGAAAGTTGGAAACTCTCTGAGAGTTGTGGACGCGCATGGGGATTCTTTGAACCAAACAAGCTCGGCAGGTCGTCGGTGAAAAGCTCAGAATCGCATCCCGAGGACGGTGGTGATTATGGCGACCGTTGCTTTGGCCGCCTTCGTTGGACATCGTTATCCACGTTCTACTGACTGCTGGATGAAGGTCTCCCCGCGCCGTCACAATCCCTCACCATCCATCCCTTACGCGTGGACTGATCCCATTGTTTCATCTCGCCGGTTGTGCTCCTGATTGGCCATCGCCCCGTCTGGCGAAGCGTCCTGATTGGCCATCGCCCCGTCTGGCAACGTGTCCTGAGCAACACCATCGACATTTCTCAATCGTCAAAATGCGACGTCCATCATTTATGCTTGTTCCCCCATCCATTAGACGCTCCTTTGTTCCCGTCTCGCGGTGACATTCCCAACGTGCCACCTCTCCATGCTCGGCGGGCCCCTGCAATTGCCATCGCGTCATGCGGCCACCTCCTGCAAGCGCCCTCCCCCTCTGGCCTGGCCATCCGTGTTCCCTCGTTCTCTCGCTACCCAAAATCTATCTACCGCTGGACAAAAGCCTTCCCACGCTATCGCCATCCCTCATGGGCGCGTTTCTCTCCTTTGGCTGCCTTTCCATCACGAGTCCCGCCCGTCGGGTTTTAGGAGGAGGTGCTGTTCGGCATGATGTCCGACGTTACGCTTCGCGCGCTGGGAGCTTCTTCGTGAACTGAAGTTTTCGCGGCGCTTCCGTGGAAACCTATGCGGTAGCAATGCCCTTCTGCTCAGGAAACATCCCAGTTAATATACAACGTTGGGCAAACGTCTGCAACGCGGTTGGGGCCGTTGGAACCAATGCTGGACGAACGTTCGCCCACCGTTCCATGTTTACTGGGTTATTACAAATGCCTTTTGTTGCGCTCGTATTTATATTTAACCCCACTATGCAACATTGTTTATTATAATCTTCAGTCATATCTAGTAATTCATTGCCAGTGTTGGTGCAGTCACAATGTAGTTTGGGAATCTAACGTGGTTATCACTTTCACCATTTATCGCGACGCATTTCTGTCTCAAATCCAATTTTTGGAAATTACCTTCCAGCTCACTTTTACATATCCCTAGAGACAGCATATCGGGCAGTTGTGACCATGCACACTGCCTGTAATCCGGGTCTGTGGACGCGAGGGTTTGGTGGATCGTCGCACGCAGACGTTGTGAAACCCCCTTCGCGTGAGCGTCTAGGAGGAGCCGTACCCTGGCTTGGCAAGAGAATGGGGTACAAGCAAATGTGGGCTCCATCTGTACGGGATAGAGTGTTATCCCCTCGCATGCGTGATTTTTTTTTCCATATACAACAAAGTGGAAAATGTAATAGGGTTTTTCCCCTTTTTTCTGGCAAAAAAAACTGAATTGTAAGTTTTTTTGTTTGCATTTTGACTGCAGGTATTGTGGTTAATGCAGACATGAATCCTTGTAAAAAGGTTTCAGTTTTGTTGCCAGAAAAAAAGGGGAAATCCCTATTATAATTTGGTACTGGAGAAGGTCTAATGATGTAGATGCTCACCCCGAGCCCTCATTACTTTGATAGTGCATTGTCTTTGAGCTGTACGCCTTTTGGCGTCATCTGGTCGAGCACCAATTGGGTCGAGGCTCAAAAGAAAGCCGTCCCTTGGTGTGGACCAATCAGTTTCAAGGACAATGCAAATATTATCATAATATGTTATTTGTTTGCATTTTGACTGCAGGTATTGTGGTTAATGCAGACATCCTTGTAAAAAGGTTTCAGTTTTGTTGCCAGAAAAAAGGGGAACACCCTATTATTATATTTTGGTACTGGCAAAGGAGGTCTAATGATAATATGCAGCAGACTTTTAATTTCCCGACCTTGAGCAGCATCGCACAGAAGTGATTGACACTCATTAGGGCTCGGGATTAGCCTCCGGTGGCCGGAGCTTTATTAGCAGGCTCTGTGCAGCTCAGCAACAAGGTGCTTGGGATCGCACTGGGAAAAATATCCTGTATTTGTATTCTGCTCTGTGAGCTCCCACTACCGCCACCACCATCCACCACCATCGCCACTACCATCACCACGATCGCCACTACTGCCACCACCACCGCCACCATCATCATCACCATTACGATCACCACCACCACAGCCACCACCACCACTGCCACTCAATCAGCTCGAGAGCTGGGGCAGCCGAGTGCTGCCGTGCATTGGAAAACCCCAGCGACCGTAATCCGGCATCATTTGGAACAGGTCCAAAACGACACTAAAATGCACACAGAGCTCCAATTATAGAGCCCCATCAGTAATTAAATCAATTCTCAGGCGTTAAAATGCCTGCACACAAAATCCGACATTGCAATTGCTACGGGGAGTGGGCTCGGCAAAATGCAAGAACGGTACAGATGTCTGCTGTCACAAAGCACCGCTGACTCCGGCCGCGGCGCTTGCCACGCGGGAACCGCGGAGGAAGCAACGTCGCACGCCTATAGCACGCGACTTCAGGCGGCCGAGCGCGTGGCCCCACGTGCTCGTTGGGCGGGCGAACGCTTGCACGTGCGGTGGCGGGGGCCCGACCCGCGACGCCGTCGCCGCCGTCACCACGCGAGGCCGGTGCGGCACCTTCTCTGGGGGCTCCGCGCCGGTGCAGGAGGAGCGTTAAAAACTCGTGCGCACACGCAGGCACGCACGAGCACGCACGCACGCGCAACAGAGAGCGATAAACCTAAACATTGCGTGTAATGTGCAGCATACATACATCGGCATCATCGTCGTCCAACAGTGGGTAGTAAGCCCTTTCCCATTACAATGACGTGCGTGTACGTCATCGGAATGGAATCAGAAGAAAAACTAAAATACAATTATTTAATCGGTATTGAGGCTCCCACAAGGCCATGCGGGAGGGCGTGTGGCACAGTTTGGCACCAGCTATCGTAGAGTGCGGTCGTATTCCTGCAGTTCTCTGCGGTGAGTGCAATGTCATTAAAAACAGTGATACTTCTAAGCCTCTCTAAATAAAATGAACGCTGAGCCACTTGAGATTCAGCGGTGAACGGCACCCCACCCTGCAACTTCCAGACGTCTCGGAACGGAAAGGGCGTACAGCATACATGGATCGGCAGCAGTTATTATTTATCCACTCCTGGATGAAGGTGTGGGCAGTAGTGCGGGCAGTGTTGGGGGCAGCCCATTGGAGGCCCGAGCTGATTATTTCGGTTCACACATTGTTTGTTCTGACAAATTCCTTGTCCCCCCCCCCTCTTGAGCTACCTGGGGCCCTAACCCGATGCTTGATTTGGTTGTGCCATGGTGGCACACACAGGTTGGGCAGGCAACAGAGGCACAGCAGCAGGCAGAGCGACGATCTCCACCCCACGATTTCCAGCGGATTGCTGCTCGCACGCACGCAAGGGTGACACTTTACTCGACTGGCGTCTCAGCAGCTTAATGCTTTACAGCCTTTTCCATTTCTGGAGTTTCATAACGGGAACGGGCTTTGTGTTTTTGAATAAACACTCCTACAGTGTTTCTCATGCCAACTGGAGTGCCTGACAGCCAATTATTTTCGCATGTTGCAGCACAGGGAGTGTATAAATTGCACAGTTGAGTCGATCAGTCTAATGAAGCGGATGCTGTGCGAGGGCCTACGCGATGAAAGAGGGAGACACAGTGACACCGATCCCACTGCGAGTACACACGACCCAGAACCACAGCACACAGACACAGTGACACTGATCCCACTCCGAGTACACACGATCCAGGGCCACATCACGCAGACACAGTGACACTGATCCCACTCCGAGTGCACACGACCCAGAACCACAGCACGCAGACACAGTGACACTGATCTCACTCCGAGTGCACACGACCCAGAACCACAGCACGCAGACACAGTGACACTGATCCCAATTCGAGTGCACACGTTCCAGAATCACAGCACACAGACACAGTGACACTGATCCCACTCCGACTACACACGACCCAGAACCATCTCACGCAAACACAGTGACACTGATCCCACTGCGAGTACACACGACCCAGAACCACAGCACACAGACACAGTGACACTGATCCCACTCTGAGTACACACGATCCAGAGCCACATCACGCAGACACAGAGACACTGATCCCACTCCGACTGCACACGACCCAGAACCACAGCACGCAGACACAGGGACACTCAACTTACTATAGTATACACTCTGCAACACAGCGGCTGCTGAACTCACTTTGGATCCAACAGATCAACACGGAAACCAAACTCACCAACAGCCGACGACCTCTGGGCTTGCAAATCCAAGCGTGCCAACCACTGCACCACGGTAGCTCCGTGCGCGTTATGGACAGGGCCACTTTGATAAGTCCAGAAAGGATTTAGCGGGCCGATCGCCGAATATAACATTTGACCCCCCCCGTAAGGCAGAGCCTGGTGGCAGCCACTTTGAGTGCTCGGCTCTCCGTGCTGCTCGCGGGAGGCGATGTAAATGAATCCGCACCTTTCCCGAGCCGTCACAAAACGATTTTGCAGAGCGATCGGGAAGGCGGCTTCCGCGAGCACAGGGGCCTCCGCCAGAGGCTGAAGGTGCAGAATTATCGACGCCCGTGACGATCGAACGAGATTCCCACACCAGGGCCGTGAGGGCAGCGAAAGCTTCCACGCACACCTTGAAAACTGGCCAGCGGATTTACTCTGTGCCAGTACGCATTCTGCCGTACACTCTGTGCAGTACACCTTGCATAGCGTGCCCTGCGCAGTGCACTCGTGACTGTTAAGAGCGGCAGCTATTGAACCCTTTTGGAGGGGTATATTCCCCTCCCTCCCACCGCTGCATTAGGCCCACGATAGCCCCTTAGAATTCCCTAATTGATGAAACCTCGAGAATCTTCATGAATATAATTATGATTCGCGAACACGCTGACGATTGCTGCGCTGACTCTTTTTTCCATCACTGCGGATCTACGTGCTACGGCACGATTCAGAAATGTGGAAACCCACGAAAGTAATGGAGCTGCGATTAACAGTGCACTTGGGAAATACACCGAGAGACAGGAGGAGGATGAGGAATGCACGGTTTAAAGGACACACGTGCACGCGGGAGACAGCTTTGTGACTGTCGGGAAGAGTAGGTGGGCTTGGGCAGGGCACGTCACGGGGGTCGCTGGTCGCCGGTGCTCGAGAATAAAAACGGAGTGGCAGCCGATGGAGGCAACAAACCCCAAGAGGGCATCCGCCGCAGAGATGGAGACGACATCAGCGTGGATCGTTAGACCGCAGGACCGTGAGAGACGGCGACGGCTTGAGAAGGCCTCCATCCAGCAGCGGGTCGATCACGGCCGACGACGGCAATGATGGTGGGCAATTCACATTGGGCGCGCTCGTCGTTTGCCGCGCAAGCTTGCCCGCGACACCGCGCGCTCGCGTCTCCATCGAACCGCCCGGGGCGGTTGGAGGACCCCCGTGAGCTGGCGCCGCGTCTCGCGGTGCGCAGATGGCGGCGGTGGTCACGACGGTGCCACGGAGCCACTTGGCTCGTGGCCTCGCACCGAGAGAACGCGGGGACGCGGATGGCCGGGACAAAGAGCGAGGGTGCTTGCAGTGCAGGGCCGCATAACGCGATGGGATTTGCAGGGGCCTACTGAGCACACAGCGTTGTAATACGGTGGTGGGGGGGGGGGGGGTTCTGGAAGATTTGCTGGTTTTTCCCAGGATATTTCTGTTGCGCGTCGTCGTCGCTTTAAGATGTTTCTCTGTTCATATTTTGTTTGTTGCGGTTGCACCCGACTCAAGAGCCGCATGGCGCACAGGGCTATACCAAATAAATGAAACTTGAAACTTGAGCATGGGAAGCATGGCGAGGGTGGCACGTTGGGAATGGCACCGAGAGACGGGGAAAAGGAGCGTCCATGGATCGGGGAACATCACAACAGATGGACGTCGCATTTTGACGATGGAGAAATTAAAGCAATTGGCGGGACCCCGGGGTCCCATCACTGCCCCGGGGTGGGAAAAACCGCGTAGCGACACGAGGCTTGCCTTACCGACAACAAAACTAGCGTCAATCGATTGGCCTCGTCGAGAGCTACTCGGGGCACTAAGTTTCGTAAAAAGCTGAAAAATTACACAAACGCGTTAAATTCACTGCCTGGGGGGCGGGCTCGCCTTGGCAAAGAAGCTGAGGGTCGACGGCTGACCTGAGGGCGTCGTCGCCGCACGCGACTGCGGCGGACGCCCCCCGGGGCTTGCGTTTGGCCGGTGGGGTGGCGCCCATCGTGTTGATCGCCACCTGCTGCTGCTGCTGGCGCTTGTTGGCGCGAGTCTGGGCGGGCGGCGCGTTGCTGTCGGGATCACGAATGGGCGGACTGAAAAATAATAATTATTGATCGGATTTTTGCGGGACCCCGGGGTCCCGCCAAATGATTCAAATGTCGATGGTGTTGCTCAGGACACGTTGACAGACGGGGCGATGGCCAATCAGGACGCTTCATTAGACGGGGCGATAGCCAACCAGGACGCTTCATTAGACGGGGCGATGGCCAATCGGCGAAACTGGAGGCGGGGTCGGCAGCCATGGAGGGGGACATTTCAGAGAGGACGACCACCGGGGAAACTGAACAATGAGATTGAGTGGTGGGGGGGGGGGGGCATTGAGTAGGTACGCAAAAATCTGTCAAAACTTGACCCCCCCCCACCTGACGCACCCCCCCCCCCGAATCCCATAGAAAGGCCGATATTTAATCCACGCAGAAACGATCAAGGATTAATAATAATATTAACGTGTTTGAGCGAACAGATAGTCCACCGCCGGACTATCTAACTAATTTGAAGGCCAATGTAGACGAATTATTATCGAGGCTTCACGCCCCCCTCCCATTTCCTATGCGTACGCACATTGTCAGTAGACCCCCCCATACGCAAGTGTACGCGTTTGGGTTAACCCCCCCTCCATGCATACACACTAAATGGATGGCCCCTCAGTCCACGCGCAGGAGATGGATGGCGTGGGGAAACCTTCATCCATCAGTAAATGGAACACGGATAACGATGACAGTGATGAGCCAAAACAGCAGTCTTTAATCATCAACATCGTCCTCGGAATGCGATTCTGAGCTCTTCCCTGGACTCCTACCGAACTTGTTGGGTTCAAAGACTCCTCCCGCGCGTCCACAACTCGCAGATAATTTGAAACTTAAAAAAAACCCACCGCCACCTCAGTAAAGAGCAAAAATCTACTGGCAACTTAAATCTTTGATCTGGGAAATCCAGATCAGTCCACCGATCCTCGCCACTACGTCAGCTCGGTTCCCGCTGGGTCTGCTGCTGTGCCTGTGATGAAAGGATCGCTGCTTTGAGAACGCGGTCATTACAGTAGCCCCCTTCTCATGGTCCTAGCTTCCGGAGGTATTTAATTAACACAATCGCTCATGTTGATGATGATGATGATGACCGAGTTTTCGCCACAACGCCACCTCTGCTACGGCGGTGGCTACTGCGCCACTGCGCGTGGCTGCCCGTAGTCCAACACTCTGGAGACAGCAGCGAGAGGGTTGGTGGGTCACCGCACTGATGTTGCCAAACTTCCTCCCCGCGGGGCGTCGAGGTGCCATACCCTGGCTCGCCAAGACAAGGCACTACAGCAAAGTGTGCACTTATCTCCATCCGTTCCATCCGCATGGAATCAAGAAATGCCCCCTCGCACGCGCTGGTTTTCTCCGGGTGTAACAGTTTGCTCCCACGTGTAAACACATTCCCGCTCACGGCCAACACCAGTGCCGATTATCTGAATCGGTCCTGGGCCTCCCCTAGGTCGACTCAGCCTCAAATTAGTACTCTGCGATGT
Organism: Petromyzon marinus; assembly: GCF_048934315.1. Lineage (NCBI taxonomy): Eukaryota > Metazoa > Chordata > Hyperoartia > Petromyzontiformes > Petromyzontidae > Petromyzon > Petromyzon marinus. The sequence continues at coordinate 3,455,873 of NC_133692.1, read as the reverse complement.
GTAAACATCGCCACTGGGGAGACAAAGGTGGCCCGGCGTGGTACTGGCCACCCACCGCCTCATGTGCCGTGCCGGCCTTCATAGGTGCTCGCTAACAGCACTTGCCCCAACGGTCTGGTGAAGGCTATACGGGGGCGGGGTCGTTGCTGTGTGTGTGTGTGCCCCCATGTGTGTGTGGAATTGTGGGGACTAAATACGCCTCATCCAACAAGCAAGTCAACATCGGGACTCCAGGTTAAGTTAGAATCAAGCCGATGTATTTTTTTCTCGTGCAAATGTACAATATTTATTATTATTACTTATGAGTTCAACAATTCTGTAACACATTTTATAACACTGACCGTATGGCCGTTTCATTAACAGTACATTATTGCGTTCCGGACTTACGAGCCCGTTCGACTTACGAACGGGTTCCACAAGGAACGGAACCCGTCCGTTAGTCGGGGACTGCCCGTACGTACGCACAGGGGTGGGAACAGTTGGCGCTGGCCCTAACATCTGGCTGGCCCCTCCCGCTCGGCTGCTGCTGAGTCTTGCGTCATCCGAGTCGTTCTCTCTCCTCTCTCATCGAGTGCGAGAGAGTGCAGTGCAGCGACGCGTTACAAGCTTGCACGTTTGTACGTCGAACTGATTTCGCACCGTGCGTGGCCGACCCGTGCTAAACACAAACACATTTTTTTTTTCTAAACAAATGAGTTTTCAAACTTGGTTTAAAAGCGCACTGTGAACGCACTAGCACACCTACACACGTCCCAGAACCACAGCACGCAGACACGGGGACACTATACACACCGCAGGAACAAAGCATGCAAACACAGCGGCTGCTAAACTCACTTTGAGTTCCACGTCGACCAAACCTGGTAGAAGACGTTGAGTGTAGCCACATGTTTACCCCCACCACACGCGACCCGTCGCAGATCGGCAGTGGCAGCGGGATTTGAGAAACTCGCACCGTTGTTTCGGAAATATCTTGAACTTCTTTAGCATGATTATTACAGCAGGTGAAGGAAGATCTATCAAGGGAGAAGCCTCGCACGGCAGTCTGGTGAATCTCAAGAGTGTGGATTTCACGACACCCCTCTCCCCCGTCGTCGCATCGGTGACGACACAAATCTCCACGCGGGCACAGACAGCTCACCCACGCAAGCCTCCGCCAGCTTGCACATTTTACATTTAACGGCTAAAATTGTGTTTTTTTATCAGCATGCCGAATCGTGAGAGGTTCCCGATGGTGCTCACGGGGCAGCCGAGGCGATCCGTCCACATGGGTCGTGTTCCTCACCGCCAACTCAAGTCCCGATCCTGCAACCATCCAAGAAACTCACCCAGATCCCGAAGAACGCCGCTGTGCGGAGAGGCTGGGTGTCCAGAATAAACACCTTCTCGTCCGAGGCGCTAAAAACATCGCAAACTGCTGGCTTTGACATTCCTCGCAGACACCGGTGGAAGCGGAAACCGCGTCGCAACGCCGACAGGCCGACGTGCACCATCTCCTTCGTCAATAAATAAATAGCCACAGCACGATCGTGGCCACGCAACCCAAACTATGGATCATGCAGTGAACCACTGAGGAGGAATTGCTGAATAACACAAACTCTCTCCTGGAGCCCTCTCGTCGTGGCCAGCAGACTTCGACAATGACATTTAGCTCCTAGACATATTGCCATACACAAGAATAGAAAGATAATATACATTCACAGTGTTTGAATCGTGAAGAAAGTAGCCAGACACTCAGGTTTCCTCCCTGAAGCTAAACAATCATTCATCGTATTAGCCAAGCAAACCCATGGCAAGACCCTCCTTTAAAGCAGTCTTGAGACTCCATCACTGGCTTCACAACTCATTTCTTTAGAGCCGCTTGCTTGTGTTTAGTTCGTTGTCCTTCACACCTCCGATTAGCACGGTTGGCTACGTACGGCGCGAAAGAATACATACATACTGCCCATAGACTAAGACTACCGACTGCCCACAGACTCAACACTGCACCTCCGATTAGCACGGTTGGCTACGTACGGTGCGAAAGAAGCTCAACATTGTACATGCACACAGGCTTGGTAGCCTGGTGCATTATCTTGCTTCACACTCCGCGCGGTTGGATCACAGGTTGCAGAGAACACGACAGAAACGATGTACAAAGCCGTTCTGCGTTGCGCATGAACCGCCAGCAGTTTCCTGAAGCAGCGCTGTGTTTTGGTGCGCGTCCGCGTGAGGCCACCGTCACAGCAAATGTGAGCAGATGTTGACCGAGTGACAGCGGCGGTGATGCAGCGACGTACAAACTGTGGACCGGCTTCACCCTCGTTGAGACTCATCGGTGGCAGCACAGTGTAAGTCACCGATGCTCACTGCTGCTAAAGGCTGTCTTTGGGGACCGTGCATGTAACGCTCTCCTCTGGTTCCACACTATGGGGGGGCAGGGGGGGGAGCAGGCATTAGCTTGGCTTCGATGCCAACAATAATCAAATCCGCAAACGGCGAGAGAACAAAAAATCCCGCCGCAGGAGAACAAAAGCGCGCAGGGGTTTGCCCCGCAGAGGTCCGGCCCGGCGGGATCGAGCATTGCCCGGCAGCGCAGCTCATCCATGTGACAGCTACTCGCTCGCTCGCTCCATCCTACAACAAAAACCCTCGCTCGCTCCATCCTACAACAACAACAAAACCCTCGCTCGCTCCATCCTTCTACAACAACAACAAAAAACCCTCGCTCGCTCCATCCTACAACAACAACAAACCCTCGCTCGCTCCATCCTACAACAACAAACCCTCGCTCGCTCCATCCTACAACAAAACCCTCGCTCCATCCTACAACAACAAACCCTCGCTCGCTCCATCCTACAACAACAACAACAAAACCCTCGCTCCATCCTTCTACAACAACAACAACCCTCGCTCCATCCTACAACAACAACAACAAAACCCTCGCTCCATCCTTCTACAACAACAACCCTAGCTCGGCGGGGGGGTGAGAACGAAGTTGCAGCAGCAGCAGCTCACGGCGCAGAGAGCACGGCCACGTCACCTCCGCTGCTCTTGATTCCCGTGACGATAAACAACAACAAGGGAGGAGGAGGGGGGGCATGGACCAAAACAACCCCCCGACTCCCGGCTGTCCGAGTGATGAGCGCCGGGCCGCTCGCCGCGTTCCGTTCGTCCGCGCGCGCGCGCGAGGCCGCTGATGAGAAACCCCCGCGCGCGTCTCGCGTCTCTTCACCAATGCTGGGAGACATCGGCACGATGCAGCCTAGCGATGAGCAGCCTCGGACAAAGACGGCAGTGGGGGTGTGTAACGCGCGTCTCCAGCACCCCCCCCCCCCTCTCCCCTCTGCCCCCCCCCCTCCACCTCTACCTCCTCCCCTCCCCACGACCTCCCCGCCCACCCCACCCCCTCTCTCATCATTACGAACATCTGGCCACGGCGGGGGCACGATATTAATCGCGAGGCACGCACGGCTGAAAGAAAGAAAGAAAGAAGACAGACAGAAAAAATAGAAACGCCGTTCCAAATATGTCACGTCTATCTGCGCCGAGGAGATAGCCGCTTGTGTAAGTGATACGTGTCAAGAGATAATGCGGCTGGGTGAGTGTGTGAGTGTGTGTGGTTGTGTGCGCGAGCGAGCGAGCGAGCGTCGTGGAGGCTGGCCCTCTGAGTGGTGTCTGCGCCCATCAGCCTGTTTGCTGTAAACAATCCCGTAATTGAGTTTGCGTCGCCCGAGACGCGGGACTTGATTACACTTGGCACAGCTGAATGGCTTTGATAAAGCTTTTTCTGCCGCTTTATCGGTGGCAGGCATTTGAAGCGAACGCTGCAACGCGCGCGCGGATTTTCGTTTGCAGGGGTGGCGGCGGGGCTTGGGGGTACAGCGATGACGTTTTGGTGGGAGGGGGGGGGGTACAGCGATGACGTGTTTTGGTGGGGAAGGGGGGGGGTGATCACTGTGCACATAACCCACGGCAAGGCCGTAGCCATGGAGTCAACATTGGGGGGGACCAAATCTTCCAGGGGTCTGGGGGTCCCCCCCCCAGAAAAAAATCTAAATTTGAAAACTAATTTCCTGCCATTTACTGCCTAAAATATAAATAAATTCACTAAAATATAAGATGGATTTTTTTTTTACAATAATGTCTAATAGTGTATTGTATTGCATTGCTCTGTTTTTTTCTTTTGTACCTTTTCTTATTTCATTGTATGCAATGGCAGAGATTAGGGATTTATACAGTACAACCATAACCACAATCAAATCAACAGAAATCTATTTTATAGCAATATATTATAATTACGACCTTGGGTGCCGCATGGCCGCGACGTTCCATTGATGGCGGCAGACGACGGTGTTGTACTGAACTTCTACGTGTCCATGTCCACGCTGCCCTCCGTCAGCAACCCACGCCGATCAGCGTGGTGAAGTGAGATCGACTGACCCGCAAGGACGTGACCGGCGTGGGTAGACCCATCGTCCAGCAGTGGAGTGACAAAAGGTCCGGACGTGTGGATGCTGCAGCGAGCCACGTTTGTAACTGAATTCAAACCGGTGGCCCGGCACGTGTCAAGGTTCAAGTTGATTTTGCATGACGAGGAGTCTCACTTGCAAGAGTGATCTGGATCACCAAAATAACAAAACAAAACTCGAGACTAAACTTATTTTTTGTTTTACCAGGTAAGGCCCAGCGACGTAGCCACAAATGGTAGCTCAACGAAGTGGCTTACCACGTGGAAATTTAAAGCAGCCAAATCATTTAAACGCGTGATGTAGATTATAAATGTGGAGGGAAAAGCCAAAAGGACCCGGAGAAATATCCACGCGACTACGGGGAGAGAAACACGCAAACTCCAAATATACAGCAGCAGGCGTCAGAGTCGGGATCGATCTAACAACATCCTGTATACCAGGCGAGGTAGTTAACATCTCCTAGCCACCGTGGTTCTGTAAAGTAAAAAAAAGTACAGAAATAAAGTAAAGTGCAATCAGAACAAAGAAGCCACCATTTCACGTGACAAACTACAAATATTGCACAAACATAAATCGACGTTAAACCAAAGCTCAATATTAATTCCCTGTGGCGCAAATCAGCTGGGAACGAGAACCTCCTGCTCACAGCACACGTTACAAAACTAAACTAGAGACCACAACAACAAAAAACACAGAAGTGAGTCGACTACAGTCCCAATACGGACGCAAACGAGGATGCGAGTCAAAAGCCACTGCCATTCAAGTGACCAAAACGATACGACTGTTTCGCGAAACGTCGGACACAACACAAAACAGCGCATCGGAGGTCCTGCGCAGCACAACCGCGAAAAATCGCGGTCGCGCTGTACGCGCGCGCACAGAAGCGCCGCGTGAAGCGCATGTATTACTCTGTCGCTTTCCGTGATGCGATCTGGAAGCTTCTCGGATAATGAGAGGTCACGCCAATACCACAGCCTCCATCCACATTCATCTCCGCCACAGTGCACAGCCCCCCCACCCCCCCCCCCCCCCCCGCCTTTCGCCTCTGTAAACGACCCCGGAGACAGGATCACAAATCGGTGTTTTTAGAAGGAGCGCCTCGGCGGAAACGCTGGCAGATTCTAATTTTAAAAAAGCCACCGAGAACAAAAAAGTGCCGATCAGCAAAGTCGCATTGCCAACAGCGGTTTTGCTTGACTGGGTCCGCTGGCCGATTGGCTTAATGTGATGAAGTGCAGAAGCAGCAGCGTGCTAAAAATACACACACACACGTGCAGGCGAACGCACATTCTACACACGCCATCTCACACGCGCGCGTGTATCGACACAATCGCACGTGCGATCACGCATCTGCATGTGCACACACATACACGCGCACAATTGTGCACGGTCACGTATCTACACACACACGCGTGCGCGCGCACAATTGCTCGTGATCACATCTGCAACAACAATCCGACACGTACACAATTTGGCGTGGTCCCGTTCGCAAAAAAAATCCCCCGTATAGCCTTAACAGACCGAATGAAGACCAACATGGCACACGCGGGGATGGGTGGCCAGCACCACGCCGGGCCTCCTTTGTCTCTCCAGTGGCGATGTTTACAAATCGCACCAAGTGCTCATTTGAGACTGAGTCAACCTAGAAGAGGCCCAGGACTAGTTCATACAATCATCACTCTTTTTATTTAAACCGTGAACGTGTATTAAACTCGGGTCGCCAGATTCGCAACAGCGCATTAACCAATGCACCACCGCTCCCCCTTCTCTCCGGCACACAAGCGCACACGCACACACCAACAAAAGGACACACACGTGCTCGCACGTGCCCATGCACAAACACAAGGCACGATGTCATTGCAGCTATATTCATCACGAGTCCTACAGCAACCGGCGCCTTATTCTGCTGCTGCTACAAACTAGATTTGTGCCCTGCTGCCTCTGCGGTGCATGCCGGGCTCCTAGTCCCTCACGCTAAGTAAACGAAGGGACATTGATTTTTTTTCTGGGAACCGGGCAACTCGCACAAGAAATCCATCAGCAGGGCCCTGCTTACGGGCCGAGATGGAAGAGCAGAGGCGCCTGATGAATCAGATCTCACCGTATGTGTTGCTTCTCGCCGGGGCACGACTGCGCCTGTTGCCTCTATCAATTTGGAGCAGATGGCTCTGTGTCAGCGCGGCACTTAACCCGGCCGACCAATGCTTAAAATAAAAGCCCGCGAGAAGTGATTGCCAACTTCTACTCACAGTGACACACAGGCCGGGCGAGCTGGGGCGAGGGGGGGGGCGAGGGGGGGGTGGGGGGCCGCCGGGTCCCGTCTGCCCTGAGAGGAACCCCCCCCCCCCCCCCCGCTGGCACTGCCCAGCGTGAGCGGCGGACTTGGAGATGCCCGCACCAGGGCAATGGCAGCGACGGGGGGGGGGGGGGGGGGTGTAACGGGGCACGAGTCCCAGAGCCCTTGGAATCATGAGCGAGAGCTGGCAGAGAGAGCGAGCGCCGGCCCCGGGACGTGCAGCTCGCTGCCACGCGGCTCCGAGGCGCGCGCAAGGCGATGCCCATGGCACGCGAGCGGGCAACCCGTGGAGATTAATTATCCACCAAAATGGAATTGTCAAAGATTTTGTTTCCCTGCTAATCTTAAAGAGCCCCGTTTTTTTTCTCTCTCTCTCTTCCTCGGTAAAAGGTTTGAGCTTTCCGGCCACGGGTGTCACTTACACCGCAATTTACAAATGGGGGGGGGGGGGGGGGGTGCAGGAGCAATGAGCTGTTTGTGAAACAGCGGCGCCCGTTACCTCTGAGCCTGTTGAGCGCGGCCACCATTTGGTGGCAGGGCTGCCAAGAGGGTAGAAAATGGAGCGACTAAGGCCGAGAGACCCAGGCGACACAAACAAACAAACGCACGCACGGAGCAGGCGCACAAGCCCATGTGAGAAGGCAAACCCAGCGACGAATTCCTCTTCTTAACGATCTGTGGCTCCGTTAACGATCAACGGAATCACGTGGGAAATCATCGCAAGACCCGATATTAGCATCGGAACTCATTTCAAGACGCGATGCAAACGTGCAAGACCCACAATGTTCCTCTGGCGCCATTGAACGCGTGTGTGAAACGCCATTTTCTATCCTGTCCGCAATTTCATTTTAGACGCGAAAAAAACGTTTCGGCCCAAGAGGCATAACGAGGTGCTTTGGCTCTTTATAGACACAAAGGTGACGCGCACACGCGCACGCTGCGTACATAGCCAACCGCGCTCATCGGAGGTGCGGGGAAAGGACAGCAAACTAAACACAAACAGCAGTTCTAAAGAAATTAGTTCGTCAATCTAGATGATTTAAAAGTGCACAGCTCCAGTGGTTTCCTAATATCAGAGGGAAGAGCGTTCCAGACGGCCGCAGAAGCGCATCTGAAAGCGCCGCGCGATGCGGTGACCGCCGTCCTAGCTCGATCACAGCTCCGCTCATCCCCACTGCGCGCAAACGGTGTGTGGGCTCACCTGTGATGAATCACCAATACGTTGTGCACTCTGCTAATAGCCACGGGTAGCCGGGTGCGTTTTTCTTGTAATCATCGAGCGATTGCAACGGTGACCAGGGATTGGACCCCGAGCGCCACGTGCACAGCAGAGTCGGGAGGCACGCGTCCAGTTTAGACTTTGGGATCACTCCGGACCGAGGACTTCAGCTGCGGCGTTGTGACGTGCTAAGGGTGGCTTCCAATCGCTATTGCAGATACGCGACTGCCCTTCAGAAGAGCGCTTTGAAATAAAGTTTCGCCGATTCACAAACCCCCGTGGGTGCTCAGCTATTGCGGAGTCGCCCACTTCTCCGGAGGACGGAACACAACGCAGTCATCTAATCGTCGCCTCCGATCTTGATTGTTTTTTTTAATGTATCGTTGGTGTTGCTGTTTACGAAGCCGGCCTGTCCCCCCCCCCCCACCCGACTCCCTCGCAAGGATTCACCGCGGGAGGACAGAGAGGTGTTACAGGGCGGTAGGCTTCAGGTGCGTCGACAACGGACCCGCTGGGAGCATCGATGCAACGCAGGTTTGCGGCTGCAGCCCCGTGCAGGGCGGTGTCGCGGCACGGCGCCATTGGGCACGTCCGACGGGAGGGTTTTTAACATCACAACCAGAGACCTCGTGTAGGGTATTCTTAGGCCGACGAACGTCGGGGGCAGTTCGCCGGCATTGGTTCAAGCGGGGACACTGACGACTCTGTTTGCTCACGAGACACCGAATGTTGAAACTGGTCCAGTTGGCCGAAATTATGCACTCGCGGAAGGCCGGGCGACCGATGGGATGTGTAATAAAAAAATACGTACATCTTTTTTTATTTGCGGAGAGACGCATATGCGATGGAGGCGAGAATTGCCTGATTATTTATTGTGCACGGTCCTTCCACCGCGACGCTTATAATGATTATAATTTGCTCTGGAGTCCAGGCAGGAGCGCTGAGCGCTTACTGCCACTAACCCGAGATCCCCAGCACCTCCAGACACGCTTCTGATCGCCGCGCATGCAGCTCACAGACTGCTTGCTGCTCCAAACTGCACTACACGCAGCCCGATAAACGTGTGAAGCGCACAAAGGCACACACACACACACGGGTCAATTTGTTACGGACGCTTCAAAACACTCCAGCTTCAGTCACGATAACATCTGCTTCTGAACACTTCAGTCACAGGGTAGGGGAGGCTACCAGGAAAGGCTGCCGGGGATGTTCAAAGCTGCCGAGTGAAACTTGACTGCGGAAGAGGCTGCTGCCGAATCGCCCCAAAAGTGTGTGGACTCCGCCGAGAATTTTGGAGGCGCCGTACGCGTTATGACTATTTCAAGCATTAGCGTGATGCCCCTACGTAATTTTCGCATTTTTATTTCTTGATTTTTTTTGGGGGGGGGGCATTTAGTGACAGCACCGGCATTGTGCCGACGCGAAATAATGATTTTGAGCTGCTGTGGGTTAGGCTTCGTGTTGTCAGTTTAACAACGGAGTCGGGCCCTTTCGCGACCGATGTTGAATCGCGTAAATATCAATGTCTCGTAAACCCGCCACCACTCGACATGGACAATTAAATAAGGTTTGTCCCGTAAACAAAACGAGCCAATTCGTGACTAGTTCGGCACGAACCGGTTGTGTGTTGGAGAGTAAATCCACAACATTGACAATTCGAGTAGTGTGACCTTTCGCCGGCAATTACAACAACCATCTTCATGAGGCGGACAGCCTCGGAGTTGTGGAGAAATCCTCCTCCTTTTATCGATCTTAAATGCACGGGGGACATATGTGATGATGCGATGTCTGTGTTGTGTTTTTTTGTTTGTTTGTTATCCTCAGCGTGGGTCCACGTGAACTGATTGAAACTGAAGGGGCCCTTAAAAAAAGTTTTTTGTGTGTGTCGGCGGTGCAAAACATTGCATCGAGCCAAGGATGATGCCATGATTCAGTGGCTCTCAAGACCCCCCTCACTGCCCACCCTCGACCTGCACGATGCACGGCCCCTCTACAAACGCAGAGGAAGCGCCCTCGCTCACCACTGCCATGAACACGTGCCCCCCACGTGACATCGGCGCCACCACCGTCCCGCGTGTACACAGCCGCACCTAACATGCAGCTCAGCCGAGGTGTACGTATATGCGAACGTGTGTTGAGCTTCTTTCACACCGTACGTAGCCAGCCGTGCTAATCAGAGGTGCGGGAAGTGCATATAATAATAAAATAACCCCCCCATCCATAATTAATGAATTGGTACTTTAATTAATTCATTCAATAATGTAACCATTGATTCATCCATCATACAATCATTCGTATATACCTATCCATTCATTTATACATTCATAGATATATTTGTTTATTGAAAGATACATCCATCGCTTCATTGACCATATACCCATTCACTCAATGATTTATCCATCATCAATTCATTCATCTGTCCGGTCATTCCTGGGCGTGCCTTGCGGAATGTATCCCAGCACCAGGATGTATAACACTCTGGGGCAAGAAGACAAGGCATCATGATTAATACAAAATGTGGTCTTAAAATAAAAAAAATATATAATTACCGACGTTTCTGGCAATGGCCCTTCCTCATAGCACATGTGTTATGCAGAAGGACCATTAACGAGTGCGTTGAGTAATTATGTTTTGAGCGATATAGTAATGAGCCAATTTAGCCATTTGTATGTAGACACCCCCCCCCCCCCACCAACCTTCCCCCAAACAGATACATGGAGCGAGCGCTGCAAATTACACAACCCATACAGCCGCGACTTGGCTGAGCGCAGCGGCCTCCGCCGTTTGCCCGGACAAACACGAGGGAGGCGACGGTGGTTGCGGTGAGAGCGAGCGATGGGGCCGTGCCGTTCTCTCCGCGCGTCCGTGCGCGCCCGTGACATTTCACGCACGCGCGCGGTATGGCCCGCGGAGCGCGAGCCAGATGGACACTCGTCTGTTTAAATGTCAACTATGATCCAAGACTGTCTCTCCCCATTACATCACGGCGCGTAACCAGTGGTCGCCAGCTTATTGCCGCTCCTCTCGCGGGACCACGCAATCTGTCTGCAGCAGTGGGCGGCGTGGAGCGAAAGCGGGACTGGTTAAACCGTTCAACTTTTTTTTTTCTACGTCGAGCGTGGGGTTTTAATTTTGTATTCGCCATCCAAAAAATACCCTGCGTGCGTCAATTTCACATTCACTATCGTGCACAGAGAGAGAGAGAGCCACGGTGGTGCGATGTAGAGCAGCGTGCCAGACACGCAATCCAGAGGACGCCGGTTCGACTCCATAGCCAAGACGGTACCATGTGGCATAGTATCGTCAAGGCCCGATTATTGCAACTCGCTACTCTACGGGACGTCTGGCAATAACATTACAAAACTGCGGCGTGTACAACATTCTCTGGCACGCGTCGTGACGGGCACTGCAAGATCCGACCGTGTTCGTCCGGTGCTCGCTGAGCTGTATTAACTTCCGGTTGACAAACGAAAGCATTGTTATAAGGTCGCACTCATTACACAGACAAAGGGTTTAAATGGACCACAGTACCTTGCTGATCTCGTCCAGGAGCATAAACCATCACGAAAACTCCGGTCATCCTCGCAGCAGCTTTTGGCTGGCCATCTTTGTTTCGTTAGTCAGATGCGCTTCTGCGGCCGTCTGGAATGCTCTCGCTTCCGATATTAGGAATCCGCTGGAGGTATGCACTCTCAAATCTAGATTTAAAACTCATTTCTTGATAACTGCTTTTTTTGTTTAGTTTGTTGTCCTTCCCCCGCACCTCCAATTATCGCGGTTAGGCTACGTACGATGCGAAAGAAGTTCAACATATATACGTACGAAGCAACGGTGCGAGTTTCTCAAATCACTCTACCAGTGTCGATCCGTGGCGGGTCTTGTACGGTTGGGGTAAACATGTGGCTACGCCCAACGTATTTTGACAAGTCTGGTCAACGTGGCAGAGTCGACCAAAATGCCACTCTCGTAGAGGTCGCTTTAGCGCGAGGCCCGTAGGCCGCCAGCAGTGGCTCCACCAATCGCACAGATCCAAATCGCACGGCAAAGTCAGTCTCATCTCCTGAGTCACCCAAAGTGAAAAGTGGTGGCGTTTATTTCCAGAGGGTAACCACTCGCCCCCCGCCCCTCCCCCGAGCCAGGGGGCCTTTCCGAAATATCACCGAGGCACGCTGCAGGTGCAGCGCGCCGTCGCCAAGACGAAGAACATCCACTCACACGTTCCGCTCACTTTCTCACAAAGGCAAAGTTCGACCGGTGTAGCCTCAACAAACCGTTGGGGCAAGCGCCGTTAGCGAGTAGCACCTATGAAGGCCGGCACGGCACACGAGGGGGGTGGGTGGCCAGCACCACGCCCGGCCGCGTTTGTCTCCCTAGTGGCGATGTTTACACACCGTACCAGGTACTAATTTGAGGCCGAGTTGACCTAGGGGAGGCCCAGGACCGGTACAGATAATCGTCATCGGTGTCGACGAAGAGCGGCAATCGAACCCGGGACGCTGCGTTCGGACGCGCAGCGCGCTCACCGCTGCACCACCGCTCCCCGCACTCGCACGCTCCTTCCCCCCGCACCTCCCGACGAGCACGGTTGGCAACGTACGGCGCGAAAGAAGTTCAACGTGGATGCGTGCGTACAAAGACGGCACCCGCGCACGCACCTCACGCATTCACCCGGTCGCTCGCAGGCAGCGCACATCCACAACGTTGGAGGAGAAAAAAAAACAAATATGAATCTAAATATTCATTAGGGCACCGTGCGTTGGATGAGCGGTGTCCGTCGTGTTGGCGCGCAGCACTTGAGGAAGCTCTGCTCCCCCCCCCCCCCCCCGCGCCCATCCCCAACGCGCTGGCGATCACTGCTGAATGGAACGCCATGAGATCACCGTTGGGGTGTCGCTGGCAGGAGGAGTTCGCACCCTTCGCACTTGCGCCGCGCGCCTATCCTGAGCAGTGGGGTGGGCGGTCGAGTTCCAATCCATTCGCTCGTTAATTGGAGCGGCGTGCGTCACTTTAATGGGATTGATGGAGGCGCGGCGCTTTAGTTAAAAGCCAATTGCTTTACGAAACGTCAAGATGAGACATTTAATTGCGGGGCTTGGGAACGAAAAAAAAAACATTGCTGGATAATTTTATTTTTTTCCTGGCTTGTTACGACGAGTTTCCCCCGCGCCGCTTATGTGCGTCGTCACGGCGAGCGCTGCAATGAGACGTGACACCCGGGAACTTCCCCCCGCGCAATTATCACTCATTTACATCCGACGTCGACGACGACAAAGAGAACCACCCCCCACCGTCCCCCCACCATTACCCCCCCCCACCACCCGCACCCCACCCGCGCACTCCATTCGCAGCTCCCCCTCGCGTCGTGCGGCCTCTTCCTTGCGCGCAGCAAGCGGCGCTACTTTAATAAAAGCGACTTTGGAGCCGTCCATAAATGACGTCACGCACCTAGGTGGGGGGTGGGGGTGGGTGTCAGACATTTGTGACGATGTGTGACGAGAGAGGGGGGGGGGGGTTGAGAAATGTGACGTCACATCAAAATGCGCAACTTTAAATAAATATAGACAACACGTTCTACTTAATTAAATAGACTTTTTAATAAATGTTTTCTCCTACAACATCAGAATGCAGCGCCACATTAAATACGCATTACAATGACAATAGTTTAAAGCGATTTGAAGCATGTTTTATATATTTTTGGGGGGGGGGGCAAAGCTTTGTGACGTCATATTTGAGGGGGGGGGGTCTGACTTTTTGTGACACCGTGTGACGAGGGGGGGGGGCGGTCAAAAATTGTCCAAAATCGCGTGACGTCATTTATGGACGGCCCCTTTCGAGTTTGCCGACTTCACGTCTAATCGCACCGAACAAAACTGTCCCAAGTCGCCCCGCGTGCGGCAGTCGCGAGGCATGTGACGGTGTGGGGGGGGGGCGGTGGCAGCTGAGGATGTCGGTTTTGGTTTAGGCATTTTCGTCGTTCGAACCGCGCCCAAATTCAAGCCGCGTTCCGCGCGGTCGGCGCCGCGGCCGAGAAGACGACCACGGTCCTCCTCGGAGCGCGTCGTACGGGGGGGCCGGGGGATCATCTCAGCGAATGAGAAACACCCCTTGGCATCGCCGCTCCCTTGCGCGTCCCCTTTTTGAAAACAACAACAACAACAGAATAGGCACCTTCCCTCGACCGCGAGTGCGCAGGCGGAAACCGCGGACGCCGAACGGCGACGGGCGACGGACGACGAGTTGACCGGTGGCAACGCGCCTCCCCATCCTGCCAGCGGACGAGCGTAGAGGTCGCGCCACTCGCGAAGCTGCACCGGCGGCGCACCGCTCGTCATCGGGGGGGGGGGGGGGGGGGGCTCAGCCTTGGCGAGGGTTAAAACGTTGCCAACAGAGCGATGGCAAGCGGGAGATGATGCCGATGGGGGGGGGGGGAGGAGCGCTAATCCCCAGCAGCCTCCGCCGGGCTGGCCAACGTGCCCGTGGCGTCTGTTGCAGGGCTGTGATCAGCGCAGCTGGGCCCAGAGGTGATTTAAAAGAGGCTGACATCTGTGGGAGGCTGGAGATGGGTGTTGGGACAGCGGTCTCCGCGCTCCACGGCTCATGACCCAGCGCTCATTTGTTTTCCACTTTCCATTCACGCGCAGGAAGAGATTTGCAGGGATGTACGATCCACCACTCCACCACCCCATCGCCCCACCACTCCGTCGCTCCACCACTCCACCCATTAACTTATCATTGGAGCGGTGGTGCAGTAGTTAGCGTGCTGCGCTATGTGCCCGGCGACCTGAATTCGATTCGCAGTCACGGCTAAATGTGACATCAGAAACGGCCCTGCCATGCACCAACCCTTCCACAACTCGCATTGACCAGCGTAGTGAAGCATGGTCAAAATAAACCCCCATAACGAATGTGACGTGGGGATGCCTTAATCCAACGGTCGATTTTAGGAGTGGCTTACTTGTTTAACCCACACGCAAAGCGCCGGTGCTGACGCGCGTGCCCAGGTTAGCACGTGCGCGCGTCTCGCGTGCGGTTGCGGCGCTTTTACCGCGCGCGCAAGCCACCCGCCACTCCACCGCACCGGGATGCGGTGGAGTGGCCGGTGCGTTAAAAAACAACAACAACATCATCGTCCTCCTCCTGTATGGACGCTCCACGGCGTGGCCGGTACCGCCGGGCGGGCCGGGCCCACCTTGTTTGTCACACTAGGGCGCTCGCGTAATTAGGGTCTGGCTGGTTCAGCGCCACCGATCACCGCGCAAATTGGCCAAGCGCCGGCGGCCGGACCTGGAGCCGTGCTGGGCCGGGCTGCCTCTGCTGCGTTCCATTTTTTGCAAATCACATGCGGCCGACAGCCCAAAGCGGGCATTTCACACCCCGATGGGTGCCCGACAGCGGCCGTAAATCTCGCGTGCTTATTTTGGAGAGCACGGCAGACTGCGGGGCGCGCTCCGTCTCCTGCTGGCTGCGGCTGCACGCGCCGGGCAGCCTCATTCACCGCGCGTGCCAGCGAGGGGCCTCCAATCCCGACCAGGGTCCACGGCCGGAGCAAGAGGCCGGCTCCGCGGCTCCACTGATGCCACGGCACCACAGATGCCACGGTTCTACACATGCCACGGCTCCAGACATGCCACGGCTCCACCCATGCCACGGCTCCACCGACGGCACAACTCTACCCTACGGCACCGGCTCCACCGACAGGATAACTCCACTAATTACTAAAACTAAACTTTGCTTAGGTTACCACGTAAGGCCCCACTGAGTCTACTACGTAGCTCTTTTTCAGAAGCGAGCTGCCGTCCACACATGATAGCTCAACGAAGCGGCTTATCATCATCGTGTGGACATTAATAGCAGCCAAATACTCCAAACGCGTGATGTTGATTCTAAGCGTGGAGGGAAAACAACCGGAAACACCGGATGAAAATCCACGCGACCGCGGGGAGAGCATGCAAACTCCATACATGCAGGCGTTAGGGTCTGGATCGAACCGACGACCTCCTGTATACCAGGCGAGGTAGTGACCATCTCGCCATCGCGGCAGCTTCCACCTGCAGCGCGTCTCCACCGACGTCTGCCACCCGCGCATCGCACGCAACTGTCGCCATCGCCCGCTGGCAAATTGTCTAACAACAACTATTTTACGATTCTCAGCGGCTATTAAGAGCGATGCGCACGATTGCTATCTGTCACCCAATAACTCTTGCCGCGGCCGCGTCTCCTTTGCATTCTGCACTTATTCACATTTTCACATTTAGTTCCAGCTGGAAGCAGCTGGATGCCTGATTGATGGCGCTGGAAGTGAGAGTGAAATACGCGCTCTGCCGAGAACTCTCTATTAACTGGCGATTGAAATGGACGTGCGCCGTGAACGCAGGACGCACGTCCCCATTGCCTCACCCTCTCTCTTCCACCGGGAAGAGGCATCCGATGCGATCATTCGCTCCCATACCGCCCTCCACACAGACGCACACACTCACTGAGACGAGCGCGCGCGCGCGCACGCACACACACACAACAGCCGCCGTTCGCCACTAATTGGTGGTGTCGTCACCACGGCGCTTGTGCCAAGCTAGGTGCACCTTGAGGCCACGTGAAGTATGGAAGGCTCGCTGGCAGCAGGTCACGGCACAGACTCGTGCGTTATGGGTTGACAGACTGAGATGACTAGCAGATGCACCATCTGTGCTCCCCACTGTGCCAAGTTGCTGCGTTTTAACATAGACACACATACAAACTCAAACACACATGCACTTAAAACACACACACGTTCAACACGCAATTGGCACATACCCACAAGAGCTCCCCAGCCCCCCCCCCCCCCCCTGTTGGGGTAAGTGGTGTGAGCGAGTTCCTATTTTGATTTGAAGCTTTCGTGACTGCAGGAATCCATACTCTTTGGTTCTTTCGGTAAAGTCACGTGGGTAGAAAAATAACAGATCACGACGTTTCGATCGCAACACAAGCAATCGTCATCAGGTGGGACAACCACAGCAAGAAAATAACTTACTTCAGCAGTTTTTTTTTATTTCTGTGGTGTTGCGATCGAAACGTCGTGATCTATGATTTTTCTACCTACGTGACTTTACCGAAAGAACCAAAGACTATGAGTTCATTTATTATAAAATCTGGCAAAGCACACTTGGTGTGGTCAGCATTACACCCAAGCTGCCTTTGTCTCCCCAACGCCGATGTTACCACGTGCCGTCGGGTGCTGCGTTTGGTGAAGGCAGCACCGGTTTCAGATAATCGCGACTGATGTTGGCCGTGGTTGTGAATTGAGCTGAGGCCATTGGGTTCAGAGCACGGTAGCCACAATGCCGATGGGCCCACGTGTTTGTAACGCTGGCTTTCTGATCCCCGAGTAAGACAGTGCCGTCTGCTAAAAAAAAACAATCGTTCTCCTCTCACTCATTGTACTTCATCATCGGCCGTGCTCAATCCACTGCTGGATGAAAGCCTTCCCCGGACACAGCCACACATTCTCCCCGTCACCCCCACGATGGCAATAATACACCCGGGAGCACCTGCACGTGAGCTGATTTCGTCCCTCCGTCTCCTCCGCTGGGTTTCGGCGATATCATCATTCATCGGCGTTCCGCTCCGGTCGCAATTGTTGACCATCGGTGCCATCATCCCCCCCCATGTCGGTCTCCACAAGCCAGCTTGATCCTGAGAGTCACTCTGGTGTTCCTTCACTTGCGAACGTTCTCTCGAATCCACGCGTCCCTCCCTCCTGTATCGGCAAATCTTAGGGTGCACCTCCCTTTGCTTCTTGCGCGCTCTCGCGCCTGTCAGCTTTTGTTACATTTTCATCGCAGACGTCTGCACGTCTGACCCATGCCGCATACGCAGCCAGCAGTCTTGCACAGTCTGCACACAGCAATGCATATTGATTAAGGAGGTGGCCCCACCACGATCAAAACTGGCCCCCACTACCGTGTGTCCGTGGGGGGGGGGGGGGGGTAAGGAGCGGAGTCTAAGCAGAAATGGGCAGGGCCTAAGTTATAAGGGGCGGAGCCTACGCGGTAAAGGAGCGTGGCGTAAAAAGGAAAGGCGCGGGGTGCTGAAAGAGGGAAGAGCGAGAGAGAGGAGGACGAGGCCGAATCGGGAAGGGGTAAAGGGGCCGTCTATAAATAGCGTCACGCACCTAGGGGGGAGGGGGTCAGACATTTCTGACGATGTGTGACGAGGGGGGGGGGTTTGACAAATGTGACGTCACATCAAAATGCGCAACTTTAAATAAATGTAGACAACACATTCTACTTAATTAAATATATTTTTTTAAAAATGTTTTCTCCTACAACATCAGAGTGCAGCGCCACATTAAATACGCGATTTGAAGCATGTTTTTTTTGGAGGGGGGGCAGAGTTTTGTGATGTCATATTTGAGGGGGGGTCTGACATTTTGTGACGCTGTGTGACGGGGGGGGGTTAAAAAAGCGTCCAAAATCGCGTGACGTCATTTATGGACGGCCCCAAAGAGGGAGGAGGGGGGGGGGTCCTAAGAAGTAAGAGGGTGTGGTTTAAAGAGGGAGGGGGCGTGGCTGGAAGATGAATGGGCGGGGCCTACGAGGTAATGAACCGCGTATAAATTAAAACGCGTGCATCAGGCAGCAGCATAGCTTCAGTGCACAGATTTGACCACAGGCCGACTCGTTTAAGATGTGTAGTGTTTATAATGACGAATAAACTGCTTATGAGGCACACTGATTATTGTAATACTTCTCTAACACAGTCCTTAACACACAGAGGGGTATACGGTCTCCTCACCCGATACCCTAAGAAGGTACAGCCTCCGGACTTAGCGTGACCTTCACACAGATCTCTTCCTAAACTAAGGAGGTACAGCCTCCTATCTTGGCGGGACTTACTCACACATTAACCGCTATCATAGAGTCCTCCGGCTGGGACCTAGGGGAGGCTATCTGACCCACCGCTGGCCCGGTGGGTCTTGACCACTGGATACGCCGAGCCTTAGCCCTCAGAAGGGCTGGAAGGCTGGGTCCAGGGTCCTGGCTATCTTCAGCCCAGGCTCCGGTCTTTGTGAAGGGAGAGAACTCCTCGCGCTCTGCGCGGTCACCCTTCTTATACCCGTTTGTGGCCAGGTGTAACCAATCACACATTCCCACGTGGAACTGTCTGATTGGTTCTTGCCAAACTGTGGCTACGATCCACTTCACCTCTTCTGACCCCAACCGTTATGTACACAGAGGTAACGCTGCACTGCCCCTTTGATACCCAGTGGCAATGCAGGTTACCGAACAGTGAGTAGTTAACACCTCTACAGATGCATAGCTTGTGCCAATTTGTATTATACACATCACTGCGATATATGTAATAAACACCGCCAACGCAGCAGCATCGCCAGTTTAACTTGTTTTCGTTCGCACAAGTGAGATGTAAAAAAACAGAGATTTAGTAATGTTTAAGCAGCTTAGCCAGAAATCACTACCCCAGTATTTCCAGTCACTTTCCATTAGGGTCCCAGGTGACAAGGTTGGGGGACCAATGGAACCCTCTGAGAATTTTTTTTTAATTACGAACTCAATTAGCGGAAGGCAATATGCAACACGCTACGCTTAATCTCCGCATTGGCTGCGCGCACAACTCTTTACACATTCGGCGTTCGCAAATCTAACTCGAAAAAGGGGAGACGCGATGAATGTGATTAACAAAACTATTTTAATTAGAAAACAGATTTTTTTCTTTTTTAAGCCATAATTATTATTGAGAATAACCATGAAGTTTATCAAACCCTCCGAGTATAGACGGACACAACGCAGCCCTTGTTAAACAACTTGCAGTGCGCTTGGCTGTTATCTGCTGCGGTTGGCTGTAGTTGTCTCGGGAGGTTGGTGGGGAAATTCGCCGCCTTTTTGCTGAACATCCTCGGTGCTCGTGATTTCTGGCGAAACATCTTCCCACGACAGAAGTTTCTTCTTGTCAAACAACAACAACAAACATATACAGCAGGCGTCAGGGTCGGGATCGGGATCGAATCCACGACCTCCTGCATACCAGGCGAGGTAGTTAACATCTCGCCACCGTGGTCTGTGGTTCTGATGTGGGGAGGAATGGCTGGGGGGGGGGGGGGGGGCGTTGGGGGCTACACGCCAGCCGTGGATATTTTGTAAGATCTGGAGGGTGCAGAACTTTCGACGTCATAGACCGCGGTGCTTCATCATCTCCAAGTCTTGCGCGTGGTGGCAGCAGCAGCAGCGAGGCGTTCAGCAGCTCGCTGCCAATGTGGAGGTCTGTTGCTGCTGCTGGCAATGACGAGAGGGCTTCAGGACAGAGAGAGAGAGTTCGTGTCGTTTTGTTGCAATTCACCTCCGTTGAAGGAGGGCAGGAATAGCAATTGTCCTTCCCCCGCACCTCCGATTAGCACGGTTCAACATACATGCATACCAACATAGACACGTGGCGCAGACTACAGCGGATTACTGGCGTGAAGCATCGTTCGGGTTGCAATGGCCACGATCGCACTGCTGTGGCATCGACGTCGGCTCCGTCACCGTCACCAGGTCGTTCCCAGCTGTCGTGGTGGCACGGTAACAGTGGCAGGAGCGGTGGTGGTGTCGGGCACTCTCCATGGGCGCTGTCACTCCGAGTGCCTCCCCCCCCCCAACCACTACCCCTGATTTCCTCCTCCCCCACACAACTAAAATACAAAGTCCCGACATTAACGTCCATTCGCAGTGTTGATGCGGTGGAAGCTATGAGCTGGGCAGGTGGCTCAGCAGCAGAGCAAGCTGCATACAATCGGAAGAATTCTGAGTTCAAATCCTGGTTGGGGATGGCGGGGCGGGGGTCAACTCAACCAATCATGCCTATGGGATCGATACAATAGGTACCACTTTGTGGGGAACACAAAAGTGGGTGTTGCATGGATAGACTAATCTCCACCATGGGAATGTGGATTTTCCACCACTGGCTCTGGGCTGTAACGAGTAAATGAGCGTCGCCTCGATGCTGGTTGGAGCAGGAAATCACTTACACTCGTGTCGTACAGTGAAGCGTATCACAACACACTTACAAATATCACACAGCAAGAACGGTGCAGTCTTCTCGATGCTGCCAAGGAAGTAAAGTCCAAATTAATCCCCCCCCCCTCCTCTCTCTCTCTATTGAGCTGCCCGCGAATGCACAAAAGTGGCTCTGAACTCTTATACGAACGCTTCCGTCGTAAAGTACAAAATTAATCATGGGACAACCATGCCGAGGCGTAAAATGTACTTGTCTTCAGATTAACTGTAATTATTACCGCGCAAAAGGATGACAAACAATGGGCTGAAGCAAACCCCCATGATTATTTTTTTGCTTTTCATTAAAGGAATTATTTCTGTCCAGGCTGGAGCCTCGGTGACCTGTGATGCCCTCCGCTTCAATCAGCCGAGAGCAGCTCTCAGAAGCCAGCGCAATCATCAGCTGGGCGGCGAGGTGGCCTAGACGACGAGACAACGGGGAAAAAAAACCCCAAACCGCTCTTCCTCGCACTTGCAGAGCGCGGGGGAACTCGAGCTGTGTGGCTCGCGAGTCCATGAACGACACACGAGTCCAGTGTGCGTAGCTAACTTCTCGGTGTATTACGAGCACGACCCATGGACGTGGCAGACACAAAATCTGAAATCAATGCACGGAGAAAAGAGAGCGAGAGGGGGGGGGGGCTTGAGAACGAACGGTGTGTCCCTCCAAACACGATATGACCCAAGCGCTATGTCTCGTGCTTCGTGAGTGCGGTCCTGTGGCTTCCTCCCGTGTGTGTGTGTACGTGTGTGTGTAGGTGTGTGTGTGTGTACGTGTGTGTGTACGTGTGTGTGTGTACGTGCGTGTGTGTACGTGTGTGTACGCGCTTGTGTGTGTGTACGTGTGTGTGTGTACGTGTGTGTGTACGTGTGTGTGTGTGTACGCGTGTGCGTTTGTGGGGATAGGTAGTGTAGCGGTTTGCGCGTTGCGCTACGAACCGGGCGATCCGAGTTCGATTCCCTCTCACGGTCAAAGACCTGTGGCGATTATCTGAACCGGTCCTGGGCCTCCGCTCGTCGACTCAGCCTCAAATGAGTACCCGGTGCGGTGTGTAAACATCGCCACTGGGGAGACAAAGGCGGTCGGGCGTGGTGCTGGCCACCCACTCCCTCGTGTGCCGTGCCGGCCTTCATAGGTGCTCGCTAACAGCACTTGCCCCAACAGTCTGTTAAGGCTATACGGGGGATCTTTGTCTTCGCTGTGCTGAGGGACGTGGGGAGGTGAGGGACGTGGGGAGGTGAGGGACCTGGGGAGGTGAGGGCCGTGGGGAGGTGAGGGACGTGGGGAGGTGAGGGACGCGGGGAGGTGGGGGACCTGGGGAGGTGAGGGACGCGGGGAGGTGAGGGACGCGGGGAGGTGAGGGACCTGGGGAGGTGAGGGATGTGGGGGAGGTGAGGGACGTGGGGAGGTAAGGGACGTGGAGAGGTGAGGCACGTGGGGAGGTGAGGGACGTGGGGAGGTAAGGGACGTGGAGAGGTGAGGCACGTGGGGAGGTCAGGGACGCGGGGAGGTGAGGGACCTGGGGAGGTGAGGGACGTGGGTGAGGGTCTCAGCAGCAGCTGGGAAGAGGGCGCAGTGGATACGGGAGTCGTGATGACGGTGGCGATGCTGGGTCCGTGGCAGACCGCGCCAACTCAGAGCTGCAGCATCTGAATTAAATGAACACTGCAACGGACGGACGGACGCAGGCGAAACGAGAGGCGACCTCAGCAGTGACTCACAAGCGCCCATCCCTCCTGGCGATACCGGTCCTGGGATCTTCAAGCGACTATTTATTTATATATTTAACCTACCTCCTCCCACCCCTCGCTCGCTCTGGCTCCAGGTGACGGAGCTCAATTGGCCGTGTGCCCAAGGTCCCCGTGTTATCACCGCAGCCACCACGATAATCACGCGAGGGTGCAAATGTGAGAATTCCTCGACTTCCCTTCGAATTCATTACCCCCCCCCACCCCCCCTAAACGCCGGGCAGATTTCTCACGGAAATTGCAAACAAAAGATGGACCAGGGACCAGGGTCTCTCGTCTGATTTATGGCTCTGACACTTTCCTTTCAGAGCCCAGGCATATTTTAAGCCGCCGCGCGGTGGAAGTGAGGAGTTCTCTCTGTGTGCTGGGTTCCCCTCGTGAAACGCGAACTGCGTACAGGGTGACTTAAAAAGATCTACCCGATTTGAAATCGCTATATATCTGCAACCACGAACCGCCCGTGAATAAAATTTTTACCACTTGAAAGGGCGGGGCATAGAGAGGGCGGGGCATAGAGAGGGGCGGGGCATAGATATTCAAATGATGACCGCGAGATGCCTCTCCCAACGCACAAACAGCCCCTAGCCTCAGTCACTCTCTAGATGGTGACCCCAGCGCACAAACAGCCCCTAGCCTCAGTCACTCTCTATATGGTGACCCCAGCACACAAACAGCCCCTAGCCTCAGTCACTCTCTAGATGGTGACCCCAGCACACAAACAGCCCCTAGCCTCAGTCATTCTCTAGATGGTGACCCCAGCACACAAACAGCCTCTAGCCTCAGTCACTCTCTAGATGGTGACCCCAGCACACAAACAGCCCCTAGCCTCAGTCATTCTCTAGATGGTGACCCCAGCACACAAACAGCCCCTAGCCTCACTCTCTAGATGGTGACCCCAGCACACAAACAGCCCCTAGCCTCAGTCATTCTCTAGATGGTGACCCCAGCACACAAACAGCCCCTAGCCTGACTCTCTAGATGGTGACCCCAGCACACAAACAACCCCCTAGCCTCAGTCATTCTCTAGATGGTGACCCCAGTGAACAAACAGCCCCTAGCCTCAGTCATTCTCTAAATGGTGACCCCAGCGCACAAACAGCCCCTAGCCTCAGTCATTCTCTAGATGGTGACCCCAGCACACAAACAGCCCCTAGCCTCACTCTCTAGATGGTGACCCCAGCACACAAACAACCCCCTAGTCTCAGTCATTCTCTAGATGGTGACCCCAGCACACAAACAACCCCCTAGCCTCATTCTCTAGATGGTGACCCCAGTGAACAAACAGCCCCTAGACTCAGTCACTCTCTAGATGGTGACCCCAGCGCACAAACAGCCCCTAGCCTCAGTCACTCTCTAGATGGTGACCCCAGCACACAAACAGCCCCTAGCCTCAGTCACTCTCTAGATGGTGACCCCAGCACACAAACAGCCCCTAGCCTCAGTCATTCTCTAGATGGTGACCCCAGCACACAAACAGCCCCTAGCCTCAGTCACTCTCTAGATGGTGACCCCAGCACACAAACAGCCCCTAGCCTCACTCTCTAGATGGTGACCCCAGCACACAAACAGCCCCTAGCCTCAGTCACTCTCTAGATGGTGACCCCAGCACACAAACAGCCCCTAGCCTCAGTCACTCTCTAGATGGTGACCCCAGTGAACAAACAGCCCCTAGCCTCAGTCATCTCTAGATGGTGACCCCAGCACACAAACAGCCCCTAGCCTCAGTCACTCTCTAGATGGTGACCCCAGCACACAAACAGCCCCTAGCCTCAGTCATTCTCTAGATGGTGACCCCAGCACACAAACAGCCCCTAGCCTCACTCTCTAGATGGTGACCCCAGCACACAAACAGCCCCTAGCCTCAGTCATTCTCTAGATGGTGAACCCAGCACACAAACAGCCCCTAGCCTCACTCTCTAGATGGTGACCCCAGCACACAAACAACCCCCTAGCCTCAGTCATTCTCTAGATGGTGACCCCAGTGAACAAACAGCCCCTAGCCTCAGTCATTCTCTAAATGGTGACCCCAGCGCACAAACAGCCCCTAGCCTCAGTCATTCTCTAGATGGTGACCCCAGCACACAAACAGCCCCTAGCCTCACTCTCTAGATGGTGACCCCAGCACACAACAACCCCCTAGTCTCAGTAATTCTCTAGATGGTGACCCCAGCACACAAACAACCCCCTAGCCTCATTCTCTAGATGGTGACCCCAGTGAACAAACAGCCCCTAGACTCAGTCACTCTCTAGATGGTGACCCCAGCGCACAAACAGCCCCTAGCCTCAGTCACTCTCTAGATGGTGACCCAAGCACACAAACAGCCCCTAGCCTCAGTCACTCTCTAGATGGTGACCCCAGCACACAAACAGCCCCTAGCCTCAGTCATTCTCTAGATGGTGACCCCAGCACACAAACAGCCCCTAGCCTCAGTCACTCTCTAGATGGTGACCCCAGCACACAAACAGCCCCTAGCCTCACTCTCTAGATGGTGACCCCAGCACACAAACAGCCACTAGCCTCAGTCACTCTCTAGATGGTGACCCCAGCACACAAACAGCCCCTAGCCTCAGTCACTCTCTAGATGGTGACCCCAGTGAACAAACAGCCCCTAGCCTCAGTCACTCTCTAGATGGTGACCCCAGTGAACAAACAGCCCCTAGCCTCAGTCACTCTCTAGATGGTGACCCCAGCGCACAAACAGCCCCTAGCCTCAGTCACTCTCTAGATGGTGACCCCAGCACACATACAGCCCCTAGCCTCAGTCACTCTCTAGATGGTGACCCCAGCACACAAACAGCCCCTAGCCTCAGTCACTCTCTAGATGGTGACCCCAGTGAACAAACAGCCCCTAGCCTCAGCCATTCTCTAGATGGTGACCCCAGCGCACAAACAGCCCCTAGCCTCAGTCATTCTCTAGATGGTGACCCCAACGCACAAACAGCCCCTAGCCTCAGTCATTCTCTAGATGGTGACCCTAGCATACAAACAGCCCCTAGCCTCAGTCATTCTCTAGATGGTGACCCCAGCACACATACAGCCCCTAGCCTCAGTCATTCTCTAGATGGTGACCCCAGCACACATACAGCCCCTAGCCTCAGTCACTCTCTAGATGGTGACCTCAGCACACAAACAGCCCCTAGCCTCAGTCACTCTCTAGATGGTGACCCCAGTGAACAAACAGCCCCTAGCCTCAGTCACTCTAGATGGTGACCCCCGTGAACAAACAGCCCCTAGCCTCAGTCACTCTCTAGATGGTGACCCCAGTGAACAAACAGCCCCTAGCCTCAGTCATTCTCTAGATGGTGACCCCAGTGAACAAACAGCCCCTAGCCTCAGTCATTCTCTAGATGGTGACCCCAGCTCACAAACAGCCCCTAGCCTCAGTCATTCTCTAGATGGTGACCCCAGCGAACAAACAGCCCCTAGCCTCAGTCACTCTCTAGATGGTGACCTCCGCAACACAAGGGGCGTTTTGCGTTCTGCAGCTCAGCAAGACTGAATCCGTAATTGCGGTGCAGCGTGCGTTTCAACGGCGTTTTGGCATCGATCCGCCAATGTCAAAGAGCGTTCGTCGTTGGTACCGACAATTTGAGGAAACGGGCTGCTGTTGATGTAAGGGGAAGAGCACAGGGCGACCACGCACCTCAGAGGGACACGTGAAGAAGAGAGGCGTTTGGGACGAATTCAACTATCGTCTCTCGATGTTGTCCGTACAGCAGGTGGAGGGCACACATAGAGCATTTATAAAATGGTTAGTAAAACTTGATAATTCATTAAACCGTTTGTAACTTTTTTGTGTGTAATTGTAACATGTTGCCGTCGTGAAATATACTGCTTTGAAATTGGGTCCATCGTTTTAAAACATCCTGTTCAGTATTATAGTCTCTGTGTGTCTATGTTGTGTGTCTCTCTCTGTCCCACACCCGTGACCCCCCCCCGCCCCCCAACTGCCCCTCCGCCAACTCTAAACGGTTGCCGAATCATCTCCTCAAATAAAAATGGAAACACGATTTTTTTTTGTTCTCACTTTAGCTATTCGGTAAATCTGAAGAAAAAAACATTACGTGTTGTCATGCGTCAGCCGTGTCTGTTGAGCTCAACAGAATGTGAGTTTATAAAAAAAAAGT
This sequence comes from Petromyzon marinus, assembly GCF_048934315.1. NCBI lineage: Eukaryota > Metazoa > Chordata > Hyperoartia > Petromyzontiformes > Petromyzontidae > Petromyzon > Petromyzon marinus. The sequence goes on along the minus strand of NC_133692.1, from coordinate 3,429,008 downwards.
TAAATAACCCCCCCCCACCCCATTGCAACTTAGAACTGACGATACGAATCGCAGAGGTAGGAAACCGCATCAGAGTGCAGCAGCAGCAGCATCGGCAGTATCAGCAGCAGTATCAGCAGCATTTGCATCAACAGCAGACTCAGCAGCATCAGCAGCAGAATCAGCAGCAGCATCAGCAGCATCAGCAGCAGCAGAATCAGCAGCATCATCAGCAGCAGCATCATCAGCACCATCAGCAGCATCATCAGCATCAGCAGCAGCAGCAGCATCATCAGCAGCATCAGCAGCATCATCAGCAGCATCAACAGCAATCAGCAGCATCAGCAGCATCATCAGCAGCATCAGCAGCATCATCAGCAGCATCAACAGCAATCAGCAGCATCAGCAGCATCATCAGCAGCAGCAGCCGCTGCAGAGCTGCGGGGAGTCCGGAGGTTTCTCTGCACAGCGAGCGGCGCCTCGTCCGGCGGTGTCCGTAACGAGTCGGAGCCCGCAGACAGTTGCCATGAGAATATTGTTGTGAGTGCCGGTGAGTGAGCAGTGAGGGCCAGCTGTGGATTCACATTCTCTCCGCACGTTTAAACCTCGGCTTCAGGCGCCAGGGTAAAGGGCGCGGCAGCGCCACAAGAGAAGTCGCTCGCAAGGCGCCAACCTCTGCCACGCAAATCCACGCGGCGTGAGGCCGCGAACGACTACGCCTCTGTTGACCCCCCCCAACCCAAGCCAGCTTCAGCTGTGATTTCATTTATTTCCTAATAGTAATGTGTTCTCGTTTGGCGGGACGTGCAGACATTGCCGGATTATCCTCGTAGCAAAAGTAGCTACGTATGCTACGGGTCCCGCACTTTCAAGGGCCCCGCGCTAAATGCTTTCAAGCTATCAATTCCGGTTCAGTGATTCTGCACTTACTCTATCACTACAGTACTATACCGCCTTCAACTTTTATGAGCGACTATGTGTTTAAGGTTAGCGATTTGTCATATTATCTGGCTGTATAGCAAATAACCAAATACAATTACTTTACTTTGCAAGTAAATTATTTGTGTTTTAATATTTACTTATGATACAGGCCCCGCACTAGCTTCATCCGGCACTGCGTGCAGATAAGAAGCAATTATTAATTTACAATGCATTGCTGATTCCCGCCCCCATCTCACCCCTCCCACCCCACCGAGGGTCAATTAGGGACAGCTCCCCCCCTCCTCCAACCCTCCCCGCGTGTTAATTAAACATCAGTGTCCGCCAGCTCCGTGGAGGCAAGAATCGCGAGTCGATGAATTTATCCGGGGGGAATCCGATGAGCTATGAAGCTCTTTTTTTGTTAGTCACATACGACCCCGATAGTTCTCGCAGACGTCCAGTCCAGAGACCCCGGGGCCACCGACCAGTGGAGAAATCATCCAAGCAGATTCCTGTCAAATCATCTCCCCCCCCCCCCCCCCAATCTCTCCCCCCATCACCCCACACCCCCACAGAGAAGGCAACCAGCGCACACATCCCCGATGGATTGCAACCGTAAGAGTGAGATCGTCGCAAGGGGCTAGCGGCGACAAAACCCCACAGGACCGGACGTGGCACTGTGGCAGCTTGTGCAGAGGTCGCAAAGTGCATTCGCGTGCCCTTCTTCATCTTCATCATCTTCTTCTTCATCTTCTACTTCTTCATCTTTTTCTTCTTCATCTTCTTCTTCATCTTCATCATCTTCTTCCTCACCTTCATCTTCTTCTTAATCTTCATCTTCTTAATCTTCTTCTTCTTCTTGATCTTCATTTTCTTCTTCATCATCTTCTTCCTCACCTTCATCTGCTTCTGCTTCATCATCTTCTTCATCTTCTTCTTCATCTTCTTTTTTTCAATGTCGTACGGCCGCTGCTGGTGACGGTAGACGCAGAGCGACGCATCCAGGTGGTGAAGCCCCCAGACACACCGAGTGTGGCAGTAGTGCATCATCGCCGTGATGTCTCCTTCTTCGTGTTTGTCGATCGGGGCAGAGGTTGTGCACGGTCTCTGTTCCTGACGGCTCACAGGCGCACAGCCACCCACTGCTACTGGACAGAGTTTTTTTGTTGTTGTAATTTTCCACGTGTGCGTCAGTGCCGTTGAGTGCGACGCTTCTTCAGGCAAACGAAAAAAAACACCCCCCCCCCCTCCGACCTCCGTACCGCACAGGCAAGCGGCGACCAAAGTGAAACATCGGCGTGGGAGTCGGAGACGGGCGGACGCGGGTGAGGCAGCGGCTTCGTGACGACCACATTAGCAGCTCAGGGGGTGCGCTGCAATCGGTCAGGTGGGGAAGGGGGCCCTCCGGTACGTCATCTGTCTCCCCACGGGGGTTGTCAAGGGGAACCCCAACTAGTAGCCTATGGCCACCAGTGTGAGCTAAGGCACCCCGACCACGACCCCCCCCATTGCGTGCCCCCCAACGCTAAGTCGCGCTGCGTGGAGTGACAGGCGTCTTGGGTGGGGGGGGGGGGGGCGTCGCTCGCTACCCCAGGCGGGGCCGACGGACGCGGATGGAGGGAGCGGATTCAAACGGAGCCGTGAGTGTCGGGGAGGTGAAGGACAACAAGACAAAGACCCCCCCCCCCCCCCCCCCCGTGTAGCCTTGACAGACTCTAGGGGCAAGTGCTGCTAGCGAGCACCTATAAAGGCCGGCAGGGTACACGAGGGGGTGGGTGGCCAACACCACGCCCGGCCGCCTTTGTCTCCCCAGTGACGATGCTTACAGACCGCACCAGGGCACTCATTTGAGGCTGAGTCGACAACACACACTCACACACACAGCCTGGACATTCTCTTGCGAGCGAGACGTTCCAACCTCTAGGGATTTTCTTTTTTCAGGCCAGCAGATACTTTATTGAATTTTTGCTAGTCTCGTTTTAATTAGTTCATGGAAATCCCTGCAGCTCTCGTTGCACTGGCGACTTGGCGCTACTCTCGGGAGTTATTTTGTGTGGGTAGCGGGGCCACCGTGCCTGGGGCACGTTTGAGGATCGCAGTTGCCTGGGCGGGTATTCAAAATCTGTATTTGTACTGGAGGAACCCGATGAGATAATACAGCTCTCTATCACAGGTGTCCAGTCGGGGCGGGTAAAAACGTTACAACAACAAAAACAATTTCGATTTAAAGCTTTCGTGACTGCAATGATTCATCTTCTTTGGTTCTTTCGGTAAAGTCACGTAGAATGAGAATAAAATAATAAATTGATAAAATAAAATAACACAATAATATTCTCACGACGTTTCGGCCACAACACAAGCGGCCTTCATCAGGTGAAGGGACGAGACTGTCCTCCGAAACGTCGTGAGAATATTATTGTGTTATTTTATTTTATCAATTTATTATTTTATTCTCATTCTACGTGACTTTACCGAAAGAACCAAAAACAAAAACCATATGAAAGTATAGGGGAAAGGTAAACAAATCACTTAAGATATATACAAACGATTTTGTTTTATCTTACCAGATAAAGCCCACTGAGTTACAGTATTAGCTTATTTTTCAGAAGCGACCTGGCCACAAATGATAGCTCAACAAAGTCGCTTATCATCATCATCACCATAAAATGTTTCGCATGTTTCGAGATCTCTGGCACAATTGCTGCTCGCTCACCGTGTGACGCAGCGAAGCGAAGGTGTCGTGGGCTCAGTGGTAGAGCAAGCGGCTCGCAATTCGAAAAGTTGCGAGTTCAAAATCCTGCTTTGCGGGATGGTTGACTCAGCCCATCATCGTTGTCCGCGGGGTCGATAAAATAGGTGCCACTTCGTGAGTAAGTCAACGGTTCATCTTCTTTGAATCCTTGCAGTCACGAAAGCATTAAATCGAAAGTCAACGGTTGTTGTTCGAATAGATTTTCAACCCCGTCATAGGAATGTGGAATATCCATCACCTGCAGGTCTGTAAACAGGACATGAGCCCCGATGCGGCCTCAATGCTCATTGGAGCATGATATCGCTCTGCCTTGTTTCGTGGCACAATGCGTGATTTGTGCGCGAGCTGGCGCGGTGTCCACGTCACTCATCACAGGCGCGCCGTGTGCCCTGCGGACACAGCCTCACATGGGCTCTACGGAGTAGCTGCTGACAAAGACCCCCCGTGTAGCCTTAACAGACTGTTAAGGCAAGTGCTGTTAGCGAGCAGCGCCTATTAAGGCCGGCACGGCACACGCGGAGGTGGGTGGCCAACACCGCGCCCGGCCGCCTTTGTCTCCCCAGTGGCGATGTTTACACCGCACCAGGTACTCATTTGAGACTGAAGTCGACCTAGGGGAGGGGAGGCAGGACCGGGTCATGCAATCGTCACCGGTATTGACCGTGAGCGGGAATCGAACTCGGGTCGGTGGGGGGGGCGGGGGTGTGGGGGGCGGGTGTGTGGGGGGCGGGGGGATGGGGGGTGTGGGGGGCAGCGCGAGAGCTTCACCACTTATCGCTGGCAGGTGTACGCGCATTCCAATCATCGCCTCTTTGTGTCTCTCCAATTAGTGCTTCCCCCCCCCCCGCTCGCCCCCCCCCCCGCCTCCCCTTTGCACGCCAGCACAATGCGAGGTCGCCATCGGCAACACAGACCTTGACACCGTCCCTGCGTTCCTTCACTGCGACCTCACGCTCTGCTCGATCTTTGTCTCCCGATGTTCACGGCGATGCGGCGCGGGGTGGGGGAGGGAGGGACACAGCACCCCCCCCCTACCCCCACCGCACTCCTCCAAAGAACGCACGGAATCTTAATAGCGCGGTGCATTGGGGGGGGGGCGTGACTTGATTTGAGGTGGGGGGGGGGGCGCACTGTGAGCACGCTGTGAGCACGCCGCACAACGAGGCTGTATTGATCTCGTTTGCTGAGCAAGGCTGTCTTGGCACTGCAACTGCGGACTGTTGTCAGCAAACTGCGGAGGGGTCGCGGTGGAGAGGGGCCGGGATGCAGTGCGCCCGCTGCGCGCATTCGTCACGAGCAGCAGCTACAGCAGCAGATACAGCAGCAGCTACAGCGCTGCAGCTACAGCAACAGCAGCTACAGATACAGCAGCAGCTAGAGCAGCTACAGATACAGCAGCAGCAGCTACAGCAGCAGCTACAGCAGCAGATACAACAGCAGCTAGAGCAGCAGCTGCTGCAGCTACAGCAACAGCAGCAGCAGCTACAGATACAGCAGCAGCTACAACAGCAGCTACAGATACAGCAGCTGCTGCAGCTACAAATACAGCAGCTACAGCCGCAGCTACAGCAGCTGCTGCAGCTACAGACACAGCAGCTGCAGCTACAGCAACAGCAGCAGCTACAGATACAGCAGCAGCTACAGATACAGCAACAGCTACAGCAGCAGCTACAAATACAGCAGCTACAGCCGCAGCTACAGCAGCTGCTGCAGCTACAGATACAGAAGCTGCAGCAGCAGCTACAGCAACAGCAGCAGCTACAGATACAGCAGCAGCAGCTACAGATACAGCAGCAGCTACAGCAGCAGCTACAGCAGCAGCTACAGCAGCTGCTGCAGCTACAGATACAGCAGCTGCAGCTACAGCAGCTGCTGCAGCTACAGATACAGCAGCTGCTGCAGCTACACATACAGCAGCTGCTGCAGCTACAAATACAGCAGCTACAGCCGCAGCTACAGCAGCTGCTGCAGCTACAGATACAGCAGCTGCTGCAGCTACAAATAAAGCAGCTACAGCCGCAGCTACAGCAGCTGCTGCAGCTACAGATACAGCAGCTGCAGCAGCAGCTACAGCAGCAGCTACAGCAACAGCAGCAGCTACAGATACAGCAGCAGCTACAGATACAGCAGCAGCTACAGCAGCTGCTGCAGCTACAGATACAGCAGCGACAGCAGCAGCTACAGCAACAGCTACAGCAGCAGATACAGCAGCAGCTGCTGCAGCTACAGCAACAGCTACAGCCGCAGCAGCAGCAGCTACAACAGCAGCTGCTGCAACTAAAGCTACAGCAACTACAGCAGCAGCAGTAGCTACAGCGGCAGCAGCAGCAGCATCTATAGCAGTAGCAGCAGCTACAGATACAGCAGCAGCATCTGCAGCAGTAGCAGCAGCTACAGATACAGCAGCAGCATCTACAGCAGTAGCAGCAGCTACAGATACACTGCTGCTGCTTCGCGTTGTCTATCAGTGGGTTTCTCTCGTAACGGAGCCACACGACGCTGTTACGGTTCAATTCAAGGGGGCCACTCACGTCCGCATTAATAGGATATTTATTTTATAGCCGTTTACGTGCTTTGAAGGAGAGCCATTGTCCGAAACGTCGCCTGTTTTATCATATATATTTTTCATTTCAAGGCCCCACGCATGCTAGTGTCAGTAACGGGCGTGTTGAGGATGTTTTGTTGTCGTCTTGTACAGCCACGTCACCCTCGCAGGTTGAAGATATTTTCCGAGGCTTTTAATTTGCTTTGTAGTTGTATGTATGTTGAATTTCTTTCGCACCGTACGTAGCCAACCGTGCTAATCGGAGTTGCTATAAATAAAGTAGCTATAAATAATCATCTTTGGCCCTCATGTATAATTGGTATATGTATACATCATACATATAATCATATATATAATCAGTTTCCTCCCACATACGTAGACACTCATTCATTGGCCGAAATATATTTAAAATGTGGAGGACCGCAGAGCTCGGGCAATTTTTGACGCCGGCTCACTGCGTGGCTGCCTCCACACTCGTCTGTGGTTCCACGCGCCTCTGAGTAAGTTCTCTCTTGACTTAAAGCTTTCGTGGCTGCAGGAATTCGTCCTATTTGGGTCTTTCGGTAAAGTCACGCATTTACGTGACTTTACCGAAAGTCGCGTATCTACGTGACTTTGCCGCTACATCTCCGCTACATCTCCGCCACATCTCCAACACAGACACAAATTAGCCCAGCAATATATTGGCTTTCCACACCAATATTTTACAAGATAACATTGCTTACATATGCTTCGACTGACATTAACAACCATGGCCTACGAGAGCATAATTGCCGACCATCCCGATTTAAGTGGTCGGCTCCCGATTTTAAACCCTTTCACTATGTCCCTATTTTCAAAGCGGATAATAGCGCTTTGTAATATATATAGTGCCTTTAAAAAAAAACACTGTACACATTTTTATTTTTCATTTTTAAAATCGTCGAGAGCCAAGCGCCTACATCAGTCGGGCTTGACAAGTATCGGCTAAGCAGAGGGTCAATTACTGGATTACAATCCACGTGGACTCGTGCGGCGTTTTCAGCGCCCGGACTGGATCGAGGGCAGCAGTCCGTAGGGTAAACGATGGGGCCGGTCCATTACGAGGGCCGGTGGGCCGGTCTTTTGTGGGGAAATTCCAAATGTAATCAGAGTAAAAAAATATTATTGGTTTATTATTTATTAAAATATTTTAATACCTCTAATGTGCTTAATTGCTTATGTACGCTCTCACTTGGCATGAAGCCCCCATATTCGGCAGCCCCAAAATATTTCATCCTCACCGGCCACCCATTCGTTTATTTTTGTTTAGTTTTTTTTGGACCCAGTCCCAAATGGGCCAAATGAGGATCGCACGGAAAATATGGGCCCAGCGTGCGCTTTTACAAAACGCCTGCGCCCGATATTGAGTCCTCAGTCCGTCACTGCGTGGTCCAGCACAAAAAACACTGTCTCGCCGAGAATCCGCACGACGTTCCCAGCGCCACCACGACCTCCACACGGCCACCTGGACACGGAGCCGCCAACAGATGCGAGAATATTGTTTTTTGGTAAAGGCATTTTCCGCGTGTGTGGAAAAGCCTCGGAGTCTGTGAGTGGTGCGGCTGCATGCGTGAGTGCGTGTGCGCCACGCGCTCTGCAGTGTGGGGCGATGGGACAGATACGCAGAGAAAGTGATGAGCATGATCGCTTTATCCCAGCCCCAAATGAGATTCTAACCTCTCCCTCCGCCTAAGCCGACAAAGGCACGGGTCTGCTGCGCCTTACACACACACACAGGCCGGCATGACGGCTCAGCGCCCGCGCTGGTATCTGCAATTAAGCAGCTGCTCGTTGACAGGGGGAACTTCATCCCTCCATTCACCGAGAGCCACGGAGACGTTTACCTCGCGAAAGCAGGAAGGATAAGCGTAGTAACAACCACATCGTCAGCTCAGGGGTTTTGGAGGGGGGGGGGGGGGTGCGGCAATCGCTAAGGGTGGGACCCCAATATTTGATTTGCGCAATTTTTGGCGGCCAGCATCACGCGCGGACCGCCTTTTGTGTGGCTTTCGTGTCGAAATGTACAGCAGCCAAATACTCAAAACGCGCGATGTTGATTTTAAATGCGGAGTGGGAAAACCGGAGGATCCGGAGAAAAATCCACACGAGCACGGGGAAAGAGACACGCAAACTCCAAATATACAGCAGCAGCAGGCGTCAGGGTCAGAATCAAACCCACGACCTCCTGCTTACCAGGCGAGGGAGTTAACATCTAGGCGCCACCTCATTCGCCAGGCTTTCGGGCGACACTCAGCCTGGCTCCACACCTCAAGAGTTACGATAATTTGCGTCCGTGAAATATTCTGCTCGACCGTAAATTGCATTAGCATCATCGCTGCTTAAACCGACTCCGTCGCTGCAACCCGCTAAGCTCCGTGTGCGGTGGCCAAACCGATCTCAAGGAGAGCATTCGAATCGTAATCTAGCGCCTCAAACGCGAATATCCGTTTGAGTGTAAACCGGACGTGGGCGCAGACCGCACCGCGCGCTGCAGTTTGTCCTCCACGGCAACCTGGAGCTAAACGCCTATCGTGGCGGCGCTGCTGTGCCTCAGCTGCGCCCACCCCAAGACCGCGAGGCTGCACTGGCCACCCCCCCCCCCCCCCCAACTGCTGCTCCCTTATCTGCTGTCGAGTCACCCAGGCACTTCTGATGAGCGTACGCCCCGGCCAGGACCGTGGCTTGCGGTACTGCGAAACACTGCCCGCGGAATTGCAAGAGTTTTGGCGGCGATGTCGAGTGCCACGGTGCCGAGGAGATGTTCACTACCTCGCCTGGCATACAGGAGGCCGTGGGTTCGATTCAGACTCTGACGCCTGCTGTATATTTGGAGTCTGCATCTCTCTCTCACCATCACGGTGGTTAGGAGATGTTCACTACCTCGCCTGGTATACAGGAGGCCGTGGGTTCGATTCCGACTCTGACGCCTGCTGTATATTCAGAGTCTGCATGTCTCCCTCCCCGTGGTCGTGTTGATTTTTCTCCGGGTCCTCTGTTTTTTTTTTTGCCTCCACGTTTAGAGTCAGCGTACGTTCAGGATATTTGGCGGCTATAAATTTCCACGCGACGATAAGCCACTTCGTTGAGCTATCGTTTGCGACAGCCAGGTCACTTCTGAAACACAAGCTACAATAGCTCAGTGGGGTCTTACCTGGTAAAAAACAACAAAAAGTTTCGTTTTTGTTTTTAGTTTAGTACTGCTCAGCACAGACCGCATCAACGCGAGTGGCGTTTGTGCTTGCCTCGTCCCCCCTTAGCGATGAGTGCGGAGACAGGTGCCAGCGCCGAAATAAACCACGAATAATCATTTGTTTAACACGGAGGCTTTCGCGACCAATATCATCCATAACACAGGTTTTTTTGGGTTAGATGGCTCTCGTCATCAATCTGGCTGTCGCCTGATGAAGCTAGTTGTAATTACTGGCCAGAACGTCGTACTCGGATTGTAAATGTTGTGGCTTTGCTCTCCAACACACCGGTGTGCTGTACTAGTAACGAATTGGCATGTTCTGTTTACGTAACAAAGCTTCCTAATTGGCAGTGTCGGGTGGTGGCGGGTTTAACGACACATTTATATATATACGCAATCTAACCCAAAAAAAACCTGTATAATGGAATCATTTGTTTGTTTGTTTGTTTTTAATGGAGAAATTAGTGGGACGGGAAAAAGAGAGTAATGAGGTAGTTGTGGAGCAGGCTATGGGAGAGGCAGAAGACTACATAGCCATATAGCTCAGTAAGCCTTACCTGGCAAAATAAATAAATACAAGTTTACAGTTTTTAACAGAGTGTTGGCGTAGCACGGGGAAGCAGGGTCCGCACGCTCTTGGGTAAAGAGCGTAGACCATGAAGGAAGCCACGTGGTGCGTGACACATTCCACCGGAGCGGAGAACGCAGCGGCGAGAGGGGTCAGCGCAGCGCTCGACCTCCGATAACTCGAGCCGCGCATCGCAGCCTCTAATTAAAGCACACGCACGTTCTCGCAAAGAGCGCCGCACGCGTGCCACACGCAACGCACAAACATTGCAACTGCCTCCTCCTCCGACAAAGCAAAACATCAGCGACGCCCGCAAACCCGGAGCACAGTTCGCATAACGATCGTGGGGCTTCCTGAGAAGACTCGGAGAGCAATCCACCTAGAAATCTACCGGGAGAGCCGTCCATGGGGGGGGGGGGGCGTGCGGGGCCTGGGGCAAATCCCACCGTGTGGGCCCCCCCGACGCCTTCAAACTAAACTGCAAGTGTGACATAGGACACCATGACGTAGAAGCGCGGACCCCCCCCCCCCTCCAAAGGGCGGGGCCCGGGGCAGTCGCCCCGATTCTCTATATCCCTAAAAACAACTCTATCTACCGGTGGCGTTAACCTAGAAACCCTTCGGTACGTTAAAGAAGCCGATTGAAAGAAAATCAGAAATTCACTCTCAAAGACAAACCTCGTATTTCCAATACGCCATTGCCGAGATCTGCTTGCCAGGACAGCGACTTGGGAGAGAGTTCGTGTAGTTGTTGCTATTCCTCTGTTGAAGGCGTGTGGACTACTGTACAGCGGTCTACTCTGTGGTCCACAGTTTGGGTTGAGCGTCCACATTCGTGGCTTTAGTTTTTTCCACTTATGAAGACGTCCGATCCCAGAAGGGGGGACCAGGCGGGACTTGAGTCGGCAGCGAGGTGAGATCGTTGAGGTCTAGGTTGAGGAGGAAGGTGAGGGAGCGTGGGGGGGGATAGAGGAGGGAGCAAGAGGCGGAGAGGAACGGACATGAGGGGAGCATGGAGAGAGAAAGGAGATACAAGGGGGAGAGAGGAACGGAAAGAGGAGAGCGACGGAAAATGACAAAGCAGTGGGAGGCCGGATTAGGGACATGCAAGAGAGATTGAGACGAGAAAAGGGAGAGGTCAGAAGAAGGAGAGCGAAGGTGAGAAATAAAAACAGGGCGAGAGATAGGGGGAGAGAGGTTGGGAGAGGTACTAAACTATTTTTATTTTACCAGTTAAGGCCCACAGAGCTATATGTATACCAGGCGAGGTAGTCAACATCCCACGACATCCTGTATACCAGGCGAGGTAGTCAACATCCCACGACATCCTGTATACCAGGCGAGGTAGTCAACATCTCGCCATCACGGTGCCACTGAACACGCACCGAACAGCTTCCCTTGAGGTCGCCATCCACCGAGCTGACTTGGAACTTTGTCGGCCTAAGGATGAGACGGGTGAGGGCCTCGTCTGATCCCTGTCGGAGCCCCCCACCCCCCCCCCCCCGTTACCACTGAGCCGGCAGCAGGCAGACTCCCCCCCCCATACCCAGCAGACAAAACCCTGTCCCCCAGAGTCGGTACGTCGGCGTCTCTCTCACCTCACTCCCTCGACCGTCACCATTCCGTCGGAAATGTCGCTTACGCGCGACATCGCATCGCGCACCCAGGCACCAGCTCAGAAGGATCAGAGTCTGGGAGCGTCTCCGCAGAGAATGCGCAGCCCACCGGGGCTCCTGCCACACGTTAACCCCGTATTGTAATTCATGGTGTTCTCAGCACGATATATATACAAAGACAAAGATCTCGCCGTATAGCATTAACAGGCTGTTGGAGCAAGTGCTGTTAGCGAGCACCTATGAAGGCCGGCACGGCACACGGGCGGGTGGGTGGCCAGCACCACGCCTGACCGCCTTTGTCTCCCCAGTGGCGATGTTTTTACACACCGCACCAGGTACTCATATGAGGCTGAGTCGACCTCGGGGAAGCCCAGGACCGGTTCAGATAATCGTCACTGGTGTTAACCGTAAGAGGGAATCGAACCCGGGTAGCTATGTTCATAGCGCAGCACGCTAACCGCTGCACCACCGCTCCCCACTTCCGTAGCACGACACAAACACACATGGGATAGACATGCACACAGGATGTATCGGAATACACCCCGCGTTTGTGCATTACACTTCAGGTAGGGCCTGCATGCCTTCCGGGTTCGTCTATCACAAAAAAAACAAGCTGTACATATCCGATAGCGCACTTCTAATCTCTTACATATTCTTTCATCATTCATCTCACTGCCCGCACAAAGCAAGTCAAGCCACCCCGCGCACAGCATCCTGGTCGCTGTCAAGCTCGGCGCAGGTGCCGCACAAATCCTGCAGCAATGAAACAGAGGGGGGGGGGAATAACAACCGTTTTTGATGCATAGTTTTGTTCGCTGGATTTTTTTTGTCGATGGGTTTCAAAATCGTACATCCCCAAGTTGGCGGATGACATATGACTATTGGTATGCGCGTCGGATGCAGCGGTGCCACATCGCTGCGTGTACATGCCCGAGGATGACTCATTCGCTTGTAGATATGACGCCCGCGATCTCGCAAGATTGGGTCCCAGGTTGCCCCACTATGTTCGCCCCCACGGAGTTCACTCCGACGAATCCAAAGTGATGGCTTTGCTCTCTCGACTTTCGGTTCGCTCGCCTGGACTCATCGGACGACACGAAAATAGTTGGGGGAACAAAGTCTCAAGTGTGCCGCTGGATGGGAGGATGATGGTCCGGTGTTTGATGACATCGCCAGCCACATCACACTGGGCGTGAGTAATTGGCCACAAAATATTTTTTTTTAAATCATTTTTGATCGATGATATAACTTCATCAACTAATCGTCCCAGCTCGAGTTCAAGGTCTCCTTGCCAAGTCTTGATTGAATTATCTCTTCTCCACCACACAGGGTCCCGATTCATGTCCCTGGCTGTCTGATCCTCGTGCTCCAACGGACCATGTCAAGTTGTGGTGTGAATCCGGAATGAGGTCGGCCTAATGCGAGTTATGCTACGTGTGGCAACTTTTAAATCCTCGAACAAGGACAGTGGTAACTGCACCGTTTGGAACGCTCTTCCTTATGATATTAGGCCACTGGAGCTATGCACTGTTAAATCTAGGTGGAAAACTAATTTCTTGAGAACTGCTTTTTTGTGTTTAGTTTGTGGTCCTTCCCCCGCACCTCCGATGAGCACGGTTGGCTACGTACGGTGCGACAGAAGTTCAACACACGTACATACATTCCCATCAGCTTCAACTCGGCCGTGATGGCGCAAACTCCATGTAAAAGCCTTGTTTTGCAGACACCCGTGCAGATTTTCAAACCTTGGCTGATTATCGCCGTCCTTTCCGGGAGCCGCACGGCAACAGAGCGGCAGGCAAGTGCACAATCGTGATTAATGGCCTCTCGTGCTGATAAACAAGGTCATCAAGGCTGCCCTTGTGAGGAACAAAATAGGCGGTGCAACTTTTTTGTTTTATTGTTGTTGGTTTTAAGAAGCTGCCCGACTTTCAAAATAGCCAAGGGCGTTCGTTCTCTCGCAGCCAAACGCTTTCGCAGCGAGGCCCAGAACCCAGGTGGCCTTTGTGCCCGCCGGGCTGCCGTGCCCCCCCCCCGCCTGCCCTCCCGCCAGTATCTGGGCCATTCACCAAACCCACACTCATTTCTAAAGCAGCATTGGACGAAAGCGTCCCCTCAGAGCAGACTTCTGACACATGATCCAATTTAAATGTAAATAACTTCCCCTGCCGAGCGCAATGGAATCGATGCCAAAACGTCGCCACTATCCCAACGTGCCCCCCCCCCCCCCCGATACCCGGTGTGATTAAGAATAACGCCATTCTGCTAAGTGCAATTTGTCCAGGGCGGATGCGGATAGACCGACACGCGGTAACAGGTCACCTGGCCAGTTTTTCAGGCTTTTCCCCCCACCACCTCCAAAGAAAATAAACTTTTCACGCGTGGTATATCTCCGTTTCGGGCGAGGTGCGGTTTTCAGAGCGCGCCACGAGGATTGTTGTTCACCGCATGGATCGACTGCGGGTGCCTCGCTTGCCACACTAAACGCATCACCAACACATGCGGTTCGCATGCAAACTCGACGTGTAAAGATGAACCTGGTGTAGCAGCAGCAGCAGCTCTACAAGCCCTGGAACTCCTCATTACCAACTGGGGATACAAAGGGGGGGCGGTGGGGGGGATTATGCCACCCAAGTTCTCAATGTATAACTTATAGACTGTTTAATTCAAGTTTCGTATGTAGAGCTTCTACACTAAAGCTTTGTGGATCGCGACTTTAAACTATGAAATATTGTTTTCTCTTACCAGCTAAGGCCCACTGAGCACAACAGCTCCTTTTTCGGAAGCGACCTGGCTACAAATGACAGCTCAACCCAAGTGGCTCATCATCACGTGAACATTTACAGCCGTCAAATACTTCAGAGCCATCGTCGTGTCAGAAGACCTTGAACTTCACGCCGTCTCGGCAAATCTACTCCCCCACATCACTTCCCGTCCACTATCTTCTTCACACGTGTCTAAAAGCACTCCCGCCAGCGCACATCCGCACAACCTCGCCACCGCTGCCCCTAAATCACCACACCGACTCTCACCCCTCCTGTCCCCCCACCACGTGGTGCTACTCGCCCCAATGCTGCCTATAATTCGCAGATGACTGGCGGCTCGTGGCTGCTCACGTGATCTGCGGCACACCGCGGCGGATTGAAAACGCGCAAGTGGACCTCAAACCGTGCAAGGTGCAGGGGGGGGTCCAGGAGCAGAGCTGCAAGGTAATTCGGAGGTAAGATTTTTTTGGTGATTTTTGTTTTGCTTTACGTCGCACGGACGAGCTATGCTGATGTGATTTAGTAGACAAAGATATATATTTTTTTAAATTTAGACTTGGATGTCAAGTTTATAAACTAAAAAAAAAATTCATTCACATAGAACCATCTGGTAGATTTTCACGATTTGGGCCTCAGAAAAACCCGTAACCTCGTGGACTGCGACTATCGAGGATGAATGGAGTTGCTAGTCAAGTGCCACGCTTTCCCTGTAATCAGAATTTTTCGCAGAATTGAATTATGCGGCCAATTCCTTCCATACTCTGCGGCATAACACGACTGGCATGAACTAATTCTGCGCATTATAAGTCTGAACCTTCGCGGTGCACCACAGATCACAGGATCCGCAATATCGTAGTACCGCCATATCAATATAGTCCACCCAAATCAAATAAGGACTCCCCCATACCAAAGCGGATTATATTATTCGAGTTGTGCCGTACGTACGTACCCGTATTAACGATTGTACCACACAGCCCGCCGACGCGTGTTGGAGGGTTGTAACCACCACGTGCCGTTTGGCACGACGCCCGACGTTTCGCTCCACGTTCCGGGAGCACCTTTTACAAGTCACTATTTAAGCGTCGCTTTTCGGCACGATGACTGACGTTTCGCCCCCCGGCATGCTACATCAAGCCAAGCGACAACCCAGAGACGCATGCGAATGCCGCGCTGTATACGATGGGCTCGCACACAGACACACCACCACCACCACCTTCCGCGTTGATATCTTTATTTGCCCTCAACTCAACCTCTGACAAAATATTTTACAAATTGCAAAGTTGTTTAATTCTAAAGCAAATAAAGTGCTTCCTTTTGTTCCTGAGGAACAAATGTACATTGTATTTTAAAAAAAACAGGTTCATGAGACACTGCAATGTAAGCAACAATTGTACACTGGAAACATAATATTGGTAATGCCACAGCAATCATCCTATGGAACACATTCCAGTTACGAATGTGGATTACAAAACTGCAATAAATTATCCACGGGTAGGTCTAGGAACCATGCTGGCAAGGGGGGACTTGTTGAAGTGTTTATTTTCCTAAACACGCAGAATGTACACGATGCAATTTTAATAACCCAAAAACAAAATCTGTACACGTAACTTCAATATATGCACTGATTGAAATGGGTTTTATTTACACTTTTAATTCATACGTCAACCAAACTAGACCTACTAAACAAAATATGATTTTTTTTTACAAAATAGAAATGGATTTTTTGTTGTTTTTATTAAAAAATACATTTTTTTTGTGTAGGACGCATGGCACTTGTATTCATTTAGCAAGGGGTTTAGTTTTAGCGGCAGGAAACTGTACACGCGATACAAAACACGTCCAAACGCAACGCCCCAGTCTTTCAAGACACACCGAGTTTGAAACAAAAGCCCAATTAACACATTTGCATATAGAAACATCTGTTACTTTTTCACTCCCCCACATTCTCCCCTCCTCGTGTTACCTAAATGCGTGCTGCTTTGGGGTAAGGATTAGGCCAGATGATTAGCTTTAACACGCACACACGCAAGCATACGCGTATATCACCACAGGCCAAACTCCGCCGAAGATCTAAGAACGGCAAAAAAACCGTCGCACACATTGTCCTCCGGTGGAGAAAAAAAAGACTCGCAAAGATTCACGAGGAGGAGGAAAAGAAGAAAATAAGCATCCCTTAAGCCAATTTGCCCATTTTACATCTTTGAACAAAAAAATATGGCCACTTTGTTCATATTCAACAGAGAGATCAAATAAAGACGAGCTCCACCACCAGTGCCCGTCACACTGTGCAGTCGGGGGGGGCCCCGTGAAGAGCTCGCCAGCCCTACACCGCGTCTCTCCGGCTCACCGCGGCGCGTGCTGCCCGCCACCGCGTCTCGCCGGCCCACCACCGAGTGTGCCACCGTGTCTCTCCGGCTGACCGCACATGCCACCCGCCACCGCGTCTCACCGGCCCCACCACCTAGTCTCGCCGGATCACTGCGCGTGCCGCAATGCGGTTTGCATAGTCAAGCACTCGGGCCTTGCGCACCGCTCTTTGTTAGAAAATAAATATCAGCTCCTGGACATTATGTAACGTTCAGCTGGATTTCATCCAATTATTTTTTTTGTCCTTTTCTTTATTTCATTTTCATGAAACTAAAGAAATATTAGTTACACCAATATCCTGTTTTGGTGAGGAGAGGGGGGGGGGGGCGGGAAAAAAATTAAGCTTCTTAAAATACATATCCGCCATCTGAAGTCCCAACAGCTGCATTCAAAACTCTGTGCTAAGCAAACAGTAAAACACTGCGAGCAACTGGAATACCGTTGTCTGCACTGTAAAACTGAAGTAAATACCTAGACAGACGTTGCCCTTCCCCGTAGGCGCGGGTTTAACACCCATTATTGGCGCATGATCTGCGCACCAGCGCAGGCCTAACACCAACATTGTTTTCTCCAAGAGAGAAACCGCACAGCTTAGGGATTCAACTGCATATTTAAGAAAAAAAAGTCACTCGTCATTATGCAATGATACCCATCGAAGGAAAAGAACCCTCCCCCCGCCGCCACCCCACATATTTCAATCGTTCCGTATATTGTATTTTTTTTATAACCAAATATGCAAAGAAACAATGCATACTCGCTTCTTCAAGGAGGCTTCCAGAGGTAACACCCAAGTAAGGTCCACTACTTTGGCTCAAGTCTTCCGATTAAAAACACGCTCGGTTCAATTCAACGTGCAGTTTTTTTTTTGTTTTTGTTGTTACCATTCGCTCACATCTTGTCGGCTTTCATATGTTTTAATATGTCCACTTGCTGAACTCGTCCAACAAACCGATGACATTCAAAGTTGAGCGTTTGTGCTACAAACATTATCTCCAAGTGCCGCGGGGGGGCCAACTCATTAAATATGGACTCTGTGTTTACGCAAATAAATTTTCCATTAAAATGGAAATAAAATGCTGGTGGAATGTTTCAGCAACAATAACAGACGCCAAGTGTTATTGTCTTAATAGTACTGTACTTGCTGCTTTCTTATCCAAGCTGAAAGGTCGCAGTAGTGCGGCAGAAGCCACGCAGAGCAAGGTTAGTGCCTCCAGGGGGGGGGGGGGAGTGTATAACTGGGTACGTGATCATCCCAACTGAAAGGCACCAACACCCCTCATGTGCAAACGTGGCAGCCAGCGCATCGCCAAAGCGCTAAAGCAAACTTGTCTTGTTTGAATAAAATGTGGTTGGAAAGTTATTTCGTCAAAATAATCTGGGACCATATTTAAAACGTTAGCCAAGATAGCGCTTCTTGAAGGACCCCCTAAACCCATAGTTAATACTAACGTATCATTTTTGTACACTTCTCCAAGTTGTGCTGTAAGGTTATGTGCAAATATTAGTATTTACACTACCCAGGCAGCGTGGATAAATTCGTGAACCATTTAATAGAGACTGCTGTATCAGAAAGCCTTAAAATTTTCATTTTTCATCATCTTGACTTACAGGTCTGTCGACATGATGATGATGTGAAATGCAAAGCAACTCTTTTAAAGACAATTATAAAATTTTAAAATAGCAATGATCGGTCATTAGTATTTTTTTTCTTCTGAAAAACAACTCCTAAAAGGCCGCTACAAGTTTAATATGCGCAATGTGACTTCAATGAGATAAACGACAGCAGAGATGTAACACTCACCACCCCCTTCTAACTCACCTGTGCGCTTGTTGAACCCCCGAATACTAGAATAGAGGTAGTTTAGTGTAACTAGAGAATAATATCGGAGTGACCTTTCAGAGCGTTTAACTGCGAAACCCCTTTGATCGTGGCCCTTCGTGCAGCGAGTGATGAAAATATTTTGGTCGTAGGGAAGGGGGGAAGAAAAAAAAACTCGGGTGGCCTTGGAGCCCTGCTCCATTATAAACTATTCACAATATCGTTCTTTAAAGTGCAACATAACTGTAATGTTTAAGAGGCTGGCAGAACCCAGCACACGTGAACCTGTCCAGCTCGAGCACATTACTGTGGCAACCCTCCCTTCACCTCCGCTCCCGACACCTCCTCCCCCGCACACAAATCAAAAGTCGGCAAAGTGACATCGCCAAGCAACTTAGTGCAGCAATGGCCAACCAAGCATGGGTTGCAATAAAAACAAATCTTAACCCCCCCCCCCCACCACGACAATCTTCCTGACACCTTTTGCTTTGAACGTTTGGGCTTCTGAAGAGAGAGGGGAGAGAGCGAGACGAGACGAGCTACACCGGCAGCAGACAAGCCCACGCATTGCCCCCGCACTTGGGTGCTACCTCAGCCTGCCATCGGGCTTCACGGTTCCCAGGTCGGACTTGGGGTCGGGGTAGAGCGAGCTCCAGTTTGACAGGGCGCAGGCCTGTATGGCCGGGCACCCCGGGGCGCCCAGCGAGCACGTGTCCACCGCCGACCACAGCTCCGAGACGAGCGCGTCCGTCCACTCGCGCAGCGCGGCGCCAGTGAGGCCCGCGTGCTGGCGAGCCTCCTCGGCCAGGTCGGTCCTCTCGGGCACGCTGAGCAGCCCCATGAGGCCCTGGAAGCTCTGCTCCAGGTACATGTTGTTCGGAGGCCCGCTGTGGGCCTGCAGCACCTCGTCTGCACGGAAACCGAGAGGCGGCACACGGGCGAAGCTCACGTGACGCACCACGGATTTTTTTTTACTTTTCACACCCGTCGTCATCACCATGACCACCATCATCGCCATCATTAGCAGCAGCCATGACCATTACACTGCTAGGTGAAGGGCACCTGAAGTCGCCACCATCTAACACGGTCCTGCAACGTAATAATTTGCCTAGCGCCTGCACACGAGCTGATATAATAGCACCCATCTCCACGGTGGATGCTCTCCGAGCTGGGTTATCCCCCTGCCTTGGCTTGCCACTCCTGATTTGTCTTGACCGTCCCACCGTCATCCCTTCAAACGATTCGTCCTGCCCAAGCTCACCTACTTTTCTTGGCAGTCAACATGATGTATTTACTTTGTGTATATCATCTAATCCACTTTCCTGCATTTAACCTGTGAATAAATTGCAGGTATTGTGCAGATAGGTCTTAACACCACCCATGCAATGTGGGGACATTCTTACAAACGGTCATGCGCTGTGCACACATGTATGACCTAAGGAGTGCGCTTAGCAAGTAAATCCCTGGGCAAACATGGGAGAAAGGAAATAGGCGCTATCTTGTGTAA
The DNA here is from genome assembly GCF_048934315.1 of Petromyzon marinus. Classification (NCBI taxonomy): domain Eukaryota; kingdom Metazoa; phylum Chordata; class Hyperoartia; order Petromyzontiformes; family Petromyzontidae; genus Petromyzon; species Petromyzon marinus. Next base: position 3,408,958 of record NC_133692.1, on the reverse strand, counting down.
ACATTGTATGCATTGAGCCGGTCTTCCACATCACTTTAGATTAGAGACGACCATTTTTCTTTATTATAAATATCAGATATTTCATTTACAATGCGGCATCTTGATTGAGCTACATTTGTGCAAACTCACGTGGAACTGTTAGGAACAGGTGCATGCTTCAAAACATCATTTTATAACATCTGGCCGATCTTCACAGTCCCCTTAATTCCTATGAATTAATGTATATGATCACATAGTAATGAGAACCTGGGGGCTGAAAAGTACCCCCCCCCCGTCCCATTTAATCATAATTTCAAAATAACACCACGAAACATGAATTAGGGTTTTACATTTGCAGCAGATGAAGTAAAAATTCCAACTGCCATATCAAAAAAGGGTTAATGAATTGCATTCTGAAATGTAGGCTTTCCACTTACATTCTAAACACGGTGGCCAAGGCAGCTACACCTGGAATAAGCAACGGCTTACAAGCACCAAGCACACGGCACGATCACACACACCTGGGCACCAGTGTGATGGGTCTTGATATATTTTTTGCTTGTAATGCAAGCTGTCATCAGTCGACCCCGCCTGCCCGCCAACCCCCTTTATGAAAATCAACTGGTGGGCCTGCAACACTCCACTCTGATAAAAGTACTGGTTATTTTGCGATTGATAAACCATAGCTCCCAATGCGCTTTTTGTAAATCTAGTCATATTTGTTTTCACTTCGTCTTCTTCCGTGTGAAATATGAATTTGAGCTCCAAACTAAAAATGTATGCCCAAGTTGGAAATCAGGATGATGGCTTCATGGGACTCGGAGTAGATGTCACTCATGCCCTCAGAGCACGCTCCAAGCGGACAGGAGTTCCCACACAGACCCACAGCCTCGCTCAGAGACCCATAGATTCACACAAAGACCCATTGATTCACAGAGACCCACAGACTCGCACATAAACCCATAGATTCACGCAAAGACCCGTAGATTCACATAAACCCATAGATTCACACAGAGACCCACAGACTCATAAATAGTTCCAATGTTGTGGTGTGTCACAATCGCATTTGGGTGATTCGATTTTGTATTATCTACTATGTCAAGTGTCACTGCTTTCTACCACTCGTATACGAACACAAATGGCACGCGTAGGCAACTTCTGACGATGTAGCCGCCATGCCGATGCAGCTCTCTTAAAGGTTAAGTGAAGGCGGACAATCCCCCAATCCTCCAAAGAGCTACAGCAACATTAGCTCCAATTAAACATAAATCAAGGCAGTAATTTCTGGGCTGCTCATCAAAAGACACGGTTGTGTCAACACCAAGCCACAAACACACAAGGCACACAAGGCTATGCTTGCAACTTCCCGACGGAGTAAGCCGTATTATAACAACGTGGGCTTAATTTGTCAAAATAAAATTCCACAGGCAAACGCTCTTGCCAGCAAAAGCAAATGTGCGTAACGAAGGACAGACAAGTCTACGACGTGTTTCAGGGATACCTTGGCGAGAGATTACAAACGCTAAGCTAAACAGACTGCACAAATTAAACAGCTGCCGCAGGGCAAATCTGGACATATTCCTCGGCAAAGGCTCCATTTTGTGCGAAGAGGCAATCTTTCCGCGGCCACCGTGAGGCCTAATTTGGGCTTAGCGGCAAGTCCCAGGGGCTCGGCTCAAACATTAGGGCCCACGCAGCTCTTCACATGCAAGCGACACATTTGCCACCCTACCCTTTTTGGCAAACACGACTGCATTTCGCGTGACCGTATAGAATTTACTTATTTGTCTACGACAGCTTAAACTTTATGCACACCAAAAAAGTGGAGAGCCAAGTAAATGGATTAAGTAATGATCGAAATTGAAAAGCATAAAAAAAGCAGAAACTTAAGAGTCGTAATTTAAACCACGGAACGCTTTTCAATGGCAATGAACACATTATTTCAGAGCAAAAACTGAAATTCCAAATGCCTGTTTTCCACAACACATGGATACACAAGACTCAAAATTCCCATTAGTTAAAAAAATTCCTGTGGCAAACATTAGCCATCGCTTTAGAAACTACTAGGCTGGTGGTCTTACCACCCACAAAATAAACCCGCCACAAAGATCCTCTGTCTAGCCTACAGAGGCTGTTGGAAAGAAGAAAAAACAATCTGTTTGCTAGGACCTATCCAAACCATTGCGTCACACGAAGAGGGTGATGCGGCCAGCACCACACCCAGCCACATTTGTCTCCTCAGACTTGAGGTTTGCACATCGCACCGGTCATTCATTTAAGGCTGAGTCGACTTTGAGGAGACTCAAGACTGGTTCAAGTCATTGCCATTAACGTTAGCTGCAGCCAGGATACGAACTCGGGTCGTCGTGTTCGTAAGGGCCGTGAGCTAACCACCATCACTTCACCCACACACAAGACAAAAATCATCCCCCCCTCCCCCCCCCGTAAAGACTAAACAGACATGGGAAAGCGTTGTTAGCAAATAGCACCTGTGAAGGCTGGCACGAGACACAAAGGTTGCCGGCACCACGCCCTGCTGCCTTTGTCTCCCCAGTGGCGTAGTTTACACACCGTATCAGGTACACATTTGAGGCCGAGTCGACCTCGGCGAGGCCCAGGACCGCTATAGACAATCGTCACAGGTGTTGGTCGTCAGTGGGAATCGAACTCGGGTAGTCGGTTTTGCAGCGCAGCGCGCTAACCGTAACACTTCCACTCCTACACACACAGGGCGGGGGTGGGGGGGGCGGCACTGGCGTACCTCTGCGAATGGGCTGCTTGTTGTTGAACAGGAGCGGAGTGACCAGAAACTTGGTCTCAGCCACCGGCGCCCACTGATGCAGCACCTTCACCGTCCACACACCAGGTCTCAGGGGCAGGTTGAGTGGCGGCTTGTAGCTCGTGTAGTCCGCGTCCGTCTCGACGAGGATGTCGTAGGTGGCGGCGATGACGTTGGTCGGGTCCACCCACACCACGGTGGCGGTGGTGTTGGCACCGCGACTCCACTTCTGCAGGGCGATCGGTTCGTCGAACGGACCCATCAGCCCGCCAAAGTTGCGGAAGATGCGCTCCTTGGGGTCCCAGTCTGTGCTTATCTGGCAGGTAAAGTGAAATAACGTTTGTTTATGTAAATGCCCTTTAAAGGCAAACATATAGAAGTGTGCGAAAATGGTAAGAAGAACAAAACTATTTCCCCTAGGGCTGATTTTTTTTAAGTACTCCATTTCACATGTTTGCCAATTTCATTAAGCTTTGGAAGCCAGGTCTATGAAATTCAGCCACTAAGGGGGTCATAGTCAGGTTAATTATTTCACAGAAAATATTAAAGTGGGCACACACAAGTGAAATGTGTGCAACTCTCAATTAGATTAGACATATGAAAGGAAATCATAAGTAGAACGATGATCCACATTCAAGAGAGGGATTGAGATTAAAATTGGTTTGCGGAAAGCCAGAAAAGTCATCTACACAACAACACGGAAGGCAAGCATAAACTAAAGGACACTGTATATTAAATTATGACTTTGGGTGAAGTCAAAGTGGCCTTACATTGTCAGAAGATCGCTAGAGTGCTCATAACTGCAAGTATGTGCTTCATTATTACAAGAACAACACAAACAACAGTCATTAGTATTGGTAGGTTAACAGCCGCGCAAAAATAGCTCAACAAACCGCTCCAATGGATGGATGACCATCCACTAGAGCTGGGCTGTCCAATGTTTTTAAGTTATCAATTGCCACGCTGATCATCGCTCCCATGACTCGGCTAATCGAATAGCAAAAAGAACAGTTGGAAAAACGTCTCATTCTCTATCCTCATGTGTGCCGCTGTACGGGAGGTGATGGACAAGCCCTGGTGACATAGTCGGCCACATCACCATGGCCTTGGATGTAGGGACACGTCTTCGGGTTGGAAAACGTACCGAGGCTCCCACAGGGCCATGTGGGAGGGGCGTGTACCACAGTTTGGCTCCAGCTATTGTAGTGCGGTTGTGTCACTACAGTTCTCTGCGGTGAGTACAACGTCTTCAAAAGCAACGGTGCTACGCCTCTTATAAATAAAATTAAACGCTAACCGCTTGTGCGTTCCGAGATTCAGCGGCGAACGGGACCCCACCCTGCAACTTGCAGATGCGGGGTTCGATGAGTCCAAATCTGAATCCGCAGATCGTTGGGAATTGGGGGCACTCCAAGCGGTCCCAGGTAGAAGTGGGCTCCGCAGTGCAGGGGTTGGCTTGTATCAAATCGTTCCGGGCCTAGTCAAATCTCCCACCCACCACCAAGACACACGCGCACACACACACACACAGCCATTACCTACCTCAAGATTGAGCAGCCTCGCGGGGTCTGAGGGAATGTCGAGCGCGCTGAAGACCTTGCGCGGCATCAGCCAGGCCTCCAGCGTCTCCAAGCGGCCCGTGCCCAAGTTCTGAGCCTTCTGCTGCACAAGGTAGCCCTGGAAGTGATCCGCATGGAAGTACACGTGCACAGAGATGGGGTGGCCCACTGGCTCGTATCTATAACACAAACACACGGACCCTTGTTAAAGTTTAACGCACAGGCACAAAATAAGCACTGCAGAAAATAATTATCATTTACTTTCAACGCAATAACATACCAGATTTACTAGATTTTACAGATCATTATTGCGTAAAGGTATTGAATAACATACATTATTGCGTGGACATTTTTTTTCCCCCACAGTAAAATAGCGCATGCTATGCAACATTACTTTGTATCGTATCTCTAGTTTATTTCCATTTCAATGTACATACGGCGTATATAATTATTTACACACAGTATTAGCTCCAAACAAAAAACGACTTGTTGATCGGAAAGAAAATTCCCGACTTATCGGGGGTGTTGACAAGAACAGGTTCAATGGCAAATTTGAACTGGGCCATTCAAGAAATGCACGAGAACATGATTGCATCTCAATTGTACAGGCCTCCGAGTCAAATGCAAAATTAAAACAACACACACATGCACACACGTGTGTGCAGTATTCACCGAGCCGTGGTCCGTTATAACGAGGCGATAGCGTATACAAATGAAAAGGTGCGGCAGAGGTAAGGGTGCGAGTGGCAGGCTGACCGGCAAGCGTCGTCCTGGTGATTGTGCCAGCTCATGGCCGTTCGCTGCAGACCCAGTCGCATGAACGAGTGGTACGCGGTGAGAGTCACATCACTGAGGCTCTCCACGCCGTCTGGCTCGTCAAACACATTCTCCCAGTAAGCCTAGACACGGCACGCATGAGCACACACACGCACGCATACACTCAGCACCAAAAAAACCCCGCCACTATTTCTAAATTATTTTTTTATTTCAGCTGGTAAGGGCCACTGAGTTATACAGCTCTTTGAGAAGCGACCTGGCCGCAAATGATAGCTCAACAAAGTGGCTTACTTATCATGTGGACATTCATAGCAGCCAAATACTCTAAACGGAAGTAAATTCTAAATATGAAAGAAAAAACCGAAGGACCCGGAGAAATATCGACGCGACCACAGGGAGAACACGCAAGCTCCAAATATACAGCAGGCGTCAGAGGTCGGGATCGAACCCTCGATCTATTGTATACCAAGTAAGGTAGTTAACATCTCGTCACTGCGGCGCCCCCCCTACTCTCACTGTAACTAGCAGCTGCGAGCAGGCCGTGCGCCGGTACCTTGATGGACGGCGTGCCGCTGGGGTAGCTGCCGTACAGATACGAGTCCAGCTGCTCGATCACCTCTTGGTTCACAGCCGACTCGAACTTCCGTGCAAAGAACGTCGGCCGGGCCATTTGCTGCACGGCGAACCAGAGATGATGCACGTAAAAATTATTGGTTTAACGGGGAATTCGACCGAATATAAAATCTATTCCGCACGAACACCAATCCATCAGCATTGAAATTCTATTCAAATGTACAAATCGGCACTCATAAATAAGCTTTCACTCCCTTCAGGTGTGAAAGAAAAGAAAAGGCGCAGAGCAGAATAATGAATTCACATCAGCTGTAGCTTTTCAGATAATGAACTAATTGTATTCTGTACGTGGATTTGCAGGTGTGCTAGTGTTAAGTGTGCACATAAAAAATGCCCATTTGTATTGTACGTTTAATTCCATAAAGTGTAAAATTAATCGAATTTTATTGATATTTATCATTTAAATTTTTGCAACATGCTTAATTTTATACAGATTAATGTATCGACATTGAACCTTGCGAGCTTGCACCGGTATATCTGTTGCAAGAGGAATGGCGTCTCATTGGGTCAATGTACAGGTACAGCCCTTCGTTAATCCACTGCTGGATGAAGACCTCCCCACATGACTCATGGGGGGGGTCCCAATGCCGAGTTTAATACCCATTTCAAATAATGGACGCACACCTACCAATCTATAACAGTGACCATCACACTCCGGTTGGCACGGTTGGCTACGTACGATGCGAAAGAAGCCCAACATAGATCATACATACAGTGAGGGAAAAAAATATTTGATCCCCTGCTGATTTTGTACGTTTGCCCACTGACAAAGAAATGATCAGTCTATAATTTTAATGGTAGGTTTATTTGAACAGTGAGAGACAGAATAACAACAACAAAATCCAGAAAAACGCATGTCAAAAATGTAATAAATTGATTTGCATTTTAATGAGGGAAATAAGTATTTGACCCCCTCTCAATCAGAGAGATCTCTGGCTCCCAGGTGTCTTTTATACAGGTAATGAGCTGAGATTAGGAGCACACTCTTAAAGGGAGTGCTCCTAATCTCAGCTTGTTACCTGTATAAAAGACACCTGTCCACAGAAGCAATCAATCAAGATTCCAAACTCTCCACCATGGTCAAGACTAAAGAGCTCTCCAAGGATGTCAGGGACAAGATTGTAGACCTAAACAAGGCTGGAATGGGCCACAAGACCATTGCCAAGCAGCTTGGTGAGAAGGTGACAACAGTTGGTGCGATTATTCGCAAATGGAAGAAACACAAAAGAACTGTCAATCTCCCTTGGACTGGGGCTCCATGCAAGATCTCACCTCGTCGAGTTGCAATGATCATGAGAACGGTGAGGAATCAGCCCAGAACTACACGGGAGGATCTTGTCAATGATCAATTGCAGCTGGGACCATAGTCACCAAGAAAACAATTGGTAACACACTACGCCGTGAAGGACTGAAATCCTGCAGCGCCCGCAAGGTCCCCATGCTCAAGAAAGCACATATACATGCCCGTCTGAAGTTTGCCAATGAACATCTCAATGATTCAGAGGACAACTGGGTGAAAGTGTTGTGGTCAGATGAGACCAAAATGGAGCTCCATGGCATCAAATCAACTCGCCGTGTTTGGAGGAGGAGGAATGCTGCCTATGATCCCAAGAACACCATCCCCACCGTCAAACATGGAGGTGGAAACATTATGCTTTGGGGGTGTTTTTCTGCTAAGGGAAGAGGACAACTTCACCGCATCAAAGGGACGATGGACGGGGCCATGTACCGTCAAAATCTTGGGTGAGAACCTTCTTCCCTCGGCCAGGGCATTGAAAATGGGTCGTGGATGGGTATTCCAGCATGACAATGACCCAAAACACATGACCAAGGCAACAAAGGAGTGGCTCAAGAAGAAGCACATTAAGGTCCTGGAGTGGCCTAGCCAGTCTCCAGACCTTAATCCCATAGAAAATCTGTGGAGGGAGTTGAAGGTTCGAGTTGCCAAACGTCAGCCTCGAAACCTTAATGACTTGGAGAAGATCTGCAAAGAGGAGTGGGACAAAATCCCTCCTGAGATGTGTGCAAACCTGGTGGCCAACTACAAGAAACGTCTGACCTCTGTGATTGCCAACAAGGGTTGTGCCACCAAGTACTAAGTCATGTTTTGCAGAGGGGTCAAATACTTATTTCCCTCATTAACATGCAAATCAATTTATAACATTTTTGACATGCGTTTTTCTGGATTTTGTTGTTGTTATTATGTCTCTCACTGTTCAAATAAACCTACCATTAAAATTATAGACTGATCATTTCTTTGTCAGTGGGCAAACGTACAAAATCAGCAGGGGATCAAATACTTCTTTCCCTCACTGTACAAGAGTGACAAAAGGTTATCTAATTGTGGACGTTATTAATCTCTTTGAGGAACTTTGAGACACAAGAGCATGCGTTGTATAAAACTATTGTCGTGAGTGGTTATATATCATTAATAACCAACACATCAAGAGGAAAACATTTGTGTTCTTCCAAGACCGTGTGTGCCAGCATATCTGCAGTTGCAGGGTAGTTGCTAAGACGGCTTGCCTGGGCCACCCTTTAAAAGAGAGGCTAAATAACAGCCATCGCACTCATCACAACCGGTCACATGGCCGAGATCAAGATTCCTATCGCATTGCCGGGGCCCTGACACCGAGGCCTTGCTACACGAGGGGCCATCAAAATGCCAGCATCGCTCGCGAATGTCTTCAGCTGGTAACGTTCTCCCTTGGCAGCGGACGTACCTCTGCACTTGGCATGCAACTCATTGAGAGCTGTGTACATCAAATATTTATCCGAGCCGCGTAATTAAAAAACACGCATCGGCTCATTTAGGTCGCGCTGTCGGCACAGCACGGCGCCGCTGACTGGCGCACATGCACGAGTGCCGTGTGGCTATGCGTGTACTGGACATGTATGTTGAACTTATTTTGCACCGTACGTAGTGAACCGTGCTGCTCGTAGGTGTGGGGAGGGGGGGAGGACAACCAACTAAACACAAAAAGCATCTGTGAAAATAGTGCACATCTGCGAAAAAGAGCTTCATAGCTCATCAGATTTCCCCAGGATAAATAAATATTCCGATTCTGTACGCATGTACACAGACCTGGAAACGGTGGAAATCCTGAGGCTTGAAGTCGTTGGGTGAGCAGCCACACCAGTCAACAATGTGCTTGTACTGGCACTTGCAGCCGAGTTTACGGTTCCAGTTGGTGATGCGCAGATTATTGTCCACAAGGCTGCCACAGTGCTCACTGTTCTCCAGCACCGTGTGGTAGAATGACTGCAGGGACAGGTTTTTTTTTAATGATGAATGATACGACTCTGGGCAATATGGTGACTGACTAAAATGCACAGCTGCCACAGCATGAACATTTACCATCGCCAGCATAGAAAGCGTCTGTGCCACGTTAAATAAGACGTAATGTGCACGTGTACTATTTAACAAATGCGTAATTTAATTTTGTAGATAGCGAAACAAAATATATCAATGTATGAATTTCTCTTCCAAGCTCCGATTGCATTGACATTTTCCTAGTACAAGCATTTGTTAGAGTTTGACGGCGGTAGTCTGTCCACGTGCGAGGAAAAGATTACACAAGGCGGTGATTTTTAATGCTGCGGACATTGGTACTGAACTTTCTATTAAAATTATCCAATTGTTAGAATGCGCAAGGGCTGTTACACGTGCAAAGTAGGCGAGTGAGTGTGTGTGTGGTATTGCCCCGTAACTCGGATGGGTCAAGGATCCCAATTACAGTGAGGGCACCCTTACAAGACGACAGCGTGCACCGCACGCACAATGCAAGGCTGTTGGGCATACGCAGTGCGGTGTGCGGGAGGAGGGGGGTCAAGTCACTGTGCAAATAGGATGCAGGGTGCATGCCGCGCTTGCTCTTAACACAGTCCCCGTCAGCGGGCGAGAGCAGACCACCTGACAAGAGCACAGCAGCGATTTAACCGACGCACGTAGAGCGCGGTTATTACAGCGGGCCCAGCGGTGACACAGCGGCAGGGGGCTCCGGTGTCGGGCGTGGTGCCCGAGTGGGGGTGCCGCGGCACGCCGCGCACGGCTCACCTCGGCAGGCAGGAGGGTGTAGGCGTAGAAACGCTTGAGCTCCGACACCAGCTCTCCCTGGGAGCGCATTACGTACTCGACAAAGGGCCGATTGAGGGCGAACCAGTCCGAGCCACCGTCTACCACGATGCCATCGGGTATCTTGCGATCGCCCAGGCGCCACATGTGCGTGTCGCACTCGTAGAATATCCTGTCGAGACCCTGTTTTTTCACAAACCTGTTGCCGCGGTGTCCACGGAGACATGGGGAGAGAACGGGTGGCAGTCCATGTTAATTCTACGCAGATTCACTGTAAAAGCAAGGTGGGCTAAATCATGAATTATGCAGGAAGATTAAAGATATCAATGACCAGATTTATTACATTTCGCGCACGTTTGGCTTTGTTGATGCTCACCTGTTGTTGTCTCGGCCATGGGATTTTAGGAAATTTTTGTCTCTGTATTTCGTGAGGAATGCCACCAGCTGATCATTTGTTCTGCAAAGAATAATCGCAGAGCACATTCAGAGCCTGTTGCACTCAATCCACAATCCAGCGACGAACAATTCTCGCACTACGGAAAGCCAGACTAACGCCAATTCACATTGCGATACAACATTAACGCCACGGGACTGAAAAAAATGACCGATTTGCGAAAACTCGACGACAGGATAAAAAAAGAAAAGACAAAGCGTTAATCGTCTACCGCTCTCTTTGTGCAACAACGCTGAGAAAATTACGTAACTCTGTTGTCATAATGCCAGGCATGACCCCTGCCAAGTTACAGATTTCATTTAATGACGGCAGCAGGCGACTTGCAGGTCCTCGCAACACAGCAGGTGCTGGATGTCAATCGAAGGCGGGAGCCGAGCATGCTCAGGGGCACACAATTGACGGGTGAGGGCAACACGCATAATGAATAGGTGCGGGCGAGGGCAGTGGGGGGGGGGGGGCAAGACTAAGTTCACTTCAAGGTCCGCGATGAAGATCAGTTGAGCCAAGTCTAACGTGTGGAATGGAGGCCAATACTGGACAAAGGACAACTATGGAAAGGAAGGAATGGAGGAAGACAGTGGGGGAGGGGTGGCAAGGCGTTTTCCCGACAGTCAGAATCATAATATGTATTTATACTGGAGGAATCCGATGATCTATAAAGCTCTTTTTCACAGATGTTCAGTAGGGGCGGGTAAGAACAGTGGGACGTTACAACCAACGACGACGATAACAACAAAACATCAACAAATTAACAATGGCACGTGTTGCACAACTGCTCAATTCTGGTGCCAACCGGATTGGGTAGTCGGTGGCGCTGAGGTTAATGAAGAAATCCCAGGCCCAGTCGGCCATGTCCAGGAGGTCCTTCATGGTGCGCAGATACATGGTGAGCAGGCTGGCGCCACCCCAGATGGTGGCCATGCGCCACGGGGTGACGCGCACATTCGGGTAGCGCTCCGCTACCTGCAGCACCTGGCGCTGCAGGTAGTTGGAACGCTGGGGGGTACCGGCAGTGCAACAAATAAAAAAAAGACACAAGGACGTACGCATTAATAGGACAGCAGGGTGGTGGCAGGGTAGCACAATGGTGACACTCACGCCTCGCAGCAAAGAAAGTGTCTGGGCTCGATTCCTGGCATGTTTAATTCTCTCCCCTTATTCTGCATGGGTTTACTCCGGGTTCTCCAGTGCAACTGGTACTGGCAAAACATTCCTACTCTGAAAGCCTGGCAGGCACCTTCTGAACAGTCTTGAGACTCAGTGAGGCTTTCCTGGGTGAATATAATCATAATAAACCACTCAAAGGGCAAACAACCCTTCAGATAAATGCCAACATTCTGTGCAATGTCGGTGTCTCTAGAGCTGGGCCCTCAAGTGGTTTCACATAGCGATACGGGTTTGAACACCTTTCTGGGAATATATTCAGATGCTTCACACTGCCAGCGTTACACAAAAAAAATGTCTGGCTGGCTTTCTTCCCAAGCCACCCCCCCCCCGCCCACCGCGACCCGGTCACCGCCGCACCTTGTCGACGTGAATGTAGTAGTAATGGTCGCGGTGGTAGATGGCCTTGAGCATGCGCGAGAGCTGGCGGATCGCACGGCCGTGCACCACCAGCACAAAGACGATGCGCACGGGATTCGGTGGAACCAGTCCGAGCGCCACCTCGTCGCTCCACGCGATATTCTGCACCGGTTTGCCTGACAGGAGCGCGCAGCAGGGGCAGGGGGGCGGCGGGGTCTCTTTGGCGTTAGAATCCGGAACATTTGTAAAGCGTGTCAAGACAATCAGACACTGGAATGCAAATTAAAGGAAATTGTGGCAACATCCAACGCACTTTTTTGTGTGTTAAACTAAGCCACAGTAGGATACGAAGGTGAACCAGCAGTGCAACAGTGCACAAGTGGACCACACAGGTATGACTTGTTATACCAGTACTTGGATAGAAGACTGCAGTGTTCATAAAAATCCGCACAAACCATAAAAAAATTTAGTTTCCTAAAATAAAAATGCATTACTACCTTACAGGCTGGTTCATAGCGTACTAAACAATAAAAAAAATAATGTTGTCTCAAGTGTTATCTCATGGTAGTCATTATTTTAATAGGTTTATATGCTAAGGGGTTACCTACAAGCCCGGCCTGTGGAGCTTCTCAGAAACAAACCGAAAGCATTGTGACAGGTCAATCCAAGAAAATACGCCTAACATTGGCAGGTTACAGGTTAACACAAGGCGAGTCAAAATAAATTAATGCGCAGCCCAGTTTCATCACCCATGCGCCACTGTATCAGGTTTTAAAAAGATAAACACGAGGCATGATGGATATCACTGTTCACCAACAAGAAGAGTTCTATTGAGAATCAGAAAAATAATCTCACAAAGAATATAATTCACCTGCCATTTAGTGGCCACATGCTTTTACTCAATCTAAATACATTTATCTCCTTTCCTATAAATAGTATGCGTCTACACACTTAGCTTAGGCTTGGCCTTCGCGATGAAATATACCTCCGATTAGCACGGTCGGCTACGTACGGCGGGAAAGAAGGTTCAACGTACGTGTGTGCAACGTGCAGAGCCACGCGTCCAAGCATACCGAAGCGGCCCCGAACGTAGGCAAGGTTAAAGTGCTCGGCGAGCCCCCGGCCGCTTACCTTCGATGGGACAGAATCGAGGCAGCGATTCGGGCATGAGTTTCCCCTCCTGGTGTAGGCACACCACGTCGGCGATCTCCTGCTTGCACTGGGCGCTGCGCGCTCGCGACAGCGCCGACAGCGCCTCCTTGCCCGCGATCTCGCACTTGGGCACATAGTCGGCGTCGTCACGGTGCGAGGCCTCCTCGGCCCGGGCGTCACCCACTCTGTTGCTCGTCGCTCGGACGTCCGTGGCGCTGCGGCTGCTGGCTATCTCCGAGCTCTGCCAGCTGAGCGGGAACAGCTTCAGTGACTTGCTGCTCTCCTTGCCTGCATCTTTGGATGTTTGGTACAGCTTGCTGTGCAACAGGTTGCTGTTGTCTATACTGTCAAAGTCCTTTGGAACAGAGTTCTCATTGTTACTGTCAATTTTCTTCGGGAATTCCTTTATTCTATTTTTTCCCTGAAAAAAAAAAAACACGTTTGAAACATTCAACTTTGATGTCTGTATGCAATATTTTATGCGTATTTGAGAAAGCACTTCACGCAGATCATGTATTTCAACAAAGCCTCGCTGAGACTGGCAATAATTTTCTTCTCGAGGCAGCTGACGCACAACCTACTGCCTCGAATTGCTCAGTGCATAAACACGTGGCCTGAGAGTGGCACACACGTGGACATGAAAGGCAAGACGCGGGAGCAGAATATTAACAATGCCTCCAAATTCTAATTGAAACACAATTCAAAATTAAAATTATTCAGGCCTTGTGATGCACACAAGAATACGTAATTTTTCAACGGCAACAGAGCAGCGTGCAACACATGACAACGGCTAGCCATGGGACAAAAACAGTTACCGCATTGCGTGCTTTCAGGTGCGCTTTCTGCGGCCACCTAGAACCGTCTTCCTTCCGATATTCGGAAGCCACTCGAGTTATGCACTTTTAAATCTAGATTCACGGATGTAGATTCACATATGCTTTGTGTGTTTAGTGTGTTGTCCTTCCCCCCCCACTTCCGATTAGCACGGTTGGCTACATACTGTGCGAAAGAGGTTAAACATACGCACGTACCATTTCCACCGAAAGAAATAGGTGGAGTCTCTGCACTGTTGTGATAAGTCGCTAATTTAGACTCGGCTTTGTTTCCGTTGCACGAGATGTCCACCGGCAATGTAAGACGAGTCAAGTCAGCAGCTCTGCCTGGGCCGGGGGGGGCGGCTGGCTGCGACAGCGCAGAGCGAGACACGAGGAGTGTCCTAACATCGGCGAGCTCTTCTCTTGACATCCACAATCGCTGTAACTCATATCAGCCGCACCTTCCCCCCCCCAACCCACCTACTACCCACCGCACGTGTGCAGAGATCGCTCAGCAAATTCACGATCCGATTCACTGGGTTTCCAATGCAATTTTAGCAAGCAAACACCATTACCCACATTTTTCACCACGTTGTAAAAAACACACCTTTTCAGCACATGTTAGATTGAACACCGTTCAGCCAAAACCGTAATGGAGATAAGAAAGATGTGCAATAGACTCCTGTGCACTCTGAAAGCATTGGTATTTTAAATATTACAACACAGACAGGTTTCGGGACTGAAAAGCTGATTGCAAACACGACGTATATTCCTGAGTGCTTGCTGGAATAAGATGCGGCACTGAAGTGGGCATTTTTTCTTGTCAAGGATACAATTCTCAGTGCTCCTAAACGTTACTCTCCAACCAGTTCATAACTCTCTTTGAGCAACGTCCTTTTGACAGCTCACAAAACATCTATCAAGACGACTGGGGTCATTTGGCTGCCTTTCGATAGAAGCATCGCCATGACAAGACATTTAAAGCCCACCAACAGCCACCGCCCGAAGGAAGGCAACGTTTTTAAATTGCTACAATGGAGCAATACAATTAAAACTCTACGTAATAAATAAAACAAAGCAGCTTCTGTTTATCATTCACTGCTCGTAACTTTTTCATCTGCAATAGGAATTATTTGGTGAATGACCTATTTTTTCCACCACACATTTCCATAAAAATACACGCACACGCTGTGAGCCTGTGAATTTAGTACACAGTTATTATGGAAACTGTGCACAGACCAATAATAACAGCACGAGCCGCAGATGCTGCTTCACGTATACATGTGGTTTGCCGTGATTACTGTACAGATTACAATCGGTAACCAAGTTTCGAAATAAGAGCTACAATAGAATCTGATCAAGAATTATTATTTCTACGAAATGTGCCATGCAAAATTGGCGTGAAAATATTGCTTGTGCAAAAAAAATCAAGTATTAAAAACCAATAAAATGCATTAAAATGAACACGGTTACAGCATCAATTCTACTCAACAATGCTTCTCCGGCTGTGTCATTTGCGTGCACCAAATCATACCATGCAAAGGAGAACCTTTTCACTGCAGTGTATTCATAGTAAAAAAAATATTAAACGTGATGACGTAGGCGAACCGCATAACTGCTGCTTATTTCATCGTCATATACAGGGAGTACAAATTAGTCTTAATGCTGCTTGTATAATGGCCATGTACTGGAAAATGACAAGAGTACATTGCCTAAGATCCACCCCACCATATTATTTTTAACAGACTGTTAGGGAAATTGCTGTTAGCGAGCACGTATTAAGGTCAGCACAGCACACGAGGGGGTGAGTGGGCACCACCATTGCCTGGCCGCCTTTTCCTTCCCAATGCCGATGTTTACACACCACACCAGGTGCTCATTTAAAGCTGAGCCGGCATTGGGAAAGCCCAGGACCGGTTCAACTATTCATCACCGATGTTGGCCGTGAACAGGAATCAAACTCAGGTCATTGGGTCCGTAGCACAGTGCGCTAACCACCGCACTATCATATTCCCCAACGTACTGAAAGATCCTTAAATGAAAACTACAACTTATCTCACTGCAGACGAACCGTGTACTTGAGTCTCGTGTGGTATATATTTGTGCAAGAAAATGTGTTTAAAATTTCAAGCAAGGCACCAGATTGCATGGATGGACTCGTAGCAACTTAACTTGGGAAAGCACAAGCAAAAAAAGTGACAGGCGAGATTAATAACCATGCCTTGGTTAGTTTATTATGGGCATGGATCATAAATCAACCACTGCACTTTATGTATTCCTGAAAAGGGTTTTTCCACTGGTAACTAGTCATGAACAAGTCTACAAATGAAAACCTTGAACAACGGCGATCCCTCACATCGCAATGTGCTTCACACGAAAACTCTGCACAGTATTCATATAAATTTTGATATAAAGCTTTCGTGACTGCAGGGATTCATATTCTTGGTTCTTTCAGTAAAGTCACGTAGAAGGGAAACAATAAAATAATAAAACAATAAAATTATCACGACGTTTCGACTGCAACACAAGCAATCATCATCAGGTGTGAAAACCACAGCAAGAAAATTTGTTGTGGTGTTCACACCTGATGATGATTGCTTGTGTTGCAGTCGAAACGTCGTGAGAATTTTATTGTTTTATAGCTTTATTTTATTGTTTCCCTTCTACGTGACTTAACCGAAAGCATCAAGAATAGTATTCATATACTATAACCAAGACCCTGAATTTGACAAACACAAGCGTGCCACTCATTTCCATGAGAGACGTTTACAACCCTGCTTGGACTGGTGAATTGCAGAAAATGGACAACTTGTGCTGGCTCAAATGCAACACCGAGCATATATCTCTTACAATCCGAAGACTCGGGTATGCAAGATAAGAACAACTGACAGAACCCCAAGATACGTAGCGGCACAAGTGAACCGACTGTACTATGTTTTTCTTTGGGTTTCAAACAAAAGCCATCACACTTAAAAAGGTGATGCTACGACATACGCACTTCAGTCTACGAATACAAACCACACGGCTACGACCTACGAGGCTCCATCTGCTCAGCTTCATCTAATCAGATACCTGGCTGAGTGGGGTGCAATATTTAAAAAAAACACATATATAAGGGGACTCTGCAAGAAGCACATTTGTGAAAACTACACAATCGCTGTTAAGTGTCAGGTCCGAACACACGCACACAGCCGTAGTTTTATTCTCAAGTTCAATGTGTGCCGGCTCTGCAGGTCGCTGGTAAATTCCATTTGATCAGTCAAAAGCATGCTTTACTTTGATTATATTTGCTCAAGCCAGTCCTTTGAATTTCACACTGCTGAGATTTTCTGCGACAACCGGAGTCACATAAAATGTTAAATTTAACACAATGTCCTACACTTGGAAAAAACGCGCTTAAAATGCAACCATCCATAGCACATAAGGGAGATAAACATTCTACCCTCGGTCAACACGGAGAATCAATGAGCACTTCTCTGGGATAGCCGTTGCCAATCCTAAACAAACACGGCCTGCCGCACAGCGGTACGCATGGTGAGAGACCCAAGGCTGCTCCGTGCTCACTCTCTCGCTCTCTCCACGCCAGTCCAGTCCACGTGGACGTGCATTCACCAATATACCCCCTCAACCACATCTCCAGGGCTTGTCTGCCTTTTGGGGAAATGGGGTCTATGGCGTGTATTATTTCTTGTATCGTTTAAATGCATGCTCGCCAGCTCGTGTGTGTGTGTGCGCGCGTGTGTGGGGAGCGGTAGCTTAGCGGTTAGCGCGCTGCGTTACCAACCCGGCGACCCGAACTCGATTCCCGCTCACGGCCAACACCGCTGACAATTATCTGAACCGGTCCTGGGCCTCCTCGAGGTCGACTCGGCCTCAAATGAGTACCTGGTGCGGTGTGTAAAATCATCGCAAGGGCGTGGTGTTGGCCACCCATCCCCTCGTGTGCAGTGTCCGCGTTCATCGGGGCTCGCTAACTGCACTTGCCCCAACAGTCTGTTAAGGCTATACGGAGCAGGTCTTTGTATTTGAACGTCTGTCAGTATTTCATGGGAGACACAGAAGTCCCATTAAAGCCCTCATAGCAATGGTAAAACCTTAAGGTAAAAATTATGCACGCGCGCACACAACACGCGCGGCTTTTACCGCATACATCCCCCCTCTACACACTGCAGGGGGTGTGTGTGTGTGGGGGGTGTGAAGGATTGACAACGCAAACGTTATGACAAATTAACCATGGACAAAGCTCCGCAAAGCGCCAACCGCGCTCTTCCGAGCCCGACGAAGCGCGATCTCTGTGATGCGGTGTGGCATTTGGCGAGCGATCACTGGCCCGAAGCATCCAAAAGCCTTTGCGACAGCCAACGGGGGGCAGCGATGGCCAGCACAGAGAGAGAGAGAGTGGGGGTCAATCACAGCAGCGGCGGTGCAGGCGAGTGGAGCTACCCCCGAGCAACACGGAACGAGGGGGTGGGGGACACGGAGCCTGCGGTTGACGTGGCTGAGAGTGGCCGGCAGCCCAGGATGAATTCCGCCCGCCCGCCCCATGGCATCATCCCCTGGCAAAGAGTGCCGAGTCCAGATGCTGCAGCGTCAACGTCCAGATCCTCTTCACTCTACGTAGCACTCATCTTTCTCAGTCCCCGTCAGCGTCGTCATTTCGCTCACTGTTCTTCTTATCCCACCCAAATCAATACAGTCACGCTTCTTCTAATCCTCCTCAAAGCTAACCGCTCCTCCTCATCCGCCATATCTTCATCTCGCAGCCACGATACTCAGCTACGCCTCCTCCCTCTGGCTCCTTTAAATTCCCTCTCACCACATCATCTCACCTCCTCTTCCTCATCGCCCGCCCCACCACGCCATCTCGTCCCTCTTCCTGCTCATCTTCATCCTCAGCTAATACACCACCTCATCTCTTCCTAATTCCTTCCCCCGCTGCGTCTCCCTTCGCTCGGCCTCACGACCCCGGTCACGTACGGCTCGGGGGTAGCGAGGTCCGCACGGCTCCGCCGTTCCTCCTCGCGAACAGAGAGAGGCGCGTCCTCCAGTGGGATGCATGCGGGGTCCCCCTCGTCTCCCCGTCTCTCTCTCTCCACGCCCGTCTCCCTGTCTCAGTGTCTCTCTCCACGCTCGTCTCCCGGTCTCTCTCCCCGTCTCTCTCCCTGTCTCTCTCCCTGTCTCAGTGTCTCTCTCCACGCTCGTCTCCCCGTCTCTCTCCCTGTCTCTCTCCACGCTCGTCTCCCCGTCTCTCTCCCCGTCTCTCTCCCTGTCTCAGTGTCTCTCTCCCTGTCTCAGTGTCTCTCTCCACGCTCGTCTCCCCGTCTCTCTCCCTGTCTCAGTGTCTCTCTCCACGCTCGTCTCCCCGTCTCTCTCCCCGTCTCAGTGTCTCTCTCCACGCTCGTCTCCCCGTCTCTCTCCCCGTCTCAGTGTCTCTCTCCACGCTCGTCTCCCCGTCTCTCTCCACGCTCGTCTCCCTGTCTCTCTCCCTGTCTCAGTGTCTCTCTCCACGCTCGTCTCCCCGTCTCTCTCCCCGTCTCTCTCCCTGTCTCAGTGTCTCTCTCCACGCTCGTCTCCCCGTCTCTCTCCCCGTCTCTCTCCCTGTCTCAGTGTCTCTCTCCACGCTCGTCTCCCCGTCTCTCTCCCCGTCTCTCTCCCTGTCTCAGTGTCTCTCTCCACGCTCGTCTCCCCGTCTCTCTCCCCGTCTCTCTCCCTGTCTCAGTGTCTCTCTCCACGCTCGTCTCCCTGCTTGTCTCATCTCTCTCCACGCTTGTCTCCCCGTCTCTCTCCCTGCTTGTCTCCCTGTCTCTCTCCCTGCTTGTCTCCCCGTCTCTCTCTCTGCTCGTCTCCTCATCTCTCTCCACGCTCGCCTCCCTGCTTCGCGGTTCCCCCTCTCAGCCCGCTCTCCCCTTATCCCCACTCTTGCTTCGCCATCTCCGCCCCGTCTCTATCTTCCATCTCTGATCTCCCCAACTACTCTCCCTGCCTGTTCGCGTCTCCCTGGTCCCGCGCCTGCGATCCCCCCCCCCGCCCGCCCTCTCTCCATATCCGTCTCCCTCTATCCCCTCCACGTCTCCCTGTCCCCATCTCTCAGGATCTCTCCCTCCCTCCACTCCCTGTACCCCCCCACCCACCCACCCGCTCGCTCCCTTCCCACCCGCTCGCTCCCCGTTCCCCGCCCGCTCTCCCCGACTCACCTCGCGGCCTCTCCGCTCCCCGAGCTCCCGGACCTGCTGCTGCTGTTGCAGGATGGGCGCGCGGGGTCCGCGCGGCGCCACCGCCTCAGCCTCGGCGCCGCCAAACCGCGCGTCCCTCCCGCCGTCCCCGGCCGCCCGCGCCGGCCTGGCCGCCGCCTTGTCGGCCGCTGCGGCCGCCGCCGCGTCTCTGTCGTCGAGGCCGCCGAAGCTCCAGAGCGCCAGGGTCTGCAGCAGCAGCAGAGCCGTCACGGCGGCCACCACCGCCGGCCTGTGCCTCCTCACGCACTTGCGCGCCATGGCGCTCGAGCCGCGCACGTCTCTCGTCGCGCCCGCCGCGCGTCGCTTCCACGTCTCTCGCCTCCGGGGTTCCCCCCGCCGCCGACCACCGCGTCCGCTTGTCCTCGATGCCGCCGCCGCCGCAGCCGCCGCCGCCGCGTCTCCTCCTCCTCCGCGCTCACCGCGTTCGCTCCACAGCCGCCACCGCTGCCACCTCCTCCATCGTCCCCCTCCCCACTGCCTCTTACCCTACCCCCTCCCACGGCCTCTCAGCCAATGGGAGCGCGCGTCCGCCGCCTCCCACCCCCACGTGATGCGCTCGCTCTCTTCCTCCCACCGCCTCGTCGCCCCCCCCCTGTTTCGGTGGCGGGGTTGTGGGGTTTGTCTCTTCCGGAAGAGGAAGATAACGCCGGGCGTCGGTAGATGCTTCCGGAAGAGAGCTGCCGGTGGCGGAGGAGATTAATGAAAAAAACACAGCCCCCACACATCTCCACACGGGAGAAACTTTGAAACGGTCGCGCGTGATTGGCTTGTGGGCCCGCACGTGGTCCACGTTAAAATGAGTCGCGACCAATCAGCATATAGCTACAGATTTCAACTAGCTATACCTATTATTGGTTCTTTCGGTAAAGTCACGTAGAAGGGAAACAATAAAATAATAAAAATATAAAATAGCTACACCTTTTATAACTGCACATTACAAATTGCTATACCTATTATAACTACACCTTTCAACTAGCTATATCTGTTATAACTACACATTACAACTTAAATTTTGATTTAAAGCTTTCGTGACTGCAGGGATTTCAGATTCTTGGTTCTTTCGGTAAAGTCACGTAGAAGGGAAACAATAAAATAATAAAAATATAAAACAATAACATTCTCACGACGTTTCGACTGCAACACAAGCAATCATCATCAGGTGTGAAAACCAAAGCAAGAAAATTTGAAAAAAAGTGGCGTTTTTTTTACATTAGCACCACGGAGAGCGATTTGACAGTTATTCAGATGGACGAGTCCATCTATGTTCGAAAAAGAGGAGGGGGGAGACGAAAATAATGGATGCGGTCTGAAAGCCACCGTAAGCGTGAACAATCAATTAAGACCCGAAATGGTTTATCAAATCCTTCCAATGATTGCTAAGCTAGAATCCATCTTCTCGGTTGAAATTGTCTCTGTGTTTGTATATGTGGATAGCCTCATGAACGAATCTCTCATGGTAGCCAGAAGGCTTGCAAAGAACCTCTGTCTTGGAGAAGTCAATGTCATGTGAGCCTACTGAATTATAACAGTGATCTGCCACGGCCGAGGTGTTGGTCCTACCGTGTTTAAGGTCTGCTTTGTGTTCACGAATGCGGTCCGAGACATGGCGTTTGGTTTCTCCAATGTAACTACTACCACAGAGGCAACTTAGTTTGTAGACACCAGGGTACTGTATGTCCGGAATCACATCTTTTACAGACAGAACCAGATCACGGATTTTATGTAATGTGTTGAATCGGACCTGGATCTTGTGTTTATTCAAGATTTTGGAGATCTTTTTTGTGATCCCCGCAATGTAGCGTAAAGTGATGGTTTTGAAAGGCTCCTCAAGAAGATCCTTCTTCATGGTTGGAGTGATAGCTTTGCGGATTGTGTAGTCGGAGTAACCATTATCCTTAAGAGCTTGGTGTACGTGCTTGAGTTCACTGGCTATGTGTTCCTGGTCGGATATGCATTGGGCTCTATGGTGCAGAGTCTTGATGAGGGAATTCTTCTGGGATGGATGGTGGTGGGAATCCGGTTTCAGGTAAGCATCCGTATGGGTAGCTTTCCTGTAGACAGAGTGGCTCATTGAACCATCAGGTCTCTTTTTTATTAGGACATCCAAAAAAGGTAGCTTGCCATCTTTTTCGACTTCCATGGTAAATCTAATGGCTGGGTGTATGGAATTGATGTGGTCGAAGAATTGGTCTGGAACAGGCCGGCCATGTGGCCAGATGACAAAAGTGTCATCCACGTACCTCTTCCATAAGGTTGGGCGCAGAGTGGCAGTCTGGATGGCGTCAGTCTCAAATTTCTCCATGAAAATGTTGGCTACAACCGGAGATAGGGGGGAGCCCATTGGGGTGCCCTCAGTTTGTAGAAAGTTACATTCCAAGTGAAGTATGTATTGGTTAAGCAGTGTCTCACCAGGGAGGTACCTCAGTGTTTAGTCCTTGATGAACCAAGTCTTCAATGATTGCAATGGTGTCAGGTACAGGAACTTTGGTGAATAAGGAAACTGCATCAAAACTGACAAGCAGGTCGTCTGGGGACAGGGAAATACCCGTGATTGTCGATACCAAGTGAGTAGAATTTTGTACCGCAGAGGTGTTTTTTCCAGTGAAAGGCCGCAGGATTTCAGACAGAAAACGAGCCAGTTTGTAGGTGGGGGAGTTGATAGTAGAGACGATGGGACGAAGGTATCTACTTTATGTATTTTTGGTAAGCCGTATAATCTTGGTGGCATGGCAGTAGAAGGTTTCAACGAGAACTGTTTGGTTTGATAAATTAATGCGGTTGAATCAGAAATGATTTTGTTGGTTTGCATAAAACAATAAAATTCTCACGACGTTTCGACTGCAACACAAGCAGTCATCATCAGGTGTGAAAAGCCAACGGCAAGAACATTTGAAAGAAGTGGCGGTTTGTATTTTTTTAAACGTTAGCACCACGGATAGCGATTTGACAGTTTGTTTAGATGGACGAGTCCATCTATGTTCGAAAAAGAGGAGGGGGGAGACGAAAAATTAATGTATGCTGTCTGAAAGCCACCGTAAGCGTGAACAATCAATTAAGACCTGAAATGGTTTATCAAATCCTTCCAATGATGTAGTTTCCTTATTCACCAAAGTTCCTCTACCTGATCCCATCGCAATCATTGAAGACTTGGTTCATCAAGGACTAAACACTGAGGTACCCCCCCTGGTGAAACACTGCTTAACCAATACATACTTCACTTGGAATGGAACTTTCTACAAACAAACTGAGGGTACCCCAATGGACTCCCCCCTATCTCCGGTTGTAGCCAACATTTTCATGGAGAAATTTGAGACTGACGCCATCCAGACAGCCACTCTGCGTCCAACCTTATGGAAGAGGTACGTGGATGATACTTTTGTCATCTGGCCACATGGTCGGCCTGCTCTAGACCAATTATTCGACCACATCAATTCCATACACCCAGCCATCAGATTTACCATGGAAGTCGAAAAAGATGGCAAGCTACCTTTTTTGGATGTCCTAATAAAAAAGAGATCTGATGGTTCAATGAGCCACTCTGTCTACAGGAAAGCTACCCATACGGATGCTTACCTGAAACCGGATTCCCACCACCATCCATCCCAGAAGAATTCCCTCATCAAGACTCTGCACCATAGAGCCCAATGCATATCCGACCAGGAACACATAGCCAGTGAACTCAAACACGTAAACCAAGCTCTTAAGGCTAATGGTTACTCCGACTACACAATCCGCAAAGCTATCACTCCAACCATGAAGAAGGATCCTCTTGAGCCTTTCAAAACCATCACTTCACCCTACATTGCGGGGATCACAAAAAAGATCTCCAAAATCTTGAATAAACACAAGATCCAGGTCCGATTCAACACATTACACAAAATCCGTGATCTGGTTCCGTCTGTAAAGGATGTGATTCCGGACATACAGTACCCTCGCGTCTACAAACTAAGTTGCCTCTGTGGTAGTAGTTACATTGGAGAAACCAAACGACATGTCTCGGTCCGCATTCGTGAACACAAAGCAGACCTAAAACACGGCAGGACCAATACCTCGGCCGTAGCAGATCACTGTTATAATTCAGTAGGCTTACATGATATTGACTTCTCCAAGACAGAGGTTCTTTGCAAGCCATCTGGCTACCATGATAAATTCGTTCATGAGGCTATCCACATATACAAACACAGAGACAATTTCAACAGAGAAGATGGATTCTGGCTTATCCATCATTGGAAGGATTTGATCAACCATTCCGGGTCTTAATTGATTGTTCACGCTTACGGTGGCTTTCAGACCGCATCCATTATTTTCGTCTCCCCCCTCCTCTTTTCCGAACATAGATGGATTCGTCCATCTGAATAACTGCCAAATCGCTCTCCGTGGTGCTAACGTTAAAAAATCCGCCACTTTTTTCAAATTTTCTTGCTGTGGTTTTCACCCCTGATGATGATTGCTTGTGTTGCAGTCAAAACGTCGTGAAAACTTTATTGTTTTATTTTTTATTTTATTTTTATTGTTTCCCTTCTACGTGACGTTACCGAAAGAACCAAGAATATACATTACAACTTACTATACCTATTATAACTACACATTTCAACTAACTACAGCTGTTATAACTACACATTAAAACTAGCTATACCTATTATAACTACACATTTCAACTAGGTATATCTGTTATAACTACACATTACAACTAGCTATACCTGTTATAACTACACGTTAAAACGAGATATACCTGTTATAATTACACAACTAGCTATACCTGGTATAATTACATATTACAACTAGCTATGTTGGAACTGGTTGGATAAACTACAGGATTAATTTCAACTAGGTCGACCACCTGGATAATAGTTTCACACCCGGCACACCAGATCCAGTATACCTTCTCGCTGTGGCTACTCTTCACGTGCCACATACTCCAGTCTCACTGAGCATATTTAATGCTAAATTAAGCCCTGGGTATTGGGGGGAGCGGTGGGGCAGTGGTTCGCACACTGCGGTATGAAGTCAGGAACCCGAGTTCGACTCCCGGCCACGGCTAACATCAGTGGCGAGTGATATCTAAACCGGTTTTGGTTCTGCCCTAAAGCTATGAGATCGGGTCGGTGCAAGAGCGAGACAATGAGGGATGCTGACCTCGGGAAACCTTAATCCAGCAGTGGTTAGAACACGGCTGACCATGATGCAGTATTAGTCCCCATAGACTAGCATTGTGCCAACCTCCCCACTTTGTGGAAATTCCCCATTCCCGAGGCGAGGCCAGTTTATTCTCCACGGCACAGACGACCTTTGTTGCCTTTGCAATTATTGTGGCGTTGTCGCTCGCCGCGTGCTACCTACTTTACCCACCCCGTACGGATTGATGGTCGGTGCAAACCTGGTCGGAATTTGAATATTCCAGGTGAGGTTAGGGAGTGTAAGATGCAAAGAGCCCGCCTACACGCACCCGTCGAACGCGGTTGAGTCTACAGAGCGAAGGAGGGCTCAGTTTTGTATGCCTGTGAGCGCGTCTCAGTGTGCCCTCGGTGACATTGAAGAGGTGTCTGCTGATTAACTCGACACCCATTACCATGACCCTGTGTCAATCCAAACGCCTACGTTCATAGGCTTAGGTCACATAGACATGCGGAGCACATACAATACTTGCCAACCCTACTTCCGGTTTTGAGAGGTAAGCTGACGAATTTTTTTTTTATCACATTGCCAATTTTCTAATTTATGTTTCTTTTTTTTCTCCAAATGTCAAACATTTTACGAAGCAGTACAGGTGTATAGGGTTAGCTTCGAAAAATCGGTACACAATTCAAACGGGTCTAAAATAGGGAGCCCACCTCTGAAATGGGGATGGTGGGCCAGCATTATATCCGTGAAGTCAGCAACATAGCGGCGTGCGATGTGAGTGTGGGATTAATATCTTATTTGCCCGCCGGTTGATCTCGCGGGGGCCCGGTGCAGTGGAGTAGCACCGTATCCGTGCCAGTGCATCCCTCTGAGTAGATTAAAATGTCATCTGCAAGTCGTCCCTGTCGGGAGGCGGAGACACATAGCAACGTGCGCGGTCCGCGGGCACCGGGCCACGCCGTCTGACCGAGTGGATGGTTTTTGGCAAGGGTTTATGCGTCTGCCAATTAGCCAGGAGCGGCAGTGAGCTGCAGTAACAAACGTTTAATTAAAACGACTCAAGAGAAAGCCTTCCCTCTGTGAAATACAACTCGTGAAAGAAGCGATGCGTACAGCTTCATGAGACCCGCTACGCAAATGCAGTTAAAATAAAATTATATATTTTTTCAAATATATGTTTTTGAAACGTGTACTCATATTATCAAGGGTTATAATTCGCAAATATCAATTACCACAGGCGGGCCTGGCCACTGTGGGGTTAGTCTTGGGCACAGGGCTAGTAACAGATGTCTATCGCTCAGCGACGGGAGGGTATAATGAACACAGCCTGATTGGCAGCAGAAGTTTGGGGCAGCAGCTGATGCTAAACATCATCCAAAGGTCAATGCTGCTGCACCCCCCCTCCACCACCACCCCTGCCTCGGCCAGGAAACCGACTCGACGCTGGTCAGCAGCCGCTAGAATTAGCACAGAATGGCTCTTCGTGTTCAATTATTTTACATGTGCCGTAGACAACTTAAATGTTACGTCAAGTAAACCCAAACCATTGACTGCATGAAAGGACGCGACGTTTCCTATAGCGTTTAATATTAACCACGTTGGATTCCACATTTGCCCGCATGGGGGGGAGGGGGGGAGCGTTATCTTTTGGGAAAAACTGCCTGGCTTTTGGCTGCAGATTGCACCTAAATAATGGGACGTGTAGTGGTCCACTGGCGCGAGTGGCCCCTTTCGACATTCAGATTCAGGCAATGAACGGCTCGCCGTGTCCTGCGAAGGAGTGTGGCTCCCCCGTAAATGTGTAACGAGCATGATGACGCACGGGCGCGAGCGACGTGGCCAGGATCAAGAGGTCGCTGTCATCATTGCCGTGGTCGTCATCGTCACTGTCACCACTACACACGGGTCTATAGCCCCGAATCCCTGATAACAAGTGTAAGACCGACCAGAAGAAAAGAAAAAAACTCCCTCGCGAAACTTTGCCCCTTCGTCTCTACAGACCCAAAGGAATGAGATGAATCAAATCCATCTCAACGTGAACATCCCATGTCACCCGACGACATACGTGACCCCGACCGGCCCATTGCGGCTTTGACGGTTACGTTTGGACTGATGCATAATGAGAGGAGGACAACTGGCGCAAGCCGATTCGGTACATACATATTAATAAATGTCACCTTTTATTTATCCGGGAAGGCATCGCTGAGTCTCAAGACCCTTCCCCCCCTTGGAGATCTAAACAGAGGCGGACGGAGCGATTTGCAGATCGGAAAAGACAAATGAACGTGAGATTTATTAGCCAGAGGCGAACGAACAGGGAAGCTTCCGTGGGTGCATTGTCTCTGTGCCTTTATAATTATAAGAGTCGCCCCCGATTTTGCTAACCTTCTCGATGCAGCTCCTCGGGGTGGATGTGTAGGCTCTCGGGTGCAAGAGGTCGTCGCGGATAATGGCAGAGGTTCAAACTCACCTCGCCGTGTCTGCTTGCTCCTGCCACTTCCCTCGAATAGTTTGCAAATTGGACACCGACCCTGAGAGAGCTGCAGGTCTAGCGGTGTCATCCTACTCATGGTCTTGTACACGACACCGAGGGTAATACTTCCTCAGGGCTTAAATATCAGCCAGGTCTGTCCGAGTGAGCTACCTGGAAAATACGTACCACGTCCAGGCACACCGCCATCCCTTGCCCTGCTCACTGTGGCTCTGGATACGAGGCACGTGCCCCACACCAGTTTACCAGCGATACGGAAAACATACAGTGAGAAATTAAATTTACTTTGCTCAGTCGGCGTTCAGCCGCTGAGGGCGTGACGGGTTTATATTTTCATTGCTGTTGCTGTATGCCCCGTGTACCGTTCCGGTTCCGTTTTTAATGTGCACTGATGCCTACTTTATTGAGGGCGATATTGGCACGCAAAATAAATATGAATTGATTGATTGAAACCCTGTGTGGCCACCAACACCCCCTCGCCCACAATAGGTCGTGACCCCCTCAATGCTCCCCCCCCCCCCCCAACTTCCCCTGTTTACCGGGACATCTATGATAAAGTGGTGGTGGAACTGGTAAATGTTTTATTGGTAGGAACCTCCTGGTTACACCAGCCCACAGGGGATTATTGTGTCCGTCCGTCGTGCATCCAAAATGGGAGGGGCTGGGTGGGGAGGGAGGGGCTGGGAGGGGAGGGGAGGGTGGGGAGGGGCTGGGTGGGGAGGGTGGGGAGGGTGGGGAGGGGCTGGGTGGGGAGGGTGGGGAGGGTGGGGCTGGGTGGGGGCTGGGTGGGGGGTGGGAGGGGTGGGGCTGGGTGGGGAGGGGCTGGTCACCCCGTGGTGCCCTTATAAAACTCTACGTTTAACCTACTCACGCCGGCTTGTGCCCGCCCTCAAGTCGGGCATATTTGCGGAATACACCACGTGCCGCCGTTGACCCTGGCCATTGACCGAGCAACCCAACGTTCCTACCAGCTCCCTCCGCAGGAATGTGTTAAGCAGTGACCTCACGCGCACACACCGATGGGGGTTCAGAGTGTGCGTTGATATGTATTGGTAGGCAGTAGCAGAGAGACTTATCAGGAAGTAAAGATAAACAAGAGGCAATCACGAAGAGAAGGAGAGCTGGGTCCGTGTAGGGATTTACAGAGTAAGTGCATTTTTATTCCGTTCGTTTCGAACGGAATAACATTTTTTACTCCAATATCGAATGACAAAATGTTGCTCACAAATGTTGCTCACGGAGCCACGGAGCAGGCGCTTTGTCGGCCTGCAGAGAGGAGGCTGATCAGCATGGAGATGAGATGCCCTTATCTTAGTCAGGGATTATACCCTGCCTATCACCTCCCCTGCGCTTCGTGTAGAAACCGCTATAATTTTGGATAAACAGCTCCAAAAAGATGGTCTGTTTACCGCGCTGGACGCTGCCGCTAAAATCGCAGGCGTTTGAGAATTGTCGCTGAAAAAGCATACCGTCGTTCTTTTTCTTCTAAATCACGCTTCATTAGATGCGCAATGATCACCGTCAGTCGGTTAAAATGCAGTTATTGTTGGTGGTGCTGTTGTCAAGTTTATAATGGCGCCTTAACACGATGCCGCTGTTGGAGTGGTGTTTGAAGGGAGCCTGCTGAGTTGTTATCGCTTTACCTCCCTCTGTTGGAACATGTGCGAAATGGCACCTCTCGCTGCGGAAAAGCCAGCGGTGCTGTTTAATTAGGAAGCACGCCTCGTTGGCGGCAGGAATAGAGGAGACGCACAGCGATGGGGTCGTATGCACAGCGATGACATGGATGTGGCGAGTGAACAACAGAGCTCCGATCTCTCTCTCTCTCGTCAAGGTGGGTGGCGGAATGTGGGTCAAGAGATACCGGTGGTGGGGGAGGTAGGGCACGGGCGCACCCACTAAATCTTACATCCATGAGAAACCGCTTTTGCCACCGCCTGATCAAAGGCATCAAAGGGTACGAGAAGAAGTTGCCGCATTCCAGGCCACAAGATAAAGCTATGAAAGAGCCCCTGTTGTACTATAGAAGTGCGTGCTTCCATTGGTAAAATTTTACAAAACACGCACAAGTGTGCGTACAATACCCGTTTGCCAAATCCTCTGGAGTGGCTTATAAACCTCCACTTGCCTCTGGAGATAAATTATTTATACGTGCAAAATAGATCTATCGTTTCACTCAATTTTAACAATCTTTAATAAATGCTTCTCTCTGCTGGCCTGGGCCTCCGTCGACTGGTGCTTCCGAGACTCGGGATGCGTGGCTGGTGCCGGATCTGATGAAAACTGAGGTACGGGGTTTTTTAAAGTACATTTTGTCATGTAAGAGCGCTATTTTGACATCCCATAGAAAGGCTGGCACCATACCATGGGAACGTGAAATGTCCACATCCGGCACAGGGCAGAGTTACCACCTGAACTACAAAACGACCCGGTGTACGATTATTTGAAGAATAACTTGGATTACCATAAGCAGGGAGAATTGCACGCAAATGCTTTGTCTTGAGTGGTGCCATTATTACACAAACCACCAAAACGGACCTCTGAATGTCTAGAAATTAAATTTCCCAATATCGCAGGAACCACAACACGAGGATGATCCTAGGAAAACCAGGAACAGGTGGAAACATGATCTCAGGGCCATTTTCCCCATCTCTCACTTGTGCAGGGAGACTTGGCTGCTTGTTCACATTGGAAATAGACCCTGCACTACCGCATGATGTACCGCAGCCTTCCACTTAGTCAATTATTGAACCTATGGGCTCCATCAGGCGATTTTGCAATTTTGGCTGTGTCGAGTGGTGGTGGGTTAAAGACAAATTTATACTCACGCGATCCAACCCAAAAAAAACCCTTTATTATGAATTATGTTCGTATTTGACTATTTTTATGAGAAAGCATGACCCCCCCCCCCCCCTCTGCTACAGACAGACGGACAGACAGAGCAGAGCCAATGCGTTAAAATCTTTCAACCTTCGCTGGAACTCCATGAAAAAAGGGCAGAGAGCCCACAAACCTCAGCTATGCAACTGCGACAGTGCCACGTAGATTTCTCAAAGCAATACTGGCACACAATCACTTTCAGGCTTTGTTCCGTTCGGTCTAAATACTTAACGGGATACGTAAAAAATATAGATAGGCTGCAAACGCCGGCATTCGTGCAACATGCGTGCCCCTCTTTATAGACGTATATATACATCTCTCAGCAGAAATGCTGGCTTTCTTTGCCCATTCAAACGTTTGCATTTGCGGTGATGCTCTCTGTGAATAAACTCGTAGAAGGTGGGGAAGCATATAACGAGGAGAGCATAGAAGTACGGTACAATAATGCGTTTTGTTGCATCGCCGTCTGTTTGCTGCCCAGCACTTAGCTCCGCAGCCTATAACGCCTGCTTATGCACGATTGTCGGAGTTGCTATAACCGGCATGAATGAATATAACACGAAACCGTCAGGCTCTGCCTTCGACATCAACGGGTTTGCTCACTCCACTGCTGGTGGGAAGAGCTCGAGAGAGCCACTCGCGAGGACATTGTGCCTACTCTTTCATGCTGGCCAGACGTCTTGGAAAACGTGCGAGCATCCACACTTTACACCACCACCGCACGCGCGACCCGCCGATCGACGGACTGTTGCGAACACATTCATGACTGCTGGGTGGGCAGGAATCAAGAATCCGTCTCATTGCTTCAACTGCGGTGCCGGGAGATGGCATCGAACCGACAACCTTTAGGCGCGCAGGTCCATTGCCGCTTAACCGTTACATCGCCGTGGCAGCAGTCGCCGTCTGTCTCCTGTACACGTGGTTTTTAAATTCGTCACATTCCGAAATGGGAAGGAGAGAGTGCTGGAGCCCACTGAGCAGCGCGTGGCACCCGGGGCCGCCCTGCGTCATCTCTCGCCCACGGACTGCTGCTGCCTGCTGCCTGTCTACCTGCCTCGAGGATGGAACACAGGCACGATGATACAACATATGCTCACCGCAACGCCGCCGCCGTGCTTCAGCGTGAATGTTTAATTTGTCCGCGTGCGCAATGCTGGCAGACTCCTCCATTTAACGGCGCCTCGCGTGTCTGTTTTAATTGTATGGGTGTGTTGCGAAGCGAGAGTGTAAATCGTATTCGGAATCAGAGTATGGATTTATGGTGGAGAAATCCGATGAGCTATAAAGGTCGTTTTCCCACAGATGTCCATGCTGTTGGGAGGGGTCCCCGGTTAACAGGACCTGTCTCGCGGCACGTGCTTTAATCCCCCTATCATCGTCCACCTGATTCGTAAACGTAAAAACACAAACACACATACACTCGTGTGTCACTCGCGCGCACTACATTTATTTGCCTGGCTTGCGCCATCGCCATTGCTCTAGATCAGTGGTCTCTCAAACATATGTTTTTTGGCACGCGGAGCCACTATGCCGATGCAAACATTTCCACGGACCACCCAGCCAATCCCCCCGCTACTGGTGAAAAACTCCATTCACTTCTCTCTCGAAATACCGGTAATACAAAATGATTCAAATTACCGGAACATATTTATTTTTATTTAAAGCGCAGCTATAAGGTTTTTTTTTAAGGGAGGCGAGGGGGGCATTTAGACTCTAAGGATCAGGGTAATATAATCAGGGTAGTTTACCTTAACTTAAAAATTAAAAATTAAATATCAAGAGTGAAATATTAATGAATGTACGAATCAACAGGTATAAACGTTGTCGTTATTGTCCGGATCAGCCTGCGTTTGCATCAGAGCCCCGTGGACCACCTGGAGGAACCATCCTGGATCACCCCATTTGTGGTACCTGGGACCATACTCTGAGAACCACTGCTCTAGATGCAACTCGAACTCAATGGGACCACACTCTGAGAACCACTGCTCCAGATGTAACTCAAACTCAATGGGACCACACTCTGAGAACCACTGCTCCAGATGTAACTCGAACTCAATGGGACGACACTCTGAGAACCACTGCTCCAGATGTAACTCGAACTCAATGGGACCACACTCTGAGAACCACTGCTCTAGATGTAACTCGAACTCAATGGGACCACACTCTGAGAACCACTGCTATAGTTGTAACTCGAACTCAATGGGACCACACTCTGAGAACCACTGCTCTAGATGCAACTCGAACTCAATGGGACCACACTCTGAGAACCACTGCTATAGTTGTAACTCGAACCCAATGGGACCACACTCTGAGAACCACTGCTCTAGATGCAACTCGAACTCAATGGGACCACACTCTGAGAACCACTGCTCCAGATGTAACTCGAACTCAATGGGACCACACTCTGAGAACCACTGCTCCAGATGCAACTCGAACTCAATGGGACGACACTCTGAGAACCACTGCTCCAGATGTAACTCGAACTCAATGGGACGACACTCTGAGAACCACTGCTCCAGATGTAACTCGAACTCAATGGGACCACACTCTGAGAACCACTGCTCAAGATGTAACTCGAACTCAATGGAACCACACTCTGAGAACCACTGCTCTAGATGCAACTCGAACTCAATGGGACCACACTCTGAGAACCACTGCTCCAGATGTAACTCGAACTCAATGGGACCACACTCTGATAACCACTGCTCCAGATGTAACTCGAACTCAATGGGACGACACTCTGAGAACCACTGCTCCAGATGTAACTCGAACTCAATGGGACCACACTCTGAGAACCACTACTCTAGATGCAACTCGAACTCAATGGGACCACACTCTGAGAACCACTGCTCCAGATGTAACTCGAACTCAATGGGACGACACTCTGAGAACCACTGCTCCAGATGTAACTCGAACTCAATGGGACCACACTCTGAGAACCACTGCTCCAGATGTAACTCAAACTCAATGGGACCACACTCTGAGAACCACTGCTCCAGATGTAACTCGAACTCAATGGGACCACACTCTGATAACCACTTCTCCAGATGTAACTCGAACTCAATGGGACGACACTCTGAGAACCACTGCTCCAGATGTAACTCGAACTCAATGGGACCACACTCTGAGAACCACTGCTCAAGATGTAACTCGAACTCAATGGGACCACACTCTGAGAACCACTGCTCTAGATGCAACTCGAACTCAATGGGACCACACTCTGAGAACCACTGCTCCAGATGTAACTCGAACTCAATGGGACCACACTCTGAGAACCACTGCTCCAAATGCAACTCGAACTCAATGGGACCACACTCTGAGAACCACTGCTATAGTTGTAACTCGAATTCAATCGGACCACGCTCTGAGAACCACTGCTCCAGATGTAACTCGAACTCAATGGGACCACACTCTGAGAACCACTGCTCTAGATGCAACTCGAACTCAATGGGACCACACTCTGAGAACCACTGCTCCAGATGTAACTCTAACTCAGTGGGACCACACTCTAAGAACCACTGCTGTAGATGCAACTCGAAATCAATGGGACCACACTCTGAGAACCACTGCTCCAGATGCAACTCGAACTCAATGGGACCACACTCTGAGAACCACTGCTCCAGTTGTAACTCGAACTCAATAAAAAGGGGGGTTTATATCCAGCACAAATTA
The DNA here is from genome assembly GCF_048934315.1 of Petromyzon marinus. Taxonomy (NCBI): domain Eukaryota; kingdom Metazoa; phylum Chordata; class Hyperoartia; order Petromyzontiformes; family Petromyzontidae; genus Petromyzon; species Petromyzon marinus. The sequence goes on along the minus strand of NC_133692.1, from coordinate 3,374,814 downwards.
TCTTTAAAATAATAAGTAAACCATATATGAATATAAAATGTAAATGTATTGGCCAAACATTCTAAAGCTGATCAAATGACCTTCAAATGACTCCGTTGGGTTTACACATGAGCAACATCGTCACTTACTGCGCACAAAAACGAGGAAGGACCCTTCCTGGAAATAAAAGAGACTTGAGACTCGGTAAGGCTTTGCTGGGTAAACGAGCTGCAGTAATAACACCACAATAATATTTTCCATTTCATATTAAATGGTTATTTGCACTTGTGCAACGCGCTGTGGTGTTTGCGAGGTGATACAATGCCTTCCCTCCGATCGAATCCCAGATCGTGCAATCAGCCGAGGGACAGAGCGTGGCAGCTGTTGTTCGTTTCGTGGAACCGTCTGGAGCGGAATTGTCCATCTGGGAGCTGTCCGTGGTGAACTTGTCCACGAACCATGGAGTGTGTGACCTTGCTTAAGGTCACAGATTCCCCCCCCCCCACGCGGTGTATGTATGTACGTATGGTGAACTTCTTTCGGCACCGTACGTAGCCAACCGTGGTAATCGGAGGTGCAGTGTTGAGTATATGGATAGTGTTGAGTCTATGGGCAGTGTTGAGTATATGGACAGTGTTGAGTCTATGGGCAGTGTTGAGTATATGGATAGTGTTGAGTCTATGGGCAGTGTTGAGTATATGGACATTGTTGAGTCTATGGGCAGTGTTGAGTTTATGGGCAGTACGTGTGAGTGTTCGCCGACCAGGCGACCTTTGATAAAAAAAAAGCAACAACAAAAAACTGCCACTAACGCTAAATATTGCAGAGACATCGTTTGGACTTTTTCACTCGAAGAATTAAGGGTAGGCTCTAGCCTTCAGCAGGGAGGGCTCGGCAGTCCCCTCCTCCTCCTCAGCCGCCTTGCCCATCAGTAGGAGAGAAAAAGAACGACTCTAGCAGAGGTGCCTCACTGATCCCAGTGCTCATCAGCTCGCCACAAAAAATAAAGATCAAACTATCGCCTATTGTATGTATGTATGTTGAACTTCTTTCGCACCGTAGTAGCCAACCGTGCGAATCCGAAATGCGGGGGTAGGAAAAAAAACTTAACACCAAAAAGCAGTTCTAAAGAAAATAGTTTTCAGTCCAGATTTAAAAGTGCATAGCTCCAGTGGCTTCCTAATATCGGAAGGAAGAGCGTTCCAGACGGCCGCAGAAGGGCATCTCAAAGCACGCAATGCAGTGACCGTCTTTGTTCAATGACCAGCCAAGAGCCGCTGCGAACAGACTTTTGAGGCAAGTGTTGCTAACAAGCACTTATGAAGACCGACACAGTACATGAGGGGATGGGTGGCCAACACCTCACCCGGCCGCCTTTGTCTCACCTCGTTCCGAGGTATTTAAACACTGCACGAGGTACTCATTTAAAGCTGAGTCGACCTAGGTGAGGCCCAGGACAAGTTCATATATTCGTCACCGTTGTTGATTGTGAGCGGGAATCGAACTCGGGTATCTGGGTTCGTAGCACAGTGCGCTAAACCACTACACGACTGCTGCCCATCAGCTTGCCGCTCACACATACACATAGCCAGACGAAGCTCCGTGGGCAGGGCACACAGACGCTTTGCTCAGTTCTTCTGCTAAAATACAGAATATTAATCCCTCAGGGCTAGGCTCAAATGAGCTGAATGTTAAACCAAATATTTGATTTCAGTCTGTGCGGTCGGCAGCGACTTGAAAGGGATTGTGCATCTCGCTGCACTTTTGACCTGTGCTTATATATATATACTTTTTTTAACCACAGGCAGCCACAATGAGCTCCGGTCCTACTTGAGAACAAATCCTCAGCATCGCCGCGATGAATGGTTCCGGCTGAGATCAAATTCCAGAATCTCTGCCACGGACGGTCCAGGGCCGAGGGCAGACCATGGGCAGCTGGGCACTCTCTAATCTCAAAGCCAAAAGTGATGTCTTGGCAAATGAGCTTTGCAGCACTGGTGCTCAACTTTACAGCCCTGCAGAGCCAGTGGTGGAAATTCCACGTTCTCTCGATTGTATTATCCATAGGGCCACCCACGGCTGTTGACTCTTGATTCCGGCTGTCGGAAGAACGCAGTCTATCGTTACAATAAGCATTCGGCGAGCTCAATTGACACAGATTTTTCACACGTTCCGTTAAATAATTTCCAGAATTGTGAAATTCATTAAGACGATCGCTGTAGGGAGGTCTGGCTGTTGTGCCTATCAAGCCGCAGGTAACGGTGCAAACAACAACAGCGGCAACATCGAAGACGATCATGAAAGCAGGAACTCGAATGAAATAGCTGCTCACGTGAAAGCATTACAACTTTTTCTTGTGACGGGCTTCCGATTCCACTTTGATCAAATGAGTTCAAAGGCATCAAAAGATTAACACATTTGATGCTTTTTAACGGATGTTTTCTTTTTTACGTTTCTCCCCGCCGCAACAATTGAATTAAGTGCACTTTGCACACTCTGCGCATGTCACGCAGGGCGCCCCTTGAAGACACTGCATTCGCAGAGCCTCCTGGGCAGGTTTTAATTGAGAATGAAATCCACAAAGAACTTTGTTTTAACGGATAATAAGCCGAGGAAATTGATCCGCCATCTGCCTTGACTAAATTTAGTTATGCACGTCCTCTCCTGAGCCTCGTTACAGCCCAGGAGGGAAAAACCGGAGGACCCGGAGAAAAATACATGCGGCCACGGTGAGAGAGATACGCAAACTACAAATATACAGCACGAGTCAAGGTCGGAATCGAACCCACAACCTCCTGCCTACCAGGCGACGTAGTTAACATCTCGCCACGGTGGCGCACCAAACAACGTGGCTAATTTAAGTGACTCATTGGTTTTTTCGGTAAAGTCACGTATGTAGAAATACAATAAAATTATATTAAAACAAAAAACAATCACGACGTTTCAATCACAACGCAAGCGATCTTCATCAGGTGTCAAGAACAAATCACGGAGGTAAATACAACAAAAAGATGAGAGTCGAGAATTCAACAAACCTGAAAAAACATTATGTGAAGCACAGCCAGTCAGGCCAACAACACAGTTAGACACTTCCTGGTGGACCACGAATTTCAGAAGAGTGTTAAATTTCGTGTTCAACCTTTGGATTGCACATACCAGCATAGATAGAATGAAAAAATACGAGGTACACGGTCAGTAGAAATACATATACAAGTCCACCAAGAGGTAAGGAGGGAGTAAAGAGAGACAGGGAGGCAGAGAGAGAGGGGGGGGGGGGGGGGCGGAGGGATGAACAGAAGCTTAAATAGGAAATACGGTTGGAGGGGGGGAGGGGCCAGAGCGAGAGCTGCAGCTCAAACACGCACATCTTACACATACAAAACGGCAGCTCAAAAAAGGACCACCTCTTGTAAATACAAAACGGCAGCTCAAAAAATGACCACCTCTTGTAAATACAAAAGGGCAGCTCAAAAAAGGGCACATCTTACACATAATTACAACGGTAACTTCCCCGTAGAAGTGTGATAATAAAGTATTAAAGCTTTCGTGACTGCATAAAATTACTCATTGGTTTTTTCGTCTCGTCTCTCATATTTTTGTTGTATTTACCTCCGTGATGTGTTCTTGACACCTGATGAAGATCGTTTGTGTTGTGATCGAAACGTCGTGATTGTTTTTTGTTTTAATATAATTTTATTGCATTTCTACATACGTGACTTTACCGAAAAAACTGAGTAATTTTATGCAGTCACGAAAGCTTTAATACTTTATTATCACACTTCTACGGGGAAGTTACCGTTGTAATTATGTGTAAGATGTGCCCTTTTTTGAGCTGCCGTTTTGTATTTACAAGAGGTGGGCATTTTTTGAGCTGCCGTTTTGTATTTACAAGAGGTGGTCCTTTTTTGAGCTGCCGTTTTGTATGTGTAAGATGTGCGTGTTTGAGCTGCCGCTCTCGCTCTGGCCCCTCCCCCCCTCCAACCGTATTTCCTATTTAAGCTTCTGTTCATCCCCCCCCCCCCCTCTCTCTCTGCCTCCCTGTCCGTCTTTCCTCCCTCCTTACCTCTTGGTGGACTTGTATATGTATTTCTACTGACCGTGTACCTCCTATTTTTCATTCTATCTATGCTGGTATGTGCAATCCAAAGGTTGAACACGAAATTTAACACTTTTCTGAAATTTGTGGTCCGCCAGGAAGTGTCTAACTGTGTTGTTGGCCTGACTGGATGTGCTTCACATAATGTTTTTTCAGGTTTGTTGAATTCTCGTCTCTCATTTTTTTGTTGTATTTACCTCCGTGATTTGTTCTTGACACCTGATGAAGATCGCTTGCATTGTGATTGAAACGTCGTGATTGTTGTTTGTTTTAATATAATTTTATTGTATTTCTACATACGTGACTTTACCGAAAAAAACAATGAGTAATTTTATGCAGTCACGAAAGCTTTAATACTTTATTAATTTAAGTGACTTTTCTCATGCGTTTGTCGTTTTGGAACGATTCGAACGGACGATAAATAGAGGGGTGCTCGTCTCGCCGCTCCCGCGAGACGGATATTTTCGGCTTCTCATTGTGGCGGATTAAAAAACCACTGCCACGGAGTGCCGCAGTGAAGGGAAAGGGCCTCAAACAATTGTGCCCTCCCCCTGGCCAATAACAACGCTGCCGTTTCCATTCACGTAGGGACAGCTCTCTATGATAGGAATTTCGCCCAGATATGGAAGACTGTTGCCAAACAGGGTGGAACGAAGAGGATATCCAGAATGAACACAATTCGAGACCCAAACATCGCACACCTCCTGGCTTTGACATTCCTCGAAGACACCGGTGTGGTGGGACCATCAACCGCATCAAAACATCAACGTCTCTGTCACAAATTAATAATTGAAGAGAAGCCACAGTAGTGCGACTGTGTGGCCATACAACCCAAACTATGGACCTATATAGTCAACAACTGTAGTCTAATAATTGGGTTTTCTCCCTTTTTTCTGGCAACAAAACTTAAACCTTTTTACAAGGAATCATGTGTGCATTAACCACAATACTTGTTGTCAAAATGCAAACAAAAAACAAACTGATGATATATGCATTGTCCTTGAAACTGATTGGTCCACACCAGATACAGCTTTCTTTTGAGCCTCGTCTCAATTGGTGCTAGACCACTCCTTTAACCGGGAGAGAAACAGCAGCAAACCTGACGAACTCACTCTCTCTCCTGAAGCACTTCTGGCATGGATGGCAGACCTCGATATTTGCATTTAGCTGCCGAACAGATTGCTGCCATCATTATGCGCAAAGATTGAATAGATAGCTCTGTGGAATTGGCCCCTTCTCCCCAACCCCCGCTCCCCCCACCCACTCTACCTTGCCCTGGCCACGACGGATGCCACCGCCCCCACCAAGGTATTTTACCCACCAGCCGCCTGTGTTGCAGAGCCAGCTGGCAGATGTAGGACGGAGGTGGTCGGTGCTTGCACCCGCGCCACGTGGGAATGAAAACACGTGCCGGCTCGTTCACCCCCCTCCTCCTGCCTGTGGTTTTCAGATGAGACAGACAGATCCACTACCATGTTAATATATATTTAAGGATTTGCGAGGCTCGTGCACTGTGATGATTATTGCATCCGTTTCATCAGTTGAACTTTCAGCAAGTACATTGACAAGCAGAAGGGAGATTAGGCAAACATATATAGGGTTATGCGCGGCTCAGATTCATCGCATTTGAATGGACATTCAAGTTTGGCACTTTGGTCACTGATTAACATCAGTGGTAAGTGATTCAACGCTTTTTTTTCTATTGCATGGCATTTGATTTTCAAGTTTCGACATTAATTAATTAAAGATTCTGTGACTGCAGCCCGACAACATTTTCAACAAGAAAACGCGTTGGGTGGCTTTATTATTTTCTGCAGTTTTAAGCGTGGATATGATGATTGCGTTTCTTGTTGACAGAGGCGCGCGCCTTGCACGTGGCACGAGGATAACCTCGGAGGAAACTCGTCAAAGTGAACTGCTTATTACATAAGCGTTGCATAATCGCAGAATTGCAAGCAGCCAATTGAACGGCGGGAAGCTCAAATGCTCAATTCTGCCACGTTATGGAGAATTAAGAGAGGCAATTTAACGTGGCAGACGTTTGATATCGTGGGCAAACGCATTGCTCACTCAATTTCATTCACTTGCTCATGGTGAGGCACTTGAATGTCAGACTGCACATTAACGCACTTCACACACCGTCACGCGCATCACGTGGCGGTGGTGCAGCGGCGCTGTGGCTAGCGCACTGCGCTATGAACCCAACGGCTCTGAGTTCAAATCCCGGTCACAGCTAACATCAGGCGTGCCGTCACATCCCAATCGGACAGTCAGTCTGTTTATTTCGAGTGAGGCACTATCGAGCTAAGAACGGTGATTCAGGCGAAAGCGGCTGAGCACGTTCCGCATCTGATCGTGTTCTGGACCTCCCCACCCTCAACGGCCTGCACTGACCAGCATGGTGAGGTGTGCCCAAACAAACTCCCACGACCTAAGATGCGAGGTCAACTTCATCCCAGCAGTGGTTCGCCAACCGGCTGTAAATCATTGGACATACGTACGCGTGTTTCAAAATGTGCGTGTGTTGAACTTCTTTCGCACCGTACATATCAAACCGTGCTAATCGGAGGTGCGTGGGAAGGACAACAAACTAAACACAAAAAGCCGTTCTAAAGAAATTAGATTTCAATATGGATTGAAGAGTGCATAGCTCCGGTGGCGTCCTAACATTGGAACGAAGAGCGTTCCAGACGGCCGCAGAAGCACACCTGAGTACGCGTGATGCGGTGACCGGTCTTTGTTCGATGGTTAGCCAAAGGAAAAATGTGCGAATGCAAAGGATAATAAAGTACAGGTAACTGCAAAACTAAAACACAGTACAATTAATAACAGTGGCACGTGCTGAGAAAGAAAGTGGTCGTGGCCATTTGAAGTTTATGGCACAGATTACGACAAAGGTTTCCACGAGCGGCAACATTATATGACGTCCGCGGTACCCCTGTGATTTTTTTCGTTTTCACGAACACCGCACACGGTGTCAATCGTAGAGTTGAGACGTAACAACAGGGGTAGCAGTGTCGTCTTTAGACGACGAGCACCCCCATACCCCCTCTCTATTGTGCCATTAATCAAGCGCAATATGGCCATGGGAGTCCCCCCCCCCCCCCGCTCACGCCCCCCCCCCCCCCCCGTCCTGCCAAGTCATAAAAACCTCGAGACTGAATAGCTGCTGCAGTATGCTAATAGGTGAGCGCTGGGGAAATTAACATCTGCCACCCCTGGAGATGAGGCGAGTCGGGAGAGGAGGGGGGGTGCCGCGGCTTTACGACGTTGACGACGACCGCCGGCCCCCTCGTGCGCTGCCGTGCCAAGGCACCAACCCACAGGTCTTCATCCTTCTCGAGATGAGTCTCCCGAGGGTACCCCCCCCCCCCGGCAGATTAGGTTAGAGAGAGAGCGAGAGAGAGCCCCTTGTAATCCGTCCTCCCCACGCGCCCGCCTGCGCGCGCGCGTGCGGCGTCCGCTGCGCGCGCGCGCGGCGTAGCGAGGTGGGGGGGGGGGCGGCGTCTCTGGCGGGCCCAGCCTCGGCGCCTCTCGGCATCAGTAACCGTACCCACGCGTCGATATTCATTTATTGCATTAAAGCCGACGAATGGTCTACGGGCTTTAATTAACGACACCAACAATTGCTTATAGATGATACGATCTAATTAGGATACCTGCGTATGATTTGTCTTGTCATTACGCATTACTTTTGAGCGGTTGGGATCCCATAGAGTTCCGTGCATTTCCGTCAATTCCGAGTTTTTTTCCGCCGATAATGAGTGCGATAAAAATGAAAGCGTGTATTTGCAGACCGCACACATAATAGCAATCTTTCACAAACTTGGCCTTATCTCACTGGGTGTATCTCCATTTGAAATTACTCCTCTGCCCGTCGCTTGGTGCAGGGCAACGCTATCCTCCTACCACAACGGGTTTGCCCTTGTAAAACGTTTTCATTAGAATGCGCGCGTCAATAGAGGCTCGAACGAGTATTTTGTTGAACATCGGAAGACAAATCAAAATACCGTATATGCTAAAAGGCCGCAATGTAGCCGGGGGAATAAATCTTAGTCTGGTGTGAACCGTAAAGCCGGGCTGCATTTTGTTCCAACATTTGAAGGATAAGAAGGCCCAATCCTGATCGAGCGACGGAGTTGCGGGATTGTCGTGTCCTTATCAGGAGCTCTCCTCTGATGAAGGTTTTAGAAGTCAGCACCTCCTTATCTCTATTTAACAACACAAAGTGCTTTTCCCAGAGGCTTGTTAAAGTATCCAGCGCAGCCCGACTGAGTTTGCTTACTTTGAATGCGCCCGTCAATACGTGCCAATAAATAGCTGGGAATGAGGTCACGGGTGGAGGGATAAGAGCATCGCGCGTAATTGCTACTGTGCTCACAGTAAATTAGTGCAACCTCAGCAGCTTAAATGCACTACGACCATCCCCGGGTGAATGCAAGAGGCGAGATCAAACCGCCGTGCGCTGGAGGTAAGCAACATCACTTCTTGATGTCCCACGTGGTCCCGCAAAGCCACGCTGATGACATTCAACGTGGAGCTGCCCAGGAACGATTGATCGATGATCCGGACCTCAACTGATGCACCAGTGGGGGAGGCATTAAAGATACCCTCGACGATGTTCGCAAGAGTTGGCCATCGTGCGCAGCGTCAGGGGTCCAATTTTTTTGCCAATTTCCGAAAAATGTATGAAATGACGTTGCAGGTTACTCAATTGAGATTACACACAGATGCAATCATCGCCACCGAATGCCCCAGTGTCAATTTCTCTATGCATGTTGTGTACAGCGCTCTACGATCCTGGGATGAAAAGCACTATATGAGTCTAATTTTTAAATGTATTATTGTTGTTGTTGCTTGCAAATGAGACTTTATCCTGGTCCTTGGAGTGTTCACTTGGATACACTAAATAAACTTACAACGTGGAAACGGACGGTTTCCTCCACGCCACTCTTGTATCGCTACGATCATGGTTTCACTTCCTGTGAACATCAACTCACTGTACTCTTTGGTTATTTCGGTAAAGTCACGTAGGTAGAAAAATAAAATAAAACAATAAATAATATATCACGACGTTTCGATCGCAACACAAGCGGTTGTTCTCAGGCGGAAAAAAATAATCCAGCAGTGGAACTGCTGAACTGCTGGTGACTTTACCGAAAGAACCATAGAGTGTGGATTCCTGCAGTCACGAAAGCTTCAAATCACGATTGAATCAACTCACTGATTCCTCCATCCGTCGTGAGGACTCGGTCTACCAAACACTGACTGTCTCGTCTCATTCATACTGTGTTCACTCACCACACTGCAGGTCATAACAAGACCACTCACTCACCCACCCTACTCACTCACCCACCCACCCTACTCACTCACCCACCCACCACACTGCAGGTCACAACAACACCACTCACGCACCCACCCTACTCACCCACCCACCTACTCACTCACCCACCCACCACACTGCAGGCCACAACAACACCCCTTACCCACCCACCTACTTACTCACCCACTCACCCACCCTACTCACTCACCCACCCACCCTACTCACTCACCCACCACACTGCAGGTCACAACAACACCACTCACGCACCCACCCTACTCACCCACCCACCCTACTCACTCACCCACCCACCACACTGCAGGTCACAACACCACTCACCCACCCACCCTACTCACTCACCCACCCACCCACCTACTCACTCACCTACCCACCAACCCTACTCACCCACCCACCACACTGCAGGTCACAACAACACCACTCACCCACCCACCTACTCACTCACCCACCCACCCTACTCACTCACCCACCCACCCACCCTACTCACCCACCCACCACACTGCAAGTCACAACAACACCACTCACCCACCCACCCTACTCACTCACCCACCCACCCTACTGACTCACCTACCCACCCACCCTACTCACTCACCTACTCACCACACTGCAGGCACAACAACACCCCTCACCCACCCATCCTACTCACTCACCCACACATCCTACTCACTCACCCACCCATCCTACTCACTCACCCACCCATCCTACTCACTCACCCACCCACCCTACTCACTCACCCACCCACCCTACTCACCCACCTACCCACTCACCCACTCACCACACTGTAGGTCACAACAATTCCCTTTCTGCGTCTCCCCTCGCACTCCTGCACCGTGGAATTCCTACGCGTCATCTCTCGTTGCCCGCGCCCTTCGAACAACCTTCGCTCAATTCAGGAAATGCGTTTCATTCTGTGACGATCACAACGTCGACGGTGCCGTTTGTCGCTGGCCGGCTTGACGTGTTGGGCCTTCGGGCCCTGAGCTCAGCAGCTGCTGTGTCAAACAAACAACAAAAATGTAACTTGCTCCAAGAGGTTCCTGGGGAAGGGGGGAGGCTGTCACGGGAGCCTTCGTCGCACCCCCCCCCCCCCCCCCCCCCCTTGTGGAGGTTGCCACCAAGGGCAGGCAGTTACCAAGCTGCAGCGTAAACAAAATTCTCTGGCACGTGCCGTGACGGGCACGGCAAGTTCCGACCTACGCGTCCGTCCGGTGCTCGCCGAGCTGCACTGGCTTCCGTTTGCCCAACGAACGCGTTATGAGGCCGCACTCGTCTCACGCACGCAAAGTGCTTGCCGCAAAATGAACCTACAGCACCTTGCTGACCTCCCCAAGGGACGTGAAGGACCACGCCAACTCCGCGCATGCTCGCAGTGGATTTTGGCTGACCATCGAGCAAAAACGGCGGTCACCGCACCGTGCGGCGCTTTCAGACGCCCTTCTGCGGCCGTCTGGAACGCTCTTCCTTCTGAAAAAGGAACGCCACTGGAGCCATGCACTTTTAAATCTCGATCGAAAACTAATTTCTTCAGAACTGCTTTCTGCATTCGGTGTTGTTGTCCTTCCACCGCACCTCCGATCGGCAGGGTTTGGCTGCGTACCGTGCGAAACAAGTTCAACATTACAGACATTCCAAACTGCTGCCGCTGCTGCTGCTGCTCCGCGGGGACACCAGCAGTTGGTAGCCGAGACAGCGCCGGTGGCGAAGCCCCCTGAGCGCGGGTACCGCCGACGACGATGCCACCATGGCGCCTGTCGAAGTGACGAGGGAGCGTCGGACGGACGAGCCGTCGAGTCCCCGACACAGCCGCCGTGCGGGGCAAGAGCGGGGCGCTTTGACGTCCGAGCGGAGCCTCCGCGTGCATTAAACGCCGTTTGTGAACGCGCCCGACGTATACCTGTGCTGGCAGGTGTGGTGTAAATAACAGCTCCTGTGCCGGTGAAACGATCCGTCGGTTGAGCTGTCAAGAATGCGTGCGGGCACCGCCGTCGCCGTGGAGGGCGACTCATGCCGTGGTGGCAAGACCCGTGCCACCACGAGAAGGCTCAATCGCATCGCGTAATGTGACCCAAGTGCAACACGTTGAATTAGGGATTCTTTCACGATCAGCGTTTCGAAGCCCGCAGCATCTCGTGGATGCCGTACATCCCTTAGCCAGAATTTACTGTTTATATATATTTCCATACGAGCCTCGTTATGCCGACGTTTCCCAGCAGGAGACGAACATGTCTCTCGGCGGTGTCTCTGGTACCGAGATGTGGATATGAATCCACTTAAAGTGGTTACTTAATTTCAAACTCCCCCCCCCCCTCCCCACTTCCGCCACCACGACTACCCGGGGCCAGTCTCTCACGGAACATTGTCCATGCAGCAGAAGAACTGTGCCTATAACGCTCCTGCCGAACAATGAGTATTTCCTTCATGGGAAATTGACGAAAACTGTCTGCTCGGAACGCCGTTAAGGTCCCTGCATGTCCCCTAACCACGACAAGGGCTGCCTCGAGGTGCATCCTTCCCGAGCAGCTACAATCTCCCCCGTGCTTGATCTGCGCGCTCGACCACAAACATGACGCCGATAAACCTGCAGGCGCCACGCTGGCGAGATGTTAACTACCTCGCCTGATGTACAGGAGGTCGTGGGTTCGACCCCTAACGTCTGTATATTTGGAGTGCGCATGTCTCTGTCTCTCCCCGTTGGTCGCGTGGATTTCTCTCCGGGTCCTCCGATGTTTCCCTCCACGTTCAGACTCACGCGTTTCGAGTAGTTTGCTGCTGTTAATTTCGACACGATGAGCCACTTCATTGAGCTATCATTTGTGGCCTAGTCGCTTCTGGAAAGAACTGTATAGCACAGTGGGATTTACCTGTTAAAATAAAAAAAAAGTTGAATAGTTCAGTTTAAACCTGACATTGTGAAAAATCTAACTAAATTATAAACGAAACTTTTTTTTATTTTTTACCAAGTAAGGCCCACTGAGCTATATAGCTCTTTTCAGAAACGACCTGGCCATCGCATATGATCGCTCAACAAAGTGGTTTATCACGTCGAAATGTATAACGGCCAAATTCTCTAAACGCGTGATGTTCATTCTAAATATGGAGGCGAAAACCGGAGGACCTGGAGAAAAAGCGACGCGACCACGGGGAGAGGGAGACACGCAAACTCCAAATATACGCAGCAGGCGTCAGGGTCGAGATCAAATCCACGACCTCTTGCATGTCAGGCGAGGAAGATCATATCTCGCCACCGCAGCACCCCTCCCAGATTGGTGATGCTACTGCGTTGGCAGTGGTGCATCGGCACAATATATTTTCTTGTAAAAATCAACACAATCGTCATTAACACTGCCGTAAAGCACATAGAAACATGTAAAACATCGGCAACGTTTTGGACAATAAATAATATACATAATAGAGGTTTTATGGGTTATATCGCGTAAATATAAATGTGTAGTTGAACCCGCCACACCCGACGCAGCCAATTAGTAAGGTTGGTCACGTAAACAAAACATTCCAATTCGTTACCAGTTCAGCACACTTCTGTGTTGGAGAGTAAAACTGACAACATTTACAATTCCAGTACGACGTTTCACCAGTAATTACAACCAGCATCATCAAGCGAACAATAATATATAAAACAAATTTAAATGAATATTTAAAATGAATAAGATATAATGTAGGGTAAAGCACAGTCCGCGCTAATACATGAGGTGTTAGAGTAGCATCTAGAAACATCCAGCAGCATCCCAGTGCCTTGTGTGACGCTACACCGCTTGTTCCAACTCGCATCACGTAGTTCCATTCACTCGATCGCGTTATATTCAATTCGCATCCGCGTTATAAAAAGAATGCGCTCCCTAAGACATTAATGAAGTCACATATCCGATTCGCGTTATGAAAACACGCAGCGTTGTAGAAGAACAGACCGTACTTTATTTAATCCGGTGGCAACGGCTCAACTGGGCAGGAAACTGTAGGGAGCCTTGGGCCGAGTTCCTGGTTCTTTTTTTTAGCGTAGAGTCAATAGGGGAACCTACGCGTCGCGTAACCCCAAATAGCCGAGTCCAGCCGCTTTCGCTAACTAGGCATCGTAATATACCGTGACACATTCCTAAACGTCGTTTTTCATTTTTCATTTCAGTTTCATTTATTTGGTATAGCCCTGTGAGCCATTCGGCTCTTGAATCGGGTGCAACCGCAACAAACAAAAAACAAAAACATGAACAAGAAAACATCTTAGTGTACACCCAACCGAATAATAACAATAATAGTACTTATCCATTGCCATTACACCCAGTGGAGAGCTTACAAACAGAATGGCATACCGTTTTAGAAATTGTCTTCATTTCCGGATGTTTTCGCAAATGTTTTATTTCTTATTTTCTATGGTAATAGTTGTGCGTGCGTGCGTGTGTGCATATTTTGTTTAAACTAAACTACTAAACTATTTTTTTATTTTACCAGGTAAGGCCCACTGAGCTATCTCGCTCTAAGTGACCTGACCACAAATGATAGCTCAACGAAGTGGCTTATAATGTGGAAATTTATATTAGCAGCCAAATACTCTAAACGTATGTTTCTAAATGTGGATTTCATGTTGATGATTAATGCCAAAATACAGGGCCCCTTCGTTCATGATGTAATTATTTAATGAAATGAAAACAAGAATGTTGCACTGCAATGGAAATACGCCCAATGAAGTCTATACTCTATTGTGAAAAACTTACAAAAAAATGCATCGAGTTAAATTTCATATTTGAGCTGCTTGGCCTCAAGTCTAATCGGTTCATCTCACCGGCATAATCCCAAACGTATGTTGAACTTCTTTCGCACTGTACGTAGCCAACCACGCTAATCGGAAGTGGGAGGAAAGGACAACAAACTAAACACAAAAAGCGGTTCTAAAAAAATGAGTTTTCAATCTACATGATGTAAAAGTGCATCGCTCCCCAATAGCTTCCTATATTATAAGAGCGTTCCAGACGCCCGCATAAGCGCATTTGAAAGCTCGCGACGTGGTGACCATCTTTGTTCGATGGCTGAGCCAAAAGCCGCTGCTGCGAGGATGGTCGGAGTTCGCGTGATGGTTTATGCTCCTTTTATAGATCAGTGAGGTATCGTGGTGAATTTGTGGCAAGCACTTTGCGTGTGACGAGTGCAACCTTACAATGTGTTCGTTCGGCAACCAGAAGCCAATGCAGCTCGGCGAGCACCGGACGGACACCCGTCAGGACACACGCCAAAAAATGTTGCACTTCAAATGAAGGCACATCATCAAGAGGTGAAGATCAGGGTGGTCCGTGCTTTCCCTCGGAACACTCGGGACGATTGGTACAGCCATCCCAGGAAAGCCTTCTCCGCATCTTTGCGTGCCTGTCACTTTGCCGAGTGTTGAAATGCATGAAAACATAAAATTTTCAGTAGCCACTCTTTTTTTTTTGTCCTCTCGCAATTTGGATGCAATGTTGAAGGAGCCCACGGAACTTGTGAGATGGGAAGGAGCAGCCCGACATGAAAAGACAAATTATGGCTCCCATTATAAAGCAGGGAAGCACTCGCAAAAAAGGGGGAGAGAAGTGAGAGAAATTTGGTCGAAAATAAATCATAAATCGCCTGATCGTTCTCCAGAAAGGCTGTGAGAGTGAATGACAAAGCTGCTAAGGCCTCAGAATCTGTATTTATCCTGGATAAATCCGATTAGCCATGAAGCTCTTTTTCGCAAATGTCCAGTAGAGGCGGGGCCAGAAAGTAACAAGAATAAACAATACAACAAACGACAGGACTGAAAAGTAAGCAAACCACTCATAATAAATACGTAAAAGAGATAAAGCAAGTTGCATAGGTACACCAATTCCCAAGCATTGGCAAATCAGTATAACAACAGCAATAATCAGTCCCAGACCACACCAAGACAACAAATAGTCCCTCAATAAAATTGTATAAGGACATTGAACTATCGATACATGGGTAAGGATGAAAGTTACAAATCACATTTACAAATGCAGTTGCATCCGAACACTCACCTGCTGCTTCAGGATATTTTTTTATAAGGAAGATTTACGATGCTAAGGAAGGAACAAGGTTATTCGAAAACGTTGGTACTGCAACGGCAAAAGGCTTTGTCATCTATTCATGGGCAGGCCTTGGGAACGCAACCCAAACTGTGTCTCCACAGAGTGGACTTCTGAGGTATATGTATATAATTTATTCAAGTGTTTTACCCAGACAATCCCTTGAGAAGGAACATCTAATTTGCAAGGATGTCCAGGGTGTATAAGCACCGCATTCATGTGCTACGGCCCCTGCTACCATACGGGCCATCTTCATCTCAATAAATAAATAGCCCCTCTTTCACTTTTAGAAATGAAAAGCATTCCTGATTCAAAAATTATATTTCGTTGGACGTATCCATTCCCCGGAGGAGTACAGGCCACGATTGTATTCAGGTTGTCAATGTCATAGCTCTATGCGAATAACAATACAACCCTTCGAGGTCCAATGTATTCATAATTCGAGGGCCCAGCATTACCCGCATGGGAAAGGAGAGCCAGGACTCACCGCAATACATTGACAGGGATATGGTGGCACGAAGCGTGAGTCTGAGGGCTTTTAACATCCCGTTATCGTAATGCATTGACCACCCTCTTTGAAACGTTCTCATTGAAATTCAGACTGCTGAGTTCATTTTAAACGATGCCTTCATCTTGCCGAGTATAATTTTTTGGCGCAAGCAGCAGCAGCAGCACAGCTTGGTGCAGCAAACAAAAAAAAACCTTTACTGCAGACTGTAGTGTACCTTAGGACAAACAATACACACAAAGAATCAGAAACAGAACATGTATTCATATTGGAGGAATCCGATGAGCTATAAATCTCTCTTTTGTCACACATGTTCAGTAGGGGCGGGTCAAAACGTTAGAACAACAAACAATACAAAACACATGACAAGATTGAAACGTATAGCAAAGGTAAGCAGATAACTAAAAATATGCAAACGAAACTCAAAATATGTTTTATTTTACAAGGTAAATCCCACTGAGTTATTAGCTTCGTTTTCAGAAGCGACCTGGCCACAAATGATGGGCTCAACAAAGTAGCTGATCGTGTGAAAATTTATAGTAGCAGCCAAATAATCTAAACGCGTGATGTTGATTCTAAACATGGACAGTGAAACGCTGCGGCAGCAAGGGAACATTTCAGCTGAAAAATCACGTTGGAGGGAAGTAGGTCACTCGGATCTGCCCACACGACTGACAACCAGGCCTCCCGGAGTTCGGCCTCCCACAGTGCGGCCTCCCACGCCCTCTCAGAGTGCGGCCTCCCACAGTGCGGCCTCCCACAGTGAGACCTCCCAGAGTGCGGCCTCCCACAGTGCGGCCTCAGAGTGCGGCCTCCCACAGTGAGACCTCAGAGTGCGGCCTCCCACAGTGAGACCTCCCAGAGTGGGGCCTCCCGGAGTGTGGCCTCTCAGAGTTCGGCCTCCCACAGTGTGGCCTCAGAGTTCGGCCTCCCACAGTGCAGCCTCCTGCCCAGACACCCCTCCCTTCTGGTGGTCTTTGGGGAACACACACACGGGAAGTAATGCGGCATGGTAAACTACGGGGAGTGGAACCTAAAAACTTTCATTTTATTTTAACCAGGTAAGGCCCACTAGGCCTATGTAGCTTCTTTATCAGAAGCAACCTGGCCATCACAATTCATAGCTCAACGAAGTGGCTTATCATCGTGTGTAAATGTATAGCGGCCAAATACTCTAAACGCGTTTTGATTCTAAATGTGGAGGGAAAAATTGGAGGACCCGGAGCAAAATCCACGAGACCACGGGGAGAGAGAGAGACATGCAAACTCCAAATATACAGGCGACAGCGTTGGGATCGAACCCTGTATACCAGGCGAAGTAGTTCACATCTCACCACCACACCACCCTGTAAGAGTGGCAGCGATTACCCCACTGTGCTTAGAAACCAACAACACGAGTTCGATTCCCTGCCACGACCAACATTGGAGGAGTAGTGATTTCTGAACCGGTCCTGGGACTTCTGATCCACCGTGTAAACTCAAGATTCAATTACTACTTGATGCAGTATAAAAATCTATATATGGGCACTTGAATCGATTGGCGGTAGCCCGGGTCACCGCAAAATATTGGTGGGCCGGGCATCGTTTAAGGTTTTTTTCTGGGAGCATCGCTGGTACTACCACCCTGTCCTGCCGGAGGGCGATGCTGGGAGCGATGACGACGACGACGATGTCGATCCCGCCAGCACGACCGTGACCGCCGGCCGTACCGAGAGAGCGCCTGGTGCGCCAAGGCCTCCAAGTGGTCTCGCTCCCAAAGACAAGGGGGTGGCCGCCCCGTAAGAAGCAGAACGTGCTGGGGAATGACCAAACCAGCATCCTGATGTACTTTCAAAACAAGCAATAAACAGCCGTTGCCACGCACAAATCCCCAGCAGCCTCCCTTGTTTATGGGTGTTTTCCGTGTGTTTTTTATTTCCATATTTGGCGTGCTTATCTGGCTCAGTGACATCTCCCGTCTTCATAGGCCTTCTGGTTTCGGAGTTATGGAGGTTTTGGCAACCCCGGGTCACGATGGTGACCCGGGACACCGCCAATCGATTCACTTGGACAAAGGTGGCCAGGCATTGGGTGCTGTCCACACCGACCGCAGTGGTCAATCGCATTAAATATGTTCAGTGTTCTTTTTCCATGAGTTTGCAGTGTAAATCGGCGTGAGCTGATGGGGGGGGGGGGGATGTTCACTCAAGGCCTTCTAATAGGCGCACTCGAGAACACAACTCGCGCCTTTAGCCTATAAGGCCGCGGTGCAGATTGTGGAGGCTTTACATGCGTTGGTACAGTGAGGGAAAAAAGTATTTGATCCCCTGCTGATTTTGTACGTTTGCCCACTGACAAAGAAATGATCAGTCTATAATTTTAATGGTACGTTTATTTGAACAGTGAGAGATTGAATAACAACAACAAAATCCAGAAACACGCATGTCAAAAATGTTATAAATTGATTTGCATTTTAATGAGGGAAAAAAGTATTTGACCCCTCTGCAAAACATGACTTAATACTTGGTGGCAAAACTTTTGTTGGCAATCACAGAGGTCAGACGTTTCTTGCAGTTGGCCACCAGGTTTGCACATATCTCAGGAGGGATTTTGTCCAACTCCTCTTTGCAGATCTTCTCCAAGTCATTAAGGTTTCGAGGCTGACGTTTGGCAACTGGAACCTTCAGCTCCCTCCACATATTTTCTATGGGATTACGGTCTGGAGACTGGCTAGGCCACTCCAGGACCTTAATGTGCTTCTTCTTGAGCCACTCCTTTGTTGCCTTGGCCGTGTGTTTTGGGTCATTGTCATGCTGGAATACCCATCCACGACCCATTTTCAATGCCCTGGCCGAGGGAAGGAGGTTCTCACCCAAGATTTGACGGTACATGGCCCCGTCCATCGTCCCTTTGATGCGGCAAAGTTGTCCTGTCCCCTTAGCAGAAAAACACCTCCAAAGCATAATGTTTCCACCTCCATGTTTGACGGTGGGGATGGTGTTCTTGGGGTCATAGGAAGCATTCCTCTTCCTCCAAACATGGCGAGTTGAGTTGATGCCAAAGAGCTCCATTTTGGTCTCATCTGACCATAACACTTTCACCCAGTTGTCAACTGAATCATTGAGATGTTCATTGGCAAACTTCAAACGGGCATGTATATGTGCTTTCTTGAGCAGGGGGACCATGCGGGCGCTGCAGGATTTCAGTCCTTCACGGCGTAGTGTGTTACCAATTGTTTTCTTGGTGGCTATGGTCCCAGCTGCCTTGAGATCATTGACAAGATCCTCCCGTGTAGTTCTGGGCTGATTCCTCACCGTTCTCATGATCATTGCAACTCTACGAGGTGAGATCTTGCATGGAGCCCCAGGCGAGGGAGATTGACAGTTCTTTTGTTTCTTCCATTTGCGAATAATCGCACCAATTGTTGTCACCTTCTCACCAAGCTGTTTGGCAATGGTTTTGTAGCCCATTCCAGCCTTGTGTAGGTCTACAATCTTGTCCCTGACATCCTTGGAGAGCTCTTTGGTCTTTGCCATGGTGGAGAGTTTGGAATCTGATTGATTGATTGCTTCTGTGGACAGGTGTCTTTTATACAGGTAACAAGCTGAGATTAGGAGCACTCCCTTTAAGAGTGTGCTCCTAATCTCAGCTCGTTACCTGTATAAAAGACACCTGGGAGCCAGAAATCTTTCTGATTGAGAGGGGGTCAAATACTTATTCCCTCATTAAAATGCAAATACATTTTAAACATTTTTTACATGCGTTTTTCTGGATTTTTTGGTTGTTATTCTGTCTCTCACTGTTCAAATAAACCTACCGTTTAAATTATAGACTGATCATTTATTTGTCAGTGGGCAAACGTACAAAATCAGCAGGGGATCAAATACTTTTTTCCCTCACTGTATATAATTAGCGCACCCCTTTTGGCGTTGTTCTCTGGTCTGGCACTGGCGAGACTGCCATGAAGAAGGCTGCCGTCTCTGGTGTAGGCCAATCAGTTTCAAAGACAATGCCATACATTTTCAGAGCATGTTTGTTTGCATATCCACAAGTACGTGTGGTTAATGCAAACTTTATTCCTTGCAAAATGTTTATATTTGATGTTTGAACATCTTCACACCACCTGTTTTATTGCCAGAAAGGGTAAAACCTATTCTTATCGTTTCATACTGAGGTGGGGGGATGTTCACTCAAGGCCTTTTAATGGGCGCTCGCGAACGTCCACTCGCGACTTTGGCCTACAGGGCCACGGTGAGGATTGTCGGGATGCTTTAAATGCGTTGATAAAATAATTATCGCGCCCCCAAGCCGTCGCAACACTCCTCCACGCGAACGGACATTAGATTTTGACCAAAAGGCTCTGGTGTAAGTAACGATGTCTATTTTCTTTTCAATAAAAATATATATTTAATTAACAAGAGCCCCGTTAAAAGGCACGAGCCGCAAAACAAGGGAGGGGGGTGACGGGGTGGGTGAGGGGCACAGACATTCCGCGGACGACCGAGGGCCGAACGTCAGTACCCCTGGGTTCTGTGATCGGGGGTAAGATTGGGGGTAAGATTTTGACTCACACAAGGGACTGTGAGCAGTGGGGAAGCGGTAGAGTTTTTATAATATGGGGAAGGGAAAGCGAGGGAAGAGGTGGGGGGGGGGGGGCTGATGGGGGGAGGTGAGGGGTACGATGTCTATTTTAAGAATTAATAGACACACACCGTGGTGGGGAAATACACTCACTGTGAGGTGAACATTATTGAGCTGAAACAGTGGCCGTGAGGCCCTTGGCTGTAACACTGCCGACCTTGTCCTTTGCGTGTCATCTACACTGGGTGCCTTCCCTGTCCTGTACATTGGCCATCAATAATTAAAGCCCATTTAATGGAAGCCATTCAATGCTGAATCCACATCTGACAATCTGTCAGCGCATCACATTTTTTTTTCCACATTACGAAAAAAACCCTCCATCAAAGTGATCTTCAGCCCAAGCATCCGCTTCACGTGCCCTCGCACGGTCATGAGCAGACACTGCTAAGTGTTTTTGCTGCCTGGCAGATACCCACAATTCTCTACAACAGTGCCGAGTGAGGTTTTATATATGTATGTACGTTGAACTTCTTTCGCACCGTACGAAACCAACCGTGCTCGTCGGAGGCGCGGGAAAAGAACAACAAACTACTCCCAAAAGGCAGTTCTAAAGAAATTCGTTTTCAATCTGGGTGATTTAAAAGTGCATATCTCTAGTGGCTTACTAATATCGGAGGGAAGAGCGTTCCAGACGGCCCGTGACCACCGTTTTTGTTCGATGGCCAGCCAAAAGCCGCTGCGAGTTTGACCGGAGCCCGCGTGATGGTGCATGCTCCTTGACGAGATCTATATTACATTCAATATACACACACCGTTTCATATTTTATATGCTCACAGGGCCCATTGCTAATATGAGCCAATAATGTATGTTTGTGTGTAACGCATGTGACGTCACTCCACGTCGACCAGCCTCCCTCATTAATAATCGTGACCAGGTGACGTCTTCCAAATGGACCCCCCCCCCCTCATTAATAATCATGCGTGGGTGACGTCACTCCACATGGGGGTGGGGGCGCCTCGTCCACCCTCCTCAGCGTCAACTTACAACCCTCACTACAAAGGAGGAACCCTCACGTCATCACGTGATCTCCGTAACGCTGTTGTTGAGACATAGAAGTACAAATGACGTCATGAAGAACAAGGGATTATAATCTTTAAATGATATAGGTCTGTGTCACCGCTGCCTTAAAAATTGCACGCGCATTGATGCAATGAATATCACGTCGCGGTCTGATTTTCACTCGCAAGTTTCAGATTTACTGCAATACACCCGTCCTTGGACGGGCAAAAGGCTAGTAGGTTGAATATTCTTCTGTCCATGACGACTGTAAAGAATGGCTTAAAGAGATCTGACTGCTGATGACACCCAGAAGGCCGAAACCTGTCCAGGAGGAGCCGGTAGGATGCGCTGCCATGATGCTGCCGTTCACTGGATTCAAATTCCGAGTGGCGACGCCATGCGATTGCTTGGTTTCATTCAGAGTTGAGCTCATGGCCAATTTACCCAGAATATGCCCAATCTCGCCAGATCTCTGACGCAAAGCAGGTTTGAGGCTGGATAGTACTTGGATGTGCGACCACCACCATGCACGACAGGTGTTGCAGGTTGCCCCTGGGCTACGTTGTCAGCAGACAGCAGATCGCCCCCTGCCTTCAGGCCGCACTGCCCAGTGGACATTTGAACCTCGTGGCAGGACCCCGGGGTCCCAAAAGCCCCCGGCTCTCGCATAAACTGCGTTGCGACGTCATGCCATGTCTGTTGAAGGCGAACGACGCGGCGATCTGTTCCTCTCGACGAGCTCCACGCGATGCGCTCATCAGAGTTTCAAAGTTTGGTTTCTTCTGCGCATTCGTCCTCACTGCTGCGCTTGGACTGCGCGACAACAGAACGATCCGCGCCAGGTGGGTCGCGGCGTGGGACGGAGTCGCCAAAAATAAATTAATTAATTACGATTTTGACTTCCGTTTATATGGGACCCCCGGGGTCCCGCCATAAAGTTCATTTGACGTTACGTGAATATCCAGCCAAGCCCTAGATTGAAAGCTTTCTAGTCGTAAGCAGCCGGCTAACTATATCCTGAATGTTAACAGCCTTACATGAGCATCTGGTGCTGTGTGTAAACATCAGCCCTGTACAGACAAAGGTGGCCGGGCGTGGTGCTGGCCACCCACCACCCCCTCGTGTGCCGTGCTACTCGCTAACAGCACTTGCCCCAATAGCCTTGTGAAGGCTACAAGGGGGATCGTTGTCTTTGTGTTGTGTCTGTGTGTCGGTAGCAGCAGTAGAGCGGTGAGAGTGCCGCGCTACGAACCCGGCGACCCTTGTTCGATTCCCGCTCACAGTCAACACGAGTGGTGATCATCGGAACGGGTCCTGAGACTCCCTTAGGTCAACTCAGCCTCAAATGCGTACCTGGTGAAATGTGTAAAAAAAAACAACCGAACTTCGCCACTAGGCAGACAAACGCGGTCGGCCGTGGGGCTGGCCACCCACCACCCCCTCGTGTGCCGTGTGGCCCTTCATAGGCGCTACTTGCGAACAGCACTTGCCCCAACAGCCGGGTAAGGTTACACGCAGTGCCGGATTATCCTAGTAGCAAAAGTAGCTACACATGTAGCTACGGGCCCCGCACTTTGAAGGTCCCCGCGCTAAATGCTTTCAAGCTACCAATTCCGGTTGAGTGATTCTGCACTGGCTCTATTACTATAGTACTCGTTCTTGTTGCCCGGTTCTCTGACTTTGACATGCTAATCTTCTCATTGGCACAGCCCCTGGTTGCTGGAGCCGTCTCACAATCTCTAATATCTACGTACAAATTCCATCTCTAGCTCTGCCCACTTACCCTTGGGTTGAGCCCACCTAAAGCCTCGATAACCTCTTGTTGCAGCAGCTCTTTCTGCTTCGTCAACAGTTCTCCCGCCGTGTTTGTCTCACCTGATGACGGTTGCTTGTGTTGCGCTCGAAACGTCGTGATCTATAAATTTTCTATCTACGTGACTTTTACCGAAAGAACCAAAGAGTACTATAGTGCTATACTGCCTTCAACCTTTATGGACGACTGTTTAAGTATAGCGATTTGTCATATTATCTGGCTGTATAGCAAATGAAAAAAAATACATTGGCTTTACTATGCAAGTAAAAAATGTGTTCTAATAAAATGTTTTTTAGGGCCCCTTTATAACATCTGCTACAGGCCCCGCACTAGCTTAATCCGAAACTGGCTACACGGGGGGGTCTTTGCGTGTACCTGACCCAGGCCCCACACACAGCCCAGCTTCCACGTGTCCATGTGTTATTTTGCAAGGGGTTGGGGTAATTATGAGGTGGGTGTTTAGTGATAATTATCCATATGTGGATTAATCATTATAATAAATTATTACTCCGTGGCATTTTTCCAGCGCTGAGTGCTTTTTGTTCCGTTGCAAACCACACAAAAAAATCAAAAGCACAAAGCATCCCAAAATTACTGTGGTGTTAAAATAATTTGCACGTATTTTCACCATTGTCGCTTCGGGAGAAAAGCGAGCAAAGCCCCTGGCGCGTTTCAGACAGAGGCACGTGGTAGTTAAACACACCAACCCATAATTTGCCGAGGGCTTTCTCAAACAGTGGTTTACAGATAACACTGCCACTCACTTGTCGAGACCGACGCAAGCTCCGCCATCAACCGCGTTCACGTTTGGCCCATTCGACAGCGGTGGACACGGTGTACTTCTTGCAAAATAAATGTACTTACTGTTTTTATTTTATTTTACTTGGGTGCGTAAGTAGTGCATGCGTAACACACAAGGAGCGGGGTGGGGCTTGAAATGCGTTGGCATTTTAGATTCGCTGCATGAAAGTCAAATTGTCGTCGATCAGCGTAAAAAAAAACCTCACGTGCACGCTTAGATTGAAATAAAATGACGAATCTGTGTTAGTTTTCATCACGCGTTATCATTTCGCTGCCTGTTCTGGTGAACACTTTGCCACCAGATATCCGAAGATGACATGCAAACCGCAAGGGAGTTTAACACGTAGGCTTTCGCGATTACTGATCTATTATATAATTGCAATACCCCCCACCCACCTCCGCCTCTGATCTCGAAACCTGATGGGGGTTCAACAACGAAGACGTCGTCCTGCATTATTTAAGACCGGAAGCAGCTGGATGGCTTCACTATTCTGGCAAATCGCCCGAAGATGCTGGATGTAATTACCAGCGAAACGTCGTACTCAAATTGTAAATGTTGTGGATTCACTCTTCAAACACACGGGTGGGCTGAAGACGTAACTAATTGGCGTTTTGTTAACGTGACACATTTTTATTCTGGTTAGCCGTGTCGGGTGAAGGAGGGTTGCAACACATTTATAATAACGCGATCTAACCCAAAAACCTTTATTATTATCTCTATACTGTATATATAACAGGAAAAGTTGTGAAATTGTGTATCTGTTCAAAATGTTTAGCGTACTTCCCGACATGCAACAAACTTGAAATTTGCCATGTGGGTACTTTCCAGACTGTACACCATGCAAAAATTATAAAAATACACTTTTGTGGGTTTTTTTTGGGGGGGGGGGGGAGCTCAATAATGCATATATTTTTTGCACGGCAAGTAAGCTGTAACGTCAAATCTGTCACGTGACCCGCGCATGTGGAAGCGTACGCATTGTAGTGGAGTGGTTAGCGCGCTGACGATTATTTCAACCGCTCCTGGGCCACCCCTAGGTAACTCAGCCTCAAACGAGTAACTGTTGTGGTGTGTGAACATCGCCATTGGGGAGATAAAGGCGGCCGCGCGTGTTGGATCCAAGTCCCGGGTAGTACAGCTGGTGTATTATAAACCGCAAGGGAGTTGCCACGTTTTACTGCCAACGTCAGCCACCGACCAAGAACTCAACAATGTCCCTCGCCACCGACTGGGATCGCGCTGCTACCTTTCACCATCCTAGAATCTCACCCAGAACCGGAAGAACACCGCTGATCGAACAGAGTGAAGCAACGACGATGTTGGGAACAAACACCTCCTCGTTCCAGACCCAAACATCGCACCTCCTGGCTTTGACATTCCTCGCAGACACCGGTGGAAGCATCCACCGCGTCTGAACATCAACAGGCCGATTGCGCACCATCTCATTCACGAATGGAAAATGATAGCCACAGTAGCGCGATTGTGGGTCCATGCAACCCAAACCACGGACCACAGAGTAAACCACGGTAGTCTCTGCGCCTTCAATGGAAGAACAACAAACATACACACCAGCTCTCTCCCCAAGTCATCTCATGGCAAGTAGACCTCCACGTTGGGTTTCGCCTCCTGAACATATTGCTGCCATGCACACAAAAATAGGATAGAGGGTGAATTAAAATGTCGAACACATTCTAAAGGCAAGCCCCATGGAGAAGGCCATAATGCATTCGGTGGTTGTTTGGTGATAAGATTAACGTTAAATCTACACGTAGAGTGCGGGTAATGGACTATGAATTTGTTGAAATTACTCCGTGCCTCCCTCCTCCTCGTCCTGTTGTCAGTTGATTTGTTTTGCCCGATACCCAGTCGTGTAAACACGTGCAGGCCCTTTACTACATAGAGCAGCACAGATTTCCATGCAATGGAACCCTAAATTATAGGCTTGGGGTAGTTTTTGTTTGTAACGCTGTATTGGCAGTGTAAACATGTACTGTATATATAAATTAGTGACATGTTGGGCTTCTTATGTGCAATGAAGTAGGGTCATTGCCTAAAACATCTACTTTAATGATTAAAATATATATTTTTAGAAATGTCGCTGATGAACGCGTTTGTTAAAGCGCCGAATCTGAGCACGTTGCATATATAATATTCAAAGCTAAAGATCCCCCGTGTAGCCTGAACAGACTGTTGGGGCAAGTACTGTTAGCGAGCACCTATAAAGGCCGGCACGGCACACGAAGGGATGGCTGGCCAACACCACGCCCGGCCGCCTTTGTCTCCCAAGTGGCGATGCTTACAACACCGCACAAGGTACTCATTTGAGGCTGAGTCGACCTTCGGAACGCCCCAGTAAACCGGTTCAGATAATCCTCACTGTGTGTTGGCCGTGAGCGGGAATCAAACTCGGGACGCCGGGTTCCTAGCGCAGCGCGCTAACCGCCACACTACCGCTCCCCTACATATAATATGCACACACACGCGCGCATATATGCACTGTATCTGTTCCTCGTGCAATCATTACGATAATTGCTTCCCGTCACACACGCGTGGTATCAGCACTCGTGCGTGCGTACGAGACGTGAGCTCTGTCGGCGAGCGAGAGCATCTCGGACTGATTGGCGTGAGCTGCGGTAGAAGCGACACGTGCGTCGCGTTCGTCGCGATCCATGCGACCTGCACCCCGGTGGGGGATGGCATCCCCCCCCACCTCCTCGCTAGGGGAGCCACGTGCAATATTAAATAAAAAGGCAGCGGCAACTCTGGCCCCGAATCGGCCAATAGATTTACGGGGCCAGGTTTCATGCCTGCGTAATTATTTATGAATGGCCGAATATTCACCCGTTCCCCGGCGTAGCGGGCATGAATAGTTTATAGCGGTAATTTGGTTGGTTACGATGAGGTGCAGCAGCAGCAGCAGGAGGAGAAGCAGCGGCGGAGTGGCAGTGGATGGGGAAAAAAATAATTCGGCGCGCCAACGCCGCGAAGGAGGAGGGACGCGATCCGAGCCGTGAGCCCGAGCCGCTGGGACAAATCGAGCGAGACTCAAGGCACCGGGAGGCGCGCCACTTGCACCTGTAAATACGGACATTTGCCTCCAGCAAGCCCCTGTTACGCGGTCCCGTGGCCATGAATTACGCGAGCCCCCCAAGGCGAGCGGGGTTGGGCCACCCTTCCGTCGTGATGTTTATTCACAGTTTTGCTCGCCGCTCCAATGTGACGTGGAGGAGCGACCCGATTTTCCGGCGATGTTACGCCGCACAGACCGCGCGCGTATCCTACTCGCTCTCCAGCTAAGATGACATTCATGCACAATGGGCCCACATCAATTCATCAACTTGCTGTCCCTCTCGAGCGAATGGTCAATGATGCAGGGCTCCCATTAATCTTCACATTAAACTCACATTAAATTCCGCTCACGACGCTCACGTTACTGCTCGCATCGTCGAGACGACCACGCCGCGTGCTCGGCTACACTTTGCAGGGACCTACAGAGCTGCCGGGCCGCCAGACAAATGAAGACAACCACCGCCCTCGGGCAGGCTGTCGTTACGCCATGTAAATTGTTTGGCCTGGTTTTTTTTTGTCGGGGGGGGGGGGGAGGGATTAGTTGCGCGCGGTGTCAGCTCCACTGACGCCTCGGGGAAGAATGATTGATACATTTAAATAATGCATGCAGCTGGGCCTGACGCCTTACAGACAGCGCTCGCTCCGATGGCTCTCTCTCTCTCTCTCTGCCTGTCCCTTGTGAAACTGAGCGATGCGTGCCGGTGAACCGACAACCAAAGCAGGCGGCCTTTGCTTAAAGTCCTTTCCCCCCCCCCCCCAGCCACCGTTTCAGACCTGCGAGCAGCCACTCAGCCGCTTAGTCAAGTGGAACGGCGGCGACTGGCTGGCGATGAATGACGTGCGTCAGTCAGTGTGGGAGGCATTCATCAAATCTTACAAGTATGTGTGTGTTTTTTAATATATATATAAAAATCACGGCGGTGCGCCCATGCAATTGTTACGTGTAGAGCACATGGCTCAAGTCTAGTACAGGTGAAGCACACGTGACTCAGGTCTTGTACAGGTGAAGCACACGTGACTCAGGTCTAATACAGGTGAAGCACACGTGACTCAGGTCTAGTACAGGTGAAGCACACGTGACTCAGGTCTAGTACAGGTGAAGCACACGTGACTCAGGTCTAGTACAGGTGGAGCACACGTGACTCAGGTCTAGTACAGGTGAAGCACACGTGGCCCAGGTCTAGTACAGGTGAAGCGCACGTGGCCCAGGTCTAGTACAGGTGATGCACACGTGGCCCAGGTCTAGTACAGGTGATGCACACGTGACTCAGGTCTAGTACAGGTGAAGCACACGTGGCCCAGGTCTAGTACAGGTGAAGCACACGTGACTCAGGTCGTGTACAGGTGAAGCACACGTGACTCAGGTCTAATACAGGTGAAGCACACGTGACTCAGGTCTAGTACAGGTGAAGCACACGTGACTCAGGTCTAGTACAGGTGAAGCACACGTGGCTCAGGTCTAGTACAGGTGAAGCACACGTGACTCAGGTCTAGTACAGGTGAAGCACACGTGACTCAGGTCTAGTACAGGTGACGCACACGTGACTCAGGTTGAGTACAGGTGTAGAGGAGTAGTGGGAGGAAGTGAGGGCATCGGCAGGAAAGAGCTGGATGACGTCATAGGGTGACGTCATGTTACCCAGAGGGGAGGGATATTTAAGGGGGACCCCGGGCCGAGGGGCGGGGTCGTTGTGGGGAGCCGAGGGAACGGAGGTCTCGAGGGAATGGAAAACACACCGCTCGGCACCGAGACCCTAGGCCCAAGAAAAAGTAGGATTAGTGGGGAGCTTAGGTGAGGATAGGCCGAGGAGTTAGGCGGGTACCCGGACGGTCCACGGGAAGGACCAAGTGTAGAAGTACCTACCTCTGGTGTGATCCGGTGATACTGTACGTGAGTGTAGTAGTTAATAAACTGGCAATAGCCCTTACAAAGAATCTCGTCTCCGTGTGAGTTTACATCACTACACAGGTGAAGCATGCGTGGCTCAGATCTAGTACAGGTGGAGAACATGGCTCAGGTCTAGTACAGGTGGGGCACATGGCTCAGGTCTCGCACAGGTGGAGTCCAGAGAACCCTGGGAACTCCAGGTCTCTAAACCTTGAGACTCTGAGTTTCCCAGCCTCACTTGCCCCCAATGTCCCAGCACACACACTGTACATTCCAAGGTTGCATTTCACAATTTTATATTTTAAAATTGCACATGAATTATGCAAAGGCAGGGGATTCTTTTTTCAAAATTGTGGCATCACCGAGGTCCCAACATATGAATCATTGATGGGCAACATGCAATGTGGGAAATATTCTACAAACCCGACGATATTTAATATTTAATTCTTTACAAGTGTAGTTAAGTCACCAAAACGAACAATTTCCCTAAAATACACGTGCCTAATGCACAGACCTCAAGTCTTGACTGTCGAAAAGATTAGGTTAAAATACAAATTCCCCCTATTTCACAGTCTATGAATTATTGGTGCTGATATAGTAAATAATCGATATGTATTATAGAAAGAGAGAGGTCCGCAGAGTTAGGGCAATTTTTGGCGCCAGCTCTAAACTAAACTGATATATTTATTCATTTGTTTTTCCAGGTACGGCCCACTGAGCTATACAGCTCTTTTTTTAAGAAGCGGCCTGGCTATCACAAATGATAGCTCAACGAAGGTGGCTTATCACGTGGAAATCTACACCAGCCAAATACTCTAAACGCATGTTTCTAAATGTGAAAGGAAAACCCGGAGTACCCAGAGAAAAATCCCTACGGCCACGGCAAAGAAAGACACGCAACCTCCAAATATACAGCAGACGTCAGAGTCAGGATCGAACCCACGACCTCGTGTATACCAGGCGAGGTAATTAGCATATCGCCACTGTGGCGCCCCATATATATAGAGGACCGCAGAGCTTTGGGAAATTGTTGGCGCTGGCTCTAAACAAAACTTTTTTTCCCAGGTAAGGCCGACTGAGCTATACAATTTTTTCTCAGAAACGACCTGGCCACAAATGATAGCTCAACCAAGTCGCTTATCACGTGGACATTTACAGCAGCCAAATACTCTAAACGCGTGACGTTGTTTCTAAATGTGGAGGAGCACCCAGAGAAAAATCCACACGACCGCGGGGAGAGAGACACGGAAACACCAAATATCCAGATGGCAGGCTCGGGATCTAATCCACGACCTCCTCTATGCCAGGCGAGGTATTTAAAATGGACATATACTGTATGCAGGACGGACAACAGTGGAGACATTAAAAATGCGTTGTTCGGAAAAATGGAAGTAACCGGAGAGAAATAAAGACCTGACAGAGAATGGCTTGACGATAAGAGATTTGTGCCAGAAGGATGTGGCGCTACTTGAGCAAATTGTCGCAAGGCGGAGAAAAGTGGAAGCAAATGACGAATTGTGCAGTGGACACCTAAAAAGGCCATGGATCTGCCCATGGATCGTGGTGGTGGTGATGCACAGGCGGTAAGGGATGGACGCGTGGGTGCATAGGGTGACCACCATCTGATCGTCGACCTCAGTGTCAACGGTCTGCTCCATTGCTCTGAGCCGATGTCAACAGTCGGATGTTTTTTGTTGCTGCACGCGTGGTGTCCGTACCGCGCGTGGCGTGCGACACGGCACGGATTACGAACGACGGGACGTGGAGCGGCTGTGCAACGCGAACCACCACAACGCGGCACGGAGCACAGCCTAATCCCAACCGTCGTTGTTTTTTTTTTCTCACCTGCTGTTTACAGTCCCGAATCGATGGTTGGAAGTCCACATTCATCTGGCAGGGGTAAGTCTCTGCATAGCAAAGTCACTGTTGACGGCTTCCCCAACAAGCCGGTACTTGTTTTATAGACCCCGGAGGGATGATGGGCTAAGTCCGAGGCTCCATCAGTGCAGAGTTTTGCCTGATTAAAACAAATGTTCCCGTTAAACATATGCGATATGTTATCTCCCTCGCCTGGTATGCAGGAGGTCGTGGGTTCGATCCCGACCCTGACGCCTGCTGTATATTTGAAGTTTGCGCTGTATCTCTCTCTCTCCCCGTGGTCGAGTGGACTTTTTCCGGGTCCTCCGGTTTTTCCCTCCACGTTGAGAATCAACATCACGCGTTGAGAGTATTTGCCTGCGATACATTTCCACGTGCTACTTCATTCGGCTAACATTTGTGGTCAGGTCGCTTCTGAAAAAAAGTTATATAGCTCAGTAGGCCTTACCTGGTAAAACAAAAAATAGTTTAGTTTTAGTTTGATCCAAAAGACATATATCTTAGGCTATCGCATCCAAAACACTGTTTTTTTTTCAGATTGTACTTGTTGGTCAGTATGATGTCCGACGTTTTACTCCGCGGGTTGGGAGCTTCTTCAGCAAACGACGTTCAGGTTCACTTCTTGAGAACTGAGAGTTACATAGGAAGGACCTACGTCCGAGGGCTGAGCACGTCATTTATTCTCGACGTTAAGAGACGCGGAATTTTGCCTGGCTGGCTGCCCTTTCGACTGCTTTATCATTTCACACGACTCAGAATACACTAAGACAAAGATCCCCCTTATAGCCTGAACAGATTTCGATTTAAAGCTTTCATGACTGCAGGGATTCATCTTCTGGGTTCTTTCGGTAGAGTCACATAGAATGGAGATAAAATAATAATAACAGAATAACATTCTCACGACGTTTCGGCCACAACACAAGTAGCCTTCCTCAGGTGAAGAAACAGGACTGTCCGGAAGACAGCGCTTGAGTGAACCCTGCCAAGCCTGGAAGCGTCTTTTAAGCTGTGTGGGAGGAACAGAGCGCCTTGACAAAGGAGTTAACATAAATTAGCATGTAACTGGGGGATTAGCATGATGTTGGTGTGAAGGATGAGCACCACGGAGAGCGACGAGCTCGGACCGGAGGAGGGGGGAGAGGAGTTTACATATAAATTAACATGTAACTGGGGGATTAGCATCATGGCAGGGTTCACTCAAGCGCTGTCTTCCGGACAGTCCTGTTTCTTCACCTGAGGAAGGTTACTTGTGTTGTGGCCGAAACGTCGTCAGAATTGTATTCTGTTATTATTATTTTTATTATTTCATCTCCATTCTACGTGACTTTACCGAAAGAACCCAGAAGCCTGAACAGACTTTTGGTGCAAGTGATGTTAGCGAGCAACTATGAAGGGCAACCACGGCAGACGAGAGGGTGGGTGGCCAGCACCACGCCCGGCCGCCTTTGTCTCTCTAGTGGCGATGTCTGAATATACAAAGATCCCCCGTATAGCCTTAACATACTGTTGGGGCAAGTGCTGTTATCGAGCAACTATGAAGGCCGGCACGCAACAGGTGCGGGTGGGTGGCCAGCACCACGCCCGACCACCTTCGTCCCCCCAGTGACGATGTTTACACACCACACCAGGCACTAATGTTTGAGGCTGAGTCGACCTTGGGGAGATCCAGGACCGGTTCAGATAATCGTCACCGGTGGTGGCCGTGAGCGGGAATCGAACTTTTGTCGCCGGCTTCGTAGCGCCGCTCGCTAACCGCTGCGCCACCGCTCCCACACATACACACACATAGTGCGTACTGTACCGCGCGATGTGTGATACGCTAACTGCACTTCGCCCACAGTAGTTGGCGAAGTCTTCTTTTTTTTTACGGGAGGAGAGCATTTTTTTTTAATGCAAAAAGCGTACGTAGCCTTTCGGAGGCGCTGAGTCAGAGCCCCCCTCCTCTCAGAGGCAGTGAAGATTCTTCATGGCCAGGAAATGAAAGCGGTGACTCGATAGCAGGTCCAGCATTGCCCCCACCTCCCTCCTCCTGCTACCCCCCCCCTTTTCTCTTGCTCCCCCCTCCCTCCCTGCTCCAGAAGCAGCACATGCCTTCAATCTGCGACCGGTCTGAGTGCACAATTCAAAGGTTAATAGAAGCCATTTCCGCAAACTTGCCACGTGACAAAGGCATGTCACTAAAAAAAAGTGTCCCATTTACAAAAAAAACTAATCTCGGTGTCAGTCACGAGCCCGCTGTCGAGCAATTCAGAATTGGCAGAGCCAGGCAGGGAGCAAGGGGGAGCGAGGCGCCACACGGCGCTTCATCATCCGCTCGAGAGAGAGAAAGAGAGTGGGCCAAGGAGGGCAAATCAGTGGCGAGATTATTTTCTGATGCTGCTGTCCCACGCTCAAGCACCGGTTATGTTGACAATTTCACAACAAAAAGACGTCTGCGGGAAAATGCACGGGGCGTTTCGGATTGTTTTAGGCTGCCACTGCTTGCTGCTGCTGCTGCTACTGCACGGTTTGATATTTTGAGAGTTGGGAACCGTAGTTGAAAAAAAACTTAGTTTTTTTATCATATAAACAAGACAAACAAAGGCGGAAAACATGCAGCATATCCGTGTAATTTACTTGACAAAGATTCTCCCTGTAGCATATAGACTGTTTTTTTGGGGGGGGAGGGGGTGTGGGTAATGCTATTATTTGTAAGCAGCTGGCACGACCGACACTGCAGACCACCGCTCCGGGTAACCGTTTACTCGCTTGACGAAGCCGCGTGTGCACCGACGGAGCCGGGCGAGATTTCTGCAGCGGCGCGCTGGGGGCATCTTCGCAGCCAGCGGACATCGCTCACCGCGCCACCGAGGGGGCACCGCTCGGGAATGAACCCGGCGGGACGAGCGAGCGACGGCGCCAAGCACGTCCCAGCGCGGGCAGCGGAGCGGGGGGAAAGCGGACGCGGACGTTGGGAGGAGAAGAGGGAAGGGGGTGCGGACGTGGGAGAGTCTAACGGCCGGGCAGCTCTGTGATGCTCGCGCGCGATTGCAAAGTCATAGTGGACACTTTTTTTGTGTGTGTGTTTAAAGTGCAGTGAGAGCTGAAGCCCAACACAGGCCGTGCCTGACTGAGAGCCCAGCGGCGACCCCATTCCTCTTACCCTTACCCACGTGGCGTGCCACGTTCTGGTGCCTGGCTCGCCTCTCACCTGTTCTGTGCCAAATTCTGGTGCCTGGTTCGCCTCTCACGTGTTCTGTTACAAATTCCGGTAACTGAATCACCTCTCACCTGCTCCGTGCCAGGTTGTGACCGGTTCCTGCTCGGGCAGCATGGCCGAGTGCAGGTGCGTGTGATCGAGGTGTGATCTATCGCCCTGGCAAAAATACAGACATCAGCAGCGGCAGCAGCGGCGGCAGTGTATTATCATATAGAGTAGATCATGGCACATGAATTATCACAACTGAAAAGATAAATGAGCGCAATTCATTTTGCATTTTCTTTTCGCTCGGCTTCTCCTGCAGGGCTTTTGACTCATCTGTCACGTGTTATTGGTAATGTATTTCTTTTGGTTTGTCTCTCGCCTTTTGCTTTGCACACAACTTGAAGCGATGGCCCTTCAGCAGCGCACGGGCACCGCCATTAACCTTTGTAGTTGATGCAAAGCGACGTTGTGCGCAACTTTGCTGGAAAACCTAAATTTGACCTTTCATCTAAAACAAAACAAAAATCACTCCAACGCACGCACTAATAAATGTTGATATTTGCATGATGCAGTGGCATCAGATTGGAAACCGGTGTGTTTCGGCTCTCTGATGTGAGTTAAAAAATTGATTTTAATAATAATCACTAAAAACGGAATAATTTAGTTCCTGAAAAAGGTCCCCTAAAGGGGCGGTGAAACGTCGGACATTACGCTGAACAGCACGCGGCACGACCCGAAAAACACGTCGATCATTCAGTTGCACAGCAGTACAACCGCGAGAACCTCAAGGGATGGGTGCGCGATTCAACCAACACGGGGGCATGAACACACGCTCTGTGGCGTTGTGGACACTGCTCCACTTCGATTATAGCGCTTAGCGAGAATTACCTTCCTGTGTTCCTCCAATTAGCACGGTCGGCTACGTATGGTGTGAAAGAAGTTCAACATACATACACTATATTATACACAACAATACACACTACACTATATACTACACTATAAACACTACACCACCATACCAAATTTAAAACTGATTTCTTTAAAACTGCTTATAGTAAAGTATTAAAGCTTTCGTGACTGCATAAAATTACTCATTGTTTTTTTCGGTAAAGTCACGTTTGTAGAAATACAATAAAATTATATTAAAACAAAAAACAATCACGATGTTTCGATCACAACGCAAGCGATCTTCATCAGGTGTCAAGAACAAATCACGGAGGTAAATACAACAAAAAGATGAGAGACGAGAATTCAACAAACCTGAAAAAACATGTGATGCACATCCAGTCAGGCCAACAACACAGTTAGACACTTCCTGGCGGACCACGAATTTCAGAAGAGTGTTAAATTTCGTGTTCAAGGTGGTCCTTTTTTGAGCTGCCGTTTTGTATGTGTAAGATGTGCGTGTTTGAGCTACCGCTCTCGCTCTGGCCCCTCCCCCCCTCCAACCGTATTTCCTATTTAAGCTTCTGTTCTTCCCCCCCCCCCCTCTCTCTGCCTCCCTGTCCGTCTTTCCTCCCTCCTTACCTCTTGGTGGACTTGTATATGTATTTCTACTGACCGTGTACCTCGTATTTTTCATTCTATCTATGCTGGTATGTGCAATCCAAAGGTTGAACACGAAATTTAACACTCTTCTGAAATTCGTGGTCCGCCAGGAAGTGTCTAACTGTGTTGTTGGCCTGACTGGATGTGCTTCACATAATGTTTTTTCAGGCTTGTTAAATTCTCGTCTCTCATCTTTTTGTTGTATTTACCTCCGTGATTTGTTCTTGACACCTGATGAAGATCGCTTGCGTTGTGATCGAAACGTCCTGATTGTTTTTTTTTTATATAATTTTATTGTATTTCTACAAACGTGACTTTACTGCTTATAGTGTTCAGTTTGTTGTCCTTCCCCACACCTCTGATTAGCACGGTTGGCTACGTACGGTGCAAAAGAAGTTCAACACACACACGTGATGGCAGCAGAAATGTGGGCCCAGGAGCTCGCTGCCAACATCGAGGTCTGCTGCTGGTGGCCACGACGAGAGGGCTTCAGCAGAGACAGATAGTTTGTGCAGTTTTGCCATTCTTCCGTTGAAAGAGCGCAGACTGCAAGTGTTTTTACTCTATGGGCCATAGATTGGATTGCGTGGCTATAATCGCACTCCCCCGTGGCTTGTCTTTAATGTACAGTATCTCTATGGGTCTCTGTATCTCTATGGGTCGCTGTGGGGTTCACAATATAGTCCATAGTTTGCGTTACATGGCCACAATCTGCGGCTTGCGCCTTGAGTTTTCCTCAGATAACGCAACACAAATCCACCCGTAAATGACCACATCTCATCGATGCTTCAAGATCCTCCACGTGCTCGCCCTTACCTAATTCTCATCTCACTCTTCTCCCCTCTCATCTCACTCTACTCCCCTCCACGCACTCTCCTACCTCGCCCCTCTCATCTCACTCCACTCCCCTCTCATCTCACTCTACTCCCCTCCACGCACTCTCCTACCTCTCCCCTCTCATCTCACTCCACTCCCCTCCACGCACTCTCCTACCTCTCCCTCTCATCTCACTCCACTCCCCTCCACACACTCCCCTACCTCTCCCCTCTCATCTCACTCCACTCCCCCCCCCCCACACACTCCCCTACCTCTCCCTCTCATCTCACTCTATTCCCCTCCACCCACAATCCGCTCCAGCAACCAAGGCGTTCTGTCGAGGCCCCAAGTCAACCTTAGCTGAGCGGCAGACCGAACATTCTCTTCTGCTCTTCGCACAACTCTGAAACTTTCCTTCCCCAAGCCATCCGTGCCGTGCCCTCCCTGCCCCATGTTCAAGTCAAGGTACAAGACGTTCCCTCTTTCCCACGACTGACAGTCTTTCTCCACGCAACGCAAGATACCCGCTCTATCTGTACAGCTCCGGAGCCGCATGCGGCTCTTTAAGGAACTGGCTTACCGGCTCCCGACAACGATAATTGCAAAGCAAAAAAAAGAAAGCCTCCTAATTATTTTCGATAAACGGTGAACGTGGCAAAACCCAATCGTGATTTTGTGATGCGGCGTTACAAATCATTGTGCGTGTGCTGTGCTTAAAATAGTGATTACAAAAAATGGATATGGTTTGACGTTATTCATTAAGTAGCGTCGTCCTGTGTCCACACGCATTGCGTCTCTCGAAATAATGATTTTTACCGAATTCGCATGAAATGGCCCTTTTTTATATTTTTCTTGCCGACCCCCGCCCCTCTCGCCTGGTCGAGACGCCCGGCAAATTGTTTGTTGTTGTTGTTTGCTGCATCGTAAAAAAAACAATCAACAACAGCGACCACAGTGCTCCTGAGAGGAGATGCACCACCACTCCAGTCTCGTCCATTTCACCATCCAAGGAGATAATGGAACGGCCACGGCACCTTCGGGACCTACCGTGGAGGATCTGCCTCCTCAACATGTAATCTACGCTGAACTTCTTTCGCACCGCACGTAGCCAACACGTGGACAGGCGCGCGATATTCTCTGTCCCATCAATAGGCTCCGCCACCCCCCACACACGGCTTTGGCTACTTAACACGGGCACCCCATGGCTCAGGGCCCTTACCAAACTTCAAAATCGTTCCCACGTATGTAAGCTATAAACTATATTTTATTTTACCAGGTAAGGCCCACTGAGCTGTGTAGATCTTCTTTCAGAAGCGACCTGGCCATCAAAAACGATAGCTCAACGGTGTTGGCTTTTTCGCGTGGAACATTACAGCAGCCAAATTCTCTCAACGCGTGGTGATGTTGAATTCTAAATGTCGAGGCAAAAACCGGAGGATCTGGAGAAAAAAATCCACCCGACCACAGAGTGAACATGCAAACTCCAAATACACAGCAGGCGTCAAGGTCGGGATTGAACCCACGACCTCCTGCATACCAGGCGAGGGTGTTAACATCTCGCCATCATTGCAAACAGAGCCCCGGAGCCCCATGAAATGAAGGCTTCCCCGCTGCCCTCCTGCTGCCCTCCTGCTGCCCGACTTGCGCGCGATTGGTCGTCTCGCAGTGGCCACTCCCCGCCTCCTCCTGCGGGGGGAGGGGTCACTGCGCCCCCCCCCCCCCCCCCCCCGTGGTGCCGCCGCTGTTGCTGCAACATGCACACTCGACCCATCGTGCGTGTATGTGTGTGCGTGTGTGTGTGTGCGTGTGTGTGTGTGTCTTTGTGTGTATGTACGTGTGTGTGTGCGTGTCTTTGTGTGTATGTACGTGTGTGTGTGCGTGTCTTTGTGTGTGTGTGTGTGCGTGTGTGTGTGTGTGCGTGTGTGTGTGTGCGTGTCTTTGTGTGTGTATGTACGTGTGTGTGTGTGCGTGTCTGTGTGTGTATGTACGTGTGTGTGTGCGTGTCTTTGTGTGTGTGTGTGCGTGTGTGTGTGTGCGTGTGTGTGTGTGCGTGTCTTTGTGTGTGTATGTACGTGTGTGTGTGTGTGTGCGTGTCTTTGTGTGTGTATGTACGTGTGTGCGTGTGTGTGCGTGTGTGTGTGCGCGTGTGTGTGTGCGTGTGTGCGCGTGTGTGCGTGTGTGTGCGCGTGTGGGTGTGTGTGTCCGTGTGTGCGCGTGTGTGTGTGCGTGTGTGTGCGTGTGTGTGTGCGTGTGGGGAGCGGTCGTGTAGCGGTTAGCGCTCCGCTCCGCTACGAACCTGGAGACCCGGGTTCGATTCCCACGAACGGCAAACACCAGTAACGATAATATGAACCGGTCCTGGGCCTCCCCTATGTCGACTCAGCCTCAAATGAGTACCTGGTGCGATTTGTAAATATCACCGCTGGGGAGACAAAGGCGGTCGGGCGTGGTGCTGGCCACCCACCCACCCCCTCGTGTGCCGTGCCAGCCTTCATAGGTGCTAACAGCACTTGTCCCAACAGTCTGTGAAGGCTACACGGGGGATCTTTGTCTTTGTGTATCCCGAGTCTTGTCTTTTGTCTCGTTAGTCGCTTTTAATGTTGACAACAACAAATGTCGCTAAGTTACTCAAAGGCGGCAGCTGCTTACAACAACAAAGCACTGTGAAAAGCAAAGTGGGGTGAGGGAGTTGAATACGCCGGGCTTTCGCGAACAATATTATTCAGAATAATAAAGGTGTTTCTTGTTTGGGTTAGATCGCGAAAATATAAATGTGCCGTTAACGAACGCATTTGTGTTTAAATAGATCAATACAATTCTTTATTATGGGGTGAGAGAGATTGTTGGTGGAGTGAGTGCTGGTGTGGAGGGGAGGGAGTGGTGGTGGAGGGCGGAGGAGTGGGGGGGAGTGGTGGTGGGGTTGGGAGGGGGTCGTGGTGGGGGGAGGAAAAGGAGTGGGTGAGGGAGTGGTAGTGGGGGGAGAAGGAGTGGGGGGGGGAGTGGTGGTAGAGAGAGGAGGGGTGGGAGGGCAGCTGGGATAAGTGGGGTAGAGGGGGTGCTGTGTGTATAATTCTCTGCCGAGCGCAGACGCAGGCGGGCTTTGTTGACCACGCTTCGAGCAACAAAGAGCCACTCCGCATCACGGGGTGAGTGGGGAGTCAACCCCGCACGCACTCACGTGGTGCCCCGGCACTCGACGGGAGTGGCTCTCTCTCCATCTCTGCTTCTCTGTCCCACACCTCTCCGGGTCACCAAACTCGCGGTTCGGGCTACCGGTTAACCCGGGACGCGCGGCATCTGTGCCGCGTCTTCTCCTTACGGGAGACGTGCTGCTGAGTCACACGTTCTGCTGCTGCTGCATTAAATCCGCCCACCCACCAACCCCACCTTCCTACAAGTGCGGGGAGGATAAGCAAAGCCTGGGATGATGGCGATCGGGTGCGGTGCTTTGTGTCGCACGTGCCCAGTACAGGTGTGATTACAGCGCGTAGTTTAAGAGCGCGCTCCGTGTCGTTTTCACATCAGAGAGCCGTAACGCAATAACAGCGTTGGGAGGGCGATGGGGGGGGGGCATGATAGGGAGAGAGGGGGGGAGGGAGGGGGTCACGGTGCCCCCAACCGAGCCTGCTGGTGCCCCCCCCCCCGTCTCTGAAAAAAAATCCCGGCGAGCAAGATCTGTCAATCGACTGGCACGGGTAAACGCCCAATGATCAGCGATCGTTACACCCGCTCTATTATTCATTAAGGCATCAAGATGCCCTCTTCCTAGGGCGCGGAGCCACGTCCCCAGGAGCAGCCAGGAGCGGCGGCGGCGGCAGCGGCGAGCCAGCGAACAAGCTGTGGCCCATTCGCGCGCCCTTGGAACTCGACGTGCAGTGACGGCGTTACGCGAACGTTTAAAAGGCAGCAGAGACCGCGTGAGAAAACGTGATTTGGAATTCTAAATACAAATTTAGTGGGGGGGGGGGGGGTTTCTTCTTCTTCCCCGCAGACAGTTTTCATCCGCACACGACTACCCCAGACACTTGGCCATTACCGCCCGTTGTGCTGTTTGCCGCTTCAATTCCCGATGAATTGGGTAAAGAGCGCGTATAGGCAGCAGCAGGCAAGAGGGGAAGAGAGATAAACTTGACACTCTCCCAAAGGCAAAGATTCCCGCGTATATAGCCTCCTTAACAGAGAAAGTGTTGTTGGAGCAACTGCTGTTAGCGAGTAGTACCGATGACACAGCTAACACGGCACAAG
Organism: Petromyzon marinus; assembly: GCF_048934315.1. Taxonomy (NCBI): domain Eukaryota; kingdom Metazoa; phylum Chordata; class Hyperoartia; order Petromyzontiformes; family Petromyzontidae; genus Petromyzon; species Petromyzon marinus. The sequence continues at coordinate 3,333,962 of NC_133692.1, read as the reverse complement.
AGGGAGTAGGTAGCCAGCACCACGCCCAGCCACCCTTATCTCTCCACCAAACTAAGTACTCATTTGAGGCCGAGTCGGCCCATGGGGTGCCCAGGACAGGTTCAGATATTCATCACCGATGCCATGAGTGGGAATCGAACTCGGGTCGCTGTGTTCGTAGCGCAGCGACGTTCCGGCACGCGGTGGCTTGGCATGCGGCTACACGACCCAGCCAACGCAGCCTTGCCCGATGGAGGAGCTCACCGATGGGACTGAGTCCAGATCGTTCGAGGATTTGTGAGCTCCTAACACAATCTAGCCTGGTTTATCCCAGGATGGATCGTAGGCACGGTCAGCCTGCCCAGACACACAGCGGTGCCACAAGCACGCCTCGGGCTCAGACTTTGTTATCTCTGCGAGCGAGGCCCCGTGGAGCTCAGCAGCTCTGTCACGAGGACGGCCACAGCCCGAGACCGTCGACAGTGGCGGCAGTTAAAGCGCATTGCAGGGAGGGAATGGGAAAATTAACGAGAGCAAAAACACAAACATTATTCGTATGGATGTATGTTGAACTTCTTTCGCGCTGTTTGTCGCCAACCGCGCTAATCGGTGCAGGGAGGAGGGGGGGGGAAGGACAACAAACTAAACACAAAAAGCAGTTCTAAAGAAATAACTTTTCAATCGAGATTTAAAAGTTGCATAGCTCCAGTGGCTTCCGAATATCGTAATGATATTAGAAAGGCGGCCGCAGAAGCGCATCTGAAAGCGCATCGCGATGCGGTGACCACCGTTTTTGTTCGATAGCCAGCCACAAGCCGCTGCTGTTGCTGCTGCTGCTGCGAGGATGAGCGGAGTTTGTATGACGGTTCATGCTCCTTCACGAGATCAGCGAGGTGTTACTGGTTCATTTGTGGCAAGCCCTTTGTGCGATGAGTGCGACCTGATAATGTAGTCTACTGTACACGTAAACCCATGACAGAACTTGCTGCAAACATCCGGCCACCACCTTCTTCTATCTTAACCTTGCATGCGTTTAAGCATTTGTAATTTGTAATTCAATTGAAAAGCGTTCACTTCCCGAGACTAAAAGTGGCTGCCAGAGCACGACAACTCTAAGAGGTCTGTTTCGTTGAAGATAAACTCGAGGCAAAAATTAATTTGTATTCTTTAACAAAACAGTGAACAGCTATTTCATTTCAAAACATCCGGCTACCACTGCTTATTGCAGAATGAAGAAATATCGCGGCGCGAATGCGTGCGTGGCCGACAGTGGCGCGCCGGGAGGGGCACGCCCGACCACACCCCCCCCCCCCCCAAAGCATCGTTCGCTGCCTTAAACCTCGGGACGACTCCTCATTGTGGCGGAGCGGCGCTTGTCGGAACTCATCGGCGCCAAGGTGCGAACGCTTCGTGCGCCGGGACAGAGAAAGAGAGAGGGAGACCTCGATGAAGGGCCTCTCGTTTTGTTTTTTCAATAAAGTTTCACATTCTTTATTTAGGTGCAGCGCGACATAAGCATCGAGTCCAAAATGTTAATTTCTCAATATAAAATCTGCACGCGTTAAGCGCGAGCACCGATCATCACGCCGTCACGTGACTCGACTGCCTTGTCCGACGCGAAACGACGACGACGACGTAAGATCGTGGGATATCCTGCGACGATCGCCCCATTCAACATTTCCCAGCAGTGTTTTCCGTACTGCGCCTTTGTGACGGTGATGCCAAGGAGCCACAGGAATCCATCTGCGCGGAACTTTTTTAGTGTATCCCCTTTGTATGCACTGTGACTCTCGGATGGTGACACTGTGGCTCTCTCCCTCTCGCGTTGCCCGCAAAATCGGCGTCGCGGAGCGCGCTTCGCCTTGCGCGCCGACGGAGCCGCGAGCGTGACCGCGAGTTGCCGCGAAAGCAAATTAGCAATTAAGTTTTGCCGTGGGTGGGGAGGGAGGGAGGGAGGGTGTGACGCCTGCAAGATTCGCGATGAAAAGGGCTCCGTGGCTTGTTACTGAAGAGCTCATCAAGTGGTGGGCACGAGACAGCCATTGTGATGTGTGGGTAGAGACCGCGGCGCTGTGTGAATGAAACGCGTAGGTCTCCGCTTCCTTCGGGGGGGGGGCGGGAGAGGGGTCGGTCTGGCAGGGAATGTAAACGGAGGCGTAGCCGGGAGAGGCTGCTGTCAGACTTGAGACGACTCGACCTGGTAAATAAATAAATAGAACAATAAGCACCGACGGTGGAGGCAATGAGACACGCACGGGATGAAGTGCACGGTATTCCACATCCGGCAAAAAAACACGCGTCTGTCACATCTAATAGCCAAGAATGTGGTGAAAAGCAATCTGTGGACTTAGTAAAGCGTACTTAATTAGTAGGCCGCGTCCGTAATTAAGACACGGCAACCCTGGGATTTTGTAATGAATAACATCTATTAGAGACGTTTCAAAAGCAACGCGTTTGCTATGCCTCAAATTTACTGCGAGAGCGCTGCAGCGAAACCGGGAAAGGGGATCCCGGGAGAACTATTCCAGGGGGAGCTTGGAGTGATAGTTGGGGGGGGGTCGGGTAAGGCGAGGGGTTCAGAGCAAAGTGGTTGGTTGGTTTAGAGTTAGGGGGTGGGGTAAAGATAGGCAAGTGTTCGAGTGTTAGAGTTTGGGTAAAGGTTTAGGAGTAGGGATCGACTCAAGAGAGTTACCTTTTTTGCGTTACGCATTGGGGCTTAGAACTATGGTTGGGGCTCGGGGCACAAAGCTCGGGCAAGGGGCCGACATTTGACCAAGTCAGGGGCCCGACGGTATCGTGGGCCCAGGGCACCAGGTGCGCGCCTCCCAGCAGCGGTGGCTTTGGGGTCAAACATCGAACACAGACGGTGGTCACCGCATCGCGTGGCGCTTTCAGATGCGTTTTTTTGCGGCCGTCTGGAACGCTCTTCCTTCAGATATTAGGAAGCCACTGAAGCTGTGCACTTTTAAACCATCTAGATTGAAAACTCGTTTCTTTAGAATTGCTTTTAGTGTTTAGCTTGTTGTCCTTCCCCTGCACCTCCGATTGGCACGGTTGGCTATATACTGTGCGAAATAATTTCAACATACACACGTACAAAATGACTGCACACAACATCTAAAAAGAGCAAGTAAAATGTGGTTCTGCAATGAATTTAGCTGTCATTTCCAATTCTGAGAATAATAAAATATATATCGGTTAAACCATCGTGCGACGAATATTGTTATCCCAGTATCAGAGTGGGTAAGAACGGTGCTACACTATACGGTGTGTGAACAATAGGTCACGTGAGGAAGGGATCTCAGAGGTAGCTCTGTGATGTTCCCTTCCGTGGGCAAATACAATCCGTGAATTGATTTGGTTTATCAGCGCTCAGCGTGAGCAGCGCTCTCGTTAGCACCTGATGGTGCCGTTAGTATTCGCCAGCGAAACGTCGAATACAATTTTTATTTTTACAACAAATTCTGCCCGCTCTTCAACATTCAAGCTTTGCTGATTAAACATCGTGACGTGTTTGCCCACGTGATAACTTGGTTTGATTGGCTCCGTCGCTGGCTGGTGAAGGGTTGTAGTAAAAAAAAAGAGATGGCATTATACCTACACGACTATCTAACCCCACCCCCCCCAAAAAAAAACGAATTATAAATCATCATTATCTTAAGGACCCTGTAATGTCAGGAACTTCTTAACCACCGTGAGCTCACAGCACCCTATACGAACGGATGAGTCGTCGTGCTGAGCCTGTGTGCACCACCTTCAGCACAGCAGCGCCTCCGATGAGCACGGTTGGCCGCCGTACGGTGCGAAGGAAGTTTGACTGCGTACAACAGCTACGCGGTGACGTCAATGCAGGCGAGCGACAGACATCAGCCCGGGGGGGGGAGGGTGGTGGGGGGGTGGTTATTTGAGGGTCTCCATGGCAGCTGCGCTTCCCCCGCCCCCCCCCCCCCCCCCTTTGCAGGGCTCATGACACTCCTGCGGCCACGTCACGGCAAAATGAAAGTTTCATGGAGGAGAGATGCGAGCGGCAGATCTTTTTTTCGGCGAAACCTGAGTGGTCTCCCTGCGGAGGCGGGAAGCCAAACGAATGCATCTACACCCCCCCCCCCGGCCCTGCCCCGACGCCACCCGCCTACACCCCCGCAAGCAACGCGATCCCCTGGATTAGGCCGGAGGCTTCGTCCCACAAGACGTACCACCGAGCTGATCTCGTCGGGGAACGGCAAACCACCAACCAAGCGGGCTCCGGTCGTCCTCGCAGCAGCGGCTGCTTGTGGCTGGCCGTCAAACAAAGACGGCTGTCACCGCATCGCGCGGCGCTTTCGGGTGCGCTTCTGCGGCCGTCTGGAACGCTCTTCCGCCTTCCGATATTAGGAAGCCACTGGAGATACGCACTTTGAGATACCACGGTTGGCTAGGTAGGGTGCGAAAGAAGTCCAACGTACCTACAAGACGGAGACAACTCAGCGCAGTGACATCTTCGTAGCTCGTACCTGTCGGCGTCTATGTTAATTCACCGTGACGGGTTTTTTTTAATTCACATAAGATGCAAACATTATGCAGAAATCACGATCGCTGTTTAACAAATGCGTATCACGTCTCTCGCATCGGGGAATACACACACGCACTGCGCCGAATCACGCCGCTCCATTAAAGCGTGGAGAGGAAAAAAATACATTCTACCGTAAATTTACAACAGCCACGACTACATTTCACTAATTGTGCAATTTTTTGATTTTGTCAATTCATGAGGAGCTGCGGAAGTGTTAAAGGGCATCATTTGCGACGCCTCGAGTCTCTTTCCGCCGGCTTGGTTTTCGAGATGACACCGTCTTGTCTAACGCTGCAAATGAAATGTTCCTGAAATCACAGGCCAAGATCACGCACACACGACCCGACACAATTACCGGCAGAGTGGGTGCAACGCTAACAACTTCTCGTAATTCATATTTCTATGAGTCGGAAGCATTTGCAGGGAAAGCCGCGGTCAGGAGTGGCCGTCAGACTGCGCAGATGAAATGCAATGCCAGCTTTAAAAAAAAAAACGCAGATTTACGAGCTGTGTTATGTCCCGGTGGTAATGTGAAATTACAGTATCGCACTCTTGGCAAGCACACCGCCACCCTCCCCCTCCCGATCAGTCGTTTAGAACCAAGACATTATTTATCAAGGTCATAACATAATACGAGTTACAAATAACAAGCTCGTCAAAGCTGCAGTGGAAAGTGCATTAGCCGGCGTATTGTTTCCTGGCGTGCCCATTAAGCAGGGGGTCAGGAGGTCACCCGCGGTTGTTGCTCAAGGGAGGACAACCTCCAGCTCGGCACCAAGTCTCCTCCAGAGCATTAACCCATTCACCTGCACCACCGCCATTCCAATCCCCAGTCCTTAGTCCGGATCCGGCCAAATGTAATCACGACGAGGGGGCCCTTGCACTTGTTTTTCCTGCTGCTGCTGCTGTGGCAATCACGCGAGGAGGGCTCACGGGGCGATCGTCAATTCAGCACGGGGTTGATGTATGGGCCTTCCCCGGAGGACACTTTGTGAGCGTGTCTGCAGCCGAGGGCTTCTCTTATTCTTGTTAACCGCAGGTGAGACTATACAGGTAACGATGTCCGAGACAGGGTTAAGGGGAAATACATTTCCACGTGTGAGTAGGACCATACCTTTGCCTGGCCAGATGACATTGTGTTTTCCAATTCGTCTGTTCAATCGCTCGGCTAATATTGTCCCCATAACAAAGACAAAGATCCCCCGTCTAGCCTTGAACTGGCTCTGTGGGCAGGTGTTGTTAGCGAACACCTATCAAAGCCGGCACGGAACATGAGGGGGTGGGTAACCAACACCACGCCCGGTCGCCTTCGTCTCCCCTGTGCTGATGTTTGTACACCACACCAGGTACTCGTTTAAGGCTTAGTCGACCTAGGGGAGTCCCAGGACCGTTCATATATTCGTCACTGTTTATTGGTATTCCACCGACATCCTTGTACAATAATAAAATAATAATACAATATATTTATTTCATTGAATGATTTTTGTAGTCTATCGATGTGTAAATATTTTCCTAATATACGTTAAACAAATGTGCTGTGAAATGTAAATGACGAAAGGAGGAGGAGGATAATGAGGTTTTGGTAGATGATAATGATGATGACGAGAGACGTTGCTGATGATCTGCAGAGATGGAGGTTGCCGCAGTTGGTGACTCACGTCTCGTAACATCGCCCATGCAGTCAACAGCGAGCAGGGCACCGCGGTGGTGAGATCTTAACTCCATCGCCTGGTATTCAGGAGGCACGTGGGTTCGATCCCGACCCTGATATCTGCTGTATGTTTGGAGTTGCGTGTCTCTCTCCCCGTGGTCGCGTGGATTTTACTCCGGGTCCTCCAGTACCTCCCCCCCCCCCCCACGTTTAGAATCAACATGAGCGTCGTTTAGAGCGTTTGACTGCTCTACATGTCCACATGATAAGCCACCTCGTTAAGCTACCATGGTCGCTTCTGAGAAAGAGCCGTATAGCTCAATGGGGCCTTAGCTGGTAAAATAAATTAAATACATTGAAAAATGGAGGTCAGACTAGGGTCGTTCTTGTAAGGGGTTTCTTGATCAGTTGATCACGGGGTAATACTACTCCTAACCCCCCCACGCGCCCCCCTCCCTCACGCACCCCACCACACATAAATGATCTGCCAGCGGAGGAGCTCGAGTCCGCAGGGAAGAGAGCGCATCGATTGCCATCGGCTCCGCGGACAAACCCCGCGCCACTCCATCACTTGCCTTGTCAGGCGATCCGGGCAGCGGAGGGCTGGGCGGGTCGCGCCCCCCGCTCGGACTTGTCCAAACTCGGGGATAATGAGACACCTCCCGAGCGCGCGCGCACGCCAAATAATAATAAATAAATAAATAGCACTCCCCCACCGCCCCCCATCCCACCACCCCCCCTCCCCTTCACTGCGTTGGCATCGCTCAGCGGAACCCGACCCTCGGCACGCGGCTCAATCGTTCGCAACGCCGCGGTGGCGAGACGTTAACTGCCTCGCCTGGTATTCAGGAGGTCGTGGGTTCGATGCCGACCCCGACGACGCCTGCTGCTGTATATTTGGAGTTTGCGAGTCTCTTTCTCTTCCCGTGGTCGTGTGGATTTTTCTCCGGATCCGGTTTTTCCCTCCACATGTATACACCTGCATTCAGAGTATTTGGCTGCTATGCATTTACACGTGACGAGCCACTTCGTTGAGCTGTCATTTGTGGCCAGGTCGCTTCTGCTCAGTGGGGGCCTTACCTGGTAAAATTAAAATTGTTTTTTTTATAGTATAGTTTTAGCGGCGGCAGTTAGCGGTCATGACAATGATGCTGCCCCTCTTGGACGGAACGTTTTGTGTCGGGTCGAGTACATTGGCCGGGGCGAGTGGCGGGGTAAGGCCCACTGAGCTGTGTAGCTCATCGTCATCATCAGTGATGATGACGATGAGCCACTTCATCGTCATCATCACTGATGATGACGAGGTAGTTACCACCTCGCCACCATTGCACCCCTGTTTGGCCAACACGAATGATATTTTATGTTTTTTTGGAGGAAATCGGATAACTCAGAGGAAACCCATTGCGTCACACGGGGAGAACGCACAAAGTACACACACAGAGGAGGAGCCCGAGATAGGGATCGAACCCAGCTCCCTTCTTTTGTGCGGCGCACGTGTTACCAATATGCCACTCTGTGCCGCCCCATAATTCCTTACAACAAACAAACATCACTTATTAAACCCCTACTATTAGGCAACTATTCACATGCCAATAAACAAATAACTGGTCATCAGAAAACGTTTTAAACTGTAATTCTCATCAGGCCCCATGGCATAAACCAGTGCAGCCTCCGATTCTTATGACGCTAACTCTATTTCTCTACTGGCCTACGAAGAAGGGTCGTTACCTAAAACGTTGGCTGTCGTTAACTGTTTTGTTTCTTCCTCCCCTCTTTTAAAGCCGCAGTGTTATTGACGAATGAGATTTGGAGAAATAAAAAATGCAATTGATCCGCCGCGGCAGCTGCAGTGAAAAATCACGCGTCAAGGGCCCCTATCACAGCAGTCACGTAGCAAGGTGGGGTGGGGGTGGGGTGGGGGTGGGGGGGTCCAGGTATTTAAATGCGAGCGGCAGCATGGCCCGGGCACAGCCACGCACCCGCAGAGCTGCGTTCTATGAAGCTTTTAATCCCCCAGCGTCCACCAGGGCGGCGAGCGGCATCATTGGGAGCGCGTTTAATTGTGAGCAATGACACGGGCCACACGCCCCATGCAATATTCGTCGCTAACAAACGCGGCGCGTGCAGGGGGGCGCTGGGGGGGGGGCGCTGGGAGGGGTTGGGGGGGGGCCTAGCCCACTGACAAACAACACGCGCTCACCCCACCAAGCATTAGATGGCAAATAAAAGACAACTTTTGCAAGGGGGTGAAAACTATTTTTTTTGCTGTTGTTCAGATCGCGACCAATTAGGATGCCAGCAGGAACGTCGTCGCAGTCGGAGGGCAGCAGCGGAAATGCAAACAACGTTTAAGGAAGCTGCCAGCTTCGATATCAGCCGCGTCCACAAAACTTCGCCCACCGATTCTCTACCCCGCCTCTCACCCCGCGCGTCTCGCCACTCTTGAGCGTCGACTCCCAAGCGCGGCGCGGCGGCTGAGCCAATTAGTGCGGCGAGTAATATTATTATGTAGCCGTAATGTAATTGGCTATGCCTTAATAGTTCATTTGCTGACTGCAGAGCCGACGCTCGCTCTCTCGCTCTCTCTCTTCCCGATCTCGGCTCTGAGCCACGGTGGTTGCGGAGCGAGAGGAGGCCACGGTGGCGGGATGAGAACTACTTCGCCTGCATGGTATGCAAGAGGTCCGTGGGTTCGATCCCGGTGCCTGTATATTTGGAGTTTGCGTGTCTCTCTCTCTCTCTCTCCGTGGCCGCGTGGATTTTTCTCCGGGTGCTCCGTTTTTTCCCCCCTCCACATGTGCATGTGTACGTATATTGTTAGTTCTTTAGTTTACAAATCCAAAGTTGAAGCAGTCACACCGAGGCGTTGCAATTGATTGTCTTGCCGACAGGAGCGGCGCTGCGAAGGGAGGAACGGGGAAGGCGAGCGGCGGCACCACCACCACCGCCGGGGGAAGCTGAGCGGAGCCCCCCCCCCTACCCACTGGTCCCCCAACCCCTCCCCCCTCTGCTGTCCCCCCCCCGATCCCCCAACCCCCCTCCCTCCCCTGATCCCCCCCGGTCCCCCAACCCCCCCTGCCGCCCTCCCTGCCCCCCCCCCTGGTCCCCCAACCCCGCCCAGGCGCCCAGGTTCCACGAGCAATGAGAATGAGAAATTTGCCCGAGGCGGTAAGAACATTTGATTTGTCGTCCAATTAATTCGCAAATACTTTGCCTGTATTTTAAAGAGCGGAGAGATCAATGGAGACATTTTAAAAACAACAACAAAATCAACGGTGGTGAAGGTGCATGGGGGATCGTCTCCCGACACTCGAGCCACCCCACAGCTACTAAACAATTGTTTGTTTCGTTGTTAGCAGGTAAGAAGGCCGTACTTTGTTGCTATACAGTAGCTCGTTTTCAGAAGCGATCTGGCTATCGCAAATGATAACTCAACGAAGTGTCTTATCATCAGCAGCAGCAGCAGTAACCAGCAGCCAGCCTGGCACAAGTGAGGTCATGAGTTACATTTACAGTCAATACATGCTGCTCTGCTGGACCTTTTTGCTAGCATCCTTATAATATATTATCAGAGCATGTGTTTTGTATGTTATGCCACAAGTATTGTGTGTGGTTCAGGCGGTGCTGATGCCTTGCAAACGGTTTCTACTTGGTGTTTTAACATCTTAACACCTGTTTTATTGCCAGCAAGGGTAAAACGTATTCTTATTTTTATATTATTAATACGGGTATCCTTCGCTCTATGCGGAAGTGGTAGTAGATGCGTTCCAAAAAAAGGGCGCACAAGGCAACCACACGCACGAGGCGGGGGGGGCAACACTCCATCCCCATACAGATGGAAACAGATGGCGATGAGTCTACGCTTGCTGTAACGCATTCTCCTGGCGAGCGAGGGGCATGGCACCACCTCGACGCCCACGGGAAGGGACGTCTGTGAAAACTAGCTACTGGACATCTGTGATATAAAAAAGAGCTTTATAGTTTTAGATTTAAAGCTTTCGTGACTGCTAGGATCCATACTCTTTGGTTCTATTGGGTAAAGTCACATAGGTGAAATTAAAATAAGAAAAAATCACGACGTTTCAGCCACAACACAAGCGGCCTTCATCAGGTGAAGGGACGAGACTGTCTGGAGGACAGCGCTGGAGTGGAAGAAGCCACACTTAGATCACGACCTTTAAGCTGTGTGAGAAGAAAAATACCAAGCGCCTTGACAAAGGAATTAGCATATAATTTAGCATTGAAATGGCTCATTGAAATAGCTAAGTTAAAGTATACACATCCGCAGAGGTACCCCTTGACAAAGGAATTAGCGCTGGAGTGGAAGAAGCCACGCTTAGTTCACGACCTTTAAGCTGTGTGAGAAGAAAAAGACCAAGCGCCTTGACAAAGGAATTAGCATATAATTTAGCATTGAAATGGCTCATTGAAATAGCTAAGTTAAAGTATACACATCCGCAGAGGTACCCCTTGACAAAGGAATTAGCGCTGGAGTGAAAGAAGCCACGCTTAGATCACGACCTTTAAGCTGTGTGAGAAGAAAAAGACCAAGCGCCTTGACAAAGGAATTAGCATATAATTTAGCATTGAAATGGCTCATTGAAATAGCTAAGTTAAAGTATACACATCCGCAGAGGTACCCCTTGACAAAGGAATTAGCATCGAATTTAGCATTGAAATAGCTGAGTGATTAGCTTGTAACTGGTCACAGAAATAGCTGTGTTAAAGTTAGAGCATATACATTCACCGAGGCACCTAGTACTCATCAAACAGGAGAATTTAGCGAAACACAACCACGCTCAGACATCGGACCTGTGTGCGAGCAAACAAGGTGTTCTGACAAAGAAATTAGCATACAAATTAGCATTTGATTGGCGGATTTTAGGAAAGAGGTGATGTACGTGCCGGTGGACTTGCAGGTTGGCGCGGGGGGGCGGAGGAAAGGGGGGAGGGGGCGTTTACCTATTGATGGTGTGAAAAGGGGGAATTTATAAGAGCTGCGAAAGTTTGGGGTACCACTACTTGAAAAATATACTGTACCATTGAAATTAGTTTAATGTTTAGTTCGATTCAGAACATCTTTCCAATGGTTGCTAAATTTGAAACCATCCTCTCGGTTGAAATTGTGTCTGTGTTTGTAGATCTGAATTGCTTCATGAACAAATCTCCGATAAAAGCCCGTGGGTTTGCAAAGAACCTTGGTATCGGAGAAAAGTATATCGTGATCCCCCACAGCGTTGTAACAGTGATCAGCCACGCCAGAAGAATTCGTTTTGCCGTGTTTCAAATCTGATTTGTGCTCGCGAATTCGGTCAGAGACATGTCGCTTTGTCTCACCGATGTAGCAATCACCGCAGGTACAACTCAATTTGTAAACCCTGGGGTACTGTAAATCAGGAATGACATCCTTCATGGATGGGATCAGATCACGAATTTTGTGTACTGTATTGAACCGGACCTGGATCTTGTGTTTGTTTAGAATTTTGGAAATCTTTTTTGTAACGCCTGCTATATATGGAAGTGTGATGGTTTTGACCAGAGTATCAAGTGGTAGCTTGCCATCTTTCTCCACTTCCATGGTGAATTTGATGGCGGGATGTCTGGAATTGATGTGGTGTAGGAAAAGGTACAGAGCTGGGAGGTCATGTGGCCAAATGACGAAAACTTTACCCAATAGAACCAAAGAGTATGGATCCTAGCAGTCACGAAAGCTTTAAATCTAGAATTGATAACCTCTATGGGGAGGGTTTTCACCTATCTGTTAGAGCTTTTAACAGACAACGGGACAAGAAAGTCGCAACTCATCGAGACGCTGACCTTCCTCAAAAGATGCCGCGATCACAAGGTAATACCCATCGCTTTCACACTCACTTCTGCTGCTGTATCTTCTCCAAATTCTAAACATATTCTGCTTAAGGCCAGCCTATCTTTAATCTCAGAGAGGATAAGGCTACTCCGATTTGAACTCGCTACTTTAGACAGGACTCTCCTACAAGCTCATTTAATGTTAACACAAAAAATGTCACCTTCTTATTGGAATCACGTAGACATCATGACTGCTTCTTCTGCTGAGTCACTGTCAGTCAAATGTAAAGCTAACCTGATTTCTAAATTCAACCACCTATCAAAGAAGAACCCAGCTCCACATATAACAAAACTAGATGTTAACAAAATCGTCATTAATCAGAGTAGCACCCCGATTTCGGACAATCTGAAAACAGTACTGGCGAGGGGACTAAATTTTGCTGTCACCCCAAAACACATACCAATAGATGATATCATCTCTCAGGTCGATGTAGCCCTCAAAGGCGTAGGACACATCCAAGCAGACGTTGCGAGAGCTGAAATAGCCACTTTTCTTAAGAATGCTAAGAAACCCATTAGTAACATCAGCAAAAATGAACGCTCTGAACTCGCGAATTTAAAAAACAGAAGTGATATAGTCATCCTCTCAGCCGATAAAGGCAACGCTACTGTTATTATGGATACAGATTCATACAACAACAAAATCCAGAATCTGCTCAACGATGGAAGTTACTCAAAAATAAAAAATGACCCTACTAATAGCCTAGCGATAAAAACCAACAAGATCATCACAAGTTCGACCTCCCTAATCAACCCAACTAAACGTCCCTCCCTAAAACCTTCTGCAGCAAGACCCCTTAGATTCTATGGTCTTCCCAAGATTCATAAAGAAGACACCCCACTTCGACCCATCATATCCACGATCAACTCCCCTACCTATAGACTATCCCGTTTTCTGTCAGATACCTTGCTGCCTTTCACTGGCAAGACCGCCTCAGCAGTACTTAACTCAGCCCAATTGGTCTCTATGGTCAAATACGTTGTACTGTCCCCTGACGATATCCTTGTCAGCTTCGATGTGGTCTCTTTGTTCACCAAGGTCCCAGTACCTGATACCATTGAAATAATTGAAAATTTGGTCCAACATGGACTAGACCCCGACACACCTGCACTGGTTAGGCACTACCTCAACAATACCTACTTTACTTGGAATGGCTCCTTCTACAAACAAAATGAGGGTACCCCATGGGATCCCCCTTATCACCAGTGATAGCCAATATTTTCATGGAGAAATTTGAATCAGACGCCATCCAGACTTCCACCCTCAGACCTTCCCTGTGGAAGAGATATGTGGATGACACTTTCGTCATTTGGCCACATGGCCTCCCAGCTCTGTACCGTTTCCTACACCACATCAATTCCAGACATCCCGCCATCAAATTCACCATGGAAGTGGAGAAAGATGGCAAGCTACCATTCTTAGATGTTCTGTTTTAGAGGAGACCTGATGGCTCATTGGGGCATTCTGTCTACAGGATACCCACCCACACAGATTCCTACTTGAAACCTGATTCCCACCACCACTCAGCCCAAAATAATTATCTCATCAAAACTTTATACCATAGGGCTCATTGCATTTTGGACCAACACCACCTGACCAGTGAATTAAAACATGTACACCTGGCCCTCAAAAGGAATGGTTACTCTGACCGTACCATCCGCCAAGCTGTCTCTCCCTCCATACAGAAACAACCACTTGATACTCCGGTCAAAACCATCACACTTCCCTATATAGCAGGCGTTACTAAAAAGATTTCCAAAATTCTAAACAAACACAAGATCCAGGTCCGGTTCAATACAGTACACAAAATTCGTGATCTGATCCCATCCGTGAAAGATGTCATTCCTGATTTACAATACCCCGGGGTTTACAAATTGAGTTGTACCTGCGGTGATTGCTACATCGGTGAGACAAAGCGACATGTCTCTGACCGAATTCGCGAGCACAAATCAGATTTGAAACACGGCGAAATGAATTCTTCTGCCGTGGCTGATCACTGTTACAACGCTGTGGGGGATCACGATATAATTTTCTCCGATACCAAGGTTCTTTGCAAACCCACGGGCTTTTATCGGAGATTTGTTCATGAAGCAATTCAGATCTACAAACACAGACACAATTTCCACTGAGAGGATGGTTTCAAATTAAGCAACCATTGGAAAGATGTTCTAAATCGAACTAAACATTAAACTAATTTCAATGGTACAGTATATTTTTCAAGTAATGATACCCCAAACTTTCGCAGCTCTTATAAATTCCCCCTTTTCACACCATCAATAGGTAACTCCCCCTCCCCCCTTCCCCCCCCCCCGCGCCAAACTGCAAGTCCACCGGCACGTGCACCACCTCTTTCCTAAAATCCGCCAATCAAATGCTAATTTTTATGCTAATTTCTTTGTCAGAACACCTTGTTTGCTCGCACACAGGTCCGATGTCTGAGCGTGGTTGTGTTTCGCTAAATTCTCCTGTTTGATGAGTACTAGGTGCCTCGGTGAATGTATATGCTCTAACTTTAACACAGCTATTTCTGTGACCAGTTACAAGCTAAACACTCAGCTATTTCAATGCTAAATTCGATGCTAATTCCTTTGTCAAGGGGTACTTCTGCGGATGTGTATACTTTAACTTAGCTATTTCAATGAGCCATTTCAATGCTAAATTATATGCTAATTCCTTTGTCAAGGCGCTTGGTCTTTTTCTTCTCACACAGCTTAAAGGTCGTGATCTAAGCGTGGCTTCTTCCACTCCAGCGCTGTCCTCCAGACAGTCTCGTCCCTTCACCTGATGAAGGCCGCTTGTGTTGTGGCCGAAACGTCGTGATTTTTTGTTATTTTATTTTCACCTACGTGACTTTACCCAATAGAACCAAAGAGTATAGAGCTTTATAGCTCATCAGATTCCTCCAGTATATAAAAAAATATCTATTCTGATTTTGAGTTTCACACCATTTGTGCGGTGATCCACCAAACCCTCGCTGCTGCTCCACAGTGCCGAATTACAGGCAGCCACGTGCAGCAGTACACAGCAGCAACATAGCAACCACCACCACCCGGCTAAGTAACCAAGATGCATCTAATGGATAAAAAAAAAATAGACCAAAGTTAAAACGAAGCTAATATTTGCCTGGCATTACACCACGCCTGTCTCCTGTATATTTGAAGTGTGCGTGTCTCTCTCTCCGTGGTCGAATGGGTTTTTCTCCGAGTCCTCCGATTTTTCCCCTCCACATTCAGACTCAACGTCACGTGTTTAAAGTATTTGGGCTGCTATAGTGTTCCACATGATGATGATGATGTCAGCCAATTGGTTGAGCTATCGTTTTTGGCCAGGTCGCTTCTGAAAAAGAGCTACACATCTCAGTGGGCCCTTTCCCGGTAACATAATAGTTTAGTTTTTAGTGGTCACTCCTTCTGACACTAGGGCTGCGCACATTTCAAGCCTTCATAAAGAGATGCAGTTGGAGGCTTGCTCCCCGTTTTCTCTCCGCATGGTGAGGACCGCTTGTGTTGCGATCAAAACGTCGTGAGTATTTGGTTCTTTATCTTTATTCCATTATTTATTTCTTTTATTTATTTTCTATCTACATGACTTTACCGAAAGAACCAAAGAATATCGTTTTTAGTGCGGCGACCGCTGCGGATAACAAAGGCCAGCAAGCATGACCGTGGGTTCGCGGCAGTGAAAGTGCTGGCAACCCCCCCCCCTCCCACGACCCACAGGGCGTAGGGGGAGGCCCTCATCCAGCAACGGATTGGCCAAATTAGGGCCGTGCGCAGGGGCGGTTTGGCAGCGAGGACCGGACACGGCGTGCACCGTGGCCGAGGGGGACGTCAGAGGAGGGGAAACTTTCCCGCGGAGGGCTCTGCGCGGTGACATTGCGGAAGGACACCGCGACGACTCAGCACTTCGCTCGCCCCCCCCCCCACCGATGCCACGCTGTGGGGGGCGGCGGAGGAACCACGAAGCGACAACGAGCAACCACAGCAGCCACCCAGCGGCACCAAGCAACTAGAGCACCCGCAACCAGAACACCGCGTGACACCCAGCAACCAGACCACCACGTGACACCCAGCAACCAGACCACCACGTGACACCCAGCAACTAGACCATCACGTGACACCCAGCAACCAGACCACCACGTGACACCCAGCAACCAGACCACCACGTGACACCCAGCAACCAGACCACCACGTGACACCCAGCAACTAGACCACCACGTGACACCCAGCAACCAGACCACCACGTGACACCCAGCAACTAGACCACCACGTGACACCCAGCAACCAGGCCACCAGGCGACACCCAGCAACCAGCAGGCGGAACACGCATGTAGCGATGCATTGATTTAATTGGCTAAAATCATTGGTATGATCACGGAGCGTGCATTGAGTAACTCTCTTGAGAATCTATTAATGAATGCGTATGCAAATTAAATACAACGCATGCGAGCTCATGTTACTTTTTAGAATTAATGGAGCGAACAAAAGGTCTACAAAGTATACGGAATGATAAATCATACAAATTAGTTGGTAAAAAAAAATAAGGGTGCGGATTACAAACGTGAGATTTAACCAGGACTACCCACGGACATCAATTACCAAATCACCTGGCATGAACCCGATCTCGCCAGGTATCAGTAACCAAGTGTGCTTGAGCCTGCATAGTTTTTGAATGGGACTTCATAGTGGGCAGCAGATGACATCGCAAGCAAAAAAAAACAATTGCTGCCATATCTGTGATCCCCCGCCCCATTTTCACCAGAAACAGCGCTGCCTCCGCAATGTGCCGGATTATCGGCAGTCACGTGCAGCAGCAGCAACAACCACCACGGCCACCGCCCGGCTAAGTAAACACGATACAATGAAGGCATGAAAACATGTAAAACCCAAAGTAAACGAGGCGAAAATATTCACGCTGGCATTGCACGCGGAGAACAGTGATCACGGCGGATAATGAGGAGCGGCGGCAGCGTCGCCGTGGGTTCACTGCGGGAGTGAACACGGTGGTAGAACGCGCGCTAGGAATTGGTGGGATAACCCTCCCCCCCTCCCCCGCAGACTACACCAGAACACCCAGCCACAGCCAGCAGAATACACCAGGACACCCAGCGACAGGGACAGCCGGCAGACTACACCAGGACACCCAGCGACAGTCGGCAGACTACACCAGGACACCCAGCGACAGGGACAGCCGGCAGACTACACCAGGACACCCAGCGACAGCTGGCAGACTACACCAGGATACCCAGCGACAGTCGGCAGACTACACCAGGACACCCAGCGACAGGGACAGCTGGCAGACTACATCAGGACACCCAGCGACAGGGACAGCTGGCAGACTACACCAGGACACCCAGCGACAGCTGGCAGACTACACCAGGACACCCAGGGACAGTCGGCAGACTATACCAGGACACCCAGCGACAGCGGGCAGACTACACCAGGACACCCAGCGACAGTCGGCAGACTACACCAGGACACCCAGCGACTGCTGGCAGACTACACCAGGACACCCAGCGACAGCCGGCAGACTACACCAGGACACCCAGCGACAGTCGGCAGACTACACCAGGACACCCAGCGACAGTCGGCAGACTACACCAGGACACCCAGCGACAGTCGGCAGACTACACCAGGACACCCAGCGACAGTCGGCAGACTACACCAGGACACCCAGCGACAGGGACAGCCGGCAGACTACACCAGGACACCCAGCGACAGGGACAACCGGCAGACTACACCAGGACACCCAGCGACAGCTGGCAGACTACACCAGGACACCCAGCGACAGCCGGCAGACTACACCAGGACACCCAGCGACAGCCGGCAGACTACACCAGGACACCCAGCGACAGCTGGCAGACTACACCAGGATACCCAGCGACAGTCGGCAGACTACACCAGGACACCCAGCGACAGCCGGCAGACTACACCAGGACACCCAGCGACAGGGACAACCGGCAGACTACACCAGGACACCCAGCGACAGCTGGCAGACTACACCAGGACACCCAGCGACAGCCGGCAGACTACACCAGGACACCCAGCGACAGCTGGCAGACTACACCAGGACACCCAGCGACAGTCGGCAGACTACACCAGGACACCCAGCGACAGCCGGCAGACTACACCAGGACACCCAGCGACAGGGACAACCGGCAGACTACACCAGGACACCCAGCGACAGCCGGCAGACTACACCAGAACACCCAGCGACAGCCGGCAGACTACACCAGGACACCCAGCGACAGCTGGCAGACTACATCAGGACACCCAGCGACAGGGACAGCTGGCAGACTACACCAGGACACCCAGCGACAGTCGGCAGACTACATCAGGACACCCAGCGACAGGGACAGCTGGCAGACTACACCAGGACACCCAGCGACAGCCGGCAGACTACACCAGGACACCCAGCGACAGTCGGCAGACTACATCAGGACACCCAGCGACAGGGACAGCTGGCAGACTACACCAGGACACCCAGCGACAGCTGGCAGACTACACCAGGACACCCAGCGACAGTCGGCAGACTATACCAAGACACCCAGCGACAGTCGGCAGACTACACCAGGACACCCAGCGACAGCTGGCAGACTACACCAGGACACCCAACGACAGCCGGCAGACTACACCAGGAAACCCAGCGACAGGGACAGCTGGCAGACTACACCAGGACACCCAGCCACAGTGGGCAGACTACACCAGGACACCCAGCGACAGTCGGCAGACTACACCAGGACACCCAGCGACAGTCGGCAGACTACACCAGGACACCCAGCGACAGTGGGCAGACTACACCAGGACACCCAGCGACAGTCGGCAGACTACACCAGGAAACCCAGCGACAGGGACAGCTGGCAGACTACACCAGGACACCCAGCGACAGGGACAGTCGGCAGACTACACCAGGAAACCCAGCGACAGGGACAGTCGGCAGACTACACCAGGACACCCAGCCACAGTGGGCAGACTACACCAGGACACCCAGCGACAGCTGGCAGACTACACCAGGACACCCAGCGACAGGGACAGTCGGCAGACTACACCAGGAAACCCAGCGACAGGGACAGTCGGCAGACTACACCAGGACACCCAGCCACAGTGGGCAGACTACACCAGGACACCCAGCGACAGCCGGCAGACTACACCAGGACACCCAGCGACAGCTGGCAGACTACACCAGGACACCCAGCGACAGTCGGCAGACTACACCAGGACACCCAGTGACAGGGACAGCCGGCAGACTACACCAGGACACCCAGCGACAGCCGGCAGACTACACCAGGACACCCAGCGACAGCTGGCAGACTACACCAGGACACCCAGCGACAGTCGGCAGACTACACCAGGACACCCAGTGACAGGGACAGCCGGCAGACTACACCAGGACACCCAGCGACAGCCGGCAGACTACACCAGGACACCCAGCGACAGCCGGCAGACTACACCAGGACACCCAGGGGGAGCGGTGCTCGCCTAACAGGCACGGTGGAGACACGTCACGAGAGGCGTGCGTGCTCAGCCCAGGCTCGGTTCGGTTGGGCCATATTGCATTTTTTGTATAGATGTGAGACGGTTTGGGGGGCGGAGGGAAACGTATATATGTGACTGAGAGGAGAAGGGGAATCACATGAAAGCCGAGAGATTTTGAAAAGCAATGATGTGCACAGCCAAGTCCGTGAAGTCTCTCGTTGCAAAAAAAAACTTTAAAACCCATCACGGAGCGCGGACTTTTGAGGGGGGGCGCAGCTCCCGACTTAGGGGCAGCGCGATGAAATAAATAAATGCGCCCGCGTGAGACCGTCTCTTAATGCAGACCCGAGTTTATCTAGCGAAGTGTCACTCCTCGCGGCGAGCGTGACATCGCGACGGAACATCATTGGGACGCGCGCACAGAGAGAGCGAGTTGAGCGGACAGCGTGTATTTCACGACGCCGTCTGTTGGGACTGTGTGCGTCAAAAAAAATCCCCTCCTGCTGCTGCTGCTGGCGGTCTCAGTCGAGATTACCGACCGTGCATGAGACGCGTGTCAGCGAGTGTGTGAGTTGCTCCATTGTGTCTCGTCTCCCTGTCACTGCCGCCGCTGCTGCTGCTACTGAAGGCCGGTTGTCCCTCCGCAAAGAATGCACTTTTTTAACACGGGCGGCACGTCAGCCTCCCACCCCCCCAGCAAACCCGCTGTAATATACAAGTCTGTCACTTCCCATCAGTCCTGCCGAGGGAACATTCACGGAGCCGTGTCAGGGTTTATTTGTGGCGCTTCCACGTGTTTGCTGGGGGGGTGGGGAGAGATCCGTTGTCGTCTACCTCTGCCGGAAAAGAAAAAAAACGAAACTAGGGATCGATCCCTGAGACTACAGTCTCCAAATATAGAGCGAGATGTGGAGTTAATGACAATCAATGCGGAGCTCTAAAGGGACAATGAGACCACCCCCCCACCCCTCCAAAAAAGGGAGCTATTTTCACGAGTAGTTAACCCTTGCAATGCCCATTTGGTGTTAAAGTTGACCAGATTAAACTTGCTAAACTCGGTCGGTCCCTGGGAACGCAGGGTGTAATATTGCCCCATCAGGCAATGGACACGGTCTCACATTGCACTACTTTATCACGAATATATAATCTAACTATATATTTTTTATTTGACCAGGTAAGGCCCACTGAGCTTATATAGCTCTTGTTGAAATGATGGCTCAAAGAAGCGGCTCATCACGTGGAAATGGACCCGAAGAAAAATCCACGCGACCACCAGGGGATAATGCAAACTCCAAATATACAGCAGCAGCAGCGGGCGTCAGGGTCGGGCTCAAACCCACGACCTCCTGCATACCAGGCGAGGTAGTTAACATCTCGCCACCGTGGCGCCCAAAAAGTTCAGTCGTAGAACTGTAACGGGTCAAGATCCAAAAGGGTGTTTGAAATCCATCGTTTTTGTAGAACCGGTGCTGAGCGCTGGCAATAGCCAACCCTGTGTGACGATGAGTAACGCTGCTCACCAACCCTGCCCCACCCGCGACCCCTGAGCGCTGGGCACGACCGACTACGCTTAACGGCGGAGTGACGGATGAGGAGGCACGGGGTCACCTCGCCAGGGGTGGGGGGGGGGGGCCCGCAGCCCCCCGGCTTGTGGCAGCATTGACCCTGACGTTTCGAGAGCCCTCACGCGATCGGTGCGCGCAGACGTTTTGTGGACAGCGCCGTCTGCTAATTCGTACATCAACAGAACCCCGCTCATTAATGGATCACCTGCCACGGCTCAGACGGCAAAGTGCGGTCGTCCGGGCAGTCGAAAAGTGGTTATATGTACGTGTGTATGTGCTGTATGTTGAACTTCCTTCGCACCGTACGTCGGCAAGCACGCTAATCCTAGGTGTGGGTGAAGGACAACAAACCCCAAAACAAAAAGCAGCTTTAAAGAAAGGAGTTTTTAATCGATATTTAAATCGGAAGGAGGCTACAAGCTATAGCTTTGGTTTGTCCAGTCTCAGGTGACTCATGCAGGTGGATTAGGTGATTGGGAATGAGTAGGTAGTGTGTGATGATCTATGTATGTTGGATTTCTTTGCCATCGTACGTGCTAACTGCGCTGATCAAAGGTGTGGGGGAAGGACAACAAACTAAACACAAAAAGCAATTCTAAAAAAAATAGTTTTCAATCTAGATGATTTAAAAGTGCATAGCTCCAGTGGCTTCCTAATATCGGAAGTAGGCTACAAACTCTGCGTTGGATTTGTTCGGTCTCAGATGACTCATGCAGTTGGATTAGATGATTGGAAATTAGCAGACAGTGTGCGATGATGAAAAGGCATCAGTGCTGGGCTCCCACCACCAGACCAAATCTCTGACATGGCCTCAAGCGGCACTACGGTGGCGAGATGTTAACTACCTCACCTGGTATACAGGAGGTTGTGGGTTCGATCCCGACCCTGACGCCTGTATATTTGGAGCTTGCGTGTCTCTTTCCACGTGGTCCCGTGAATATTTCTCCAGGTCCTCCGGTTTTCCCTCCACGTTCATAAAAATGCGTTCAGAGTATTTGGCTGCTGTAAATTCCCATGCGAAACGCCACTTCGTTGAGCTATCATTTGTGGCCAGGTTGCTTCTAAAAATATATATAATAGCTCAGTGGGCCTTTCCTGGTAAAATAAATACAATAAATAGTTCCAAAAATCGTGGTGATGTCTCAAACCATCACGGCAGCTCGGCGGTGGAGTCGGCGGTCTCGAAATCGGAAGGCTCGAGAAAGTGCCGACAACAAAGTCACCACCGGTCACATTCCAACTTCTCGGACCATCCGCATGCACACGCATCATAACCCGAGGCTGGGGAAATCGCGGAGGCCGGCGCTCTCAGCATCCAAAAACCGAAAGAAAAACAAATCCCCGAGCTGCTACCGATACAACGGGACAAGTGCGGTATGCGGAGCGCCTCCCCCACGCCCCACCGCAAAGAGAAAGAGGAGCCACCCCCCCCAACCCATTTTTAAGAGACGAGTCAATTGTAATGGCAGCTCAGCGCCGAGTGGGCCCTGCCATGCGCGCCACGCAGTAACTGGGGCCTCTTTATCGAGCGGCAGGCGGTGGAGGAGGCCACGTGCGGCTGCTCGCTCGCCACGTGGCGACGTGGCTGCGGCGTCGTTGGGTTTTTTTAGTTTGGGGAGAAATGGGCAGATTGCATGTTTCAGGATCGCAGTACAACGTTGTCTCCAACGTGGACGCAGAACGAATTCTCTTCGGTAACACGGCAGTCCTTCCGCCGGGGCTGGTTACGTACGGTGCGAAATAAGTTAAACATACACACGCAATAATGCACGGCAAAAGGCGCCCGTTTCATCACCGAGATAAAACCTCATCGAAGGCCAGCACTGGCCATTGTGTCCAGTATCGTCACCGTGGGTTTTCCAGTGGCGATTGTTTCAGCAGGCGAACCCGGGGAACCAATTTCTCCGTGTGTCGTCGTCATCACCACGTGAGTGGCCCCGTTGAACAAGTGACGCTGTGCTGCTTGCGTCGCGGTCTCTGTGGGCGGTACCGCGAGCAGCGCACGCGCGCGCGCGTTAACGCAGCTGCGTTACTCACCTTCGGGGGGGGGGCGGGGGGGGTGTGGGCAACGTTGTTACTTATTTCACTCCGCCATAAAATATAACGGCAATTGGACTGCAAAGTCTCTCGTTAAAATACTCACGTGGTTTTAATGATTAATTTTACGGCCTCGGAGTGCCCCCTTTAACAGATGCCACAGAGACGAAACCCGCATGAGACACGCGCAGGTTACGCAGCGATCTTTGGAGGCACCATCTGTTTCCTCGACGCCGTCCAACATTAACCTTTATGAATGCTGCGACTATACCGGCAGATGATCACCTCGCGTGGCAGCCCAGTCGCCGGTGAGTTCATAAAATATCAGCAGCATGCGGGGGAGACTGAATCGCCAGCCGCTGAGCTTTCACCATTCGCAAAAGATGTTGCTGTTTTGCTTTGTACGACATACACCCCACGATGGAGAGGCACTGAATAGAACCCCTGTGGCCTCTGACCCCGCACCATTTGTCCTGAGAAAGGTGAGAGGCATCTGTCCTGCTAGAGAGGATATGAGATGTTAATTACCTCGCCTGGTGTGTAGGAGGTTGGGGGACCGATCCTGACCCTGATGCCTGCTGTACATTTGAAGTTTGCGTGTCTCTCTCCTCGTGGTGGCATGGATTTTTTTCTCCGGGTCCTCCCTCCACATTTAGAAACATGCGTTTAGATTATTGAGATTAATTGGCGGCTATGAATTTCCACATGATAAGCCACTTCGTTGAGCTATCATTTGTGGCCAGGTAGCTTCTGAAAAAGAAATGAATAGCTCAGTGAGCCTCACTTGGGAAAAAACATTTTTGTTTAGTTTCATTAATATTGTTTGTGTGATTTGCTTACTTCTACACTTTGCACTTCTATCGTCTTTTTATATTGTTTGTTGTTTTAACATTCTGACCCCATGCCCCTCCTGAATTGTAAAAAAAAAAATCTTAAGAGCTCATCGGATTCCTCTTGCAGTTATGAATTGCATATCCCGATTCTGGGAGTTGCACGCTCCAGGGCCCGGATTGCGAGAAGGCCACAGCTTGTGGTGTGTAATGAGCACAGCGCCCGGCGTACCCGCACGAGAGGACTTTAACTCGCACCGGAGCCAGCGCCTTCTTCCTTCCCTTCCCGTAACGGGCGAGCGAGGAGTGAGCTCGGAGCCGGGCCTCGGGGCCCTGACCTCCTGTCAGGGCTCGGTGACCTCTGAGCACTTCAGCTCCCTTCATGTACAGACCCGGCACCGTTGATGCAGGGACGCTGTGATTATACGGGAAACGAGGGGGCTCTGAGTTTTGTCAGGCTGAGAGGTCAGCTCTGCTTGACCTCAAAGACACCATCGAGCGGAACAAACAAAATGTCTTCAGCCAAGATAATTGGCAGTGGTTTTGGCTGCACGTTGCGGTGGGATGTTTGCATCAAGATCACTGGCGTAGCCATCGAATAGTCTGCATGTGATGGTGAGGGGGTTTGGCAGACGGGGGTGGTCCCGTTTAAACCCTTGCACCAGGGCCCATACCAACCACGGTGCTTACGCCACTGCTCGGCGTCCGACAGTAGGACCTTGGCTTGATGAGCTTCAGGTTGCCCCTCCCGATTGCCCTCGGGTTGTGCGTCACCGCGAGACGTGACGGACGGGATTGCTCTTTCGCTCTGCGATCGTTGGTCAACGCCTCCTATCGTATTACTCAACAACAACACGCATTCGTTTGTGCGTACAGCACCACGTGCTTTGGTTCACGTACAACAACGACAACAATTTTAAAAAAACAGACGCTTTACGAAAATAAAAATATATTTTTTTAAAACGTGGCCATTAAATGCGGCTCATCTGAAAGCGCTTCAAACGTGGCAAATTACTGGCAAGTCGCTGCGCGTTTCCCTTTGGGCCAGCATCTAGCCCAGGTCGGCATGGCTATCTGCGAGCGATCAAAGATGAGTTGTTGTTGTTGTTGTTCCATTCGTGGAAATAAAAGAAAGGTCCGATACGCAATCATCTTGTCCTGCTGAATGTCTCGGGCTGAGGAAGAGAGGATGAACGGTGATCTATTTGCGCGAGGACTCCGGGGTAAGTGGCAGTGTTGGTGTGTGGGGGGGCGGTGGCTGCGACATTGATTGTAATTCGCCGCCCGGGGCAGAGTCTGGACGAGGTGCAGTTCTCCCCCCCCCCAGCCTCCCACTTCAAATTAGCAAAGTCTCGTTCGCATCGCACCATACAAAACACAACCACATTACCGGTTAACGCACGTGTGTGTCCGTGTGTGTATGTATGTTGAAATTCTTTCGCACCGTACACAGCCAAGCATGGGGGCTCGGGGTCCAATCCCTGATCACCGCAGCATTCACTTAATTAGTAATAACAATAACGCACTTGGCTACTCGTAGCTACGCTAAATAGTTTTCCGTATGCTACAGAGTGCACGATTATACGTTCGACTAATCAAAGGTGAGCTCACAGCGGCGACACTGGCCGTTGAAGGAGCGCCGACTACAGTGGTTAACCGTACTAGGTGGTCCATAGTTTGTATGTTGAAATTATTTCGCGCCGTACGTAGCCAACCGTGCTCATGGGAGATGCGGTGGGGGGGGGGTGGACAACAAACGAAACCCAAAAAATCAGTTCACTTCAAGTTATCATCGCCCCTGCATCTCCTTTGT
Organism: Petromyzon marinus; assembly: GCF_048934315.1. Classification (NCBI taxonomy): domain Eukaryota; kingdom Metazoa; phylum Chordata; class Hyperoartia; order Petromyzontiformes; family Petromyzontidae; genus Petromyzon; species Petromyzon marinus. The sequence continues at coordinate 3,308,194 of NC_133692.1, read as the reverse complement.
TGCTGCATATTCAGCGAATGCTGATAGCCTCATTAGCGTGGATTTATTCCGCGGCTTCTCGTCTCGGATTGTCCACGAGCCCAAATCGTCGTTTTGACTCCCCGCGTCGAGAGCGCGGCTCAAGTCGAGAAACTTTTTTTTGTTGTTGCGATGGAGAACAAATTGAAAGAGCGGAAGGACTGCGCGCAGCCGCGTGACCGTGAGCTGGACGCTTTCTGCCCGGCCCCCTCCCGCCCCATGCGAGGAGTTCCATTTCAAGAGGCGCCGGTTACGCTGCGTGATGCATCCTCCACTTCGGTACCTCTTCTCGCCCGCTGTGAGCATCAGCCGAAATGCTAGCGAGAATACGCTCACTCAAGATAATACTAAACTAAAAGTTATTTTTTTATTTTACCAGTTAAGAGCCCGCTGAACTATATAGCTCTTTTTTTGCAGAAGCGACCTGGCTATCACATATGACAGCGCAACGGAGCGGCTTATCACGTGGATTATTTACAGCAGCCAATTACTCTAAACGTTATGTCCGCGAACAGCTCTGAGCTTTTAAGTTGCGGACGCTGCGAACGCCGCCCCCCGCGATTTCCCAGCCTCACGTGATGATGCGTGTGCAGGTGGATGGTCTGAGAAGTTGGAATGTGAGTGGTGGTGACTTTGTTGTCGGCACTTTCTCGAGCCTTCCGATCGCGAGACCGCCGACTCGACCGCCGAGCAGCTGCTGTGCCAGTTTGAGACGTCACTTCTTATCCACCACGATATTTTTGTTACAGTTTTTATTCATTTATTTTACCACTGAGCTATATGGGTCTTTTTTTCAGAAGTGACCTGGTCACAAATGATAGCTCAACGAAGTGGCTTATCATCATCACGTGGAAATTTACAGCAATAGCCAAATACTCCCAACGCGTGATATTGATTCTAAATGTGGAGGGAAAAACTGGAGGACCCGGTGAAAAAATCAACGCGACCGCGGGGAGAGAGAGACGCAAACTTCAAATAAACATCAAGCCTCAGGGTCAGGATCAAACCCACGAGCTCCTGTATACCAGGCGAGGTAGCTATCATCTCACCACCGTGGCGCCTACATATTGGAGTAGCGCACACCCACGGTTTCAAACACAGTTCCCTGCATGCCGCATGGCACTGCTCGTTTCAAAATATATTTTTTTTATTAAACAACGAAAAAAATAATGTGCCACTTAAATGTTCTTTCGTAAATGCTAAATGATTTGTTACGCAACAAAATAGGCCGCATTGTCCCCTTTACGTTTATTAAATGGAACCAAAACAATATAATGTGGATTCGAAAGTGGGTACGGGCGACTGATGTTCAACATTTTCCATCGGTGAGCGCCCCGCTCGCTCACCGCCTCGTCCACCGCCTCGTCCACCGCCTCGTCCACCGCCTAGTCCACCGCCTCGTCCGTGGGCCTGCCGCCCGAAAAAGTCTCCACCAGAGAAAGAAAACGCAACATCGCCGTTCTCCCGCAGCGACACCTCATCACATCAATTATGCAGAGGGGCCAGTTTTTTTTTTAAGCAGCCGCTTTTCCATTTAATTCGCTCGTAAAGCAACGTGTGTCTTGCTCCCCGTTACGCATCTTGGCAGAGCCACCTCGGGGGCCTGCGGGACCCCGGCGCAGAGTCAATCATTGTTGCCGCCACTCTGATGGGACCCGCGGCGGGAGGTGGAGCCACGTTTTTATTATTATTATTAACAAGCACCGCACAACTCTCACGGCTCGTTATGCCTGTAGCGAGCACTGTCCTCACCAAACACGCCGTGACAGGTTTCGGGTTCCAGTGCGTTTATTCCACCTTCGTAACACACACAGCTCCCTCCTTCATACGCAGCTCTCTCCTCCCCGTCGTGTCCTCTTTCTCCCCACAGTCCCCCTCTCCCCTTTGCCTCCCCCTCTCCTCATCCCTGACACCTCATTCCCAGCCGCCAATCACAGACCGTCATAGCGTGGGGTTACTTCCGGTGAAGTAGGTGCAGGGATTCACAGTCAGCATTAAGGGGGTAGGGAAGGATGATGATGCGGTATGGACCGTTACACGACCATGGTGGCAAGACGTCACCAACCTTGCCTGGTATACCGGAGGTTGTGGGTTCGATCCCGACCCTGACGCCTGCTGTATATTTGTAGTTTGCGGTGTCTCTCTCCCCGTGGTCGTGTCGATTTTTCTCCGGATCCTCCGGTTTTTTTTCCCCTCCACATTGAGGATCAACATCACACGCTCAGAGTATTTGGCTAACTGCTATACACTACATTTCCACATGACGATGTGCCACTTCGTGTGAGCTATAATTTGTGATAGCCAGGACGCGTCGGACAAAGAGCAATGTATATTGAGCTCAGTGGGGGCTTACCTGGTTAATATAAAATACAAAAGTCTAATCGTTTAGTTTTAGAGTTAGACTCCTCCTTCAGAGCCGCGAAGCGATCGGTGCGAGGGCCTTGTCGCTCTGGCTGCTGCTGCTAATGCGGTAACGCCGCCACTGCCGTCCGTGTCTTTTCGAGAACCCCCCCCCTCGGCCATCCTGGTTAATACTGCTGGTGTACCAATCGTAAAATACAAGGGCGCGCCGTTTGCTTCGCATTGGAACGTTATGAAGAGTAAGGCCATGCGCTGCCAGCATCACGGTGTAAACTTGGGCCACTTAAAAACAAATACCCAGGAATTACTCGATTTTGGGAAAGAATTAGCAAAATCGCCTCCTACTGAGAAACTACTGGGGGCTGTGTCTGTCAAAGCTAGCATCTTTGCGATAAATTATGGAAAAATACATCATTTTGCGTTGTTTTCGATATAATCAATAACATAATTAGCAGCCAATACATATCCTTCACATATGCGTCTCTCTCGAGATACAAAATAAAAATATATATTCCCGACACAACCCATCAGCCGCACGGCCTTCTGGGAGTGCCGGATTTCAGCAGCACTTTGCCGAAACAAACAACATCTGAACCACGCCAATACTAAACGACGTACTCGTGATTTGATTTGAATCAACAGATTCCCGTGAAGTTCTTCAACAAGAGAGAAACACTGTGGTGGGTGGGGGGGGCGGCTAGAGCATGGGGAGAAGCAATCGAGAAGCAAGTACTTGCGCATAATAACCGTGTCTGCAGCCAGCATAGTAATACTGCATGTGCCACAGTGCGGAGTAATTTGGGATTGTCTCACTTTGATTGCTCGTGTCTAGAGAATGGCAAGCGGTGGAAGTCTGAAGGTCACAAACCAGGCAGTGAGCAGGAAGGGAATGAAGCAAATGAGGAGCAGAGGGGAATTACGTATCTTAAAGATTAACCAGTAGCGTTAACTAGCGTGTGGCAGGAAGAGGGTGCCTTGGCCCCCGTGGTGGCCACAGCTACGAGTTGGGCCCCCCTTGACAACCACCATGACATTTGTTTTCAACAACAGCGAAAAAGAACAAAAACACAAATTTCGCGTTAGACGGAGCACCCCGACAGCATTAAATGTTCGAGACCGTGAGCGTAACGACGATGCGATTGGGCCAAGAGGGGCCGCCTAGGCGCGACCGTGCGAAACAAATCAAACATTGGGGCTCCAACCTCACCGATCGGCGCACCCCGAGCCGATAACAGAGTAGTCGCTACGCCACCACGGAAATTCGCGCAGCGATCGTGGAGCAGGCGAGAGTCCGCAAACTCGGAACGCAGAAGGGCGGTCGGTCACAGGGTCAGTGCGCTCGCGGGAAAGCCACTGCGTTGCGTGCGAGCGCGCAGACTTCTCGTCCCCGCTGGTAGGAGGGCTCTCGCCGTCACGGAGGCACTGAGCAAAACCCCGCGCATTATCCCGCCAATCTACAGATGTCAACTACTCGCAGGGCATGCACGCGACGGTTGATGCGAGGCACTCGGCCGATGATTATGTTACCCGGGAACAGGAGTTGCTCACTGAAGGGGGCGTGGGACTTACCCCGAGCCGGTAATGATGATGGTAATGTTGATGATGATGGTGATGATGACGATGATGATGATGATGACAATGATAGTGGTTAGGACGATGGTGGTGATGACAGTGATGATGACGGTGATATGATGATGATAGTTGTTATGATGATGATGATGATCATGACAGTGGTTATGATGATGATCATGATAGTGGTTATGATGATGATCATGATAGTGGTTATGATGATGATGATCATGATAGTGGTTATGATGATGATGATCATCATCATGATAGTGGTGATGGTAATGATGATGATAATAGCTGTAATGCTCATGACAACCGGGGCTTCAATTTTGATTTAAAGCTTTCGTGACTGCAGGGATTCATATTCCTGGTTCTTTCGGTGAAGTCACGTAGAAGGGAAACAATAAAATAATAAAAATATAAAACAATAAAATAGCACGACGTTTCGACTGCAACACAAGCAATCATCATCAGGTGTGAAAACCACAGCAAGAACATTTTCACACCTGATGATGATTGCTTGTGTTGCAGTCGAAACGTCGTGAGAATTTTATTGTTTTATATTTTTATTATTTGATTGTTTCCCTTCTACGTGACTTTACCGAAAGAACCAAGAATATGAACCGGGGCTTCATTTCAGAACGCGTCTGTCGATAGGTCGGCGACTCAGAAAAAAAACATTCCGTAACCCGACACAACACATCCATGTTACCTCTCGCTTACTGTCTGGTGACCCCTGCTAGTCACGTGCCACCCACTGGTGATTATAAAGACACAAAAATAATAACCAATTGTGTTGAAAACACAGCAGTGGCTCCACCGTGACAATGTGTCCGTGTAATCAGTCAGTGAGGCTCACGCTATCACAGCCATCGCATACCTTGTTAGTGCATTTTCAAAATGTATCCTGTTATTAGCTAAATTACATAATAATTTGTAACGATCTGCACTATCAATCATTCTCCTTTATTATAAATCACACCAGTGTCCACTCATTACCGGAGACAATAATTAGGGGCATTTTAATTATTAACGTTGTTTGGAATAGAAAATGGAAGGAGACTCTTGGCCTTCATCGCTAATGAGAGGATTTCTGCGACGATTTTAACCGTAAATACGCCACGTGTTTTTTTTTTGTCGTAACGATTTACAATTTATCGTCCTTTATAAGTAAAATAAACAAAAAGGGAGGTTGTTTTTTTTTCTTCTCTCGTGAAGTCCTGCGGCTGTGGGATGATCGCGTCCATAATCAGTGACAGTGAAAACGTCACAGGGATCCGTTATTGAACTTCGCGGTTGTGGAGATGCCATAAATCCGATGAGCTATGAAGCCCTTTTTTATATAAATGTCCAGTCGTGGCGGGTCGTTGCCAATGTTCACTCTTTCACGTTCATCTCTTTGACAGACGCAATCCAAACAAATGAATACGGTGGACAATCATACAACTTGTTCATGCATTGTAACTATTCGGTGTTGCATTGTCGCAGTGGTTTGTCGCACTGCTTTATGAACTAACTCAACCTCCCTGAGTTCAATTCCAAGCCACGACATTCGCAATCAGTGGCAGATGACGTCCGAGCCGGGCTGCTCCAGGTCCCATCTCTTCACCCACCCGCACAGTCCAGCGTGGTGAAGTATGGACACTCTAGCACCCGTGTCTGGTGACGACGTGGGCAGGCGGCCTTCACACACGGCACACATCACCCAGCACAGACCATGGGACGTAAAGCAACAGAGGCGCGGATTCATCACGGCGATAGGCTCAGCTACACCTCGCGCAATTATCTGCCTCAACCATACATTAAACTCAACTATTTAGATTTTACCAGGTAAGGCCCACCGAGCTATTTAGCTCTTTTTTTTCAGAAGCGACCTGGCCACAAATAATAGCTCAACGAAGTGGCTTATCGCGTCGAAATGTACTGCAGTCAAGTACTCTAAACGCGTGACGTTGATTCTATCGACGTGCGTTTAGAATATATATATTTATCCACAGCCGCAGGATTTCACCTCAATATACAATTAGTTGGTGCGATCTCAATAAGCCATCGGCCGGGCCAGTGGCGGCTATGCCCGTGGTCTGTAGTCCAGCACTGCGGAGGGAACGAGGGTTGGTGGATTGCACCGATGTTGCGTCGAGGTGCCAGGTGCCATGACCCTGACTCGCCAGGAGAAGGCACGACAGCAAGTGGACTGATCGCCATCTATTTATATATTTTATATCCGTACGGCTATAGAGTTTTGCTCCCTCGCATGCGTGAGGTTTCTCCGGGTTGCTCCGATCTTCTTCACATGGTATGTATGTACCTCGAACTTCTTTCCCGCCATACGTGGCCAACCGTGCTTATCGGAGGCGCAGGGAAATGACAACAAACTTAACACGAAAATCAGTTCTAAAGAAATTAGTTTCCCACCTAGATTTCTGCATAGCTCCAGTGGCTTCCTGATATTGAAAGGAAAAGCGTTCCAGACGGCCGCAGAAGCCCACCTGAAAGCCTGCGATGTGGTGACCGTGTACAATAAACACACTCGTCATTAATTGTTTGAAAACATCTTACAATAAAAAAAACCCAATGTGGCAGGAACCTTCATAAAAATATAAAGTTGTCCTACGGTACTGCTCTTTAAAATTAAGAGGCCAACATCGAGAGAGTTGAAGCACGAAAAGGACGGTGATGGTCGGAGGAGAGGTTTGGCGATGCTGGCGGATGGGTATCGATCTCATCTCTCCTCCGAGACGTGAGGAGCAGCAGCAGCAGCCGATCGCGGCGGCGGCGGAGTGAGCGATGATGACACAGAAGGCCACGGCCGTGTTTGTATTCAGGTCTCGGGTCGAAAGCGCGCACCGCGAATAAAAGCGACGGTCATCACATTTGGAAAACTGCTGCCGGCAACGGCATTTCAACAGCGCTCGGGGTGGGTGGCCAAATGTCGCGTAATTAATGAAAATAGCCGGGAGAGGCTGAATAATAGCAGCAGCACGACTGTGCGGAAAAGGCCATTTTACAACCGTGCAATATATATACTACAGACATCTGCCAAGTTTACGGTATTTACAATACGTACGCTTGTGTGCCTGTGTGTGCCTGAATTCGCACTCATAAATCCACACAGGGACAGATCGTTGGCGAGGTGCGCATCACTCTTCTCCAGCGGATGAAATTGATAATTTGACACACTCACCGACGAGTCCGTGTATGGTTTTTCACACGCCACATGCCGACGGTGCTACCGGAATCACACACGCATTTTGTTTTCCTCCCCAGTGCTGGTATTTATACACCATTTACAGGGGTACTCGTTTAATGGCGAGTCAACCTAGGGGAGGCCCACAACCGGTTTAGATATCACTCGCCAATGGTGTTAGCCATGGCTGGGAATCGAACCCATGTGAGCATGGTTCATAGCGCGGTGCCCTAAATCGCTGGGCCACTGATCCCCACAATATGCAGACGCAAGCACGTGCTCGCGCGCACGCACACACACACGCACGTGGATACGCACACGTGAACACACGCGCGTGAATGGACTCACACACGCACACGTAGGCACTGGGGAAACTATTTAGCAGGGAGGAAAATTGACTTTGCAGTAATGTGATGTTGATGATGCGTCAGCATTTCAGGTCCAGGGTTTTTGGCGAAGTTAGAGCGAACAGATGGGGAATAAACCCCATGACTCCCGTCGGCATGACAGGCACGTCGTTAGCACGCAATCAGCGCAGGCCCCCACATCATCAGAGATTCGGCGACTCCGGTAGGGGCCGCGTGCAACAAACCACGCGCACACAAATACAAAGATGCTCCGTATAGCCTAAACAGACTATTGGGGAAAGTGCTGGTAGCGAGCACCTATGAAGTCCGGCCAATTCACACGAGGAGGTGGGTGGCCAACACCATGCGCGGCCGCCTTTGTCTCCCTCGTGGCGATGTTTACACACCGCACCTGGGTACTCATTTGAGGCTGAGTCGACCTCGGGGAGGCCTAGGACGCCACACACACAGACACACACATGTGCACGCCGCACACACAGACACACACACAGACACACACACAGGCACTCCACACACACAGACACACACAGACACACACACGTGCACGCCACACACAGACACACACACAGATACACACAGGCATTCCACACACAGACACACACACAGACACACACACACGTGCACGCCACACACACAGACACACACACAGACACACACGTGCACGCCACACACACAGACACACACACAGACCCACACACAGACACACACAGACCCACACACAGACACACACACGTGCACACCACACACACAGACCCACACACAGACACACACACAGACACAAACACACACACGTGCACACCACACACACAGACCCACACACAGACACACACACAGACACACACACACGTGTACACCACACACACAGACCCACACACAGACACACACAGACACACACACGTGCACACCACACACACAGACCCACACACAGACACACACACAGACACACACACAGACACACACACGTGCACACCACACACACAGACCCACACACAGACACACACACAGACACACACACACGTGTACACCACACACACAGACCCACACACAGACACACACACAGACACACACACGTGCACACCACACACACAGACCCACACACAGACACACACACAGACACACACACGTGCACACCACACACACAGACCCACACACAGACACACACACAGACACACACACACGTGCACACCACACACCCGCGCCCTTCCCTCCTCATTGCCTAAGAGAGAAGTTTGGCATCAAAAGCGCCGCATATGTTGTGTGTGTGTGTGTACATGTGTGTGCGTGTGTACATGTGTGTGCGTGTGTACATGTGTGTGTACATGTGTGTGTGTACATGTGTGTGTGTGTACATGTGTGTGTGTGTACATGTGTGTGTGTGTGTACATATGTGTGCGTGTGTACGCTGAGTGCGCTGCGCTATGAACCCGGCGACCCGAGTTCGATTCCCGCTCAGGGCCACCAACACCCAGTGACGATTATCTGAACCGGTCCTGGTCCTCCCCTAGGTCGACTCAGCCTCAAATGAGTACCTGGTGCGGTGTGTTAACATCGCCACTTGGGAGAGACAAAGGCGGCCAGGCGTGATGCTGGCCACTCGCGTGTCGTGCCGGCCTTCATAGGTGCTCGCTAACACCACTTTGCTCCAACAGTCTGTTAAGGCTACACGCACACACATGCACAAAACAAAGACAACGATGCCTTTTTAAACCTTAACAGACTGTTTGGTCAAAATTAATGCTGTTTCGTGAACATCCATGAACGGCGGCCACGGCATACGCCGGGGTGCGTGGCCTCCACCACAACCGGCCGCATTTGTATCCCCACCGCTGATGTTTTATTACACACCGCAGTTGTCTTGTGGTTGTTATTGTTTGACTTGCATCCCACTGGGATTTTTGCGCACAGCGTTGAAATGCGGTGTTTTTTTTTCCGGAAGACTTTTGCTGGTTTTTTTCCAGGATTTTTCTGTTGCGTGTAGACGCTTTAAGATGTTTTCTTGTTCATATTTTAGTTTTGTTGCGGTTGCACCCGAGTCAAGAGCCGCATGGCTCACAGGGTTATACCTAATAAATGAAACTGAAACCAGGTACTCAATCAAGGCTGAATCGACGTAGGCGAGGCTCAGGACCGGTTCAGGTATTCGTCATTGCTTGCTGCATCGGGCGAATATCTGAACTGTTCCTGAGCCTCCCCTCGGTCGACTAAAACGAGTTCCTAGGTGCGATGTGTTCCCATCGTGCGATGTGTTCCCATCGTGCGAGGGAGACGAAAGCGGCCGGGCGTGGTGCTGGCCACCCACCCACTCGCGCGGCGTGCTCGCGAACAGCACTTTGCCCCAACAGTCTGTCGAAGCCTGTGCCTGTACGGGGGGGGTGGTGGTCTTTGTCTTTATATATAAATAACGGCATTCATGTCGGTTCATTACCTGCAATGTGCGGATGACAAAAATCGGTGAATTCATGAGGTTCTATTCTGTGTCGTCTATTTTTTTTTTTCAATTACACGGCAATATTGTAACACTGTTCCCATGTCGTACGGTTAGCAGCGCAGCTAAATCAAAACAGAAATCATTGCGACCGCTCGCGTGTAACGACAACGGTTTGTTTGTGAGAGATTGCGGTGCGCAATTTGAGTGGTGGGGGGGGGGGTTGGTGTTTGCTCGGAAATCGTGTGAGGAGGCTCTCCCGTTTGCAGTCGGATCGCGCTCGTGGAATCACAGCAGGCGACCCATTGTCTGCTCCTCCACAATATAGACGTTTTTTTGGGGTGAGATCGCGTAAATATATACATGCGTCGTTAACCCCCCCCCCCCCCACCACCCGACACAGCCAATTAGTAAGGGTTGGCACGTAAACCAAACATGACAATTCGTTATTGGTACAGCGCACCGGTGTGGTGGAGAGTAAACTCACAAAAAAAGGTCCCATCTTGTAGGCCCACAACATTTACAATTCGAGCACCGTTACGCTTCAACCAGCAAGGACGACCAGCATCATCAGGCGACGACCAAAGTTTTGGAGAAATCCTCCTGGATTATGGATAATATTTGGTCGCGAAAGCCTCCGTGCTAAACTCATCTTCTCCCTGTTGCTGTTGGCTCGACAGATACCGCTTGTGATTGACTAAAGGAGATCTTCTCTATTTGTTTGTGTCCCATAGACGTGACTGTAATAACGGCGAGTCACTCTCGACTTCGGTTCGAATCCACGGCCGCGGCATTTGGAAACAATTGGGAACAATTCTTAATCCCCTCCTCCCCCTCTCTCACTCTCACACCCTTCAGGTCACCCAACAGTGGACATGGGTTCAACCGCGGGTAGTCTCATTTAGAATCAACGTCACGCGTTTAGAGTCTTTTGCTTTAGCTGCTGCTGCTATAAATTTCCACGTCATGGTTATGATGATAAACCATTTCCGTTGAGCTATCATTGTCTGTGGCCAGGTCGCTCCGCAAGAAGAGCTATACAGTATACAGTGAGGGAAAAAAGTATTTGATCCCCTGCTGATTTTGTACGTTTGCCCACTGACAAAGAAATTATCAGTCTATAATTTTAATGGTAGGTTTATTTGAACAGTGAGAGACAGAATAACAACAACAAAATCCAGAAAAACGCATGTCAAAAATGTTATAAATTGATTTGCATTTTAATGAGGGAAATAAGTATTTGACCCCTCTGCAAAACATGACTTAGTACTTGGTGGCAAAACCCTTGTTGGCAATCACAGAGGTCAGACGTTTCTTGAAGTTGGCCACCAGGTTTGCACACATCTCAGGAGGGATTTTGTCCCACTCCTTTTTGCAGATCTTCTCCAAGTCATTAAGGTTTCGAGGCTGACGTTTGCAACTCGAACCTTCAGCTCCCTCCACAGATTTTCTATGGGATTAAGGTCTGGAGACTTGCTAGGCCTCTCCAGGACCTTAATGTGCTTCTTCTTGAGCCACTCCTTTGTTGCCTTGGCCGTGTGTTTTGGGTCATTGTCATGCTGGAATACCCATCCATGACCCATTTTCAATGCCCTGGCTGAGGGAAGGAGGTTCTCACCCATGCTTTGACGGTACATGGCCCCGTCCATCGTATCTTTGATGCGGTGAAGTTGTCCTGTCCCCTTAGCAGAAAAACACCCCCAAAGCATAATGTTTCCACCTCCATGTTTGACGGTGGGGATGGTGTTCTTGGGGTCATCGGCAGCATTCCTCCTCCTCCAAACACGGCGAGTTGAGTTGATGCCAAAGAGCTCCATTTTGGTCTCATCTAACCACAACACTTTCACCAGTTGTCCTCTGAATCATTCAGATGTTCATTGGCAAACTTCAGACAGGCATGTATATGTGCTTTCTTGAGCAGGGGGACCTTGCGGGCACTGCAGGATTTCAGTCCTTCACGGCGTAGTGTGTTACCAATTGTTTTCTTGGTGACTATGGTCCCAGCTGCTTCTCACCAAGCTGCTTGGCAATGGCCTTGTAGCCCATTCCAGCCTTGTGTATGTCTACAATCTTGTCCCTGACATCCTTGGAGAGCTCTTTGGTCTTGGCCATGGTGGAGAGTTTGGAATCTGATTGATTGATTGCTTCTGTGGACAGGTGTCTTTTATACAGGTAACAAGCTGAGATTAGGAGCACTCCTTAAGAGTGTGCTCCTAATCTCAGCTTGTTACCTGTATAAAAGACACCTGGGGGCCAGAAATCTTTCTGATTGAGAGGGGGTGAAATACTTATTTCCCTCATTAAAATGCAAATCAATTTATAACATTTTTGAAATGCATTTTTCTGGATTTTTTTGTTGTTATTCTGTCTCTCACTGTTCAAATAAACCTACCATTAAAATTATAGACTGATCATTTCTTTGTCAGTGGGCAAACGTACAAAATCAGCAGGGGATCAAATACTTTTTTCCCTCACTGTAGCTGAGTGGGCCTTATTTGGTCAAATAAAATAAACAATTGTAATTGGTAAAGGCATCTGGCCAAAGTGGAAGAGTAGACCAATTGAGCTCTAGAATTCGCTCCGATTGGAGGCCCCGTCAGCCAGCAGTGACGTGAGCGGGAGATTGCGAGGCTGCGTCGGTTTTTTTGTTTGTTAACGTGGAATGTTCAATAACACCCATGGCTGGTTTAGTTTGTGCACACGCTTGTAGCAATGTTCTACAAGAGGCAACATATAAAGAATCGCCATAAATGCGTACACATTTATGCAGAACTTGTTGCGGTGATGTTATGAATCTTGACATATATGTGAACTGGAAAAATGAATCACATTTTCCCGTAAAATCCATTTTAAAATATCGAGATTTTACCCCTTTCTTTGGGCTAAAGAACATCTGTTACAGAAATCGTCTGCTTGCTGACAATTGCTGTGGACGCCGATGTTACCTTTTGCTCGGAAGATTTCGTGTCCGCGTGTTACTGCCTCGACTGATGGTGATGGATTATATTCGTGCAGGAGGCCTTGCGCTCAAAGAGCCATTACTCATCGGTGCGAGATCTGAACAGATCAAAGATAGCATTACTCCACAAATTTGTATTTAAAATAAAGGGAGGAGGCCTTTTCATACGTATCCATTTTTTTTAGAAATACAAGTTTTGGCGTCCCTCAATAGCTAATGAAATCCCATGGTCCTCACATTGTTATTTAACCAGACGACACAGGGCCACGGGCTCTTGTGTCCCCGACAGCAAAGCAGTCTCTCCCTCCACGCAAAAGCGAGATATCGAGACTCAACGCGAGACAGCGGTTGGCGAATCTAACGGCCGGTGCCTTCGTCTCCAAATTGCGAGATTCGCACCCGCGCCGTCACCGTGGCTGGGCCCTGTCTCTCATCACGCACCCGCGACTTCCACACTCCACCGCTGCCTGGCCTGGCCTGACCTGCAAAGGGCGCGCTCTCCGCCGTGTGTCTCCGTAGGCAAAGTTTTGCGTGGCTGCCGTGTCTCGTCTTTCCGTGGTTTCTGGGCACAAGGTGATTCCCGTGGCCTTTACGGCGGCGGCCCTCGCGATTTGATGGTAGTTCACATTGTGACGACACTCATGGGCTGAGTTTGCAGTGGCGGGGAAGGGGGGGAGCACTGCCCAGCCCAAACTGGACACCTTCATGAAGTTATTTTCAGTAGTTTACAATGAAGCTTTTAAATAAAATAAAAAATTGACCTAAATTAAGAAGTTAAACTCCGCCAATGACGACACAGCGGCCTCTGCAATGGTCCACCACTCGAACCATACAAATGAATACTCAAGACTTTGATAACGTAGTAATATTAATAATGATTTAGCCCCCCCACCAGGGGCCTGTTACATTGAGATGCTTGGCTAACACCAGTGACATTGTGCCTACGCACGGTGCGAAATAGGTTCAGCATACGTACAATGTGCGTGCGTTTTCAACTGTCGGAGGAAAACTCATGCAGAGCGGGGGCGACACGCAAACAGCCCGAGACAAACATGCGCCCACAGGCAGAAATCGAACCCAGGTGGTTTGGTGGTGGTGGTTTGTCGGCGAGGCTCGAGTGTTAGCACCGCGCCACGCTGCCGCGCCCAACACACACCGCGCGTGTCGGCGATTCGTGTTCGCGACTTAGCCACGTAGTGAGTGTGACCCGTCCATATTGACGCGGTGGTTGATTGTCTGTACGTGCATGCAGAACTTCTTTCGCGCCGTACGCGGGGGGCAACCGTGCTCATCGGAGGTGCGGTGGAAGAACAATACTCAAACTAAACCATTTGCTATTGTTGTTTTAGCAGGTGAGGCCCATTGAAGCTATACATGGCTCTTTTTTCAGAAGCGACCTGGCCGCAAATGCGAGCTCAACGAAGTGGCTTATCATCATCGTGTGGAAATGTATAGCAGCAGCCAAATACTCTAAACGCTTGTTTCTAAATGTGGAGGGGAAAACCGGAGGACCCAGAGAAAAATACACCGATGGCTGGCTGCTGTCACCACAACTGTCATCTCTCAAGCGAGCGGCTGTTTTTGCTTGGAGGCGGAACGGGGGGGTAGAGTGGTGTCTGGATGCGGACGAGATGTTTGCGTCCTAAGTGATCAGACATCGCGCAGACATCGCGCGTGCTTCGACAGGGAGGGGATGGCGCGCGACTCCTGAAGCCCGTCAAGCCTGCAGGCGAGAGTGGTACTGCCACATGGCTCGTATCACAACGCGGTGCACACGCACTTGGGTATTTACAACACGTGCGAGAAGGGCAGTACATATGAAATTTCAATATCTGAAAAGGGCCATATCCGGTTGCACATTTCCATTTAAACAAAAAAAGAGACGGAGTGTGCGCGGCATCACGTGATTGGAGACGCGTGCTGCGGGAGATTAACGGCACGCGAGTCGCGAGAGAGGGGGGGCAGAGAGGGGGGGCAGAGAGGGGGGAGGCAGAGAGGGGGGGCAGAGAGGGGGAGAGAGGCAGAGAGGGGGAGGCAAAGAGGGGGAGAGGCAGGAGAGAGGGAGTGAAAGAGAGGCACAGAGAGGGGGGGGGAGGCAGAGAGGGGGGGAGGCAGGAGAGAGGGAGAAAGGACGGGAGAGGGGTGAGAGAGAAAGACAAAGAGAGAGGCAGGGGGATTGAGAGGGGGAGGGGGAGAGAAAGACAGAGAAAGAGGCAGAGAGAGAGGGGGGAGAGGGAGCGAGAAGGAGGGACAGGGAGGGAGCGATAGAGAGCTCGCGGTTCCGCGCGACGCCAGTCCCCCTGCGCCTGACGCGGACGGGAAGAAGACGTCGCCTGCGTGGGGTGGCAGGAGGGGGGTGAAGTGGGCGGTGGGGGTGGGGGGCAGAGGGCTGTGCCAACCGCAGAGCGGACATCTCACCTGGCGATCAAACAAATCTCGGCACCCCGAGACACCCTCCCCAGAATCACCATCCAGCAAACCACGGCGTCTCTCTCCCCACACAAACCACGCAGGAAGCGGCCACAGTAGCCGTCTTGGTTAGCAGTGCACTCGGCAGAGGCCCCCCCGTTTCGTGTCCACCTCCCGGCGCGGTAGTTTAAACTATTAAAAAAATAATTTGGTTTTGTTCCACCAGGTAAGGGCCACTGAGCTATGTAGCTCTTTTTTCAGAAGCGAAATGGCTACCACAAATCATAGGTCAACGAAGTGGCTTATCGGCGTGTGCACATTTCGAGCAGCTCAAAATACTCTAAACGCGTGGTGATGTTGATTCTAAATGAGGGGGAAAAACCGGATGACCCGGAGAAAAATTCCACGCGACCACGGCGAGAGAGAGAGAGAGACACGAAAACTCCAAATAAACAGCAGGCGTCAGGGTCGGGATTGAACCCACGGACTCCTACATACCAGGCGAGGTAGTTAACATCTCCTCGCCACCAAAAGTGTCTTAACCTCACCACCTCCACCGCCTCTGTCCACCCAGCAGATGGTGGATGGGGTAAAGTATGGGTACTCTCCACATCTTCCAAGATGAACGTATGTGTATGTATGCTGAGCTTCTTTCGCACCGTACGTAGCCAACCGCGCTAATCGGAGGTGCGGGGAAAGGACAACCAATCTAAACGCAGAAAGCAGTTCGAAAGGAATTAATATTCAAATCGAGAATGAAATCGGAAGGATGCTATAAGCTCCGCCCTGGGTGTGTCCGAGTGCGGACGAGTAAGTACAAGAGAACCTCTCAACGTGCTCCCAATAGCTGTCCTCTGCAGTGGAGGCCCCATCCGCCAGCACGGGAGCGAGCAGCGCCATTGCAGGGCTGCGCCGCTGCTTTTAAACAAATACACGCACTGGAAATCGTGCAACGTTACAGCCCACGTCTATTGAGTATGAGAAATATCATCATCATCATCATCACCACTACGATCCATGTGGAAAAGAGAGCCCGTTCGGTGTCCACCACACGTTTCCTCATTTTGTTTCCAATTTTCAATCATTGTCCTGTGCCAATACGCCCAAGTAGCGATGCGCATCTCTCTGTGAATCTCGGTGCGAGTGAGCTCTGATGCGTGTCGCCGTCTCTATGAAATTCGTTTTTATCTGCGCAGGACGCGGCGGGCCACGGCACGACGCTCACGCGGGGTTTGAGCTGTTGAGGAATCGAGTGGCGCGGTTTCCAATTTTGCAGGCCCTCCCCGTCGCCCGAGCTCTCCTCCTGCGGCGTTATTATCGATGGGCCATTCCGCTGTTTTTGGAAGGGAGAAGCCGACGTGTTGCTACCTCCCACAGAGAGCATGTCTCATTCGTTTAACACCTCGTAAGGCTTTCGCGACCAATATTACTCATAATAAAGTTGGGGGTTGGTGAAGGTTCCCCTAAATCCGGCGAAATGTTGAGATCGTGGTCTGGGGTATGGGGACCGAACGGATTTTTTTTTTATTCTCTGTGCAGATAATTTTGTTGTTGTGTATTTCTTTCTCATTATTTATGTATTCATTTTTGGTTGTTTTGGATTTGCTAAGTAAGTGGGGGTTTTGTTTTTGTGTCAACTGCAGCGTTGTGGGATGCAATTGCATGAATGACGCTCTGTTAAATTAAATTATTATTACCATATTATTAATAGAAATGTGTAATTCCACCGTACGTTCATTCATTGTGAATAACCCAACCAATAAAATAGGTCCTGCATATTCTCAGATGAATATGATCGATTTATATCGAAATGACGACATAAACTCCCCTCTGGTCTTCGTTCCTGATAGGCTCACAGTGATGACATCACCTTCGCTCGATTTAAGACCGAAACAGGAGGACTCCTCCACAATTTTGGCAAGTCGCCTGATGAGGCTGGTTGTTGTAATCACCAGCGAAACATCACCGTACTTTGAATAGTAAATGTTGTGGGTTTACTCTCCAACACACCGGTGCACAGAAGTAGTCACTAATTGTCACGTTTCTTGCACGTGACAAACATTACTAATTCACTTTGGGTGGTGGCGGGTTTAACGACACATTTATATATTTACGCTATCTAACCCAAAAACACATTTATTGGGGTGTGCTCAATTTTCCATGTGAGTGGAATATTATAATCTTGCCTACGAGTCTTCGAATCATGGTATTTGACAGCGCTTTGGCAATCCACTGCTAAATAAAGGACTACCTCACTACGTGTTGGGGGTCGTGGAGCTTGTTTGACCATACTTCACCACGCTGGTCAGTGTGGGATGGCTAAGACGTGGCGGAGAGATGGTGAGTAGGACAGGATCAGTTCGGACATCTCCTCATCACTGATGCTACCCGCACCTCCGGTTGGCTATGTACGGTGCAAAAGAAGTTCAACATACATACACCCATGGCTGGGACTCTAACTCGAGTCACGTGGGTTCATTAACGGCGTGCGCCATTCAATGCGCCACTCACTGCTCCCTGTAAATTCAAGTTTAATTTTCCACAATGGGCAGAGTGATGTCACGATAAAAAAAACGACTTGCAATAATGAAGCTAATTCACATTGAGCTTGTTGGATCTCTTAGCCAATGAGCATGAACTGTTCAAATGGCCTATAACTTTCATCTCGATTGAGATTTAGCGGGCCCAGCGCACGCCTTGTTCTCACTGAAGCATCACGGCGGCGCCGGTCACAGATCTACATTGTTTTTTTTTATCATAGCCACCGTGGCTGAGGCTTTTACACACAAATTGTCTTCCTCTTCCAAACCGCCTGTACCCTCTCAGCCCCACCCCCACTCGCCTGCCCTCCCCTTCGCCCACACCCCTCCCTCTCCTCGACTCTTCCTGCATGCATGCATAAGAGACGCCGTCTCTCGGGCGCGTGCGGGAGGAAAAGTCACGTCCGCTCCCTACCCCTCCACTCCACTCTTGCTCTGTCAAGAGTCGGCGCAGCCAACGGAAGTGACGCATCATTTCGTGATGCTGCTGCTGCTGCATTGGCGGCGGTGCACGAGCACAATTAATTAGTAACTCAACACACTCGTCAACAACACTGTGGCCTTAAAATATACACGATCATCGGCGACGTTTGTCGGGAAATGGCCCTCCGGTGTGCTATCCAATTCACCAACTGCCCGAAATGTCGCGAATTAAATTATCCTCTTCTACGGTCACGGCGTTGTTGACGAGTGCGTTGATAAAATAGTCTAATGGTTTAAATGTATGTATGTTGAACTTCTTTCGCACCGTACGTAGTCAACCGTTCGAATCGAAGGCGCGGGGGAAGGATAACAAACTCTGTTCTAGAGAAATTAGTTTTAAATTTCGATTTAAAAGATCATAGCTCCAGTGGCTTCCTAAAAGAAAGTGACGGGGGGGGGGAGGAGGGGGTTTGGGGGGGCCACATTCGCATAGAAGCTGCAGGGAAAGGTGGGGGAAGGAAAACAATGACAGGAGTGAAACAAACAACAAATATATTACCTGCTAGACGACCACGGTGGGTCATATATTTATTTCTAAAATACAGAGCGCCGGTCGCTGTGCCGAGAGAGATGCCGCGCCGAAACGTGCGGCTGGCGTCGTCAGCTCGCGCGGGCGGATCGCGATGCGCGTGCCCCGATGCGCGCGCGTGCGCGCTGGAGTGCCCGCGCAACCCAAATGGAGTGCAATTTGCCGTGGTTATTAAAAGCCTCTCTGAAATACATGGCGACATCCTGCTCCGCTGCTTATCACCGTCTATTTTTTATCAGTCTGCCGAATGGGGGGGGAGTGGTGGTGGGGGCGTAATTGTCCAACGCTGCAAACAATGAAGTAATTATTTGAAAGGATGCCAAGGCCCTGTACGCGGCGTATGGACCAAAGCGGATCCGTTTCCAATGGAGCGCGATTCATGTCGGCCTTTCTTCCTCCCCCTCCTCCCTCGCCCATCCCGTCTCGCAAAGAGAACAATGGGACACAACAACGCTTATTCAGTGCCGTGTGCTGCTGCTGCTGCTGCTCGCCACACTCACAGAACCGAGCGAGCGACCGTTAAGTCGCTCGCTCCCGGGTTCTCTGCGACCAGCAAGTGACTACGTCCGCATCCACAGTCGAGCTTTGGTCCGGGACTCAATGAGAGCCAGGGAAGCCGCCTTTTCGAGTTTATTTTGTTTTTACTATTTAAACTAATTGTTTCTAATTTATTTTAGCAGGTAAGGCCCACTGAGCTATCTATGTGTGTAGCTCTTTTTTCAGAAGCGACCTGGTCACAAATGACAGCTCAACGGAGTTGGCTTATCATCGCGTGGAAATCGACAGCAGACACATTCTCGCAACGCGTGATGACGTTGATTCTAAATGTAGAGGCAAAACCCTGGAAGACCCGGCTAAAAAATCCACGCGACCACAGAGAGAATCTGAAAACTCCAAATACACAGGCGTCAAGGTCGGCATTGAACCCACGACCTCCTGTGTACCAGGCGAGGGAGTTAACATCTCGGCACCGTGTCACTCGAGCCACCGCGGTTATCGCCTTGGCTCCTCTCATCCAGCCGCGGCAGGAGTCGCCACCGCGCTTGTGACTTTCATTATAAGCGCGCGTGCTCGTACAACGCAACCACCACTCGGTCGGTACGGTGGACAGAAAGAGAAGAGAGAGCGCGCGGGCCGAATCGATACGCGGGCGTGCCATCGAGGCTGCGGCGAGGAGTCTGTGCCGGTGCAGTCGTGCGGCGCCCTTCCCCTCCCCCCCCTAGACCTGCGCTCGCCAAGGTCACGCGGGAGGGGGGGGGAAGATGATTCCCGGAGCTCGGAGTGGCAGGAAAATCCCATTTCCCCCATTAATGCGCGAGATGAATTGGGTTTTAATATTGAAGAGCCACGACTGCACTCGCAGTGCGGGGAGGACTTCGGTGAGCCCATTAGCGAAATCCACCGTGCGCCGTTTTCCCCCACGACGAGAATATATTTACGCCGCGCACGTGAAATTATCATCAGTAGCGACAGTTATTTCCTTATTTATTAACCCTGTGGATTGCAATTGTTAGCATTTGAGGCGGGGGAGTAGGGTGGGGGAGGGATTTTATAATGTGTGCACATGCTTACACTGGCACGTTGCAACATTCGCTTGTTCTGTCATCACGTTGCAACTCATTCGATCTTGTCACCTCAGCCCATTATCCCTGTGGGGTGTATAAAGTGGGGAACCGCTTTGCAGGAAAATCAACACCGGTTGCCCTATGGGGGGCCCCGACCCCGCCATAGGACCGTGGAATGACCACCACTGACTCAGGGCTGTGAACAACAGGTGAACACCGCCTACATCATCTCGATGCTCAACGAGCAAAACATCGCTTTACATTTTACATTTCACTTTCCAGCGCCGTCCAAATCCCCCAGCAACCTCAGCCACACTGACCCCCCCCCATCTCCCTGCTAAACTACATGTTACCAATGTAACGAGTACGACCAACACTGGGGGGGGCATTATAATGAAAAACACGGAACGTTGCGCCAACATTGGGCCAACGGCTCCAACCGCATGCCAACGTTGGCCCAACGTTGCGCCAACGTCGGCATGTGTTTGGACGTCTGTGAAAAAGAGCGTCAGAAATCCAGCAGATTCTGATTCTGGCCACACGTGACGGAGGCCTTCATCCTCTGCTATCCGTTACCATGGCTACTCATGACCATTCCAAAAACAACACAACGATCCCTGTTGCGGCGACGTCACCATGGCGCTTGTGCCAGGCTAGGTGCACCTTGAGGCCTCGTGATTTGTTTCTTCTCCTTCGCCCCCACCCCGTCACCCCCCGGGGGCCTCCAGCATGAGCAGAAACTTAATTGGGTTACGGTTTACAACAAAAACAATCCACGTAGGAGGGGTTACCGGCCCCTAGCATTCAACCACCGCACTCTGGCAAAACATCTTGAGGGATCCTCTCTGCATCACTAACGTTGCAAAACGTCAGCACGCGCAGCACGGATGAAGTCGCGCGTAGCCCCCCCCCCCACCCCCCCCCCCCAATCGACGCCGATGGCACCAGCGCCTGCAGAACAAACCGCGTGCGATGGTGGTAGAGGGGGGAGCCGTGGTTTGTTCTGAACGGGCGAACGACGCGGGCCCTCCGCGCTAACGACAAGCGGGGCGCCCTCCTCGCCCGCCCCCCACCGCCCCCCCGCTCGTCTCTCTCACCCTGAAGGTCGCCGGGCTTAAGCACACAACGGCACGCGCGAGGATTAACGCGATCTCACGATGAGATTTACATTCAGCGCAACGCCGCTCTCTCCGCCAGCACGATCCTCCCACGGATTGTATTTTTTTGTGTGTTGGCTGGAATACTGCTCGTTTGTCCTCAGTCGTTGCTGATGCAGCTGCTGACAAAAGCCCCCAGAAGCATGTGCCGGGTTTGTGATCAGGCGGTGTTGATTGCCTCTTTGAGCAGAAGGGAAAAAAAAATCGGAAGTGATTTATTGCTGAATTGAGCATCGAGGCGTTGTGCTCATTTCCGTTAACTTCCCTGGGACAGCGATGGACATTCCACACTCATATGGCAATAGTGTACTTATTTTATGGCCTCCAGATGGATGATGAGCTGAGTCAACCTCCAACCAGGATCTAAACTCACAACCTACCGCCGAGCCACCTGGCCGGATGTGCAAGAAAGTCATTGATAGTGTGATCAGTGCCGGGTTATCCTCGTAGCAAAAGTAGCTACGTGTGCTACGGGCCCCGCACTTTCAAGGGCCCCGCGCTAAATGCTTTCAAGCTGCCAATTTCGGTTCAGTGATTCTGCACTTGCTCTATTACTGTAGTACTATACTGCCTTCACTTTTATGAACGACTGGGTGTTTAAGATTAGCGATTTGTCGTATTATCTGGCTGTATAGCAAATTAAAAAATATAATGACTTTACCATGCAAGTTAAAATTTCGTGTTTTATATTTGTGTGTGTTTTCATTTATTTAGGGCCCCTTTATAACATTTACTACAGGCCCCGCACTTGCTTAATCCGGCACTGAGTGTGAGCGTATCCTGTACGTGTTTACACATGCGCAACACGAATGGCAGGATGATACAATTTGTCTTTCATGAATTTATGGCATTATATATAACATGTAGATAAGTGTCGAGTGGAGTCCAGATTGGTGCAAGTAGGTGTGTGTGTGTGTGTGTCATGTGAAGAAACTAAACTGCTAAACTCATTTTTATTTTACCACGAAAGGCCCACTGAGCTATATAGCTATTTTTCAGAAGTGACCAAATGATCGCTCATCGAAGTGGATTATCACGTTGAAATGTATAACAGCCAAATACTCTAAACGCGTTTTTCTACATGTGGAGGGGGGAAACCATGGGAGCCAGAGAGAATCCACGCGACCACGGGGAGAGACACACAGAAACTCCAAATACACAGCAGCATGCGCCAGGGTCGGGATTAAACCCACGACCTCCTGTATACCAGGCGAGGTAGTGAACATCTTCTAGCCACCGTGGCGCCACTGGCGAGATATTAAGCACTGCCTGTGCCGGTGCAGACTTGCGGATTGGCATTAATGTCCCCATTAATTAAGGCCGTAACTTATAACTCGCCCGCAATTACTTCTCCTCCGCCGCTTTGCTTCGGCAGTTTAATTGCGCTCGCGTTCCAGTGCCGATCGCCAGGTGATCTACGCCCGACGAATCGCCCAACTCAGCAGAGCGCGATACCCGACAGTGGCACCGGGCCCCGCGCGACGGACCGCAGCTTCCCGTTAATGCACCGCTCTCGTTTCACCCTGGGGGAGGGTGGGAGGGGGGGCGCTCCCTCCGCAATCGCTCAGTCGGTCGGTCTATCACCAACAACTTCACGTGGCCATTTCATATTGAACCAATTATCCGGACTGCCGCGTTGGTCTTTAGTTTGTCCTTCCGCGGCCGTTTGCCGTCTAGCTCTCCGTCCCGCCGCGTGCTGTTCAACGTTTCCCGACGTTTCGAAGCATTTCGCGAATAATGCGGGGCGAAACGTCGGACGTCGTGCCAAAAACTGCACGCGGCGCGACCCAAAAACGCATCGGAGAGTAATTAGCGAGAATTCCCAAGGGGTGAAGTTTCGAATGCGTTCCTTCATTAAAGTGGCCTTGCGTTGACATTTCATTGATGTGCCTGGCGTGACTCATTTCACAAGGAGGAACGCGGAGTAACACCGTGTTGGATCAAATAACACAATTATAGTTTCCCGCATTCCCTTTGAAAATTTAGCGCGGATCGTTTATTTTGGATAAAACGTGTTACCCCGTGGCACACCACGGGGAGGGAAAATACACTCAAGGATATAATGCATGGCAAAATACACTCAAAGATATAATGCATGGCAAAATAAGAACGAATGGTAAATGGAAAGGAGAAGATAAACGGACTATGGGACGGAAGTTCCCAAAACAGACAGAGAGCGCACGGCTAAAGATGAGCGGCAGGAAGAGAGGAGGAGCACCGGTGCAGGAATGTCCGGGGATGAGAGGGCGATGAGAGAGAAAGCGCAAATAAAAGTGTGCTGCACACAGCATCATCTGTTTTCACAGTGGGCAGGGAGAGAGGAGGGATTCAGAGTAGAAGTTGGCCACACACAAGTCACGAGATTTTCGGGAGGCTTCAGCTGATTTAGATATATCGATTAGCATGATTATGTATGCACCATCGGTGTATTCATGCCACAGTAGCACCAGTTCCATCAGTCAGAGATGGTATCCTGGTTCAGACAGGGGCCTCAGGCATGGGATTCTCACCTCCACTGCTGGGTCTCAATGCAAGCCCTTGCTCTGGCAAATGACAGCCCAGCTGTTCACACCATGCCAGACACCACGACCATCACAAGCCCCCTGAGCCACATTTATGCACCACGTGGTGCACTCGGGTCTACCGCCCGGGCACCCAGACCCATTAAACCGAGTCACTTAAATCTGAAACGCAAAAAAAAGGCAAACATTGTTCCCATGCAATATTCTTTACATAATTAATTAGAATACCCTATTGAAACGTTTCTCCACGAAGCACAATTTAATAAACTTTCCACAGAAATAAATCCTTACCATGCAAACTGATTTAAGAAAGCACTCAACCCCATCAATTTTGACAATCCTCCTCGGGCCACTTGGAAGAGCTGTAAATGGATTTATTGTCAGTAAGATTACGGAACAATGCACAGTCTGTGGGCTGCCAGCAGTTTCACCAGAACTCGTCCTTGTCATGGATCAAGTGGGACAATAACCAAAGGCTTTTGCCCGAAGCTAGAAAAGAGGCCCCATGGTTGCGAGATGTTAACTACCTCGCCTGGTATACAGGAGGTCGTGGGTTCGATCCCGACCCTGGCGATAACTGTATATTTGGAGTTTGCATGTTCTCCCCGTGGTCGTGTGGATTTTTATCCGGGTTCTCCGGTTTTTCCTTCTGCATTTAGAATCAATATCACGCGTTTAGAGTATCTTGGCTGCTATAAATTGTCAGAGGTCAAGTGGGACAATAACCAAAGGGCTTTTCCACGTGATAAGCCACTTCTCAGTGAGCTATCGTTTGTGGCCAGATCGCTTCTGAAAAAGAGCTACATAGCTCAGTGGGCCTTACCTAAAATAGTAAATAGATGGATTCGCACGCACTCAGCATAGGCTAAGTGGCAGATGGGGGGGGGGGGGTTGGCCAGACATACAATGCCATCCATAATGGGACAAAGTTAGCGTCCAATTAGGGAGAAACAACTGTGCTGTGACCTTCCGGGGCTGTAAATTTGGGTGATGGTAAACGCATGATATAGCAGCAATTAAAAGGCACCGCTGTGCCCTGCTGTAACACCAGCCACCAGCGACACGCGGCCACGGCAGTAAATTTAGCGTTCCGCGGTCCTTCGGCTGGCAGTTATAAACTGATTAATTACCGCGATTGCTCGAGTGGGATGGCAGGCCACGGCTCAGCGAGCGTCCACTGTGTGATCGCAGGGTTTTGTGCGCGTTCGTAGACCCGATCTGTTTATTTCTCGAGGGGACACGTCAATATCGGCATTGATCGTCATCCCGAACGGCATGGTGAGACCTCCGCCATCAGGGTAGAAGCGAGGGGTGGCGGCAAGCACCTGTAATCCACAGCGCTTTGGAGGGTTGATGATGGGTCACATCTATTGGATCTTTTTTTGCCAGTATGAAAATTATGAAAGAAAAAAGTAAGAATAGGCTTTACCCTTTCTGGCAATAAACACAGGTGTGACGATGTTCAAACACCAAACAGATAGCTAAACATAATCAGAGCATTGCTTGTTTGCATATTTTGCCACAAATGCGTGTGGTTAAAGCAGACTTGATGCCTTGCAATAGGCGTCTATTTGGCGTTTGAACATCTTAACACCTCCTGTTTTATTACCAGAATGGGTAAAGCCTATGCTTATATTTTTCATCATTATGGGTCACTTAGAAATGTGTGAATCGCTAAAACCCAAGTGGGCTTAGAGGCAGCCGGAAGACGGCAGCGTGGAAAGTGGAGGTTGTGAATCTGTCTGCGCGGGACATTTCAGTGTTGTAATAATTCGTGGGGGTTCTTTCTCCGGGTAACGCGGTTTTTCCCAACACGCAAAAACATATTTATCTTGATTAAACTGGCCAGACAACCCCTCTGCAGGACTCTATTCGAAAAAATAAAAAAAAATCAACATTGATTCTCAGTGAGGCTCTCCTCGACATGTAAATAACATTTTGTCATTGTTGAAAATTTTAAACTTGTAACGCGCTGCACAGTATTTTAAACAAAAAAACTAAACTATTTTTTTATTTCAGCAGGTAAGGCCCACTGAGCTGTTTGGCTCTTTTTCAGAAGCGACCTGGTCACAAATGATCGCTCAACGAAGTGGCTAATCAGGTGGAAATGTATAACAGCCCAAATACTCTAAACGCACGACGTTGATTCTCAATGTGGAGGGGAAAACCGGAGGACTCGGAGAAAAATGCAAGCGACCACGGGGAGACACGCAGACTCCAAATATACAGTAGCCGTCAGGGTCGAGATCGAGCTCACGACCTCCTGTATACCAGGCGAGGTAGTTAACATTTCGCCGTCACAACGCACTCTCACGGAGGACGATTCAGAGGCACGAGGAGGTACGGCCACGCGGGAAAGGCCACAACCACACGAGGAGCCGGCACCAACATGGTCCTCGATATATTAGGCGTGTCATCGGCCAACACAGGAGTGTTGACATCCATATAGAGCTGCGTTCGGAGTGTGTTGACGTGCTCTTGCTGGAAACTGCTTTTTGTTTTGGTGCCATTCATTATTATTTTTTATTTCCTCTGTTTTATTTTGCTTGGTAGCATTATTTTCATTTGCTTGGTAGTGGCTGTATATGGGATTTGATCGTCATATATCATTAATTTATAGCGCTGTTGAATGCTTTTCGCACGAATGATGCTCTGTAAAATGAAAAGTATTATTGGTAAAACTAAAAAGCAATGCGCGCTTTTTTTGTTGTTGTTGTTGCTTGCTTCGAGCATCGCTGCAATTCAGAAACGAATTTCTCACCATGCGTCAGGACCGAATGACTCACGAGAACGAAGCAGAGCCCTGCCAAGGGCGCGCGTGGGTTCGGAGACGGCCCGTTAGGCACGCTCCGTGACATCGCCGCCTCGCAGCTGAAGAGCCCTCAGCACGGCAGGGGTCTTGCAGCTTAGCCCACATCCTGCGCGAGTGTTTGAGTTAAACACGATGAGGGGCTTAGAACGGAGAGAGCCGCACCGGCCAGATCTGCTCAGAGCGCACGACGTTTGACTGCTTGGAGTGGACGTGTGATTAAAACAACGCCCTTGTGTCTCTGCGTGCCTGTTGAATTCCGAAAGCTGTCTCATTCCCTCGTGGTCAGCTGTCGGCAACCTGCGGCTCTTTTTTAAGAACTACTTCGTGACGTTATTAAGGAACCACCAACTCGTATTCGCGCCGCGGCTTTTGAAATACTGAGCTTTCTAGCTTTAACCGAATTCGAAAAAAATGGCTCCTCTTGTTACTTTGGCAAACTCAACATACACACATGTATGTTGAACTTCTTTCGCACCGCACATGGCCAACCGTGATAATCGAAGGTACATATACATACGTGTTCAGCGTGTGGGGAGCTGCTGTATTGAGCGACGAGCGTTTAATCTCCCTCCACCTACATACAAGAGAGGGAGCAATCCCAGCCGCTCCGATACTAAACTTAGATCCCCTAAAACTCAATCGCACGAAGTGTAAAAAAAAAAAATACGCAATAAAATAACTGCAGCCATAGCAGGTGATAGAAAGTGGGGAACTTCATCCATGATTAAAATATTTTAAAAAATTGATTAGATCGCATGAATATTAATGTGTCGTCAAATCCGCCACCACCCAAAACAGCCAATTAGTACGGTCTGTCACGTAAACAAAACGTGCCAATTAGTTACTTCAGCAAAACCATTGTGTTGGAGGTTAAACCCACACCGTTTACAATTCAAGTACGACGTTTCGCTGGTGATTACAACTTGCCTCATCAGGCGACAGCCAGAATTGTCGCCAATGCCCGATCGCCTTTCGAGTGGAAAGGGGGGTGGGGGGACAAAGTTTACTTTTAATTGTTTAAATAATGCAGCCAGCTACGCTTGCCTACACGTGGCTCACGTGATCACGTTGGTGACATCGGGCCAGCTTCTGTTTGACCTCCACGAAAGAGCAGCAGCAGCAGCATCGCACGAAAGCAACGGCGGAAGCGCCGTGTCAAGCAAAAGAACGAATACAACAACCACGGGTTGTGGTTGTTGTTTGACTTACCGCCGTAAAGGAATGCTGTATTTTGAGAAAGGAAAAAAAACACAATCACGGTACATTGTAAGCTACAAGGGGTTATTTTCTAAGTATTTTGCCAATATTTAGAATTAAGTGTATGTCATTAGCCCCCCTCACTTAATCCGTTCAAGTGTAGTTTGATTCATAACGGCACGAATAACAAGCGTAGCTCGCACGATAAATAATTTGCAAGACACGAGCATCGTGTGGTCATGGCTAATGCCGAGCTCACGATGAACACGATGGAGATCTAATATTCCGAGATACCGTAGTAGCCTCTTCAACATCTTTGTGGGGATGATGCTTGAAGATCAGTAGAAGCAGCATAGAAATCATTTCCAGGATGAAGAGATGGACATTTAGTGGTGGTCCTGGTGACAGAACCGTGTTGCCATGGAACCCCAGTCAGTGCATTGAATTTAACGCTACAAATAGTGGATGAACGTTGAACGTATTTCGCACCGTACGTAGCCAACTGTGCCAATCGGAGGTGTGGGGAAGGACAACAAACTAAACACAAAAATCAGTTCTGAAGAAATGAGTTTTCAACCTAGATGATGATTTTAAATTGCATAGCCCCAGTAGCTTCCTAATATCGGAACCAAGATCGTCGTCCCAGGCGGCCGCAGAAGCGCATCTGAAAGCACACTATGCGGTCTTTGTTCAATGGCTGAGCCAAAAGTCGCTGCTCCTGCTGCGAGGATTGAACGGAGTTCGCGCGATGTTGGTTTATGCTCCATGCCGAGATCAGCGAGGCGTTGTGATTCATTTGTATGTCGGGCACCACTCTGTAAACAAGATGAAAACAACAATGGAAAGCCCCTTGTCAGTCCACTGCTGATGAAGGCCTCCCAAAGCAAGCCGCATGCGCCATGAAGGTTGTTTGACCGTCCGTACATTCTTCACTCGTTATTCGCGAGGGATACGTTCCGGGGACGCTCGTGAATAGCAAATGTGGCGGATAATGATATTGGCCTCCGAAAAACTACTTTTTTTAATGAATCGCCTTAAATAAATGCGTAAATATGCTTTCTCCCTCATCACTTTATCTCATCACTTTCTTGCATCACATGTTCTCTCATCAATCTCTCATCTCATTCTCTCTCTTCACTTTATCTCTCATCCATTTCTCTCATAAGTGTATCTCTAATCACTTCATCTCATCATTTTATCTCACTTTATTTTTCATCACCCGCACCTCCGATTAGCGCTGTTGGCTGCGTACGGTGCGAAAGAAATTCAACATACATGCTTCACTTTATTTCCCTCTCTCTCTCGATGCCGTAATCGTGTAGAGTTCCAGATGCGATGCGCGGATAGCCAAAATCGCGGACAGCAATTTCGTGAATAACGAGGCAATAACTGTTACTTCGCCAGCAGAATAATCGGCGTGCATTTTTCAGCAACGACGCCCTTGGAAAGAAAAGAGGAGGAGGAAAAAGAAAAAAAGACGAAGCAACCGGCGCTGGCAAGAAGAAAGCACAAGGTTGGAGAACGCGTGTCAATGTGTGCGTAGGTTTGGGCACGTGTCAGGATAGGGTGGCACACGTGACCATGCACACTCGAGAGCAGAAGAGACGACGAGATCGTAGGAAGTCCAAGAGTGTTCTGTGGATAAACAAATTTGATTTTTTTATAAGAAGAAAAATTCCCCACAAATTTGGAAAGTTACCCTCAAATGTTGTTCAGTTTGACACGTAGTAGGCTTTCGCGGACAATAGTATCCATACGAGGTTTTTGTTGGGTTGTATCACGTAAGTATACATATAAAATGCCACAGCCAATTAGTAAGATTTCTTGACCATGTTTTGTTGACGTGGCAAACCCTACTAATTGGCTGTTTCGGGTGGCGGCGGCTTTAACGACACATTTATATTCATATTTACGCGATGTAACCCAAAATAACCCCTCAATTATGGATAAATGTTATTCAATTACTCAACTGGGATTACACATGGCCCCGAGGTCGGCAACCTGCGGCTCCGGAGCCGAATGCGTCTCGTTAAGGACTCGCTTATTCATCAAGGAGCCACCGTCTCGTGATCGCGTGCATTGCGGCTCTTGATGCATTCAGTTTATTTTCGTTCACACAATTCGAGAAAAACGGGATCCCAATGTGCAGCGCCACCACTCGGAGCGAAACTTTGTTTCAAATATTTTAAAAAAAACCTCGACACATTGGTCAATAAAACATACAAAGTATATGACAGGCGACGTTCCGGGCAATGGTCCTTCTTTACAGCACATTAGAGAGGCCAGTTTCGCCCATACCCCTTGCAGAAACAGAGGGGCGGACCCGCGTGACACAGGTGATGGAGCAATAGGAGCGCCAACATCCCCACCTACTGGAGGTAACGCGGAGTCGAAAAGGGAAGATCGCGTGCTCGTGAGAGATCCACCATGGACACGGAGTCTGTCCGTGAGAGATTCACCATGGACACGGAGTCTGTTCGTGAGACATTCACCATGGACACGGAGTCTGTTCGTGAGAGATTCACCATGGACACGGAGTCTGTTCGTGAGAGATCCATCGTGGACACGGAGTCTGTTCATGAGAGATTCACCATGGACACGGAGTCTGTTCATGAGAGATTCACCATGGACACGGAGTCTGTTCGTGAGAGATCCATCGTGGACACGGAGTCTGTTCATGAGAGATTCACCATGGACACGGAGTCTGTTCGTGAGAGATCCATCGTGGACACGGAGTCTGTTCGTGAGAGATTCACCATGGACACGGAGTCTGTTCGTGAGAAATCCATTGTGGACACGGAGTCTGTTCGTGAGAGATTCACCATGGACACGGAGTCTGTTCGTGAGAAATCCATTGTGGACACGGAGTCTGTTCATGAGAGATTCACCATGGACACGGAGTCTGTTCATGAGAGATCCATCGTGGACACGGAGTCTGTTCGTGAGAGATCCATCGTGGACACGGAGTCTGTCCGTGAGAGATTCACCATGGACACGGAGTCTGTTCGTGAGAGATCCACCATGGACACGGAGTCTGTTCGTGAGAGATCCACCATGGACACGGAGTCTGTTCGTGAGAGATTCACCATGGACACGGAGTCTGTCCGTGAGAGATCCACCATGGACACGGAGTCTGTTAATGAGAGATCCATCGTGGACACGGAGTCTGTTCATGAAAGATCCACCATGGACACGGAGTCTGTTCGTGAGAGATTCACCATGGACACGGAGTCTGTTCGTGAGAGATCCACCATGGACACGGAGTCTGTTCGTGAGAGATTCACCATGGACACGGAGTTTGTTCGTGAGAGATTCACCATGGACACGGAGTCTGTCCGTGAGAGATCCACCATGGACACGGAGTCTGTTCGTGAGAGATCCACCATGGACACGGAGTCTGTTCGTGAGAGATTCACCATGGACACGGAGTCTGTTCATGAGAGATCCACCATGGACACGGAGTCTGTCCGTGAGAGATCCACCATGGACACGGAGTTTGTTCGTGAGAGATTCACCATGGACACGGAGTCTGTCCGTGAGAGATCCACCATGGACACGGAGTCTGTTAATGAGAGATCCATCGTGGACACGGAGTCTGTTCATGAAAGATCCACCATGGACACGGAGTCTGTTCGTGAGAGATTCACCATGGACACGGAGTCTGTTCGTGAGAGATCCACCATGGACACGGAGTCTGTCCGTGAGAGATCCACCATGGACACGGAGTCTGCTCGTGAGAGATCCACCATGGACACGGAGTCTGTTCGTGAGAGATCCACCATGGACACGGAGTCTGTTCGTGAGAGATTCACCATGGACACGGAGTCTGTCCGTGAGAGATCCACCATGGACACGGAGTCTGTTAATGATAGATCCATCGTGGACACGGAGTCTGTTCATGAAAGATCCACCATGGACACGGAGTCTGTTCGTGAGAGATTCACCATGGACACGGAGTCTGTTCGTGAGAGATTCACCATGGACACAGAGTCTGTTCATGAGAGATCCACCATGGACACGGAGTCTGTTCATGAGAGATTCACCATGGACACGGAGTCTGTCCGTGAGAGATTCACCATGGACACGGAGTCTATCGCCGCTTTCACGCGTGGCCTGGCAAGCCAGGGCCGTTTTAAACACGGATCACTCGGTTTACAACAACAACACGTGCCGATGATTGGGGGTGGAGCGTGAGAGGGTGGAGCGTGAGAGGGTGGAGCATAAGAGGGTCAAGCCGTGCGTGAGAGGGTGGAGCGTAAGAGGGTCGTGCCCTACGTGAGATGGTGGAGCCGAGTGTGAGATGGTGGAGCGTGAGAGGGTGGAGCGTGAGAGGGTGGTGCGTGAGAGGGTGGTGCGTGAGAGGGTGGAGCCGAGTGTGAGATGGTGGAGCGTGAGATGGTGGTGCGTGAGAGGGTGGAACGTGAGATGGTGGAGCGTGAGAGGGTGGAACGTGAGATGGTGGAGCCGAGCATGAGAGGGTGGAGCGTGAGATGGTGGAGCGTGAGATGGTGGAGCCGAGCGTGAGAGGATGGAGCGTGAGAGGGTGGAGCGTGAGAGATTAGGGCCGCTGCGTCTCTGTAATCACATCGGTCGCATCTCAGCTCGGCCTTCATCAGGCGGCCTCCATTGACGAACAGGGACAGACCTCTGAGCTACGGGCGCAGCGGCGTAATCTCCGCTGCAGAGAAGCAGCAGCCTTTGATATCGGCCATATCGATGTAAACGTTTCTTAAGCAGCAGCAGCAGTTCCTGTAATTTAATCAATCAAACCCGTCAATCCAGCCCATGTCCTGGGGGGGAGGTGGGAGTTACACAGGAGTACGTTCACCCCCCCCCCCGCTCCTCGCCGACCTGCCCCCCCCCCCCTCCCAACTCCCTCCCCGGCGCTTCCATGGACCCCACGACTCGCACGGCCTCGCACGGTGACAACCATCCAACAAAGACGCAGTCGGTCAGCACATCGCGCGGCGCATTCGGATGTGCTTCTGCGGCTGTCTGGAACCGTTCTTCCATCCGGCATTAGCAAACCACAGGAGCTATGCACTTTCCAGTCATCTCGATTGAAAAGTCACTTCTTTAGAGCTGCCTTTTTGTGTTTCGTTTGTTGTGCTTCACCCCGCACACCTTTGATAAGCGCGGTTAGCTACGCACGGTGCAAACGAGGTTCAACATACATAACATAGCAGATTGCCGCAGCAATATCACCAGGAGCTCGATGCCAGTGTCGAGGTCTGCTGCTGCTGCTTGTGTAGCTGGTCTAGTCTGTCCCCTCTCCTCCCGTGGCGAATCCCTCGCGAGGACGACAGGTCAGTGAAATAGATGACAATGACAACAAAATGCAAAACAATAATCAATTTCGGGGGCGATCTGTCCTCCGGGGTTTGTGAAAGGGGCGACATTTCATTTAAAAGTGTTCCTCGGAAGGGCAAAATTGCGTATCTGCAAAAGCGATCTAAAGCACCCTGCACGTCACAACACCACGGCTGGATTCCTAAGCACGAAATCCGCCCAATTCTAAATTATAATAACAGCCGCTTATCATATCTAAGAACATTAAACATACATATTAATTTAGGTTTTTTTGCACCACCCGACACAGCCAATTAGTAAGGTTTGTCACGCATTCAGAACATTCCAATTCGTTACTAGCGTAGTGAGCAACTTCCGCTACACGTCGCTTATTTATTCTCACACTTTAAGCACAATACTGGGCGATGCATCTATGTGACGTTCTACGTAGCTACACATAGCCGACCCTTCTACACAACCCCAGCGTCGGCGTCCAACTACACAGCTGTCCGACTAGCGTGGCGACGATGAGAGCCTTGCAGAAGATCGGCCACGTGGCCGGACGACGAAGAGAGATGACGGCGAGCAGCGACGCAGCCAGGACCCGCAACAGCACCGGTTCGGTCCCCCTTATATACACCCCCGCGCGTGGCCAAGCCCCGCCTCCGGCCACGCCCCCTTCCAGAACCTTCGAGCAGGTTCCCGGAGCTTCCCGACTGACTCCGCCTTTCACCTTTACCCCAGACACGCCCCTTCATAATTAGACATTATGTAACATGCCCATAACCGCGATTATCCCCTTCAGGCCGATAGGTGGCACCCTGTCATTACACTAGTACAGCACACCGGTGTGTCGAAGAGCAAATCCACATTTACAATCCGAGTACTATATTATGGATATTGGTCGCTACGTGTTAAACTAACGTACAAATTATTTGACAAACGTTGAACAAGAAACATTTTAATATCTAACATCGAACATCTGCCCTAAAACATCAGTAGTCCCTCCTAGTCCCTGATAATACTGCATAAACGAAAATATACGTACTTATATAATTAATAGAGTAACATTTAATATCTAATTATATTGCTATGTAAATTATAAAAATCATATTTTACTGACAATAAACATGTTTTAAAAATTATTTCTTATATAATGTAACCTCTGCAAAACACCAATTCTATTCACTCCATTAGCTCAATGTTAAAGTTAATCTCTTAGTGAGCCATGTTATGCCATCCAAATGAACAGCGCAACACAATAATACTAAATGTTAGCAACTATTACAAAAACAACGTATTTTCAGCACCAAAACACTCTAATCGTCCTCCATTTCCTCTGTATCTATTGATTCGAGTTGGATTATAACAAATAAACAAATTATTAACTATCGCTATAATAATTAAATAACTCGTGACTATGCCGATTTCCCGTGCAAAAACGGTGAACATAATACAACTTTAAAAAATAAGTGAACATCTGGCACAATACCTGCAATAGCGATCAGAAACAACCTCCACGTCACAACCACCGCAGCTCAATTCCTCTGTTAGTGGCATTGAGCGCCAGTGTTCATATTCCAGATCCAATTATAAGCATTTTATATATTGAAATAAACTTTGATATCAAAGTCTTAATCGTCTTCATTGCCACCGACAACTCAATCAACGGCCGATTAACATTGCCGAGTTCCCGTCAGTCGATTGACATTCGAGTGATGTCAATTTAACAGTTATATATATTATTGGAGCAAATGCAACGTGCAGATCACCGGCATCAAGTCCGCCCCAAATCAAATATTGGGGGCTTGCCTGGTACTCTACTGTGCACGTGGGGGCACGAGGTCCAATCCCTGGTCACCGCAGCATTCACTCTAATCATAATAACGCACCTGGCTACCAGGTAGCTCTGCTGAATAGTTTCCCTATGCTACAGAGTGCACGATTATACGTCCGATTAACATACCTGTCAACCCCTTATCAGTGCTTACCTTATTAGAGACTAATTCAGATCTTATTGGTCACCCGTGCCCTTATAAATCTCAATGTTCAGCCTACAAAGTCCCATCACAAAGGAGAAACACAAACAAATAGACCAAAAAATATTTTTTTGCCCGTATTGAAACGGTTGTACGCCGTATATACCTGAAAACTCTATTTCCCTGCACAAAAATACGACTAAACCGTATGGGTTGACACGGTGTGCATTAATCACAGGTGAGCTCACACGACGAGAGGGCCCCAGGAGAGAGATGGTGAGTTCGTATCGTTTTTGCCGCAGTTCCTCTTCCGTTGAAGGAGCGCACAGACTTCATTGATTTACCGTACTGCGTGGTCCATGAATCCATGTGTAAAGAAGCTCCTTCTCAGGTTCCATTTTCTCGACGACTGATTTTACAGTGATGTATTTACAAGGCAAGAGTACGACTAATAGGTTCACAAGGCTATGACTATCTGCAGCCCTGGTGGTTCCCACTAAATTAATCTCGAACAGTCCTTGATGGTTTTCACGATGTCGATCTCCAACAGTCGGCCCTGATGTCGCCCACCTGCAGTTGTCCTTCAGTCCCTGAGCCGGCGCCTCGATCGCGGGCCTCACTCCCCCTTATATACCCGCTCGGCCATGCCCCGGTAACTTCCAGCACTTTCCCCCGGAAGACTCTTCCAGCAGACTCCACCGTCTTCTACTTCTCTTCTCGAACCTTCCCTTGAACAGTACCCTGCACCTGTTTCACCCATCTCCGCTGACCCCACTATGACCCTTGCCATATGCAATACCCTACACATGTGTTTATATGGGTTTACTATAGGGTCCAAAGTTTGCATACCTGTCAACCCATACGGTTTACCCATATTCTTGTACAGGGAAATTGAGTTTTCAAGTCCATACGGCGTACAGACGTTTCGGGAAAAAATGTGTGTCTATTCGTTTGTGTTTCTCCATTGTGATCGGACTTTATAGGATGAGCGCTGAGATTTATAAGGGCACAGGGTGGCCAATAAGGTCTGAATTGGTCTGTAATACGGTAGGCACTGATAAAGGGTTGACAGGTATGAGTTTGGGTTGTTTGGCCAGGGACTATGGATTGTCTTCAATGTGTAGTGTCTTCAGAAATTACTCAAACCGACACGTTGTAACAAGTCACCTGCTTACACTTTATTCACCTGTTCTTGCGCCAGTTATAGGCACTCCTATAACTATCTGTATGGTCACATATAGTCCTTGACTACTGTTTGCCCTCCGTTGCACCCGCTTAACTGTGCGCTCCGCATACTTCTCTCCTCTACAAATGTATGCCTATGGGTATGTACATCTCTGTACGTATCTTTGAATCTCTATATGTCTCTTTGGGTTTTACTTGGTAAAGTAAAACATAGTTTAATAGCTTTTGACATCTGGCAAGATTGGGTGCATTGCGAAGTCATATTCTTGCGTATGGCAATATATTTACGAGCTAAACGCTAATGTAGAATTAATGTATCGCTATATATCTCTCTGTGTGTCTGTGGGTTTACTAATATTGTCCATAGCTGAGTTGCGAGGCCACAAACGCGCCTCGGTGGCTTCGCTTTAATGTATCTCCATGTGTCTCTGAAATCTCCGCGTATCTATTAGTTTATGAATCCGTTCGTGTTCCTATGGGTTTACTAATAGGCTCCGTAATTTAGATTTGCATGGCCACAATCGCACCGCGGTGGCTTTGTCTTGAATTGTCCATGCACGAAGGAGTTGTGCTCTGCAGTGTCACGTGCTCGCTGATTTCGTGCACTCCCGTCTGCAATAAGCACGGCCCATTGGCTCAGCCAACAGCCATTCATGCGCCTTCACCTCAACTCTCAATCGAGGTCCGATCTCTGTGTAAAATAAATTTAACGTTCGGCCAAATTGGCAATGCACTACAACACTGGCTAAAGCCCTCCCCACGCCCTGTCGGTCATGGTGGGTCGATTTAATTGACCATACTTCACCACGCTGATCAATGCCGGTTGCTGGAAGGAGGGGGAAGGCATAGACGTTTTTCGCCTATGCCTTCCCGCAATGCATGCAGCAGAGTGCGTGCAACGCGACGAAGTGGATTTCGTCTCGTTGCATGCACTCTGCTGACTACCATGCAGCCCCCGTGCACGTCAGCCTAGAACCCCTGTGGTGCATGGTGGTGACGCATCCCAGCACGATCCAGGCTCAGCCATGCACAGCTTCCGAGATCTGTTTCCAACCGGCGCACCCCTGGGTGATGTGGTCATGAGACGCAACTCATCGTATGCACCGGTATATGAAAGATGGGCGGCGTGTATCCTGGCCGACACCGCTCGCATCTGCAAGCGCTCCACCAACCCCCAGCAGCAGTCATCGTACAATCAATCCCCTGCTCGAGGCGCGTCTGTCCAAGCACGAGAAGCTAATCTTGGCTCGGAGACGCGGTAACCCGCTCCTCCTTGTCGACAGCAGCCAGCCATATTCCCTTTGTCAACATCGCCCGTTTGTATTTTCACGACGCGTCGCCAGATGGATCCGATAGCGCTGCGTCGGACACCCGAAGTGGAACGCGCGTTCCATTCCAATCCTTCTACCCAGCGTCAGGGCGTTGCTGTGTGTTGCTGTGTGTGTTGTTGTGTGCCGGGAACACTGCGAGCCCAGCTGCCTGCCGCTGCCTTACACATCCCCCCCACCCCACCACGGAATGATTTTCATTCATGATTCCACACACGTCATCGCGTGCCAGTTTGTTGCATGGGAGAGAGAAAAAAGCCCTCCGGTTGCACCATTTAATGTGCACCAGTTGATAACAACAATGCTTAGCCTTGTGTAATACTCCTCCCTCTCTCCATCGCAGGCCTCAACACAGATTCACCCCCCCCCCCCCCGTTTTTTCTCCTCTCCCAGCAGCGTGGGGTCACACAATCAGCCGCTGCTTTTCAGCCGATAATGGGGCGGCTTTATTCGCCGCCGAGAATCCGTGACCTCTCTCGCATGCTAAAAGCTCCCCGAGCACATCGAACAAACAAAAGGGGAAGATTCGCAGCAATTAGGATATCAAGGAATCGCATGAAGGGAGTGGTTCCTGCAAAACAGCGCTCGTATTGCGGGGGGAGGGGGGGAGGGGGGGAGGGGGGGTTATTTTATCTCCAGCACCTCCACATCGCCGTCCTTTGTGCGTCTTCCCCCCTCGTGCACAGCGCAGAGATGTATTTATTCTTGGCAATTGATGAGGCGCCGTCGAAAATCGTGGTGTTAATGCTTCACTCATTTTCAGTTGTGGGGTGGAGGGGGGGGTGCGGGGAGGGGGGGTGCGGGGGGGGTGCAGGGGGGGGTGCGGGGGGGGTGCGGGGGGGGGTGCGGGGGGGGGCACTTTCGCCGATAAGACATCTTCAGTGTGCGCAGGCCGCCACAACGTTTGAAACCGTTTGGGGGTTTGACAGCAGCACGGTGATGATGATGATGATAGGTGGAGTGTTGTCACCATTTGTGTATTGTCGCCGGAGGGGGGGGGGGGAGTCCCGCACTGAAGCCCACCAGGAGGCCGTCAGTGCGCCCGGGGGCCTTGCAAACCCAAGAACACCCAACACCGACATTTTCACTAATACGCACACACGTCCGTTGCTGCTCGTGTCGGGTCAGCGACTCGTGTTAGCTACTGGCGCGATGTCACCAAACGCCAATGATGGATAAAGCAAGGAGACAGTAGTCGCGTCGACGTCCGCGCAAGCTCATGGATTGCGATGCGCACGTTGGTGCACGCGGTAACATTCCGTGCGGGCGCAGTGCGGCTGAGCGGAGGTCTTTCCCAGTCGGAGCCCCTCTGCTTGAACGCTTCCTGTGAGCATCAGCGTGCGGAAACCCGCGTATCCCACACTGCGCCTGCGTCACTGGCGAGACCGTCGATGGCTTTTTGCGGCGTTTGCCACATTGGACGCATGGTTCCCCGTGTCCCCCGCTCCTCCCGCCCCCGTTGAAGTCGGTAATGAAGTCTATATTTATCGGAGACACTCGTTTCATGGCGCATTGCTGTGCGATTATCGTAAAATTATCTCACGTCATTAACAAGACATAAGAGCGTGATTAAAAGCGAATCAGTATCAGTTGTGGCAGAGAGGATTCGCTTAGCGGTGGCTGTTGGATGATTAATCTCATTCGAAAATGTGCCGTGTTTGCATCCCTTCGGGTTATCACAGGAATGGCATTAATCGTGAACTAAAAAAAATATATATATATACACATTATACGGGAAATTGTATTCCGCCCACACGGATAGCCAGGAGAGCTATAGGTGTCCGCGTGTCTGCAGGCTGCAGGGACAGCTGCCCGACACACAGCAGCAAACCTTATCTTCACAGAGGACACGCGGTGCTCTTACCCCTTGGGCTCCACTGTTAACGCTCGCGAGTGGGACCTTGCTATCATTCCCAGCCAATTGTTTATCCTTGTGTGGCGAGCGATGTTTCTTTTTTGTTTGGGGTCGGTGAGTGAAGTTAAACACGGCACAGCCCGCGGGCTACCCGGAGATCTCATCTTTTAGAATCGCTCCCAGTCACTTGCTCGCGAATCGCGGTGCTCAGAATAACATCGACCGAAATGTAACGAAAAACACAGGAGACCAAAAATATACATTTGAGAAAAGAAGAAAAAACAACCGCCTGCTGCTAATGTTTTATAAATGTGTGGCGATCACCAACCCCCCGTGTCCGTGCCCGTAAAACGTTGTTAAACAGATCGTGAAAATGTTTTCGAGACTGTTGCCAAAGGCTCGCCCTTCAGAGCACACGTGTCCGCTGCCCCTTCATTGATTGAGCGCTCTCGCGAGCTGCCCTCTCGCTGTAAAATTACGTTTCTCCTTCTGCCGGCGAGTAATGAGGTCGTAACGCAAATTGGGTAGGATTGTACCCGCATAGCAGTCACACCAAGCTTATGACATTTTTGCTAAATGATCACCTAATTGGCTGAGCTATGGTCAATTAAACACATTCATTGGCAAGAAAGATCAGATAATGGGAGGGCAGAAATAGCCACGCGGGGGGGGGGGGGGATGTGAGTCGTCAGGACGCCTTGGTGCCACGTGGCAGTGCCAGCGACGACCTGGATTTGAACAATCTTTGACAATCGCTTTTCACGTTCAAATCCAACATCAATACAGTGCAGGTAAAAAAAAGTTAATTCCTTTAAAATGTGCAATAGACCGTGTTAAAATTGGTATTTCGAGATATTTCATTGTAACTTGTATACTGCGTGTACATATACGTTGCACAGAGCAGACTCTTGCGAATTCAAATAAACTTGGACAATGCGAGCAATATCAGATGAATATTGAAAATGTTTACGTTTCCACAACTCGTAAATCTCGCGGTCCTACATTGGGCTCAGGAAGGGGTCAATGGCCGTCACCCAGAACGTAGCTGACCTCATCGGATCTCTGGACACATGAAGCAGGGGTTGAGAGCCTTGTTGCACTGAACAGCTGTCACCGTGCATAATAACGGCGCGCTGTCACCTCTCACGGGGCAACGGATCACATCAGCGGGCAATCGAGCGGTGTCTATTCTTGTCCCGTACTATGTTACCACATCTACACGATGGTGACTCAAAAATCATCAGGAACGCATAGGGTTCTTTCGTTTATGTTTTTTTTACACCGGCAATACACATTTTAATTGTTTATTCTTTAAGTGAATATTTCATCTGTTAACATTATTAATATATTTGTCTTCCTTTACCTGCGGGGTCACCTCAACATTTGTCGCTTGCAAAACTCGACCATGAACCTAGAATTAATGTAGACAAAACCTAATTGTTGAATGTTCAAACAGTACACAGCTGTAGTCATTGAAGAAAAACAAAAGTCTTAAATTCATTACAAAGGAGAATTCATGCACGCATTGATGTTAATGGAAGTCAGTTTGAACATTTGTTAAAATAAATTAAATAACCCCTTTGTTATTTGTTAAAATGAACATAATAATTATTTGTGTCCTGACTTGTGGGCCCCGCTATATACTCCCCGCCTTAACCAACACGACCCGCATCACATGAGGAGGGCCTAATCCACGATGGCTGAACACGTGCGCGTACGACTTTAACAAAGGCCACTTACGCTGGTGCCGTCTTTTCCGACAGCCTTTAAATAACCACGAAGTGCAACTTCTGATACTTAAGTAATGTGTGCCACTGTGCTTTCCATTTCACTCCCCTTAACCAGCGGTAGAGCAAGCGGCTCGTAGTCAGAACTTTCGAGTTCACATCCTGATTGGGGGTTAACTCAGCTAATCATCCTTCCGGGGGGACAATGAAACATGTACCACTTGGTGGGAAATAAAAAATAAATTGCGATGGATATTACTTTTAACTCAACCCAGTCGTTAATAACACTGTAACCTTCAAATAAAAATGATATAATCGGTGACGTTTCAGGCAATTGCCCTTCTTCGGAGCACATAACTAAGATAAGCCAGAGAGTGTGAACAAAGATTTGCAGGCTGCACTTTACACCATGAGGCCTGATTAAAATAACAACTTTACAATGGTTTGCTGATGGTCAGTTTTGCTTTTAACGGGAATTTGTGTAGTTGCCGAATCGTCGCTAATGAGGACCGGACAAGCCCTGCAGTGGATAAACCGTCCTCCGCCGCCACAGCACTGTGGAATTTCCACCGCTGTCTTGGCTTAAGCTGGAAACGGGAGCTGAGCACCGAATGCCCGCGACGCTCGGTCGCGGGTCACGCGGGCGCGGGCTTCGTTATCGCGGTGGCAGTGAGGGGGCTGGGAAAGTCGCCACGACGACCACGAGGACGCGTGGAGACGGAGGTCGTGGGTCTCGTGGTGCGGGGTCAGAGGGGTGAGCAGCCTGAGCGGGGTGAGGAGGAGGGAGGAGGAGGGGGGAGGAGGGGGGAGGAGGAGGGAGGAGGAGCGGGGTGAAGATGGTGAGGTGGGTAGTAAGGTGAAGAGGGTGAAGAGGGTGATGAGCAAGGTGATGTGGGGGAGCGGGATGGGGAGGGTGGTGAGGAGGGTGAGGAGAGTGAGTGGGGTGAGGAGTGCGAGGGTGACGAGGAGGGTGACGAGGAGGGTGAAGCGTCCTCTGCGGTCCAGGGTGAGTAGCACGAGGGGGGGGGGTCTCTGGGGGCGCGCGCGTGCGCCGACTCTAAGGAGCCATCACTTCCTCACCAGACATGAATAATTCACGACCCGTGGGTCACCGGTTATCAATGTAGACATCTTTTATTCATCAAGATCAAACAAGCGGGATTTTTTTCTCTTTAAATTACGGATTGAGTGTTTACCTGTACAAAGATTTGATTAAGCCTAATTTAAACGAATGGCTTCATAAATGCGTTGCTTGTTCACGCTTTTGTATTTTACAGCGGGCTGCTGAGTGTTGTGCGAACACAATAGCAAAACACGGGACACATTATCTCCGTATAATCGGAGACGTTTCAGGCAATGGCCCTCATTGTTTCATTAAAAGCCCTTCATTTATGTGATTCAAAGGAGGGCCATTGCCCGAAACGTCGCCTATTATA
This sequence comes from Petromyzon marinus, assembly GCF_048934315.1. NCBI lineage: Eukaryota > Metazoa > Chordata > Hyperoartia > Petromyzontiformes > Petromyzontidae > Petromyzon > Petromyzon marinus. The sequence goes on along the minus strand of NC_133692.1, from coordinate 3,265,294 downwards.
CGTTGAGTTTTAAGGCCACGGTGTTAGTATGTATGTTTGTATGTATGTTGAACCTCTGTCGCACCGTACGTAGCCAAACGCGCGACAGGCACCTCGCTGACCTCGTGTTGCGTACGAGTCGTCACTTTTTTTTGAGAATAAGAAGAAAATTATAAATCTATAGCTCCTTAGCTCCACGGCCACGGAGCTACAGATTTCCCCCGGGACTTTATCTCACAATCGGCCCAAAGCGAATATATTTATTTATTTGCTTTAAAAGTCAACGTAACGTCAAAACGTGCTCATAATATTGATCAAATGTTTCCAGCGTAAGATGAGAAATAACTCTTCCCTCACCACCCCCACCCCCTACTGAAGATTTTAGATTGAAAACCGCTGCCGCTCTGATGCGGGGCAGAGATGATTGTTATGACTCCTGCCACGAGACCGAGCAGGTACGCCGTGTGGCGAGATGTTAACTACCTCGCCTGGTGTACAGGAGGTCGTGGGTTTCATCCCGATCCTGACGCCTGCTGCTGTATATTGGGAGTTTGCGTGTCTCTCTCTCTCACCATCACCACAGTGGCTAGATGTTAACTACCTCGCCTGGTGTACAGGAGGTCGTGGGTTTCATCCCGATCCTGACGCCTGCTGCTGTATATTGGGAGTTTGCGTGTCCCTCTCTCTCTCACCATCACCACAGTGGCTAGGAGATGTTAACTACCTCGCCTGGTGTACAGGAGGTCGTGGGTTTCATCCCGATCCTGACGCCTGCTGCTGTATATTGGGAGTTTGCGTGTCTCTCTCTCTCACCATCATCACAGTGGCTAGGAGATGTTTACTACCTCGCCTGGTGTACAGGAGGTCGTGGGTTTGATCCCGATCCTGACGCCTGCTGCTGTATATTGTGAGTTTGCGTGTCTCTCTCTCTCACCATCACCACAGTGGCTAGGAGATGTTAACTACCTCGCCTGGTGTACAGGAGGTCGTGGGTTTCATCCCGATCCTGACGCCTGCTGCTGTATATTGGGAGTTTGCGTGTCTCTCTCTCTCACCATCATCACAGTGGCTAGGAGATGTTCACTACCTCGCCTGGTGTACAGGAGGTCGTGGGTTTGATCCCGATCCTGACGCCTGCTGCTGTATATTGTGAGTTTGCGTGTCTCTCTCTCTCACCATCACCACAGTGGCTAGGAGATGTTAACTACCTCGCCTGGTGTACAGGAGGTCGTGGGTTTCATCCCGATCCTGACGCCTGCTGCTGTATATTGGGAGTTTGCGTGTCTCTCTCTCTCTCTCACCATCACCACAGTGGCTAGGAGATGTTAACTACCTCGCCTGGTGTACAGGAGGTCGTGGGTTTCATCCCGATCCTGACGCCTGCTGCTGTATATTGGGAGTTTGCGCTGTCTCTCTCCCCATGGTGGTGTGGATTTTTCTCCGGGTCCTCCGATTTATTTTTGTCCCTCCACATTTAGAATCAACATCACGCGTTTAGAGTATTTGGCTGCTGTAAATGTCCACGTGACGAGCCACTTCGTTGAGCTGTCATTTGTGGCCAGGTCGCTTCTGAAAAAAAAAAAGCTACACAGCTCAGTGAGCTTTACCTGTTAAAATAAAATAAAAAATGGTTTGGTTTAGTTTCTCGGGGTGGTGCCGTGTGTGCTTTGGCACGACGTCCAACGTTTCGCTCCTCTATGCAAACACAGCGGAAAGCTAGAACCGTGTAAAAAAACCCTTACGCAGCACCGATATCGGCTGAAGCAGATGTCACGTCTCGTTCTCTCGGCCGCATGCCCTCCGGCCTGGGTCGCGAGAGATCCTTGCGATGCGTGTGACCGGAGGGAGGCCTTCGTCCGGCTATTGACTGATCGTGGCTAATGTTGATGGATGTACGTATGTTGAGCTTCTTTCGCACCGTACGTAGCCAACCCTGCTCATCGGAGGTGCGGGGGTGGGTAGGATAACAACGGTGATGACGACACGAGTGTGTGCGGCTCGTGGATGAACATCGCCCATCCGATGTCCGCCTGCGTATCGCCAGCCACGATCAATCCACTGCTGGCTGAGCTCTCCCCTCTGGCCGTCCGCCTGTGCCGCGGACGGAACTTTCGTTCGGCGTCGCACGCAAAGCCGCCGCCACCGCCGCCACCTGCTACTGCTGCTGCTGCACGTGCACGTCCCGCTTTTACAATATTACGATTCCTCCTCGTTGTGCTCAAATCGGTCGTTCAGACGCAAGTGGCGAATTGGAATGCGAGGACAGCGCGGGGGGTTGGACGGCGGTCGCTGCGAGTCGGTCAGCGGTGCTAATTGGGTTTCAGAGTGGACTGCTGCTGCTGCTGATGATGATGATGCAGAGCATCCGCACCCACGGTGCTAGCGCGCTGCAAACACCTTGCGCGTGACGGGGAACCCTCGTGAAGTCGGCGCGTGCGCGTAATCTTAACGAGCGAATCGACACCCCCGCCCAATAATAACACCGCCGTCTTAAAATGGCTTAATATAAAATGTACAATAAGGCGACTTTTCGGGGTGATGGCCCTTATTCGTAGCACATACATCATGAAAGGAGTGGACACACTCACCAGTGGACACTCCTAGTCAGCATCAAAATCAGAGTTTTTGTTTATCCTGGAGAAATCCGATGAGCTATGAAGCTCTTGAGTCACAGATGTCCAGTAGGGGCACGGGGTCAGAAAGTTACAGCAAACAACAAACAATATATATATAAAACGATAGGAGTGCAAAGTATAGGACAGATAAGCAAATCGCTAAAAGTAAGTAAATGACCTACAACTCTACGATTTTTTATTTTAGCTGGTAATGCCTACTGCTGAGCTATTAGCTGCTCTTTCAGAAGCGATCTGCCCACAAATGGTAGCTCAACGAAGCGGCTTATCGCGTGTAAATGTATAGCAGCCAAAATAATCCAAAACGTACGTTTTTAGTCATCGTTGACTGCAAATAGTAAGGGCCACGTTGACGAAAACGTTCACCGCTAACCCCGTGAACAGCGCGAACACCCACGTGCACCCCGACTGTCACCCGACTTTCAGTGGGTGGTACAGCGAGAATCCTTGACGACAACAACAACAATAACAGCAACAACAATAACAACAACGACAACGACGGAGGGTTTGAGGGCACGGCTGAAGAGTTTTCACATTCAGAATCAGAATATTTATGCTGGAGGAATCCGATCAGCTATGAAGCTCTTTTTCCACATATGTACCAGTAGGGGCGGGTAAGAACGTTCCTACAGGATAAGTAAATATTACGATTCTGAGGTCGCCACGGACCACACAAACATTTCAGGAAATTCCCACAGCATTTTTATGCAGGAACACATCATTTGGTGTTGATGGGGTTTTTTCATCATCATCATCATCATTTTTCTTGGTTCTTTCGGTAAAGCCACGTTGAAGGGAAACAATAAAATACTAAAATATATATATAAAACAATATTATTGTAAAACAATATTAAAATAATAAAATATATATAAAACAATATTATTGTTTTGTATATATTTTATTATTTTATTGTTTCCCTTCAACGTGACTTTACCGAAAGAACCAAGAATATGAATCACTGAAGTCACGAACGCTTTAAATCAAAATCATCATCATTATTATTAAATAAAAATGTAAAGGCGAAACAAATGTTGAACTGCGAATCATTAAATGGCATTATCATTGTCTTACGATCCTAATTAGGCGGCATTAGCCTTCAAATCCGAACTAATGCACGGGAGATGCATTCGTTATTGTTATTGTCAGTGCTGGGATACGTGGCGCGTTAATAAGCACAGCACCATGCAGGCGCAGGAGTGAACAACGGCAAGGGAACGCTCACGGCGTGGTCAAGCACCGAGCAGTCGGGTCACCACAACGCATCCTAAATCGCATCCGCTGCACGTGCCATGCCAGATGCGGTTACCTTACATCCGCTGCACGTACCATACCAGATGCGGTTACCTTACATCCGCTGCACGTACCATACCAAAAGCGGTTACCTTACATCCGCTGCACGTATCATGGCAGCAGATGCGGCTACCTGGTGCACAAATGGACAATTAAAAACTCTCCAGTAGTAGCAGTGTGCGACTGTGGTTATCCAGAACAGACGTATAACGACGCAATGCCCCAATCCACAAATATGATGATGCGCTACTCCACGACTGCTCCTGACTCGGTTATCTGGGCTTGACCACCAGCATGTGAAATTGTAGTCGATGCTCCTGCATCTACATCAGCAGCAGCCGTACGCAACGAGAAGAAGAAGACCACAACACATTGCGTGGCGATGCAACTCCGTTGGCTGCGGTGAACAGGCGTCACAAACAAACACATCAACACGCGCGTCAACAACAGTGGCCTTTCAAATGAACAAAATGAATAGATATAATCGGCGACGTCTCAGGGCATTGTGTAAAGATATTATAAAGGTGAGTTAAACCCGCTGCTATTTTTTGACACCCGTGTGTAACAAACTCCCGTTCCGCCGATGCCCACGCTACAACCCAGCTTCAGTTGTCAGTCAATCCGTGTCAAATTCGTGAATTGCCATTCAAGGCTGACGCGCGTGCAAAGTGAATGCAGAGCCCAGCAGCGAAATAGAGAAACTATTTCACATCTCATCTCCACGTGTGCGTTTTCCGCGCGTTGAGACTGCATCGCAGCAATGCATGTCGTGCCAATGCGGCATTTGGCTCTCGTGAGTTCGCAAGTAAGCCTGCACATTTGTTATTGCGCACGCTTGCGAGTCCATTCCAGCACGAGTCCACTACTCTATCTCTGTATGCTCATTGAACTTCTTTCGCACCGTACGTAGCCAACCGTGCTAATCGGAGGTGCGAACGAGTGCGAGTGGGGAGCGGTGGTGGCGCGTGTTAGCGTGCTGCGCCACTAACGGCTAGCACCAGTGAAGATTATCTGAAGCCGTCCTGGGCCTCCGCTAGGTCGACTCAGCCTCAAATGAGGACAACAAACTAAACACAAAACGCAGTTGTAAAGAAATTCGTTTACAATCTACATTTTAAAGTGCATAGCTCCAGTGGATTCCTAATATCGGAAAGCAGAGCGTTCCAGACGGCCACAGGGGCGCATCTGAAATCGCCGCGATGCGGCGACCACCGCCTTTGGTCGATTGCTAAACCAAAAGCCGCTGCTGCTGCTGCTGCGAGGATGGCCGGAGTTCGCGTGGTGATGGTTTATGCTGCTTGACGAGATGAGCAAGCCATTGTGGTTCGCTTGTAGCAAACACTTTGTGTTGCAATGAGTGCGAAATCGCACATCGTATGCTCTGTGGAATAACACCAACAATACCGTGTTAGGCCTGTTGGAAAACTGGCTCAGCTTCTGGGATGGATCCCAAACATTTTGCCGCCAGTGATCGTGCCATGGGTCGCTGTGACTGCCGCAGGAAAATCGCTGTGCAGCGGGCCCAGGGGTTTCTGTTGCCGCGGGCGCACTCCCCGTGCCATTAATCGTGAAGCACTTGTAAAATAAATGTGAAAGCTTACTTTTTGAAACTTGCTTTTAATTAGGATTTTCTTAAGGTGTCATTTTTATTATGTCTTCTGCGAGAAATTTGCTACAACGTGATTTTAATTTTGCCTACAATTTAACTTTTATTGTTCGTGCCTGTTAAGCACTATGTATTTAAACAAAAAACATTGCACGAATTGTGCTGTAAAAATAAAGTTCGATTGGTTGATTGATTGATGTCGGCGTCGCTCCGTCCGTGCCTGCCTTACCAGAAGAAAAAAATATACATATATAATAGGCGACGTTTTGGGCATTGGTTCTACTTCATAGCACATACATCACGAAGGAGTGGACACTCACAGAGGACACTCCTAGTCGGAATCAGAATCTTTATTTAGACTGCAGGACGAATCCGATGAGCTATGGAGATCTTTAGTCACAGATGTCCAGTCGGGGCGCAGGGGTCAGAACGTTAGAACAAGACACAATAGAAAAACACGATAAGAGTGCAAGGTAAGTTAAACAAATCACTTTACAAATATATACAAACAAAACTTAACTTTTTTATCTTTCCAGGTAAAGCCCACTGAGCTATTAGTTTTTTTTTTTGCAGAAGCGACCTGGCTATCACAAACATTTGCTCAACGAAGTTGCTTATCATCATGATCATCATCATCACGTGGTGGCAGCGGCTGTGCATGGCGGCCACCTTAGCCCGGCATAAAAAATGAAACGGGGGCTGGGAGAGTTTTTATTTTGTTGGCGGTGCTGTAATTTCGCATCGCGCGCCATTGGGAGTGGTCTCCAGACTTAAATAATTGCTATGTTTAGCATTCAAATTAGGAAGAGGTTGTTTATTTATTTTTTATTTCCCCCAGACATCGACTGTAGGGGGGGGACAATCTGAAAAGGGGGGGGGGGCAATCTTAAAGGCGGGAGGGAAAAGGACAACCAGATCGATATCTCATTAAAGCCCAACCAGTGCCGTCCCGCGTCCCATTGAATCCGACTGTATTTTTTGTGCACAATATCGGAGGAGGAGGGGGGGTGTTAATTTTGCAAATCCAATTTCACGCCGCACTGAACGTCCTTCTATCAAAGGAAATTGGATATTAATTTTGAGCAGCGCAGAGCTCTTTTTGGGGTTTTCGAGGTAGTGGTGGGTGGGTGGGTGGTAGTGGTGGGGCGGGTTCCCGGGAGTGGTTTTTAATGCTTCCCACCTGCACGAGCCGTAAGTTGTTTTCCTGCCTCACACTCCCAACTCACACGCGATGAGTGGGGTGGTGGCGGCGGCGGTGGTGGTGGGGCGTGTAGACGGGGCTTCCACAGGCGTCCTCGCTCCAATCTCACCTCCTCCCACAGTCCCTCACGGGCCATCACCGGCCGCTGCAAACCCCTCCCAGACATCCGAGGCCCTCTCGGCCCAACAGTCCCTGCAGCAGAGGTCCCGCGCGTGAGTGACCCCAGCCAATGAGCGCGGCGTTATCCTTCGACGATAAAACGCCGTGCGCGCCTCCGTGTGTTATTGAGAGGAGTTAAAGATGGATGGCTGCGGATAATGATCCGTTTAAAACGGATTTTTTTTCCTCCCCTCTCCCCAATCAAAGGCAATCATCGCAAGGGGTGTGAACTCGCAGTGTCAATCTGCAGTTTGATCCCCCCCCCCCTCCAAAGGGCATCGGCAAATGGCCCATGAAACACCGCAAAGAGCCTCGGGTACCAATTCATCTTTTACGAGTTGGGGTGGGTTGGGGCGGGCGGGCGGAATTGAAGGGAAACAAACCTAATCGGTTACTTGGAATCAACGGATCCTCGCGTGAGTGTCAATAAATTGTCAGTTTAGACAAATAATTTACAGAGCTGTGGCATGTTGGGGTTGCATCCTCCACACACACACAATGCGTGGTGGGTGTTGTATGTCTACCACCTGTGTGTGTGTGTGTCAGATGATTGACGGAAGACGGGAAAGCTCTGCCCGAGTCCGCCGTTCGTTTTTTTTTGCCCGCCATGAATATGTTCCCAAAGGGGTGCACCCTGACTCCTGTTTTTGCTCGTAACGAGGCCGGCCCTGCCATTAGAAAGGCACAGAATTACACCCCCACCCACCACCCACCTGATCCCAATCCACTGGCTATTACGCCACAGGTTCACTAATTAGCAAAAGCCCAATTGCCGGCATTACCCTGAACGCGTTTAACCTGCAAGGACATCTAATGCATCGCTAATGGCACGCTCACGACAGTGCTGCATTGCAGGAGCAGCTGATGAGAACAGTGAACGCCAACAGATTCCTCTGGAACGGCTCTCATCTGACCTCTAGCGGCCGGCTCCGTGCAATTTAGCAGCGGCTTCTTTCGTACGACGTCGATGCGGAGCAGCGACGTCCATTTGACATTCAGGTAAATCGAGCCAAATAGTCGAGTCAGGAGCAGTCACGGAGTAGTGTATCATCGCTGTGGTGAAGTCTCCTTCGTATGTGTCCATCAGGGACATTGCGTCGTTACACGTCGATGTACGGTCTGTTCTGGATGACCATAGCCGCACACTACTCATGGAGAGGGGCCGTCCATAAATGACGTCACGCACCTGGGAGGGGGGGGGGTCAGACATTTGTGACGATGTGTGACGATGGAGAGGGGGGGGGGGTGAGAAATGTGACGTCACATCAATATGCGCAACTTTAAATAAATATAGACAACACGTTCTACTTCATTAAATAGACTTTTTAATAAATGTTTTCTCCTACAACACCAGAGTGCAGCGCCACATTAAATACGCACTACAATGACAATAGTTTAAAGCGATTTGAATAATGTTTTATTTTCAAAATGGAAATATGGTTGGGGGGGGGGACAGAGCTTTGTGACGTCATATTTGAGGGGGGGAGGTCTGACTTTTTGTGACGCCGTGTGACGAGGGGGGGGGGAGGGGTCAAAAATCGTTCAAAATCGCGTGACGTCATTTATGGACGGCCTCCACGAGGAGGATCAAACTCAGAGGGATCTTCTGCGTTAGATATTTACCGAGCCACAGCAGAGAGCAGCTGTCACAGCTGCCAAGAGCCCACAGCACGCCCCCAAACCACAGCTAGAGAGCACATTGCCCAATGTGTGCTCATGCGTCGGTTCATAAAAAAACAACAGCTACGTGCTGACAGCACAGTGCATCGAATCTGAATGCGCACCCTTCGATCGCTGCACACTTTGTTAGCCAAGTTTCTATCGGAGATTAAACATACCAGGCTCAGTAAAAAAAAAAGACGCGTGTACAAATTCCCCCACGCAGTTGCTGTACACGTGTGTACAACTGTTCGCTTGCCAACGCGACCAATGCAAGTGGTAGGCTGCCGAGTTTTAATCCGTTTCACCACGCAACACCTTGCACAGCTAACGAGCTGGCCTGGCGCCGCGTCCGCTATGCTAAATGTATATCAACTGCCTGCTGCACATATTTGATTCTACGCGGTCATTACCTTAAATCAACGGGGAAGTTCCTCTTTAGTAGGACCCGGCCCTGCCTCTTTATGTCCCCCCCCACCACCAGCCACTTATTGCGTAGCTCCCACCCCTTCCTGATTAGGAAGAGGTGAACCCCCTTTTTCCGCTCTGCGCCTTTCCCTTTAGACCACGCCCCTCTCTTGATTTAGGCCCCGCCTCCTTCTGCTGAAGCTTCGCCCTTCCCAGACGGTTAAAATCCAACAAATTGGCTGGTGGGTGCATCTACCGGTCATCTCAGTCAGCCAAACCATGGCAGCCAACCCGTGACCTCCTGTCAGCGAGCCTTCGAGACTTCACGTGGCCTCAAGGTGCACCTAGCCTGGCACGGGCGCCGTGGGGACGTCACCATCACTTAGTGGCTAACAACGGGGTATTGGCATTGGTTGCAAAAACTCGCAACGTTACCCGAAATTCGACTACATGACGAGGACGACAACGACCAGAATCCCTCTTTGAGCAATGTAACAAACAAATGCCGCGCGTCATAGAACAACGATCGATTCAATTGTTGCATTGAGAATCGGTGCACGGTAAAATGGGTTTAAAAATCAGCGGCCTTCCGCTTCAATCAGTAGAGCGTGACACTGTAGCCGTGAAAAGAGGAATCGGATTAACTAGCCCACTCTCACTGGTGGATTATCATCGCAAAGTTCATTTGCTTCCATAACCAACACCCACTGCACCATGGGCCTAGGCCCGTCTCGTGTCCCGCTGTGAGCTCAGCGCCTCTCTGTCCACCGTTGCTTTATGGCGCTGTGTGTTTGTGGCATTTCCCTGGGCCCTACCGGTGGATAGGTGAACACAGCAGCAGCAGCACCACCACCACCAGACTGTCTCGCTCGATGAATCTCCCTGCCACACGGGACTTCCAGAGACAGCTCTGCCCCTTGCAGAGAAAGCTCACAGCTCCAGGAGGCTGACAACTTGACATCAATAACTAAGTGCGGATGTGTGCTTCTGACTGCTTCAGTTTTGACTGCTTTAGTCAGCGACAAGAGAACGTGACCACAACCAATCACTCACAGGCAAGATTTGGTTTCACGGTAAACTGGTCAGAGGACCACACGCGTACCGACGTAACCACAGTTGGGCTTACAACTGGCAGAAATCACATTGAGAACAAACAAACACGTGTGTAATCGAATATTGGCAGGAATAATAAGGGAGTAGCAAGCCACGTTATGCAACGCGTGCCAGAGGACGTGTACCGAGGAGATGGAGCAATGGAATCGGTTCGTGTGGAGGCGTTGGAGGTGAATTGTGACATCGACAAAATTGGTAGAGGCAGCTTTGGGAGAGGGCCTTCATCCAGAAGGGGATTGGCCAATGGCAGATGATGATCGATTTTGGTGCTGCTGTTGCTGCAATCGTGGTGCTGGGTGCCACTGTGGTGAGACGTTAACTCCCTCGCCTGGTGTACAGAATACGTGAGTTCGATCCCTGACCCTGACGCCTGCTGTATATTTGGAGTTCGCCTGCCTCTCTCCCCGTGGTCACGTGGATTCCTCTCCGGGTCCCCCGGTTTTTCCCTCCACATTTAAAATCAACATCACGCGTTTAAAGTGTTTGAATGCTATGAATGTCCGCATGGTAAGCCACTTCGTTGATCTATCATTTGTGATAGCCAGGTCGCTTCTGAAAATAACTATCTAGCTCAGTGGGCCTTACCTGGTCAAACATATATAGTTTAGTTTTTAGTTTAATATTCATCAACAGAGAGCGGCTCTCACTGACAGTGCCATTTGCCAATGTTTACGGAACAAAAAACTAAAACAAATGTAAAACAACCACCCATTCCCCGCGGCCTATCACTTCCTGGAAACACAAAAAAAGCTCGCGACTCCGTCTACTGCGTCTTCCCATCTCGAGAGGACAGCCGCGTACGGGACAAGCGTGCTTAGTTTACATCATTAGACCTCCTTTGCCAGTACCAAAATATAATAATAGGGTTTTCCCCTTTTTTCTGGCAACAAAACTGAAACCTTTTTTACGAGGAATCATGTCTGCATTAACCACAATACTTCTGGTCAAAAGGCAAACAAAAACACACTGATAATCTCTGCATTGTCCTTGAAACGGATTGGTCCACACCAGAGAAGGCTTTCTTTCGAGCCTCGTCTCAATCGGTGCTAGACCAGAGGACGCCACATCAATCCTTGTAAAAAGATTTCAGTTTTGTTGCCAGAAAAAAAGGGGAAACCCTATTATTATTATTACTATTGGTATAAGCGTGCTTAGTGTTTACCAGAGGCCGAACATCCCGTAGACGCGATGTCACCAAATGTCACTGTTGTCTGGATTGTCGTCGCTGAGAGTTCCGTACGCAAAGGGACTGACAGGCTGAGCGTCGCCGCTTCGACATCACCGGAACAATAATCTTAACGCAGGGGAGGGGGAGGAGGGGGGGGGTCCGGTGTGACAGCTGGGTGTGGAGTGCTTTGTGCGCCACGAGGACGCGTGACAAAACGCGTTCGCCCACGTGACGGATCAAAACCGACACACAAGTGGGCCCTTGGCTTCGGCTGATTAATTAGTTATTCCCACTCGTGGATATATGCCAGCAATCTCTACAGCAATCATCCAGTAACGGGTTAAAAGTGACTGAGGATTTCACTATAACTTATACTTTCGTCGAAACATACTACTCTCAGTAATCGACTACAGAGTATACTGTGTGATTAACAAGTCACCTCGGTGGCAAGATGTTAACTACCTCGCTTGGTATAGAAGAGGTCGTGGGTTCAATCCCGACTCTGACGCCTGTATATTTAGAGTTAGCATGCTTTTTTTCCCGTGGTCGCGTGGATTTTTCTCCGGGTCCTCCGGATTTTCCTCCACATTTACAAACCCGCGTTTAGAGAGTTTGGCTGCGAGAAATTTCCACGCGATAAGCGCCACTTTCGTTGAGCTATCATTTGTGATCGCTAGGTCGCTTCTGAAAAAGAGCTAAATATCTCAATCGTGCCTTACCAGGGGTATTATAAAATAGAGTTTAGTTTAAATCGTTTAGAATAAAACTTTCACAGCTTTAGCCGATAAACCGAGCCGATTATAATCCAGCCACGAGGTGGAGCGGTGGCGCGGTGGTGGTGAGTTCACCGTGCCATGAATCTCGACGACCTGGAGTTCATTTCGCGGCCACGGCTAACATCAGTGGCGCGAGATATCCGACCAGTTCCTAGGCCCTCCACCCCTGCCCGTCACCTACTTCACCAACCCGCACTGACCAGCATGGCGAAAGTATGATGTAACAGACATCACGGCCAACCCAGCGTGGGGATGAGACCTCCATTCAGAAGTGGAGGGCTGTAAATTATTATTATTATTGTTGTAATGACTCAGCCACAGCAAGGACACCGCGTATGTAGTTTGATACGACACTGCAACACTACACGAGCTCCACAGTTATTCAGCCTTCAGTTTAACTGAGTTGAAAGGGGACTGAATGAAATATGAACCGCTCTCAAATTGTGGCTGAAGGTTATGAGGGAACGATGCTCCCTCTGTTTGGAGCATCGTTCGTTGATGACCTGTTTCCATCTGTGTGGGATAGAGTGTTGTCCCCTCGCAGGAATAGGTTATCTCTGGGTACACCGCGTATAAACACTCATTGATTGGCCGATAACCCCTTAATAAGTCGGACCACAGCACTTGCGTTGCATATTCTCACCGTGGCCACGTGGATTTTTCTCCGTGTCCTCCGATGTTTCCCTCCGCGTTCTGAATCAATGTGCGTTTTAGAGGATTTGGCTGCCATACATTTCCACGTGACGATAAGCCACTTCGCGGAGCGATCGTTTGTGATCGCCAGGTCGCTTCTGGAAAATAATATCTATATAGCTCAGTGGGCCTTACCTGCTAAAACATTTTGTTTTGTTGGCTGATGTGGTACCGTCCTCTCCGCTTGCCTGTCCTTCCTCGCCCCTTCGACTCTCCCTCTCTCTCTCTCTCTAACAAGAGCGAGCAAATACTGCGTTACAAGTTTCAATTACCACCATCATCGTCTTCGTTATGCTTCACGATCACAAACGTGTGTCGTCGTCGTCGCCCTGCTCGTGTGTTATCTTTGGGCCCGGCGATCATTGGTTGGTGCTTGTCGACGCAGCCACCGTGCTCCTCGCATGTCAGCCGACAGAGCGAGCTTATGACGCAGGCAGACATCGCCGAACGTAACGGGGGTGGGATGTAACGGGGGTGGGGGTGGGATGTAACGGGGGTGGGGGTGGGATGTAGAGAACAAACACCGCTCATTATGCCTCGTAAGAGTAAGTACAGGGGACATTATCTGAGAATTACAGCAATTTTTTAGTTTATCTTCCTCCCGTGGCCCTAATTGCGTTGCCGTGTGCCGCTGTTGCCGCCGCTGCTGCTGCTGCTGTTGTCGTTAGAGCAATACGCCTCGCACTGCCGTCAGCTGTTGGGGTAATGGGGACCCAGTCGCGGCTCCTCTTACGCAGACGCGGTTTGAATTATTATCGGAGCAAGAGAGAGAGAGACTTTCAATAAAAAAGAGGAAACTTTCTGTTGATGTGAGCGAGCGTTCGAACGCATCTCACGAGTCCGTAGACTTCGGCACAGCGCCGATTTCGCGTTTCCTCGCGCGACTAAAATCTCGTCAACGTCGCAGCACTGCGGAATTTGACTCTCGCTATTAATTTGGTCAATACTGGCTGCGTTGGCATTGATGCACAAGGACAAATAATAATAATAATGACGACGCCAAAAAGTAAGCATTCATCAATAACACGCTGTGTTATTGATGAATGACCCCGGGCAATGACCCCTCTCCACAATGGCCGTTCTTCTGGTCTCTCGATGTACTGTAAAGGGCTATCGCCCGAAACGTCGCCTGTCATATTATTTCGTTTAACGCCGCAGCGTTATTGGCGAATGTTTTACGTTTTCCTCTAAATGCTGGCCAGCAACTGAAGCCGTTAAACTGAAGCAGTCAAATTAAAGCGCATTCGAGTTGCCGCTGCGCCGGTGTGATCCTCATTAACCCGTGGCGATTGACGCGCGCACTGTCACGGCTCCCACGGGGTTCAAAACATAACACAGCACCTACAGAGGCTCCCAACGCATCGATGACTAAGGCACCAGCAGCACGGAGAGCTAACGCACCCCACAACAACAACAACACACACACACACACACCCCTTTGGCAATTAGCTAATAGCCCATAATGGCCTGGCTGTTGAAAACCATGACTTCAACAGGGGGAAGATGGGATTCCGTTTGTAAATAACGACTCAAGGTAATATCTCCCGACGAAGGAGATTATAATTAAGTGAAATGGAGCGTGCGGCGAAGGAGCGGTGGCGAAACGGTCAGCGCGCTGAGTCACGAGCTTGGCCACTCGTGTTCGATTCGCGCTCACGGCCAACGCCGGTGACGATTATCTTCTGAACCACTCCTGGGGCCTCCCCGAGATCGACTGCGTGGAGCGCGCAGCTGAATGTTGCATTCAGCACTCGACCCATTGTACACACACACACATATAGGCCGTGTGTGTGAACTTTGTACGCACCGTACGTAGCCAACCATGTTAATCGGACGTATGTTTGTATGTTGAACCTCTTTCGCTAATCGGAGGTGCGAGTGAGTGCGAGTGGGGAGCGGTGGTGGAGCGGTTAGCGTGCTGCGCCACTAACGGCCAACGCCAGTGACTATTATCTGAACCCGTACTGGGCCTCCCCTAGGTCGACTCAGCCTTAAATGAGTACCTGGTGCGGTGTGTGAACCTCGCCACTGGGGAGACAAAGGCGGCCGGGCGTGGTGCTGGCCCCCCGTCCCCCTCGTGTGCCGTGCCGGCCTTAATAGGTGATCGCAGACACACTTTTTCCTTGACAGCTGTTCTTTGTACTTAATTTGTTGTCCTTTCCCCGCACCTCCGATTAGCACGCTTGGGCTACATACGATGCGAAGGAAGCTAAACACACTGTACGTCACAGCAAGTACAGTGCCTTCGTTTGTTTTGTTTACTTTTCTTAAAGTTTCAGTGGAGTCGATGGCTTCATTTGTGGAATTCTAGTCGAGTCTTCTTGAGTCTGTAGATTTAATTTGCTCCATCTCTCTGGGTCTATCCGACTTATTAAAGCAGTCAAAAGTGTAGTTGACTGTCAGTAATTGCGTAAGTGTGTGTGCGAGGCAATCTGTAAAACCAGTAAATATGTTTATACATCTATATAGACATCTTTATTCAATTACCATCGATGGTCTTCGTGGGTGCACTGCAGTCTCTGGATAACGTTGCTAAATTATCTGCGTCTTCATCTCGACTAATGAACTTCGTCCCGTCATAATCAGTCACGCTATGGTCTCTGGTGTGTAGATGATGATGGTGTTATTGAGTGGGTAGATGATGATGACGATGGTGTTATTGGGTGGGTAGATGGTGGTGATGATGATAGTGGTGCTATTGGGTGGGTAGATGATGATGGTGGTGTTGGTGATATTGGGTCGGTATTCGTCGTCGTAGTCATCGGCACGCTTGAGCGGACACTCAAAATAATCCTCGACTCAGGTAAACAAAGCAGCACGAACACTGCCGTTCTAGTTTCAGGTCGCCGCGCTGCGCAAATCTTCGACA
This sequence comes from Petromyzon marinus, assembly GCF_048934315.1. Lineage (NCBI taxonomy): Eukaryota > Metazoa > Chordata > Hyperoartia > Petromyzontiformes > Petromyzontidae > Petromyzon > Petromyzon marinus. The sequence continues at coordinate 3,249,739 of NC_133692.1, read as the reverse complement.
ACACCGACGAGGTTTTAAGGACACGGCTCGAGTAGCCACTGACCACACGGACCTTGCACCTTCTTATGCACGAACGAATCATTCGCTGTTGACGTTTGCGATGGTGATGATGATAATGACAATGATGATTATTGTTAGTGAAAAAAATATTCGGTAACTTGTCTCTCGCAATCGAGGATGATTGTCTTCCCTAAAAAAAGTCGGATCATCTGCGGGGCCGAAGACGCATTAAGAGACCGATCTGGGATTGACAGATTCTACCGCAGCTCGGACACACGCATGTCCAGAACGAGCAGGTGGTGTGGACTAGTAAGTAAGATTAGCAAGTCGGGCTGCAGCGTCGTGCTGTTTCCACCGTTGAGTTTCAAAATGTTTGGATCCTTGCAAATAGACTCTGCGTGTGTCTCCATGAGTTGTTGTCGATGGTGCAGCTCTTCAAGTTGGCCTTGACGACGGGACATCCTTGAAGCGCTTTCTCTGCCCTCCCCTTGAACGCACACCCCGACTAAGCTGGGAGGAGAAGACTTCTTCCTTCGGGAGGCGAGAGTTGGGCATAAGGAAGACGCGGCAGGCCCAGCAAATCTGATGTCGAATGGTCATTTACTTAAATCCATGTAATGTGATGGTATTATTGTCGCCTGTCTGCTGTACAGCCTGGGCGGGGGGTGGGGGGGCACGATGACGTCTCGATCTCCGTTGTGACGACACCACTGCTCGTCCTGCTTCTTCCCTCGTGCTACTCAACTATGGAATTCCCAATGTAATACATACTCGGCTTTTGCGACCAATATTATTCCTAATAAAAGGGTTTTTTGGGGGGTGTTAGATCGCGTAAATATGAAATGCGTCGTTAATCCACCACCCCACACTGCCAATTAGTAAGGTTCGTCACGTGAACACAAGGTGTCAATGCGTTACTAGTTCAGCATGTCGGTGTGATGGCGCGTAAACCCACAACATTTAGAATTGAGAACTACGTTTCGCTGGTGATGACAACCTGCTTCATCGGCCGGTGTGCCTGATGTCAAACCTTACTAAATGTGATGTTGGGTGGTGGTGGGTTCACGGCACATTTATATTTAAGCGATGTAACTCAAAACAAACTTTATTTTAGAATTCTCTTCTCCCATCATCACCATCACCATCGCTTTTATTCCCCCAAATCTATTATAACCTTGCCCAAATTAGACAAACAAGCCCCGTGTTAAGTCTCATCCATTGCAGCTTTCATCTCGCCGTTTGTCGCTTGCCGCTTGACAAAATTGTGGCTCTTTGGTTGCGGCGCTCAGCAGCAGACCGTGTTAAAGAAAACAAAACTACCGTGGAAGAAAAAAACAAAGAAACATTTACGAATATTTTCATCCCTAGAAAAACAAATCTGGTGAAGGAGCCAACAAACACTTCATGGCTGGGAGACGTCCGCCCTGGCGATGTGACGATCCGGGGGGGAGTTGGCGAGGGGGAGGATGGGGTTTGAGGGGGAGGATGGGGGGGCGCCTGAGGCCGACAGCTCGGAGAGAGAGGTGGTGGGGGGGGGAGACGCCAGCCCGCGCGCGTGAGTGACGTTTGGCCTGGAATGGCCTTTGGTCGTGTCGATGCCCCGGCTGCTACGCAGCGGGGGCCTCCACGGCGTTGTGAGCACGTGGCAGCATGTGCCCTGGCATGCCTTGAGAAACACCACCAACCCACACTGCCCCACCCCCCTCCACCACCCCGTTCCACCGCCGTGCCCACCTTCGATACCGACGCCCTCCCCATACCCTCTGGCTCAAACAAACCCCGCCGAGTTTGCCAAAGGAAAAGAAACACGTTCGTAGAATGTAGCCGTGCCTAAGGCGATTGCTCCCATCAGGGCTAACAATCAAAGACAAAGACCCCCCCCCCCCACCTCGCCGCGTATAGTCTCACAGGCTATTGCGGCAAGGGCTGCTAGCGAGTAGCACCTGTGAAGGCAAGAACAGCACACGAAGGCAGCACCACGCCCGACCGCCTTTGTCTGCCCAGTGGCGAAGTTTTACACACCGCACCAAATACTCATTTGAGGCTGAGTCGACCTAGGCGAGGCCCCAGGACCGATTCAGATAATCGTCACTGGCGTTGGTCGTTAGCGGCGCTCGCGCGATAACCACTCCACCACCGCTCCCCACTCGCGCCTCCGATTAGCGCGCTTGGCTACGTACGGCGTGAAAGAAGTTCAACACACACACAGACACACCCGGTCTCTGTGTGTGTCTGTGTGTGTACAATGGCCCGAAGTGCTGAACGCAAAAGCCAGCCGCGCGCTCCACGCACGACGCTGCTCAAACAACACTTCGCTTTACCCCGCGGTTGACACACACCTGCTTGTAGAGCAAACCTCTCGAGAACGCAAAGGGTAAATTTGTTAATTTACTTTGGGCGTTACTAATGACCGGACCGGCGTATCCGTTTGCACCGCAGTGCAACCTGTGTGTTTTTTTTGTATTCCGTCAACATTTGGACGAATGTTTAAACGGAGTGGCTTTCACCGCGCGGCCGAGAGACGATACTTGCTCGTTTCTATTTGCTCACCCAGTAACATCTCGAACACCTCGATAATACGCACGTAAGCTGAACTTGTTTCGCGCCGTACGTAGCCAACCGTGCACACCGGAGGTGCGTGGAGGGGGAAACCAACAAACTAAGCACAAAAAGCAGTTTACGTAATGTGTGTATGCAGTCACAATCTGTCAACCTTTGGAATTAATCAGCAAAGTGCCACCAGATTAATATCCTTGGTTCTTTCCGTAAAGTCACGTAGAAGGGAAATAATGAAATAATACAAATAAAACCATTAAACTCTCACGACGTTTCAATTGCAACACAAGCAATTATCATCAGGTGTGAAAACCCACAGCAAGAAAATGTTGAAAAAAGTGGCGTTTTTTTCTTGTTAAATTTTTATTATTTTATTATTTCCCTTCTACGTGACTTTACCGAAAGAACCAACAATATGAATCCCTGCAGTCACGAAAGTTTTACATTGAAATAAAATGCCACCAGATTGTCTCTTTATTTTTGGGCTCAATCCGCACTTGTCCTGTACGTACGGCACTGACTCAAAGACAGCCCCCACGCATTCCCATCGTCAAACAACCCCGTTGTTTGTACATGTTCCTGGTACACGCGCGAGGAGTAATGCCACGAGTGTTGGAGTCAAGGTCCACACGATCGGGGAGGGGAGACTTCTCGCTTTCCCAGGGCCAGTGACTTCAACCATCAAGAATTTGTTCACGTTTGTCTCGCCGTTATTTTTTTTTTGCTAAACAAACTTTGACCGTAATAATAGTGGGTGTCCTGGGTTAGATCGCGTAAATATAAATAAATGTGTCGTTAAATCCGCCACCACCCGACACAGCAATTAGTAAGGTTAGTCACGTAAACAGAACGTGCCCAATTCCTTACTAGTTCAGCACACCAATGTGTTAGAGAGTAAACCCAGAACATTTACAATTGAATATTTTTGTTTACGTGACAAACCTTACTAATTGGCTGTGTCGGGTGGTGGCGGCTTTAACGACACATTTATATATTTACGCGATCTAACCCAAAAACCTCTACTATGGATAATTTTGGTCGCGAAAGTCAACGTGTTAAACAAATTTGGACCAGCTTTACAAGTGAAATATATATGCGTAGTGTCATGACCACCACCACCAGCTGCTACTGCTGGTGGTTGTGGCGAGGTGTTAACTACCTCGATTGGCATACAGGAGGTCGTGCGTTCGATCCCGACCCCGAAGCCTGCTCTAGATTGGAATTAGCGGTGTCTCTCTTCCCGTGGTCGCGTGGATTTTTTCCTTTGGGTCCTCCGGTTTTCCCCTCCACATTAAGACTTCAACATAACGCATTTAGAGTATTTTGGCTGCTGCTATAAATTTCCGCGTGACGATAAGCCACTTCGTTGAGCTGTCATTCGTGATAGCCAAGGGTCGCTTCTTCAAAAAGCGTGACATAGTAGCTCAGTGGGGCACTACCTGGTAAAATAAAATATATATAGTTTCGTTTAGAAGCAGCGGCTTCACGCGGCGCTCCGTTCTGTCAGTGCCAGGGAGAGGTAAAGATTCGGTCGCGAGAACTATGAGCTCTGCAGGGGGTCTCCTCGTGCGTCCTAGCAACCTGCCCCCCCCGCCCCCGACTCGCTTCAAGAACAAGCGGCCTCTCTACACTCGGCCAGGCGCACACGGGAGGGTGGAGGAAGGGGGAGGGTGGGAGAAAGGAGCACGGTCAACGAAACACCACGCTTTTGTACGGATGTATGCACGTTGAACTTCTTGTTCGCCGTACGTTGCCAACCGTGCTGACCGAGTGCGCAGTTGATACAACCTCTCCGAGCGGTCAAGCTCGCGGGCGTAGCGGGAGCCGACGAAGAATGTGACACGTGGGGTACCTCTGTCGGTCGAGGCGCCGACTCGACTGTTTAGAGAGTGTCGCGACGCGCGTGTATCTTTCTGGAGCGGTCCGACGGCTCTCGTGACCGCTCACACGCGAGACGAGACCCCCGCTTTCGTAACCGAAGACCGCGCGTGCGGCGAAGTGGGGAGGCTCGCAAAGAATACAACCAGCGGAAGACGCAAGCCGTGTGAAGAGACGCACCGCCGCGCAACGCCACCCGACTGGACGTCTGCGAAAAAAAGAGCTTTATAGCTCATCGGATTCCTCAGGTGCAATTACATGTTCTGATTCTGACCGCCAGCGCCGCTGAGGAAGGCCCCCATTGGACAGAGCTCCACGCGGCCTTCGCTGCCGCTCTAACATTTAATTAGAATCGGAATATTTATATATTGATACTGGAGGAATCCGATGAGCTATGAAGATATTTTGTCAGAGATGTCCACTTTTGGGGCGGGTCAGAACGTTACAACAACAAACAAATACACACAAAAAAAACACGATAGGAGTGGAAAGTATAGGAAAGGTCAGAAAATTATTGAAGAAATACAACAAATAAAACTAAACCATTTTATTTTACCAGGTCAGGGCGCACTGAGCTATTCGCTTCTTTTTCTGAAGCGACCTGGCCACGAATGATAGCTCAGCGAAGTGGCTTGTCGCGTGGAAATTTATACTAGCAGCCAAATAATACTAAATTGTAAATGTTGTGGATTTGCTCTCCAACACACCGGTGTGCTGTACTCGTGACGAATTGGCCACGTTCTGTTTACGTGACAAACCTTACATACAGTATTGTCTGCGTCGGGTGGTGGCGGGTTTAACGACACATTTATATGTACGCGGTCTAACCCAAAAAAAATACTATATTATGAAAAGCAAATCAAAACGCACGTTTCTATTTTACAAACTAACCGCAGAGAAAGGTTTCCAAAACTCATTCCCGCTCTTTCGAAGTCACCGGCTATTGCAAGCACTGCACGGCATCCCTCCCCCATCCCCGTGGAACCAACGGGGATGGGAGGAAGTCGAATACCGCTCAATACCGCACGAGGGGAGAACTGCATGTGAATGCGTGGTCTTGACCAGTCTATTATTACCCAACTGAGAACAAAAATCCGGGACCTTTACATTTCCCGAAAGATTTCCCAAGAAGATTGGCTCCTACCATAGGAATGTGGAATTGTTATCACCGACTTAGGACTGTTAGCAAGAGATGAGCATCGCCTCAATGTCTCATTTGGATCAAGAGCGTCCCTTTGATTTCAACCCAACATCAACATCCGACGTTCTTCTCCCAAAGCAAGGAAACCTCGCGTGACATCGTCAACGAATGTGAAGCCACGTTCCAGTTTCATTCACCCTCTCGCTGCCACTCAAATTACACACTCCATTCCTAGAACGATGAATAACGCATGCGAATTCGTATCAATAAATGAGCACGGCACGGGTGGTGGTGGAGGGGGGGGGGGGCTTGACTTGGGTTGCTCTCAGAGTTTCGCGTTAACAAAATCCAGCGAGGCCACACGGCGCGCGCGCTCTCCATTTTCCCCACCTCCATCATCGCCACTCCCCTCCCCCCTTGCTCCACTTTGCTTCGTTACCAAGGCGCAGTGTTCCATTCCCTCTATCTCAATTACACACACAGACACAAAGACAAATATCCCCCCCCCCCCCGTGTAGCCCTGTCACAGACTCTTGGGGCAAGTGCTGTTAGCGAGCACCTATTAAGGCCGGCGCAGTGGCACACGAGGGGGTGGGTGGCCAGCACCACGCCCGGCCGCCTTTGTCTCCGCAGTGGCGATGTTTACTACACACCGCACCAGGTACTCATTTGAGGCTGAGTCGACCTAGGGGGTGGCCCAGGACTGGTTCAGATAATCGTCACTGGTGTTGGCCGTGAGCGGCAATCGAACTCTGGTCGCCGGGTTCGTAGCGACGCGCTAACCGCTACACTACCGCTCCCACACACACACACAGAGTGGTAACAACATTGGCTGGCCACAAACGACGAGCATAATGCGTACGCCGCACAGAATGCGTACGGGTTGCCGAGGTCTTTTGAGGGCAGCGAGATTACATTTTTGAAGGCGCTAAATTTGAAATATCTCCTTCCGCTCTCCGTCCCGCGCACGACCTCTCAACGCGAAACCCGTGAAGCGTGCAGGGGGCCCCTTAGCGTCGACCTCGAGCGCCGACGTTCTCATCGCGAGACGGCAGAGAGAGACACTGCTGTCCCAGAGACCATCGGCGGACACGACCGGACCCGTCGTGAGAGTCCGCTCGTGTCCGCCGCCTCCCAAGGCCCCCGCTCACATAGAGGCGATGAAGTTTCACACGGAGGCTTTCGCGACCAATATTATCCATAGTAAAGAGGGAGGGGGGTTGGGGGGGGTTAGCGAAACGTCGTTCTTAAATTGCAAATGTTGTGGGTTTACTCTCCAACACACCGGTGCGCTGATGTAGTAACTAATTGTCACGTTTTGTTAACGTGACGAACCTTACTAATTGGCTGTGTCGGGGTGGTCGCGGATTTAACGACACATTTATATTTACCAGATCTAGCCCCGCAAACAAGAGGCGATTAAACACGCGCAGCCGGGAGCAGAGCCCGTGTCGCATGGTTCACCTTCCTCATGGAACCTCCTCCTCCTCGATCTACGGCCTTGTGGTCGAGCGTTACCCTGTGAGAGAGACCTCCACCCGGTGATCTGAGGGGATGCGCCTCGGCACTGTGTGGGAGCCAGCTCAACAGGCTGAGGAGCGGCCTTGTGCCGCGCACAAAGACCAACCACTTGTGGGGTGGCCCGGACTCTCTCTGTCACTCTCCTGCTCTCTCTCTCTGTCAGTGGCTTCACTTATCAGATCGTCTCCGGGGTAGCCCTGACTCTCTCTGTCTCTCTCTCTCTCAGTGGGGTCACTTATACCATGGGCTCTGGGACAGCCCTGACTCTCTCTGTCCCACTCTCTCAGTGGGGTCACTTATACCATGGTCTCTAGGACAGCCCTGACTCTCTCTGTCCCTCTCTCTCTCAGTGGGGTCACTTATACCATGGTCTCTGGGACAGCCCTGACTCTCTTTGTCCCTCTCTCTCTCAGTGGGGTCATTTATACCATGGTCTCTGGGACAGCAGTGTCTCTCTCTGTCCCTCTCTCTCTCGCAGTGGGGTCACTTATACCATGGTCTCTAGGATAGCAGCAGTCTCTCGATCTACAGAACTCGGTGGGCCTTACCTGGCTCGATAATAAATTAGTAAAATAAATAGTAGTAGATTATCTGGGGCAAGAAAAGTCTCACGTGCAGCTCGTATTCAGTGTTGATAAAGAGCACACTTACAATTGTGAAATCGGTCACTGACTTCCAGGATTTGTACAATGTCTTTACAGAGTTGCACCATGGCTGTTGGATGTGAGGTCAGGAACTTGGGTTTCTGATTAATAGTGTGTATGCAGTTTTCATATAAGTCGTGGCATTATATTAGAACGCACGTTCTTTCGAAAATGGAAAGAACAGATGCATACGTATGTCTTTCGAACAATATACGATGTCAACTGAATTAATGTATGACACTGTGGATTTTCTTTAAGCCGAAACATGCTACGCGTGATAGATTTGGTCCAAGTACAGAAATGTATCGTCAGAACGTGCAGAGAAACAATGATTCTGTTTCGGAAGCCAGTGATTTACTGAACCTGTGGAAATAGAAAGAGGGCGATATTGATTTGCGTAAGTTAATTTCTCCTGCATTCTAAATTTGAATCCCAGAAAGCGCCATTGGTATGACTTAATGATCATCGTTGTGCGCTATGGCATATTAAAGGTGACGTTTGCTGTGGATATCCAGAATGGGGAAAAAAACCCTTAATATAATGCCGTCACAATAAATGTACAATAAACGCGCGTGTTTTATTTATATGAGTCATTTAATTCGCGTGAATAATTAACGCGTTTTAGTTGTGTTGTGACTGGCACGGCACACCGCAGGAACCCCGGCACGCACGCACGCGTGCGCGTGAACCAACACGGCCATTCACTCACACGTCCACACGACGTCCGGATATTTGAGGACCGCTCCATTGTCGCCACCCCAGGTGGGGAGGGTGGGAGGAACGTCGTCGCACAAAGCGCCATCAGAGCCCCCGCCGCCCACGGCGAGTTGATGATGCAATGAATGAATGGAGGAGGGGGCCTCCTTTCTTTACCGCATATCATTACACACCCCACCAGCCAAGAGCGCCTGTGAATGCAGAACTCGTGACGTGCAGCAGAAATCGCACTGCACCCCCCCACCCCACCCACCTTCCCACAAGAAGTCATCCACACGGCACGGGGCGCTCATAGCAACAGTGACTCTGCCATCCACAAACCGCGCTCAGCTTCAGCACAAAAGTGCGCGGGTCTCGCGTGATCGGGGTGGCTTCGGAGTGGCGCTTCTCGTGTCTGTCTGGACAAAGTCGCGGGAGCTCGGACTGTTACGAAGTAAGTGGCTTCGTCGTCAGACTTAAAGCCCCTAGGGGACCCCCTTTGGGCCCTCTACACTTCGTTACCGTTACAACATGTCGTGCAACATTGGCCATTCTTCGTATGCCTCTGCCATAAAGAAGGGCCATTGGCCTCAAACGTCTCCTGTTAAGTATATAATTCATTTAAGAGCAATGGTACTGATGAAAGTTGTAAGCGTATGTTATGTATGCTTGTGCACCACTGCCGATACAGTATCACAATGTGATCAATCAGAAAAGGTTTGACCCTTTCTGGCAATAAAATAGGAGGTGTTAAGATGTTCAAACACCAAATAGAAATCTTTTGCAAGAAATCAAGTTCGCATTAACCACACGTACTCGTGGTGAACATGCAAACAAACATGCTCTGATAATATATATACGTTGTCTTTGAAACTGATTGGCCTACACCATGGCCTAATCTCATACGTGTCAGACCAGAGAATGCCTCTGTATTCTCCGGTCTGACAGAGAACACCAATTTAGTATTTTCCACAATAAATGGGTTTTTCGGGTGAGATCGCGTAACTAAAAACGTGTTGTTAACCCGCCACCACCCGACACAGGCATTTCGTAAGGTTTGTCACGTAAGCAAAACGTGGCAATTAGTTACGACTTCAGCACACCGGTGTGTTGGAAAGCAAATCCACAACATTTACAATGTTGCATTATTTGGCTGCTACTATAAATTTCAACGCGATAAGCCACTTCGCTGAGCTATCATTCGCGGCCAGGTCGCTTCGGAAAAAGATTTACAATTTGAGTACCGTAAAGTTTCCGCTGGTCATTGCGAACAACCAGCCTCGTCGGTCGATTTGCGCATGCAGAATTGTGAAGAAGTCCTCCCGCATTGAGCAAGTACGCCTGGGGTTTGTGGCAGCGGACGTTGTTGAAGTGTCAGCGCCTCCGCACCTCTCTCGCCTCTCCCCCCGGGGATTAGATTTGAGGTTCAATGGAGCTACTTGGCGCAACGAACGCGGCCACGTACGTGCGGTCTCGAGCAGCCATGGGCCCTTTCTTGCCTTCCACCAGCACCATGCGGGCCAGCTACAAGCACCCAGCCGGGTCGGTCATCAGCACACACCCGTACTGCACACCTGCTCGGCCACTCAACTACAACACTGCACACCTGCTCGGCCACTCAACTACAACACTGCACGCCTGCTCGGCCACTCAACTACAACACTGCACGCCTGCTAGGCCACTCAACTACAACACTGCACACCTGCTAGGCCACTCAACTACAACACTGCACGCCTGCTAGGCCACTCAACTACAACACTGCACACTTGCTCGTCCACTCAACTACAACACTGCACACCTGTTCGTCCACTCAACTACAACACTGCACACCTGCTAGCCCACTCAACTACAACACTACACACCTGCTCCCCCACTCAACTACAACACTACACACCTGCTAGGCCACTCAACTACAACACTGCACGCCTGCTCGGCCACTCAACTACAACACTACACACCTGCTCGCCCACTCAACTACAACACTACACACCTGCTCCCCCACTCAACTACAACACTGCACACCTGCTCCCCCACTCAACTACAACACTGCACACCTGCTCCCCCACTCAGCTACAACACTACACACCTGCTCCCCCACTCAACTACAACACTGCACACCTGCTCCCCCACTCAACTATAACACTACACACCTGCTCCCCCACTCAACTACAACACTACACACCTGCTCCCCCACTCAACTACAACACTGCACACCTGCTCCCCCACTCAACTATAACACTACACACCTGCTCCCCCACTCAACTACAACACTACACACCTGCTCCCCCACTCAACTACAACACTACACACCTGCTCCCCCACTCAACTACAACACTGCACACCTGCTCCCCCACTCAACTACAACACTACACACCTGCTCCCCCACTCAACTACAACACTACACACCTGCTCCCCCACTCAACTACAACACTACACACCTGCTCCCCCACTCAACTACAACACTGCACACCTGCTCCCCCACTCAACTACAACACTACACACCTGCTCCCCCACTCAACTACAACACTACACACCTGCTAGGCCACTCAACTACAACACTGCACGCCTGCTCGGCCACTCAACTACAACACTACACACCTGCTCGCCCACTCAACTACAACACTACACACCTGCTCCCCCACTCAACTACAACACTGCACACCTGCTCCCCCACTCAACTACAACACTGCACACCTGCTCCCCCACTCAGCTACAACACTACACACCTGCTCCCCCACTCAACTACAACACTGCACACCTGCTCCCCCACTCAACTATAACACTACACACCTGCTCCCCCACTCAACTACAACACTACACACCTGCTCCCCCACTCAACTACAACACTGCACACCTGCTCCCCCACTCAACTATAACACTACACACCTGCTCCCCCACTCAACTACAACACTACACACCTGCTCCCCCACTCAACTACAACACTACACACCTGCTCCCCCACTCAACTACAACACTGCACACCTGCTCCCCCACTCAACTACAACACTACACACCTGCTCCCCCACTCAACTACAACACTACACACCTGCTCCCCCACTCAACTACAACACTGCACACCTGCTCCCCCACTCAACTACAACACTACACACCTGCTCCCCCACTCAACTACAACACTACACACCTGCTCCCCCACTCAACTACAACACTACACACCTGCTCCCCCACTCAACTACAACACTACACACCTGCTCCCCCACTCAACTACAACACTACACACCTGCTCGGCCACTCAACTACAACACTACACACCTGCTCCCCCACTCAACTACAACACTGCACACCTGCTCCCCCACTCAACTACAACACTACACACCTGCTCCCCCACTCAACTACAACACTACACACCTGCTCCCCCACTCAACTACAACACTGCACACCTGCTCCCCCACTCAACTACAACACTACACACCTGCTCCCCCACTCAACTACAACACTGCACGCCTGCTCCCCCACTCAACTACAACACTGCACGCCTGCTCGTCCACTCAACTACAACACTACACACCTGCTCGCCCACTCAACTACAACACTACACACCTGCTAGCCCACTCAACTACAACACTACACGCCTGCTCCCCCACTCAACTACAACACTGCACGCCTGCTCGTCCACTCAACTACAACACTGCACACCTGCTAGGCCACTCAACTACAACACTGCACGCCTGCTCGTCCACTCAACTACAACACTGCACATCTACACTACTGCACACACGTATGCTACTACACAAGCATACACGTTCACACTTCCCTACACACTTGTGTATAGTTGGACATTTTAAAATACGAAATTAAACCGATGTATTCAGAAGAGATAGGCAAAATATCCATTCAGAAGGGACAGGAGAGGGAGATCATTCATATGAGATATTAGATAAATATATTCATGATAGGAGAATATATAAACATATTCAGAATTGGGAGGAGAGAGATGTATTCAAAAGATACGAAATGGGAAATGTCGGAGAGTGATGTCGAGGCTTTATCTGAGACAGTTTGGGTGCAAGGGCTCATTTCCATTTGGGTATTTGGTGCCACGGGGCGGGTGGGGAGCGGTGGCGCAGTGGTTAGCGCACTGCGCTATGAACCCCGTCACCTGAGTTCGATTCCCTGCGTCGACAAACATCGGTGGCGATAATCGACTTTAAGATTCAGGCCAAGCTTGTGTTGCGCCCGAAACGTCGTGATTCATTTAATTTTATAACTACGTCACTTTACCGAAAGAACCAAAGATAATGGATTCCTACAATCACGAAAGCTTTAAATCGAGATTCTTCTTCTTACGTTTAAGGCCTTGGATGAGTTGGCTTATAAATATCTCATTGATCTCTGCTAAAGTTTTATATTCCACTGCTCATTATATTCCACTGCTCATTCTCGTCTAAACTCATTATTCCTAAAGGCCGGACTGTGTGGTGTTCTGTGGGAGACAAACGGAGCCGTCTGTAAGCCAGGCTCTGCGATTGTTGAATTCCCTTTTCCCGAATGGACGGGGGAAGGGATTTCCTTCCCCCGAATGGACGGGGGAAGGGAATTGAACAATCGCAGAGCCTGGCTGTAGACGGCTCCGTTTGTCTCCACACAGAACACTACACAGTCCGTTCTTTGGGAATAATGAGTTTAGACGAGAATGATCACTTTTTTTTTCTCGTCCGAACACTCACCCCCTTTAACAGCGCGCTTTCGCCGTAACTTAATACGCCAGAGTGTAGAGCGCTTTGAGGTCTCGTGCGAATTGCGATGTAGAAGAGCCGAGTTCATTATTTATATTACCTCCGAAACACCTCCACTGTCCATCAACTCGCGCTGGCGCACGTGCTCAGGCGCAGTATTGCGCAACGTGGAGAGGGGAGGCATTCATCCAGCAGTGGATTGACCGTGGCCTTAAAATTAATTTTAAAATAAAATGTTTCTGCGTCACGGGGTCTTCTTATTTTTCGCGTCCTGCCACCGAACTCATAGGTTATTCTCTCTTTTTGCGAACGGCGATACGATAAACACGGTTGGCTACGTACGCTGTGAAAGAGGTTCGAAATTCCACGCACGCAATTCGCCGCTGTGCCAGCCACGGAGAGGGCCGCCGCATCTCACTGGACGTCACGGTGGCTAGGAGATGTTAACTACCTCGCCTGGTACGCACGAGGTCGTGGGTTCGATCCCGACGCTGACGCCTGCTGCTGCTGCTGTATATGTGGAGTTTGCGGTGTCTCTCTCCCCGTGGTCGCGTGGATTTTTCTCCGGCTCCACCGGTTTTTCCCGCCACATTTAGAATCAACGTCGCGCGTTTAGAGTATTTGGCTGCTGCTGTAAATGTCCACGTGATGAGCCACTTTCGTTGAGCTGTCATTTGCGGCCAGGTCGCTTCTGAAAAAAATCTTCATAGCTCAGTGGGCCTTGACCTGGTAAAAAAATATATTTATTTATATACATATCTAATTTACAACGCGCGTTGTTTGAATGTATTTCTTTTCCTCCACGCAGGTACAACCCCTGCGTGCACTGGCGCCCCGCCAGCTCCTCCGTGGGCAACGGCGCGCGGGTCATGACCGCCCCGTCGCATCAGCACCTGCAGATGCAGCACCCGCGCATGCCGCCCCTGGCCTCCGCGGGGTCCCCCTCGGCGAGCCGCGCGGCACTCGTCCTGTCGGCTCGCTTCACGCCGCTCGAGTGGCAGCGCGCCAACCAGGGCCACTACTCGCGCTCCGAGGTGTCGCGGCACAACGCCGAGCGCCTGCGCCACGACACGGCGCGCATGCTGCGCGACGCGGAGCAGGCGACGCGCCGCGTGCAGGCCGAGAGCAGCCGCGGACTGGGCGAGCGCGTGGGCGACATCTCCTTCTGGAGGGCCGAGCTGAGCCACGAGATGCAGCGCAGCGTCGCCGAGATGAACGCGCTGGGCGACATGAAGAAGCGTGTGGAGCGCGCGCTCGCCGAGACCGAGGGGCCGATGCAGGTGCCGCCCCGCCTACATAGCGCCGCGGGGGGGGGGGGGAGGTGCAATGCCCCCCCCCCCCACCCTCCCTGCCCCCTCGCTCCACCACCGCTCACCTCTCGTGCCCGCTGCTTGGGGCATCACAGAACCACTTACACCGCATGACACCTGCGCACGCCCGCAGTACGACGCGCCCGGATGTCAGCAACGGTCGGTTACGTACGGTGCGAAAGGAGTTCAACTTACATACAGCAACACCTGTGCACACCTGCGTGCCAGTGGCGAATGGAAGTCACTTTCTCGCGCGTTTTATTTTGTTGGGGTAGGGAGGGGGGGGCACTTCGAATCGATTGGGAGAGAGAATCTATTGAAATTGAATGATGGAGATATTTAGGACGCCCCCTTTTATCCGTCACAGTGAGATTCACGTGCCGACATCTTCCATCGCCGAGCTGCACTTCCAAGCTAATTTGCGTCAGAACATCCCGAACTAAACAGACTCCTCCTTCCACTGCAACTGGTGGCCCCCACACTGCCACACCCGTACACACCTACACGGCCACACCTGTACACACCTACACGGCCACACCTGTACACACCTACACGGCCACACCTGTACACACCTACACGGCCACACCTGTACACACCTACACGGCCACACCTGTACACACCTACACGGCCACACCTGTACACACCTACACGGCCACACCTGTACACATCTAGACGCTACACCTGTTCATCCCCACACTGCCACACCTGTACACACCTACACTGCCACACCTGTACACACCTACACGGCCACACCTGTACACACCTACACGGCCACACCTGTACACACCTAGACGCTACACCTGTTCACCCTCTAACTGCCACACCTGTACACACCTACACTGCCACACCTGTACACACCTACACTGCCACACCTGTACACACCTACACTGCCACACTTGTACACACCTACACGGCTGCACCTGTTCACCCTCACACTTATTTATAACATAAATGATTACTTAAATGGGAGAAGAACAATTGTGAAGGGTGAATTAATTGGGGGCGACGAGACATCTGAACCACCCTGTACATCGTGCACACCTCATTCCCTGCCCGGGACATCTCCACACACACACAGGAGAGTGTCTCCAGAAACACTCCCAACCCGCGTCTCCCCACCTGCCTCGCTTCACACGCTGCCGCTGAGCCGACTCGCTGTTTAGTCTCGCGTCCCCAGCTGCGGGGTTCGTGCCCCGAGTCAGAGTGGACGTGCGTTTCTCTGTCTGTTTGTGTGTTGTGTGGGGGAGCGGTAGCGTAGCGGTCAGCGCTACGCTGCCCTCCGAACCCAGCCACCCGAGTTCGATTCCCGCTCACGGCCAACACCAGTGACGATTATCTGAACCGGTCCTGGAGCTTCCCCCAAGCTCGACTCAGTCTCGAATGAGTACCTGGTGCGGTGTGTAAATATCGCCACCAGGGAGACAAAGGGGGCCGGGAGTGGTGTTGGCCACCCGCCCCCTCGCGTGCCATGCAGGCCTTCGTAGATGCTACTCGCAAACATCACTTTCCCCAGCGGTCAGTTAAGGCTACACGGGGGATCTTCGTCTTTGGCATTTGGTGTCGGGAGCTGAGCATATCGCACACAACGAGCACACACAACAATAATACTCGCCCGCCAATGCACACACACACAAAACCAAAGACAAATATCCACCGTATAACCTCTAACAGGCTGTTGAGGCAAGTGCTGTTAGCCGGCAAGGCACAATGAAAGGTGGGTGGCCAGCACCCAGGCCCGGCCACATTTGTCTCCCCGGTGCTGATGTTTACACACCGCACCAGGTACTCATTTAACGCCGAGTCGACCTAGGGGGAGTATGTATGTTGAACTTCTTTCGCACCGCACGTAGCCAGTCGTGATAATCGGAGGTACGGGGTAAGGACGACAAACTAAACACAAAAAGCAGTTCACAAAAAAATGCAATTAGACTTTCGGTCATTGAATGTTGGTCGTGAGCGGTATTCGAACTCGGGTCGTCGGGTTCGTACCATAGTGCGCTAACCACTGCGCCACCGCTCGCCAACACACACACACATACCCACCATGTTACCAGTCCACACGCGTGCACCAGTATGCACCCTCTGTGTATACAAATACGCGGCTGTGTGTGCACCTATCGCCGTGTAGGGCTCACGGGTGGCTCTCTCCTCAACAGGTGTGCAAGGAGTGCCTCTACCACCGGGAGAAGCGCATGGGCATGGACCTGGTGCACGATGACGTGGAGAAACAGCTGCTGCAGGTGCCCCCCACAACTCCACCGTCGACTGCACTCACTCACTCACTCATCCAGTGGTTCCATTCACTCATCGGATTCTGCCAGTATAAATAAAGATTCTGATTCTAAACTCACTCGCACGCCGATTTTAAGCACTTCTTACTCACTCACCCTGCCCATAGGTTTCTTAGCTCACTCACAAGATCCACACCTCACTTGCTCACTCACTCACCCACCCACCCAATCACTCACTCATGTGTCCCATACTTCACTCACTCAATAATTGGTCCCATTAACTCACAAGACCCACAGCTTACTCATTCACTCATAAGTCTCAACCTAAATTTACCCTCTCGTAGATTAGTGCTACCCACCTCAGCCTAAAGCCTTTTCCCGTTCCGATGACGAACGTGTACACCACCAGTCTTTCTTCCCATTCCGTTCCGATGACGTACACGTACGTAATCAAAACGGAATCATAAATAATAGGTCGTGCGGGAGGACGTCTAGCAGAGTTTGCCACCAGCTATCGTAGAGTGCGGTCGTGTCGCGACAGTTCTCTACGGTGAGTACAATGTCTTTAAAAACAGTGGTGCTACGCCTCTCTAATTAAAATTAACGCTGAGCCGCTTGTGCTTTCCAAGATTCAGCATTGAACGGGACCCCACCCTGCAACTTGCAGACGCCTCGGAACGGGAAAGGGTTTTTGAGGTTTCACTCCTTTCATACTAAACCCTGACTTTCATACACTGCAGCTTTCACGCAATCTTCTCTTGTACATAAGCTGGAAGAGCGTCGTCTGTGGTGATCAGCGTACATCCCTGCCCTGCGTGTGCATGTCAGGAGGTGGACGTGGTGCGGAGGTCCCAGGAGCAATTGAGAAATAAGCTGAACAAAATCAACGCTCAGCTCGTGTAAGTCTTCCTCTCGTGACAGCGCGTGCTGAGTCTAATGGCATCACTCGTGTTCACGTCTGTGGCTCCTGACCACCGCATTTCCATCAGATTTGTTTTCTAAGCGACCAGCACGGTAAGACCTGGCCGGGTAGCTCAGCGGTAGAGTGAACGGCTCGCAAATGGAAGGTCGCGAGTTAAAACAAATCTTGGTGGGGGGGGGGGGGGGTTTGACTCAACCCATCATCCCTACAGGGTCGATCGAATTGGCACCAATTTGTGGAGAAGTCAACAGCGGATGTCCTATTGATAGACGACTCGCCCCACGACACATATATATGAATGTGGAATGTCCACCACTGGCTGAGGGCTACGAACAGGCGATGAGCTCCGGTGCCTCGTTGCTCGCTTCGCCCAGACTTTTGAAAGCGGCGAAAAGCAGGCCCTGGTGCGTGAAAACGCTCCCCGTGGCCTCCTCTGCTGCATTTCCATCCCCCGTCGCCGGGTGTTCGCACCTGCGACGAGCGCGGTTGGGCTACGTATGGTGCGAAGGAAGTTCAACAGACACAACGCGCGCACACGCACATTGTGACGTCAGCGCGAGCAGGGCTGCGTACCACGAGCTGGAGCGCGACGCCAGCGACAAGCACAACGCCCTGCGCATCGACGAGAAGTGCCAGCACCTGGGAAACTCCTCCGAGGGCATCAGCTTCTTCCGAGGCGTGGAGCAACTGGACCCCGCGTAAGCGCGGGCGGCGCCACAATGGGGGGAGGAGGAGGAGGAGGTGGGGGGAGGGGGGCGCAGAATAAGGGGTGGGGGGCTACGGCACCCCCTACTTTGGTAGAGAAGCCACCCAGAGGTTCAGAATCAGAAGATTCATGCTGCAGGAGGAATCCGATGAGCTGTAAAGCTCTTTTTCACAGACGTCCAGTAGGGGCGGGTCGGAACGTTGCAACGGTTCGTGCAGGCCCAGGATAGAATGCCCCTGCCGGATCCCTTTGTTCTATGAGCAAAACCAGGCCCACTGTGGGCACTCTTTGATGCGCGAGGTCTGGGGCAAATCCCCCCCTTTGCCCCTTCCCCCCCTCGCCACCACCCTGTTCCTTTGGTAGACGGATGGGGGAAAGACAAACACTTCAACCCAGCCGCAGCACATCCCAGGCTACAGGGGTGGCTGGGTTAGCTCGGAGTGCCGAGCTGGCACCGCTGAAATCCTGCCTCGGAATTCAGTCGAACATCAAAGTTTAATTTGGGATCTCGAGTTGCCGTCGGTTGATGTAGGTATGAGACCAGTGCAGCAATGACCACAGACTAGAACAATCAACGCCAAATCTGGTTCTTGCGCTTAACATCGGCTAAATTCCTGCTGCTAGGAATAAACTCAAGTAAACTAAACATTTTTTTTTATTTTACCAGGTAGGGCCTAGTGAGCTATATCGCTCTTTTTCAGAAGCGCCCTGGCCACAAATGATCGTGGCTTATCATGTGGCTTATCATGTGGCTTATCATGTGGCTTATCATGTGGCTAATCATGTGGCTTATCATGTGGCTTATCATGTGGAAATCTACAGCAGCAGCCAAATACTATAAACGTGTGATGTTGATTCTAAATGTGGAGGGGAAAAACCGCAGGAGCCGAATAAAAATCCACACGACCACGAGCAAAGAGACACCCAAACTACAAACATACAGGCGTCAGGATCGGGATCGAACCCACGACTTCCTGTATACCAGGCGAGGTAGTTAACTTCTCACCACCGTGGCGACCGCGAATTCAGTTTGACTGTCGTGTGATGGATATCACTCTGTGTAGCTGGGTGGGTAGGAACTCGCAGCACCCGAGTGTGCGCGAGGGATTGAAAAGATTATTTCAGAAGCGGTTCATGGATATTCACTTCTGTGGGCCATTTCCGAACACAGGGTGAGAGCTCTGAATGCATTCGTTATCACACGACATGACGCTGACAATACCATTGGGATAATATGAGGAAGAGACAGCAGAAATAACAAATGAATAAAAATAGCACCGAAGCGGGCGTATGAAGCAATTGATGGGAATTTTAACAGTAAAAAGCATGTACAGAAGTTTTCAGCGTTAACAATGGTTTAATCTAGCTTTACACTATATTTATAGAGCACCTTCACTCAAGGCGCTCGAAATTGTTTTTAGCAAACGGTGACAGAATGGAATGGCTTCGATGGCAGTGGCGTGCAAGGTATTGAGGGATGAGCGACCGTGATCGGGGGGTACTTTGGGATCACGACATGGTAGGGGAGGGACCGAAATGAGTGGAGGGGCGAGGGCAGGGAAGAGGAAGCGAATGGGCATTGGAGAAGAGGTGAGGCTTTACAGATGTCTTAATGTTCAGGTGGTGTTACTCAGCAGAGAGAAGCCGTAGCCGAAGGGGTGGAGTAAAACAAACCTGAGGTCAGTGTTCAAACGGGCTGCGTCCACGTGCTAAACCGAGCTGCCGCGTGCCTTTGTCAAAACTGCAACAGCCCCTCTAGGCTGCTGCAGCTCCTTCCCCCGCACCTCCGATTAGCACGGTCGGCTACGCACGGTGCGAAAGAAGTTCAACATACACGTACATGCATACAATTGCCAGTGTGTCCCCGTGCTCGTCTGTGACCTTTCCGCCCGTGACCTTGTCACGGGCCGCAGCGGCGAGCGCCAGCGAGAGCTTCCGTAGAAGACGCCGGCGGCGCTGGCGGCGGAGCGGGGGATTTATCGTTCCTCCGCGCCCCCCTCCCCTGCCTCTCCCAAGGATCTCCGTGCCCGAGTCCTGGGCCAAGTTCACGGAGGACAACATCGTGCGGTCGCAGTGCGAGCGCGCGGCCTCCTCCAAGCTGCGCGAGGACGTGGAGGCCACGCTGGAGGTGGCCTCGACCAACATGTGGCAGCAGTTCAACGCCGTCAACGTGGCCTTCACCAACCGTGTCTCCGAGACGGCCGAGACCAAAAACAAGCTGCAGACACACCTGGCGAAGGTGCGCACAGCCCCCCGCTGCCCCCGCCCGCCCCCCGCCCTCGCCCACAAATGTGTCGTTAAACCCGCCACCACCCGACACGGCCAATTAGTAAGGTTTATCACGAATTGGCATGCTCTGTTGACGTGACAACCCTTACTTATTGGCTGCGTCGGGTGAGAATGGCTTGACGACATCATAAGAGATTGGTGTCAGAAAGATGTGGCACTACTTGAGAAAATTGGCACAAGACAGAGGAAAGTGGAAACAAATGACGACATGCGCAGTTAACGCCTGCGGGCTATCAGCCCATGTATCGTGATGATGATGATGGAGTATGCGCACAGATGTTGGACCGGCAGCTACAGCCGTTGGTTAAAGTTTCGCGTTATAGGGGTCAGCTCCACGAGTTTGTGTTCTGTGCTCACAACCTCTCTGTGAGAAACATGCGGGAAAACTCATCACAACGATCCAAGGTTATTATTATTATTTGTATGTATGTTGAACTTTGTTCGCACTGTACGTAGCTAGCTGCGCTTTTCCTTCCAACATTAGGAAGTCACTGGAGCTAAGTACTTATTAATCTAGATTGAAAACTCATTTATTTATTACTGCTTTTTTGTGTTTAGGTTGTTGTCCTTCCCCCCCCGCACCCCCGATTAGCACGGTTGGCTAAGTACGGTGCGAAAGAAGTTCAACAAATACATACGGACGAAACCCATACAGAGCGGCGTTCCTTTACCTACAGATCTGTGCGTTTGTCATCAACAGACCATGCAAGAGATCTTCCAGACAGAGGTGCTGATTGAGAACATCAAGAGAGCCATCCAGGAGAAGCAGGCGCCCCTGAAGGTGGCTCAGACGCGTCTGGAGGAGCGCATCCGAAGGCCCAACGTGGAGCTGTGTCGCGATACCCCACAAGTCAAGTAAGAGTCACACTGGCCCTACAAGGGAGTCACACTGGCCCTACAAGGGAGTCACACTGGCCCTACAGGAGAGCCACTTTGGCCCTACAAGGGAGTCACACTGGCCCTACAAGAGAGTCACACTGGCCCTACAAGGGAGTCACACTGGCCCTACAGGAGAGTCACACTGGCCCTACAAGGGAGTCACACTGGCCCTACAGGAGAGTCACACTGGCCCTACAAGAGAGTCACACTGGCCCTACAAGGGAGTCACACTGGCCCTACAAGGGAGCCACACTGGCCCTACAAGGGAGTCACACTGGCCCTACAAGAGAGCCACACTGATCCTACAAGGGAGTCACACTGGCCCTACAAAAGAGTCACACTGGCCCTACAAGGGAGTCACACTGGCCCTACAAGAGAGTCACACTGGCCCTACAAGAGAGTCACACTGTCCCTACAAGAGAGTCACACTGGCCCTACAGGAGAGTCACACTGGCCCTACAAGGGAGTCACACTGGCCCTATAGGAGAGTCACACTGGCCCTACAAGGGAGTCACACTGGCCCTATAGGAAAGTCACACTGGCCCTACAGGAGAGTCACACTGGCCCTACAGGAGAGTCACACTGGCCCTACAAGGGAGTCACACTGGCCCTACAGGAGAGTCACACTGGCCCTACAAGGGAGTCACACTGGCCCTACAGGAGAGTCACACTGGCCCTACAGGAGAGCCACACTGGCCCTACAAGAGAGTCACAGTGACCCTATAGGAGAGTCACACTGACCCTACAGGAGAGCCACACTGACCCTATAGGAGAGTCACACTGGCCCTACAGGAGAGTCACACTGACCCTATAGGAGAGCCACACTGACCCTATAGGAGAGTCACACTGGCCCTACAGGAGAGCCACACTGACCCTACAGGAGAGCCACACTGACCCTACAAGGGAGCCACGCTGACCCTACAAGGGAGCCACACTGACCCTATAGGAGAGCCACACTGACCCTACAAGAGAGCCACACTGACCCTACAGGAGAGCCACACTGACCCTACAAGCGAGCCACACTGACCCTACAAGGGAGCCACACTGACCCTACAAGGGAGCCCCACTGACCCTACAGGAGAGCCACACTGACCCTACAAGAGAGCCACACTGACCCTACAAGAGAGTCACACTGGCCCTATAGGAGAGCCACACTGACCCTACAGGAGAGCCACACTGACCCTACAAGAGAGTCACACTGACCCTACAGGAGAGCCACACTGACCCTATAAGAGAGCCACATTGACCCTACAGGTGAGCCACACTGACCCTACAAGGGAACCATACTGACCCTACAGGAGAGCCACACTGACCCTACAAGGGAGCCACACTGACCCTACAGGAGAGCCACACTGATCCTACAAGGGAGCCACACTGACGCTACAAGAGAGCCACACTGACCCTACAAGGGAGCCACACTGACCCTACAGGAGAGCCACACTGACCCTACCAGGGAGCCACACTGACCCTACAGGTCAAGGTACCCTTCTCTCCTCTGTGACTTGAACACACCGCATGGAGGCCACCCTGGTTGTGAAATCTTCCTCGAAGGTTTGCTCCTAATGCCCACGGAGCGTGGTTTACGTCGCCGCGCTTTTGCTCACGTCTCAAATCGCAACGCTTTGTGCAGACGACGAGAATCCAGGTGGGTGCGTGCGT
Organism: Petromyzon marinus; assembly: GCF_048934315.1. NCBI lineage: Eukaryota > Metazoa > Chordata > Hyperoartia > Petromyzontiformes > Petromyzontidae > Petromyzon > Petromyzon marinus. The sequence continues at coordinate 3,226,613 of NC_133692.1, read as the reverse complement.
AGTTTTGTTTTATAAGACAAAGCCAAGAGGACGGTGCATGCAGTGCCGGGGGTCACGTGATACGCATACGAGGCACGGTGGCAGCCCTGCCTCCCTGCTGTTTGTGAGGCAGCACACCCGTGCGTGCTGTTGCTTCTAACCGCTCGGCTTGCTAGTTAAGAGAATCGCTCAACCCTCCTTGCGGAGACCAGAAACCAACAACCTCTAGGCGCCACGGTGGCGAGATGTTAACTACCTCGCCTGGTATACAGGAGGGTCGTGGGTTCGATCCCGGCCCCGACGCCTGCTGTATATTATTACAGCAGGCGTCGGGGTCGGGCGGCACCTTTCCCTGACAGTGCCTTGTCACGTCGGCTGTGGTGTGGCCGGCGTCGAGTAGCGAAATGCGATCGGCGAGCGGCCGCTGTCTCTGCTTTGCTCAGGCTGATGGGCGAGGTGCATGAGCTGCAGGACACCATCGGCGCGCTCAAGCGACGCAAGGCGGAGGCTGAGTCGGCGCTGCAGGTCCTCGCCTCCACGCGCGCAGCGCTGGAGCACGACCTCGGGGTCAAGGCCAACTCGCTCTTCATCGACCGCGACAAGTGCATGGGCATGCGCCGCAACTTCCCCAGCACTCCCCGCCTCATCGGCTACGTATAGCGGCGTCTCGTGGCGACACCCACACCTCCACGCACCCACACCTCCACGCACCCAGACCTCCACGCACCCAGACCTCCACGCACCCAGACCTCCACGCACCCACACCTCCACGCACCCAGACCTCCACGCACCCAGACCTCCACGCACCCAGACCTCCACGCACCCAGACCTCCACGCACCCACACCTCCACGCACCCAGACCTCCACGCACCCAGACCTCCACGCACCCAGACCTCCACGCACCCAGACCTCCACGCACCCAGACCTCCACGCACCCACACCTCCACGCACCCAGACCTCCACGCACCCACACCTCCACGCACCCAGACCTCCACGTACCCACACCTCCACGCACCCACACCTCCACGCACCCAGACCTCCACGCACCCACACCTCCATGCACCTACACCTTCATGCACCCAGACCTCCATGCACCCACACCTCCACGCACCCAGACCTCCACGCACCCAGACCTCCACGCACCCACACCTCCACGCACCTACACCTTCATGCACCCAGACCTCCATGCACCCACACCTCCACGCACCCACACCTCCACGCACCCACACCTCCACGCACCCAGACCTCCACGCACCCACACCTCCACGCACCTACACCTTCATGCACCCAGACCTCCATGCACCCACACCTCCACGCACCCAGACCTCCACGCACCCACACCTCCACGCACCCAGACCTCCACGCACCCAGACCTCCACGCACCCAGACCTCCACGCACCCACACCTCCACGCACCCACACCTCCACGCATCCACACCTCCATGCACCAATTTCAGCGGTGGGGCTGCCGATTTTTTTTTACCCTTTTCACCACGTCCCGATTTTCACAAAGCGGATCGTGCCGCTTTGTGAAAATTTTGCCCGAACAAATATACATAAACATTCATAAACATATTAGCCACAGTTTTTGCGGTTTACGGTTTGCAGTACATGGGTTTAATAATCGGCAGCCGAACCGTTTAAATCAGTAAGCTTGACAGCAGAGATTTCGCCACACCACGTGGCTTCACCACAACACCACGCAATAGAACATCAGCCACAACACAGGGCCACTCCTATCAAGCGACGCGGCATTCTAGTCCCTCAAGGAAAGCAAGGTCTTTTAATTATTAACTATTATTCCTTGAATACTGATCCATCAGACACACACTGACCCATCACACAGACACTGACGCATCGCACGAACACTGACCCATCACATGAATGCTGATCCATTACTCACGTGAACGCTGACCCATGGACACTGACTGATTGCATAAACATTGACCTTACTTGCCAACCAACCCTACGAATTTAAGCGATCGGGGTGCCAATTTCAAAACCCTTTAAACCGTATTACCGATTTCAAATAACCTTACATCGGTATTCGGTAAAAAGGTTTTAAAAGTCGGCAGGAACCTGATTGTTTGGTCAAAAGTGTGCATTGCATGGACACGAGAAACCAGGTAAAATACAGCGCAGCCCCATTACAAATTACCTTGAAGTGGCAGTGCAGCGCAGCCGGGTAAGAATTTGTTGTGGAAAATGATCGCAACTCATCCGTCATCAGTGTCGCAGCGTGGCCGCATTATCCCATTTCCCGTGAGTCTTTACACGAGTTTAAGGAATCGATTTTGGCAGCGTAGTTGTTGTCGTCCAGCCACACCATGCGCCCCGTGACCCTGAAGAGTCGCTTCTGAGCGATGACTTTTGTAAGCCTCCACGTATCACCAAGAAGCAGAAAGCACAGATTTGTTTTCTCCCCACACAAAGCCCGCACACTAGCGCAGCAGAACGTATCTTAAAGATGAACAAAATATTGTCGGATTTTCAACAAGTTATCCTGGTTTTATTTGCACTTCGGGATTTTAGGTATGTGTTGACAATCTGTTTAATAAAGGCAGTTGCGTGTCGAAGTGTGTGTACCGCGTCATCTGTTCTTTGTCCTTCCCTCGCACCTTCGATTAGCACGGTTGGCTATGTACGGTGCGAAAGAAGTTCAACATATATACATGTGTTCAGCGTAACCTTCAACTGTAATTCTACGAGTAGAAGGCAATTGCATTTGTTTACCGAATTTCCTGCTTTTTCTCTCGTTATTATTCATATACAAGTGGCTCTGTGTGTTTTCGTGATGTCACGACACTCGGAAAAAATACAAAGGCAACGTAGCTGAGCCATCGCAGCAAGAGGGCAGGAGCGTGAGGAATAATGAAGTAATTAAACTGAGAGTACATTACCCGATCAACTACACCCATTACAGTGTTGTTGATCCGGACGTAATTTAAAGGCGTGCTTCAGTACAAGCATTGTTAAAGCAATTATGGTGACCCTATGAAATATGACAATTACGTTGATTTTCATTCAAAACACAAACACACATGTTGTGCGCGCCCTTAGCAAGCCGTGCGAACACACTCCACACTTCACAGGAGCCCCTCCATGCGTGTGTGCACGACGTGCACCTCAATATCTCCTTCTTGCCGAGGCAGTGTAAAAGCTCTGGACTTACTAAAAAAACTAAATTTAAAAAAAACGCTCCACGGTGGGAAACGGTGCACGTGATGTGGAATTTACCCAGCGATTAAAAAAAAACGAAGTCCGTGCGAGCCGTAGGTTGGAGATCCCACGGCCACGGCACACCCCGTGACGTTGGGCACGTAATTGGGTGTCCTCAAAACCCCTCGTGCCCGAGTCCGGAGCCCACACAGCGGCCTCCACAGCCACAGCCGCCACCGTCCGTCCGTCGATCTACCGTCGTCACCGCTGTTGCCCGTCCCATTGTCAACCCCCGATTCCTCCCGCTCTAGGTAAGAGAGAGTTGGCCGGGTGGGTGGTTGTAAGCTTTGTGGCTTCAATTTTAAAGCCGCCGTTAGTCATAGACGAAGAAAGGAGTGCTCCTCGGATTTTTTTTCTGCATTTCCCTTTCCGCTGTTTTTATTTCTTTTTGCTGTTATTATGAATGTTGTTGGTATTGCAAACATTGGCTGTGGTTAATTTTGTTGAAACTCTTGTGGTTCACCACACAGAATTATAATTTGTTTCTTATAACAATGGACTTTACCGCAAAAGTGCATCTCAGCGATGCCGATGGCCAACCCACCCTCAGTATGATATTGGTCTCTCGTAACGTGGCTTTGTACATATGTATGTTGAACTTCTTTCGTACCATACGTAGCCACCCGTGCTAATCGGATGTGCGGAGGAAGGACAACAAACTAAACACAAAAAGCGGTTCTAAAGAAATAAGTTTTCAATCTAGATTTAAAAGTGCACAGCTCCAGTGACTTCCTAATATCGGAGGAACGTTCCAGAGTGGCCGCGGAAGCGCATCTGAAAGCGCGCGATGCGGTGACCCGTCTTTGTTCGATGGCTGAGCCACAAGCCGCTGCTGCGAGGATGATCAGAGCTCGCGTGGCTTTATGGGCCTTGACCGATCAGCAAAAATATCCTACGTGTCTCAATGGGTTATTTCATGGACTGTAGTTCTGAGAAATAAATGCAATGTAGCTATGACACTTACACATCTGAACAAAGGCATTGATTGAGGTTGCGCATGACTGATTCTCGTTACAAGTTCTGCTCTTCTTTCTGGTCTTAACCGAAGAAATTAATAAGTAAACTGCAACTAATTCAGAATGCAGCGGCACGTGTTCTGACGAAAACCAGAAAGAGCACCCGCATAACACCCATTTTACGATCCTTGCACTGGCTGCCAGTCAGTCAAATAATTTATTACAAAAGTATTCTATTGGTTTTTAGCTCGTTGAATGGTCTGGCACCTTTATAAGATATGAACTAACCCGATCCCTTCAGATCCTCTGGTACTGGTCTTTTAGTCGTCCCAAAGCCCAGGACTAAACCCAGGGAGAAGCGGCTGTTAGTGTTTACGGTCCTCACCTGTGGAACAGCCTGCCAGGGGATCCGAGGGCTTCAGAATCATTAAGCACTTTCAAAAAAAATCTTAAAACGTACTTTTTTTATCTTGCTTTTAATTATGATTTTCTGAATGTGTTCGTTTTATTGTCTTTGCTACAAATTTGTTACTTGATTTTATTTTGCCTACAATTTCACTTTTATTGTCCATGCCTGTAAAGCACTAACGCATTGCATTTTTTGCGCGAAGTGCTCTCGAAATGAAGTTTGATTGATTGATTGTGCGTCGTTGCCGTGTCCCGCAGAGCACAGGCCAACGAGGCTGCAGGCAACATGAAGAAGCTGTTGATATTAGTGGCGCTCATCCATCTGCTGGCTTTGGCGCTGCTCCTGGCCAGCACATTGGACAATGTAGGTTGTCACGAGGCTTTTATTGACGACCTTTGTGACTGGTGAGAAAAAAAAAAACTAATTGATGGCACGCTATCCGTGCCCGACGTTCCGGGTGGATATCGCCTTAAGTTCGGCACGCGGTGAGGTGACCGCGAGTGGCTCAGATAAGTCAGAGTGCCGAGCTGACACTGCCGAGGATCTGGGTTCGTTATCCGGGTGTCAGCCGCTGGTCATTAAACCCTCGGGGTTGTTGTTGAGTGAACATGGCCATTAACAATGACAAGCATTAAGAGGAGGAGACGAAAAAAATCGTCGCATTAAATTTGGTTCCACGCTTAATTCGACTACATTCCTGCTCCGAGAATTAAAATAAAATGTGCCTGACAGTTTTGTTCATAAACATTACTCTGGGAAAAATGACCTCCCCCACCACCACCACCACCTCCTCCTGTGTAGAAGAGAGAGTTCACTTGAAGGAAACTTCGCTAAAACGATCGCAATCTCGTCCGTTCTACTGAATCCGTGTTTCACTCCCCGCTTTCCCAGCATCGGTCCCTCCTTTACTTTGTATTTTTTATAAAACCTAATATCTGCCAATTGTATTTCACTCTTCTCTCTCTCTCTCTCCCTGTGCTCCTGTTGTCCGCGTTTCCTTTGAACACACGAGGATTGATACACGAATTGCGGCACCGCCGATTAGCACGGTTGGCTACGTACGGGTGCGTGCAAACATCGCCTCCATGCCAAAACCCTTTCGCTCGGGTGGAGAAATCACGGTCTTTCTGTATTCCCTTATCCGTGAATATTTGTACCACTTTCAAAGGGTCTCGGTTCAATTTGGATCTCATCTATTAACATACGTGTCAATTCTCGAGGATTATTCAACCCTTGCGACCAACGTTCCGTCGTAAAATGACTCCCTCGCAACTATTAACCACAAAGTGCACCGGGCAGCCGCTGCCGATGGTTAAGGTCTCGTGCGAGGGATCATCCCCAGGAGTTGTGTTCTTTACTCGCAGCCTCTCTATGATAAACAAACGATCCATAATGTTCTTGGTTCTTTCGGTAAAGTCACGTAGAAGGGAAGCAATAAAATAATAAAAATATTTGTTATATTTATATTTTTATTATTTTATTGTTTCCCTTCTAGAAAATAATACAAAAATACTTTTATTATAAAATAATAAAAAATACCTTTATTATAAAATACTAAAAAAATATTTATTTATCTTTTTATTATTTAATTGTTTCCCTTCTACGTGACTTTACCGAAAGAACCAAGAATATAGCGTTATAATTATATTCTTGGTTCTTTCGCTAAAGTTATAATTATATTCTTGGTTCTTTCGGTAAAGTCACGTAGAAGGGAAACAATAAAATTATAAAAATATAAAACAATATAATTCTCACGACGTTTCGACTGTAACACAAGCAATCATCATCAGGTGTGAAAACCACAACAATATAATTTTGAAAAAAGTGGCGGTTTTTTAACGTTAGCACCACGGATAGCGATTTGACAGTTTGTTCAGATGGACGAGTCCATCTATGTTCGGAAAAGAGGAGGGGGGAGACGAAAAATAATGGATGCGGTTTGAAAGCCACCGTAAGCGTGATCAATCAAGACCCGAAATGGTTTATCAAATCCTTCCAATGATCACACTTCAGGTAGCTTTCAGACCGCATCCGTTATTTTTCGCCACTCGGTGCCTCCGGCTCGGGATTTTCCCTCTCGGTTTCTTGGGTTTCCCTCTCGGTTTCTTGGGTTTCACTCTCAGTTTCTTGGGTTTCTATTTCGGTTTCTTGGGTTTCTATCTCGGTTTCTTGGGTTTCCATCTCGGTTTCTTGGGTTTCGCTCTCGGTTTCTTGGGTTTCTATCTTGGTTTCTTGGGGTTCCCTCGGTTTCTTGGGTTTCTGTCTGGGTTTCTTGGGTTTCTATCTCGGTTTCTTGGGTTTCACTCTCAGTTTCTTGGGTTTCTTTCTCGGTTTCTTGGGTTTCTATCTCGGTTCCTTGGGTTTCTATCTCGGTTTCTTGGGTTTCACTCTCAGTTTCTTGGGTTTCTATCTCGGTTTCTTGGGTTTCTATCTCGGTTTCTTGGGTTTCTATCTCGGTTTCTTGGGTTTCACTCTCAGTTTCTTGGGTTTCACTCTCAGTTTCTTGGGTTTATATCTCGGTTTCTTGGGTTTCACTCTCGGTTTCTTGGGTTTCCCTCTCGGTTTCTTGGGTTTCACTCTCGGTTTCTTGGGTTTCCCTCTCGGTTTCTTGGGTTTCTATCTCGGTTTCTTGGGTTTCACTCTCGGTTTCTTGGGTTTCTGTCTCGGTTTCTTGGGTTTCACTCTCGGTTTCTTGGGTTTCACTCTCAGTTTCTTGGGTTTCTATCTCGGTTTCTTGGCTTTCTATCTCGGTTTCTTGGGTTTCTATCTCGGTTTCTTGGGTTTCCATCTCGGTTTCTTGGGTTTCACTCTCGGTATCTTGGGTTTCTATCTCGGTTTCTTGGGCTTCATTCTCGGTTTCTTGGGTTTCCCTCTCAGTTTCTTGGGTTTCTATCTCGGTTTCTTGGCTTTCTATCTCGGTTTCTTGGGTTTCGCTCTCAGTTTCTTGGGTTTCTATCTCGGTTTCTTGGGTTTCTGTCTCGGTTTCTTGGGTTTCTATGTCGGTTTCTTGGGTTTCTTTCTCGGTTTCTTGGGTTTCCATCTCGGTTTCTTGGGTTTCCCTCTCGGTTTCTTGGGTTTCTATCTCGGTTTCTTGGGTTTCTATCTCGGTTTCTTGGGTTTCTGTCTCGGTTTCTTGGGTTTCTATCTCGGTTTCTTGGGTTTCTGTCTCGGTTTCTTGGGTTTCTATCTCAGTTTCTTGGGTTTCTATCTCGGATTCTTGGGTTTTACTCTCGGTTTCTTGTGTTTCTATTTCTGTTTCTTGGGTTTCTATCACGGTTTCTTGGGTTTCACTCTCGGTTTCTTGGGTTTCTATCTCGGTTTCTTGGGTTTCTATCTCGGTTTCTTGGGTTTCTGTCTCGGTTTCTTGGGTTTCTATCTCGGTTTCTTGGGTTTCTATCTCGGATTCTTGGGTTTTACTCTCGGTTTCTTGTGTTTCTATTTCTGTTTCTTGGGTTTCTATCACGGTTTCTTGGGTTTCACTCTCGATTTATTGGGTTTCTGTCTCGGTTTCTTGAGTTTCACTCTCGGTTTCTTGGGTTTCTATCTCGGTTTCATGGGTTTCTATCTCGGTTTCTTGAAGTTCTCTCTCTGTTTATTGGGGTTTCCTTTCGGTTTCTTGGGGGTTTATTCCTCCACAGACCTTCATTCGGGTTCTCAATTATTCTAACCCTTTGAGGTTGACATGTATGGGTTTTTTGTTTTCTCACATTGCCTCTCTTGTATTGTTTGAAGTGTTTTGTTGTGTTGTTTGCTGTTGTAACTTGGCTGACCCGCCCCTACTGCACATCTGTGACAAAGAGCTTCATAGCTCATCGGATTTCTCCTGCAGTATAAATATTCTGATTCTCTTGGCACTGGCTACTTCAATCCTTGCTAGTATGCCTCTTTGATTTCAACAAGCCCGAGTTTATTTGTACCAGTATATTAGCTGCCCATACAACCCAACGTATCATCAGCCCATATAACTATTGTACCGTATATAAAATCTTCCCATATGATCATATCATCTATGAAGATGATATTTTTTTTTCTGTTTATATCTTTAGTTTTGATACCATTTCTTGATTTGTTTATTCATTTTAAAATTTTCTGAGGATTTCATTAACTTGATAATTGCCATAAATAGGATTTTGCCCTTAATGTGATTATACATGCGATTTGTGTTCGGCGTTGTGAGACGAAATGAGCATGAATGGACCTTTGTAAAATTGCAATCGTGATAAGGAGCCACCGAGGTTACGTTATATTTGTCTCGTTCCACTGCTTGCTGATTCATCCATGACCCCTGTAACCCAGTTGATGTAATAGCGCACGGTCCATCCAATGTACGTGTATGTCTGTACTGGATGTTGAACTTCTTTCGCACCGTACGTAACCAACTGGGAGGTGCGGGGGGAGGACAACAACACTAAACACCCTCGTGTCGTTTTAAACTCATCACAAATATCCACACTGTTTCCTTGCACAGATTCCACATGCGGCGTGTAGAATATTTACGTATAATACTTATTCTGCCTGTCCGTTTCTACGTCAACTTTCTCCCTTTGTAAGCTTCTCCCACACCACACGTCTCATCACAATGATTGGCGCCTTGGGACATTGTGAAAGTGCAGATTATTATTATAAGCTACTTCATTATCGAAGAATACCACAACAGCTGTCATCCTGTTAAGATCACACGCCTACATATATGAGATATGCAAAAAACCCACCGGTATGAACCGCACAGGCCACACACACGCAATTATTAAAAGTCCTCTCCTACCACACTTGCTGCAGAATTTAAACCCAACTAGAGATGTGAGTTCCAACCCTGGTTGAGGGTTGACTCAACACATCATCCTTCTGGGCTCGATAAAGTGAGTACTACTTTGTGGGGAAGTCCACATTACTTGTCCTATGGATAAACTCATCCCCGTCATAGGAACGAGGAATTTCCACCACTGGCTCACGACTGAAGTAAACAGAAAATGAGCACCACTGCCTCCAATGCTCATTTAAGCAGAACATATTTTTTTTTCGTTATAGAGTCCTGTAGACTTCTCCCCGTGTTATTGCATAACCATACGTTCATCCTTACCAACCCCACCACCGATTTAAGCGGTGAGCTGCTGATTTATAAACACTTTCGCCACATACCGATTTTGCAAACTAAGCATACTCTATGGATGAAATCAGTTCATGGTGAGGTAGTTTTACGTTGGCCTTGGAAGACCTTCATCCAGCAATTGTTTTATGGCTGCTGCTGATGATGATGCGGTACTTTTTTTCAGAATTGGTATCAATACTATGGGCCAAATAACACCAAAGTGCTGGGATTCCTTTGGCAACAATGCATCTACAGCCGGGCGGGAACCTGCTGCGTTGGGACCCAGGGCTGCTTGAACGGTAGGACGCACCAGAGGGGGGTACACTGAGAAACATCGCTCACGGCACTACTGAATTCTGTGTACGCGCGTGTCCTCGTGTGGGGGGGGGGGGTAGCGGTGGTGCAGTCGTTAGCGCGCTACGCAGTGGACCCGGCAGCATAAGGGCACAGGGTGACCAATAAAGTCTGAATTGTAATAAGGTAGGCCAAGGCCGTAATTATAATATATTAGGGGGACACATCCCCCCCCCCCAATATCCAAATATGCTCAAAATGTCCCCCCAAATATATTGCTATAAAATAGATTCATGTTTATGTGATTGTGGTTATGGTTGTACTTTATAAATCCATAATCTCTGCCATTACATACAATGAAAAGAAAAAAAAAAGAAAAAAACAGAGCAATGTAATACAATACACTATTATACATTATTGTTAAAAATAAAGAAAAAGTCAATCCTACGTCTTAGTGAATTTGTAAATATTTTAGGCAGCAAATTCGTTTTCAAATTTAGATATTTTTTTTCTGCGGGGGGACCCCCAGACCCCGTGGAATATTTGGTCCCCCCCAATGTTGACTTCGTGGCTACGGCCTTGAGGTAGGCACCCACAAGGGGTTGACAGGTATGCGGCAGAGATACCTGAGTTCGATTCCCGCTCAGGGCCTACACCATTGACAATTGTCTGAACCGGTCATGGGCCTCCCCTAGGTCGACTCGGCCTCAAATGATTTCCCGGCGCGGTGTGTAAACATCGCCTCCGGGTGGGTGACAAAGACGGCCGGGCGTGGTGCTGGCCACTCACCCCCTCGTGTGCCGTGCCGGCCTTCATAGGTGCTCGCTAACAGCACTTGCCCCGAAAGCATGTCTGTGAGGCTTTGTCTGGTGTTGTTGATAAAGGGGGCTCACACTCTGAGCCTGCATCACCGCCTGCATCACCGCTTACATAACCAAGGGGCCACATTTTCATCTCCGCTTTACATCACCGCACGGCGAGCACGCGATTGATCTGTGTCCACAACAGCTGACGTCAGCGGTTGGCAATTCTCAAAATCTGATTAGGAGAAAACACAAATCTGTGGTACGTCTAACACAGGGGCCGGCAACTTGCGGCTCTGGAGTCGAATGTGGCTCTTTAAGGACTGCTTCGTGATATTATTCGCGTGGCATTGCAGCTCTTGAACTATTGATTTAATTATTTTTACAGAATTAGGAGAAAAAATGGCTATTTTCATTATTTTGGTAGCCGACCTCTGGTCTGTTTGGCATGCGGGCACACTCACGGTGTTTAAAGCAGCCACAAACTGCGTGTTATAGCGTGGACTGGGCTCCTGCTCGTTTTGTAACTGAATTCATCATCATCCATGATCATCATCAATTGATTTGTCTCTATTTAATCCACCACTCCATGCCTCCATGAAAGTCCAAGGCCTGAGCAACACGTGTGTAAGAGATTTAGGACGTTTGCAAAAAATAGTAGTGACATTATTTTCCTTGCAGGAGCGTATTTTTTTCATTGAAAATGCGGCCACATAATTCGCGTGCAAGCCAACATCACGGACGGACTAGTACAAATGTCACACGTCAGCACTAATGCGGATTGCGTTTATCAAAGGAAGAAAACGAAATAATTCTCGACTCGACTGGACGTGTGTGAAAATGAGCTCTATAGCACATCGGATTCCTCCAGTATAAATACATTTTCTGATTTAATAAATAGATAAATTACAATTATCAGCCATGATGTGTGTGTGTGTCTTGTCGCCTCTTTAATTTGTATTAAAACGCAGCTTTTGAATAGGGCGTGAAATGTATGAGTCATATATGACTGAGCGACAAACGTACCAGGCTCCTTTAAAGAAAACATGATTGTTAAATGCCACCATTACAGTAATATAACAGAAGGCGAACATTATAAACATGTTAAGGGTTTACTGCTATTCCTGATATCATTAATAATAACAACGCTTAATATTACACATCCGCTGGTGACCTCGCCTGATGCTGTTCGCAGTGCGCAGCTGTACTCAAATCGAACCACCAGGCGTCACTGAATCTCCAGTGCTTGATTTATAAAGGGGTGGGGAACGTCCGACCCGCGGACCGTTCGAGGCCCGCGAAATCATTTGGTGTGGCCCTGCCAAGGCAACCGCAGGCGGGACTCGAAATTCAATAAATCTCGGAGCAAACCTGGAAAAGCAGTTGCGAGTAGCAACATCGTTAATACCAGCTAACATCACACGCCTCACCAAAGAGAAGCAGTTCCAGCAATCGCATTAGGGGTGAGTTAATTACATGTTTGACCAAATATACAAGGCTAATTTTTAAGTTGATCATATTGTATGGCCCGCGAATGATGTTATACATATCCAAATGGCCCTTGGCAGAAACAAGGTTCCCCACCCCTGAAAGGTCGTGTGCGGATTATTCGCCACACATCATCAGCCGCCAGGTGCCGCTCTGGACCTATAATACTAAATTGAAAGCCAAGTGCCGTATTATCATACGCTCCTGGAATCATGCACGCTGGACAAATTACCGAGTGTTCCGCACAAGTCCAACTGACACGGGATCATTAATACTTATTGGGAATCGCTCCTAATTCCGCACGACGTCCGCATGTTGATCCCATGGCTCTGTTTTTTTTGGGATCAATGTTTTCTAGCAGCGTTTGTTTATAAGCAGGAAACCTTGAGGGGTTTTTCAACTTTTAGTCTCATCAGCAGGGGCATGGCCTGCTAAATAAACGCTGCTGCGTTGACGGTGAAACTGAGCTTTTATTGTCACTCAAAATACACCAAGACAGTGCATGGCATATTTACACACGCTTGCTGTACAGAGCTGAATTGGTCCAAAGGTAAACATGGAGGGTTCTTGCCAATAACACCTAGGCAACCGCACAGAAATAAAAGGCACGTTATTTTTCAAGGCTGTATTGTCTCCTATACATGTTGTTTGATATTGGCCGTATGTATTCACTCAAATCATTCATGGGGTTCACAAAATATAAAACCCAGGAATCAACACAGGGGATGACTCTGGAGAATTCAGATGGTGCAGGTTTGTTAACTCGAATCATGCAATGGTTCGCGGTCCTAGGCACTGTGGCTAGACACTGGGTGGGGCCTTCAGATAAGGATGGAGGAGAGAACAATTACCGAGGCAAGTATTTGGAGTGGTCTCCACGAGTCCGGCGACCACGGGGTAGACCCAAGAGCAGATGGTGGGGATGATGTAAGGCCACAATTCCTGCGTTTTACATAGCGACGGGTGGAAAAGTCACAGACGAGCACGGGGAGCATTTCCATTTGTATGTTGAACTTCTTTCGCACCGTACGTAGCCAACTGTGCTCAGCGGAGATACGGAGTCTTAAGGGCAGCAGCTGCAGGGTCTGTGGAGGATAGAAAGCGCTGGAAAGGTGTGGGGCATTCAACGGCTTTGGCCACAGTGAAATATTGATCTTGTTATTTATGTTCATAAATGACCTTAATACAAAAAACAATCTTAAAGCATTATCAGTTGCAGCTTATAAGCTTTATTCAAATCTACGTTTTAAAACAAAAGTATATTTCGCTCTGATCACATCGTAAAGGTGGATGTCAGCTTCCTTATTGTGTGCATTTATAACTCATCTAGTTGACACGTATAACAACTTTCCTCAACATTGACAACATTCATATTCTTGCTTCTTTCGGTAAAGTCACGTAGATAGAAAATAAAATAAAAATTAAAAATACTAAAATTAAATAAAAATTGTAAAAAATTAAAAATAAAAGCAAAAAAACCACGACGTTTCGACACCAGCGGTCTTCATCAGGCGGAGAGAAAAGAGGGGGAAAGCCTCCAAATGCAACCGCTAATACGGCGCTTTCAAAGTGAGCAAAGCTGTGCGGCGTCAACAGCATGGGCGGGTCAGCCAGCGCCAATGTAGGAGCAAAGCACCACAAGCACAAGTAGCACAAGTAAAGCGAATGCGTTAGACTGGGGGGAGGAAGAGGGTAGAGATAGGGGGGAGAGGGGGGGTAGAGATAGGGGGGAGAGGGGGGGTAGAGATAGGGGGGGGAGAGGTGGGTAGAGATGGGGGGGGGGGGGCATTGCACCTCGCTACACCCATTCCACAAAATGACCGAAAATATTTGAATAAAAAAAGCGATTTACTTAAGAGGAAAAAAGGGGGTAACCAGATTTGTCGTTTGAGCCAAAAACCTTGCCACTAATACTCACGGTGGCAGTGGCTGATACCTGAAAAACTAATTTGGTTTTTGGTTTGGCCAAGCATTGACAATTGTGCACCCTATGGTGGCTTAGCACCTTTGATTTGGTCACTTTTTCTTCGCTATGTGACGACACCCTGGACACCCTTACAAATGAGACGCTCCATTTCATACGATTTTTCCCAGGTGAAATATTTTCAACGAATAAAATGTCACCGTTTGTCTTTGTCCTGTAGCTAGAGCCACGGTTTTAAGTTGTCGTTTGAGAGTGGATGGACGATTTAAAGCTTTCGTGACTGCAGGGATTAATCTTATTGGTTCTTTCGGTAAAGTCACGTAGAAGGGAAACAATAAAATCATAAAAATAAAACATATTTTTATTATTTCCCTTCTACGTGACTTTACCGAAAGAACCAAGAAGATAAAAAAGTGGATGGACGCTTCCGGTCCGTGTGTGTGTGTGGTGCAGCATGGGTGCAGGCGGTGCAGGCGTTCATGATCTTGGCCATCCTGGCCTCCTTGGCCTCGCTGGCCATGTTCCTGGTGGAGGTCTTTAAGATGAAATGCGGAAAGAAGTTCTGCATTCCTGGTCTACTGCAGTGCTCAGCTGGTAATGCGCACATTGACAGAAACAGGGAATATACAGGGTGGTCCAGATGTCTTGTGATCCCCAATGCATTGACCCCTAACAGTTTTTTTTCCCATTGCATATTCACTTTTGTTTTAAATAAACCTTACTTAAAAAAAAAGTTTTAGAGAATTAAACGGGGGTCACAAGACATCTAGACCATCCTTGAACAGAGATACGGTCCATGCACTATCAATAGCAACATTAATAGTCTTACATCATTAGACCTCCTTTGCCAGTACCAAAATGTAATAATAGGGGTTTTCCCCCTTTTTTCTGGCAACAAAACTGGTGCTCGACCAGATCACGCCTTTTGGCGTCATGTGGTCGACCACCAATTGGGTCGAGGCTCAAAAGAAAGCCGTCCCTTGGTGTGGACCAATCAGTTTCAAGGACAATGCATATATTATCATAGTATGGTTTTTGTTTGCATTTTAACTGCAGCAGACATGAATCCTTGTAAAAAGGTTTCAGTTTTGTTGCCAGAAAAAAGGGGAAAACCCCTATTATTAATAGTCTTGTATGGTTAGATTTGTGTGTAAAAAGAAAACGAAACGAAAGTTCAATATCAATGTTCGTGAGCCACACAAACTGCTTCGGGCGGTGGTTTTCGTCGATGCACTCTTAAGTTTCCTGTCAAAAGCTGCCACTCCGCGCGAGGGGAGACGGCGGCGCATTCCATCGTTTGGTTACCGTCCCTGCGGACGCATTGGGGACTTTCTTTGATCTTCCACCTGTGAAGTGGGAAGGGGCGCAGCGTCCGGTTGGAGGTGCGGCATCGGTTCTTGTTGCGGCCCAGGAAAAAAAAAGATTTCCCTTTCCAACAACCATGAATGCAATAGCAAAATAAAACATCTCGAATTACATCCGCATGCGATTTTGACCATTTTTAAAACCAGTGCAGATATGAAAAAAAACTTGCAAAATGCCCATAGGATATATGAAATCCTGACATGCAATTTGCGTTTCATCAATGTATCTTTCAGAAATGTAAATTGTTACCGTTTCCAAAAACATTACTGCAGCGTTAAATTTCAACCGGGTGTTCATCACGTTGGCTTGCTTCAGTTCACACTCCCATCAAGACAAACGCAGCTCCTTTCCACCCCTACTTCTGCCCCATCCCCAGGCCTGTGTGCCCTCATCGGCGCATCCATCTTCACGGGCCGCTCGAACGCCCACCACTGGGCCAACGCCTGCCAGCAGAACTTCACGCTGGTGCACAGCGGCCACCCGTGCTTCAACATCACCCTGTTTCACCCGGGCCACAACGGCACGCCATTCTTCCTGGCCTGGTCCACCGTGCCGCTGCTGATCATCAGCGGGCTGCTCTACACGTTCCTCGAGAAGAAGGAAAGTTTCCCCGTCATGGCCACCAAGTAGAAGGGAACGGCGTTGGCACCGCACGCACTCCACAGCAACAACGACGGCGGCGGCGGCTCTGTGCGTGCCGCCCAAAAAACAACAATGAATGTGCGGGTAACACTAAAAACCCCGCCACGTCAGGCAAGAGGCTCGTGCCAAAAACCCTTACGCGGTTGGACAAACATCGTGCAACTTTAAAATTCTTTGCCAGCTACTCAAGCCTATATAAAGCAGCTGAAATTTACGTTATTAATCAAATACTGGCGCATGGGAATAAAACAAACAAAAAAAGTGGCGTCGTTAATAAAATAATTATTGTTTTATTTTTATTTTATTATTTCCCTTCTACGTGGTGACTTTACCGAAGGAACCAAGAAGATGAATCCCTGCAGTCACGAAAGCTTTAAAGCGAAATAAAAAAAATGCATAGCAATTGTTGGTGCCGGCTCACCCCCTTGTAGCCTTCCAGCTTTGTGAGATGCAATTTGCATGAACGACGCTATATAAAACGTAATAATTAAGATTTTTTTTCAAATGTTGCAGTACAACAGCCAATCCGAAACGTAATGAGTAATTTATATGGATGCACACTAGCCAAGTTGACTATTCTTAACATTTTTATATCCACTTTAAAAAACCGTTAACAGGAAAGGTGCACATACACGTTTCTTTTACACACGTTTCTACATCGAGTGGTGGAGGCAGTACAATTACCATGCAACTTCAAACCTCTGCTGCTCAATGCAGGAACTCTTCATGGGGAAACTGTACTATTAAGCACCAGTCCTCTACACCATCGTCATACTGAACATGTACCTTCAAACACTTAACTCCAAGATGTACCACTAGGAAATCATTTTTACTGCACGGCATCTGCTCATGTGACCCCAACTAACGATAGTCACGACCCGATTTAAAAAAATGCAAAAAATCTTGAGGTAAATTTTTAACCAAAAATAACTTTTTATGAAGTCAATTGTTAAAAAGTACTAAAACACATTATTATATCCTATCTGTGAATACAAATACAGCAATATGTAAAGCACTGTAGTTTTAAGATTACTAAAACAATGTGGGTGGTAATTAGTTCCAAAAACAAGGGAGGAACAAACGTTTAAGCCGATGTTTCAACTCAAGCCAAACCCCAGACCCCTGCCCGCTTATTACAACCAGTGGGAATATCGTGGATAGATATCGTCAAATTCTGACTGTCAAAAAGAGCCTCAATTAAAAATGAATGTTATAAAATACCACGCACGATGGGGCGGTAAATACGAACGTGTTACAATCGGTTCTGGCACACGACTGCCGTTCAAGAACACAAGCACTGCATTCCGTCACCGAAGCCACAAGTTCTCCACCTCCAACACACAAGTCGAAGCCGCATCCGGGGGGGGTGGGGGAGGTCGCACACTGCCAGTCATGTAAACGGTGACAGCTGCGATGTAGACACGGATTTACACAAAATGCACCAGCAGTGTTGTGTTAATACGGCCAAGGTCATGGGCACTGGCCGTGGCTACAAATGGCAACGGGAAAATTGCAGTCGTTTCGACAGCAAAAGTGACACCACCCCAGGCATAACTTAAGAGGGCGCTTCGGAACCAAATGGTACATGGGACCAACTAAATTTGGACCATTTTGCATGCTCGCTTTTGGTCACGCTGCATGTTAATGGCAAACTTAAGAAGCGGAAGACACTGCAAGTACAGTACTTAGTTGTTAACCCTATGTCACCGAGAACAATTACCACGCAAACGTTGCTAAGAAAGCTTTATCTTCAAGTATTACCACTAGAATAATAGTTTGCTATGTTGTATAATACACAGTATGAGTTTACACACCAGTTTTAAGCAACATAAGATTTGAGTGCAGACACTTTGACTGAGGTTTGGCACCGATTCCTCAAGACTTTGGGAACTAAGAAAATTAACGGCTTCTCTTTTGCAGCTCGCACACACACACGTACCAAAGTGTGCCATTTCCACATTTCCTACTTCCACTCTACGCAGAAGAAATGGGGTTACTAAAATATACTTTCAAGTGTTACATTACTGTTACGGTGATGGTTTACCTGAAATTCAATTATACTTACGTTAACAAACTTAACCTACCTTCGGCATGTATGTAACATCTTCTTGTGTTCAATCGTTGTAATGTCTATCTCTATATTAAAAAAAAGTTACTCATTTTACAATGACCTAAAAATGATGGCCTCCGCTCACCATATCTCACGGGGGTTCCCCGCATTCGAGTCGTCGCCGACGCCAACAAAATACAGCTGCTTGGGTGGCACTTGTGGCCGATGCTAGTGCTACTGTATTGAGTTAACAAGCTCATCCTTCACACGTTATCTAAACATCTTTTGACCTTTGTGGAATTAAATTAACTTTTTGAAAACGGGTACTCAAGCACTGAAATTCTAACAGCAAAAAAGACGAGAACTGTTGCCGTGAAAATACAAAAAGACGCAAGACCTCCTGCTTGAACACACCAGCACTCTGTACCACTTGATTGAGAGCAACCTCGATAGCACAAATATCCACATATCATCACCTTCAATGTTCACAAAGTGGAACAAACAGAATTGGACATACCGTTTTCAAAATAAAACATTTATTACTGTAAAGTCTATATACGCTACTGCTTTTGTTTTAATTTAAAACAGATTAAATAATGGCCTTTGTCATAAAAATGCAGTGTCATGTCATTATATATAAAACAAGTACAGATGAATGTAAATTACTTTAGAAATAAAATATACAAACACTAGTACGCTACACTTATCGATTCACAGCAGACACTTATCAGCGATATCGTTGCTATGCAAATAAAGAAGGTCAAGCAGTGTTACTGCTCGTTCTAATATTCACATATTTTTTTCTGCAACTCAGGGTACAAAATAGTCGCATTACAAACTGGCAGTTTCAAAATAGCATATTTCGTGAAACAAATGTACATAAGTTATTTTGAGATGGAGGGCTTTATTTCCCAGAACACTAAGAATAGCTTCAGGGGTATCAACTTCAAGTCGGTTACTTGGATGTAAAAATAACACTTTGCAAGTTCAGCTGAGCTCAACACTTTGGCCACAAGGTGCCAACACGCAACACCTCCAAAAAACGATCAAGGGGTCTTGAAGTCAGTGCACTGTGGTTCACAGAACGGTCCGTATCTGCCATAGACGTCCTTGGCCCTGACGGCGAAGTAGTACTTGCTGCGGCAAACGAACTGCGTGAGGGTGCACGCCATGGGAAGCGGCAGAGCCTTCACCTCCCCAATTTTCTTCCACTGAGAGGGCATGGGGCTGTTGGGGTCCTCGTGGTAGGCAAACAGGTGGTAGCTCTCGACGGGCGCACACTTGGGGTTCTCCTCCGCCACGTTCCACTGCAGCACAATGGCATTCTGGTTGTCGGAACGGCCCAGCTTCAACATAGGCCTCTGGGGAGGCAGTTTGGCGGCGGCCTCGGTGGGCAGGCCTGGAGGAGGAGGGGGGGTCCCAGGCAACGGCGCTGGGTAGCTCTGACGCACCGGGGCCTGCAGAAGAGACGCAACGATTACAGACACAACTCTTGAATGTCAATGCACTCGCACAGTGCGCAATGGCTTCGACAACACTGCCTTTTGCAAAGGAGGAGTCCGTGAAATATTAAGATGGATTTATATATTGCACTATATTTTAGAGATTGGTTTCAGATTTAAAAGTCTTGGATTTTTAAAAGAACAATTCCGGTTTTTCCCATCCACATTTAGAAAGATACATTTTGATTATTTACATTATTTGGCTTCTATAAATTTCCACATAAGCAACTTGGCTGACCCTATCATTTGTGGCCAGGTTGCTTCTGAAAAAAAGCTCAGTGGGCTTTACCTGGTAAAATAGAAATAGTAGAGTTAATTTTTTCTATACTTTTCACTCCTATCATGTTTTTGGATTGTTTTGTTGTTGTAACTTTCTGTCCCACTGCTACCAGACATCTGTGAAAAAGCACTTTATAGCTCATCGG
Source organism: Petromyzon marinus (assembly GCF_048934315.1). Classification (NCBI taxonomy): domain Eukaryota; kingdom Metazoa; phylum Chordata; class Hyperoartia; order Petromyzontiformes; family Petromyzontidae; genus Petromyzon; species Petromyzon marinus. The sequence goes on along the minus strand of NC_133692.1, from coordinate 3,206,469 downwards.
ATTCTTCCAGTACAAATACAGATTCTGATTTCGGATATATGCACAGTGAAGCATTTTCAAAAACACACTTAGATAATGTGCTTCATGTGCTCATGTAAAATGTCTTGGTACTAGCAATAGTGGCATGACGCCACGCGGCACTACTTAGGATGGGAAAAGCATGGAGGTGATGGCATTCCAGCGACTTCCCTTCCGGTTTTTGGATTAATCCGAAACAACAAATATTCGGATCATCCAACATTTCATAACCTAGCTCCGAATTTCGAATATTTTAAGACGAATCGAAAATTCGGGTGGACATCCATGCACTATGGTTTACTCCGATCCAATTTATGACAATCCACATGTGCGAGTTTACATCATGCCACCGTTGATCGATTTACGAAGCAGACACTTGGTTTACGACGCAGACACTTGATATACGACAATTCTTCTGACATGACTCCAAACAAATCTGAAGTCGGTTCGTTTTCCGATGTGACCTGGCATGGGAGCTTTTGTTATTCTCAAGTATATTTGTGGATTTTCACCGATTAAACCCTGTTAAATATGGCTGATAAAAGGAAAAACGCATCAGCAATTTTCTACTGTCTATAGGAAAAAATAAGGGTCCAATTTACGACGGTCCGATTTACAACTACGAGGATTCCCAGGAACACTATCGTAAAAGCGGCCACTGCCTTGATATAATTTTACCCAATTTAAAAACATGCAATATTCATGGCTCTCGCACAGATATAGAACGTATTTTATTATTTAGACCACATTAACCTGTTCTGAATTTCATTTGGACACTGTGCAGTGAAGAATGTTTAAAAATACAAATATCTATAACATGTGATGTTTCATTTTTTTTTTGCACAATCGAGGTTTCTGCGGGAAAACAGAGCACATCACAAGTGCTTTAAACCCCTGCACCCCAATTACGACGACGCTTGTAAGATTAAACGAATCGGACTCTTCTCTCGTGTGATAAGCCATAAAAACAAAACAAAAACAGAATTCCACCCGAGATATGAACACTCATCCATTGACGCAACGGGAATACAATGTGACATTTGTAGACATTTTATCAATGCAAATGTTCTCGTATCTCTTGAGAATGGCTATTAAAATAAGGACAGCATGACAATCCTAACAACAACAGGCATCTGTGAAGGATGTTGTGGTATAGGGCAAGGAAATAATATTTGCTTCGTATATTGTGTTTGTGTCGTGGGTGTAGCAGTATACCGTTATGTAGCTGTTTTGATACTGAGACTGAGTGTGGGTAGACGGAGGGGCAGACACTCGCACCATATTCTGGGCCACTCGTCCGTTCAATCCGTTGACCATCTGCGGTGAAAGACCCTGAGAAAGAGATAATCGTCAACACTTTACCATTCAAATCCAAATCAATGCAGCGCACAGGCCACCCACCACCCCCCTTACACATCCCTCCTAAAGCCGAACAGTCCATTGTTGCACAATTACTAATCTACAACAATTCAATCAACCAATCAGTCCCACATGCAAACAGACTTTTATAAAATCGACTGAGGTCAATAGTAAAAAAAAAATTCTAAATCATCATTGTGCTCACGATAAACATGTACACGCCTAATTGGCAATTGCTGGGCATGTAACAATTGATTGATTGATATGGTTAAAATAATTGTGGTAAATTAGTTTTTTTGATTTCAGCCTCGTGGTAGTTGTATGCCAAAATTGTCATTAACCCACCCGACAAGACTGTCATGTCTACAAACGTATTGTCTATACGTGGTCAACGTCTTCATCAAATTCCCACCAAGAACACATCTCCTTGTCACCAGTGGCCTGACATACGTGTACGTCATCAAAACGAAACCGGTAGAAAAACTAAAAAACATTACTTTATCGGTTCCGAGGCTCCCACAAGGCCATGTTGGAGGGGGCGTGCCACAGTTTGACGGCAGCTATCGTACAGTGTGGTCGTGTCGCTACAGTTCTCTGCGGTGAGTGCAATGTCTTTCAAAACAACGATGCTACGCTTGTGTTGCGAACCGTGATTTATTTTCTACCTAGGTGACTTTACCGAAAGAACCAAAGAGTATAGTTTGTATAGTTTAAATATTTACTTGTTGATCATGTGGCCCACTTTATTTATGTGTATATCTCTGCTCTGTTGCAGTTGTTTTTATCTCTCTCCCACCTCAATGGCTTCTCCGATTAAATATTGCCAGTAATAACGGGTTCTGCAAAGGACACGCTTTTTCCAAGTTCACCCCGTGTCCATCCCCCTGGACACGCGTGTTCTGCCATGGCAGATCTGCGAGTAGTTGGTGCATCTCTGGTGTCCGTGCACACGCACACCGATCCTGCTGACAGTCTGGCTAACAAAACGAAGGCCACAGCTGTGTGTCATTCCGTATACGCCTTCCGAGCCCTCTATTGTATGTCTGTATGTTGAACTTCTTTCGAACCGTATGCAGCCGACCCACGCTGATTGGAGGTGCGATAGTTTGTTTTTCACTGCTGCTACTAACAGTTGTATCGTAAGCATAAGATAGATGATATCTATACTAGAATACAGGGACTCCTCTACTTAGGAACATTCGACTTGCCAACTTTCAGAGATACGAACAAACCTGTGCGTATGTCATGTAGATGCCACTTGAAGAACCAGTGTCATCTACATCTGCAGAACGTGAAGAACCAGTGGCATCTACGTCTACGAGAGATTATAACTTTTAAAGCCCTTCCCCGTATTTAGTGTACATGCCGTACATGTTCAGAATCGACAAAAGTCAAGTTGGAGTTGCGAACAAATCGACTTACAAATAGACCTCTGGAATCTAACTCGTCCGTAAGTAGAGTGCCTGTATAATATAGACTGCCAAGGTTTGATAGTCAGGGACAATGTCTGCAATATACATTCCAATTGAGTAATTTGGCAAGTATTTAGCAACTGAAAACCTTGCAGGACCCTCCTGAAAACAAGTCATGAGACTCGGTGTAGCGAAACTATGTTCATTTTATTTTAACAGGTAAGTCCCACTGAGCTGTATAGCTCTTTTTAAGAAGCGACCTGGCCACAAATAATAGCTCAACTTAGAGGATTCTCATCTGGAAATCTATAGGAGCCAAATATTCTGAACACAAGTTGATTCTAAATGTGGACGGAAAAACTGGAGAACCCGGGAGAAAATTCCACGCGACCACAGGGAAAGAGAAATGCAAACTCCAAATATACAGACGTCACATGACCGGAATCGAACCCACAACCTCCTGTATACCGGGCGAGGTAGTTAACATTTTGGCAATGTGGTGCCCCAGGCTTTCCTGGGTGAGTGTAATAATAACAATTACCATCTTTAAGTTACAATAAAATTGTATGTCATGACACATGGAGGATTTTTTTTTACGAATGCTTGTGAGCGAGAATGAAGACCGACTTACAGAAGGCACCACCAGCCGCTGCTGCTGCGTGTAATGAGGCTGGCCGTTGACTGGCATCGCCCCCACCGAGGAGTAAACGGGCACGGAGCTCATGCCCATTTGATTGGAAAAGTTCACAGCTGAGGAAACACCCAACACAAAAACACACATTAATAGCCACACTCGTAGCATACACCTTGCTGTTCTCGTAAGCCCATCCCAGTAAGCGAAGCCTCTACCCCCTGTTGGCAAGATGTCACAAAATGTACCAACTCGGTATAGGAATAGGTTTTACCCTTTTAACTGGCACAAAAACTGACACCTTTATTCAAGGCATCATGTTTGCAATAACCACAACACAAGCAGTCAAAATGCAAACAAAAAATACAACTCTAATAATATGCACTGTCCTTGAATTTGATTGGTCCACACCCGAGACGGCTTTTCTTAGAGCCTAGTCTCCATTGGTGTTGGACCAGAAGACGCCAAAAGGTTGTGGTTATTGCAAACATGATGCCTTGAATAAAGGTGTCAGTTTTTGTGCCAGTTAAAAGGGTAAAACCTATTCCTATATCTTGTTACTGGCAAAGGTCTCATAATGTACCAACTCGATTTGGGTATCCATATGTACACATACACCAATATTTTTTGTCAATCCATTGCTGGATGAGGGCATCCCCATCGCGTGGGGGGTTATTTACTGCACTTCACCCACGGCGGTCAATGACGGCTAGTTTAGGCGGGGTGAAGACGTAACAGTACAGTACAACAATGGATTGTCGCTGCGCAGCCTCCTCTTGACAATGTAGCCCCACAGCAACCCATAACACCTATTTTATGCACGGTGGCCGGCAATGCCAAGCACTATCCAATCCTCATCATGCTTAAGCTTCCAAGATCTGACGAGATCAGGCACACTGCGGTCGATTTGGTCACAAGCGGGATCATTCTACTCACGTTTAAACACGCGACTCACCTGCAAGAGCTACATTTGGAGGAATCTGCTGCATAGGGATGTGGATGAGCTGCTGCTGTTGCGTGGGGGGTGGCCCCTGATGAATCATCTGGCCAGACATAGGCCCCATGTGTGTCCCCGCTGGCCCAAGTGCCATGTGCCCATTGCCCCCTTGCTGGTGGTGGTAAGGTGGTGGAGGACCCATTGACCCGTACGTATCCACATGGCTGTTGACAACCCTCTGCAGTGGTGGGGGTGGTCGCAGATGCTGCTGCTGTTGCTGCTGCTGCTGTTGGCGATGAGCCAGGGGCTGTCGGCCGTGCACTGCTATGTTGCCTGCAAAAGATTAACAACGGCTGTTAAAAGGACTGCTTAAAAGATTGGGTGGCACGTACAAGCCACTTTATTCACAATACATAAAACTTACTGAACAATGTCGAGACGCCCCATGCCAAAGGCCTGGCTGCATTCAGGATCAACGTGACAGTCTCAATCATGCAACAGCCTCTACAACCCTATCGTGGCTCTTCCCATCGATTCTCGGCACACGACGATGCCCTTCCTCCTGTGGCTGGTCCCGATAATTCAGATGCCAAATGTAGATTTTGTTTGGGGGCCAGGCACGTGTGTGCTGCCATCTCGTGGCAAAGATTGGATTTAAAAAAATACTATTTTTACCAACAATCCAACTGGGCCACCCCACCTTCACCCATATCATAAATGGGGCGTGGAGGTGGATGGAAGGGCGCCACGATGGCGAGATGTTCACTACCTCGCCTGGTACACAGGAGGTCGTGGGTTCGATCCAGACCCTGACACCTGCTGTATATTTGTAGTTTGCATGTTCTCTCCGTGGTCGTGTGGATTTTTCTGAGTCCTCCGGTTTTTCCCTCCACATTTAGAATCAAAATGCATTTAGAGTATTTGGATGCCATAATTTCCATTTGATAAGCAACTTGGTTGACCCTATCATTTGTGGCCTGGTCACTTTTGAAAAATAGCTATACAGCACAGTGGGCCTAACCTGGTTAAATAAAAATAGTAGCTTTAGTTTAATTTCAAAACAGTGCTGGCTGCAGGACGACATACAGTTGGAAAAAAAACCCATTGGCAATGAAAGGGTTAAACAAGCGGGACACAACTCACCGTCAACAACCTGCTGACTCATGGACACTGGCACACAGATGGAGGTGTGAGAAACAGCTCCGAGGGGCGCCTTTCCAGCGCCGTGCTGCTGCTGGTGAGTCGCTGCCGGCTGCGAGTGCACCTGCGCCACCACCACCCTGTCGTGGTTCGCCTGGCTCAAGGGGGCCCGTGACAGGGCCATGCCGTGTTGCGTGGCTGGAGAGATGCGCGACGGAGCGTGCTGGGATTGATGTTGCGAAGGATGCTGCTGCTGCTGAGCTTGCTGGAGCTGTGACAACTGCTGCTGATGTTGCGGTGGCTGGTGTTGACGGTGCTGCTGTGACTGTACTTGTGAAGTTCGAATTTGTTGTTGTTGCTGAGTAGGTACAATTTGTTGACCTTGCCCAACCCTTCCTTGGTTCTGTTGACCTTGTGTGCCTCTGAGCTGCTGTGGTGAAACATGTTGCTGCAGCTGTTGCTGCTGTTGCTGCGTCTGCTGCGTCTGCTGCTGTTGCTGCATCTGCTGCTGTTGCTGCATCTGCTGCTGCTGGACCTGGGTGTTCCTTGAAGATGGTGGTGCCATATTTTTGGACTGGGCTGAGCCACTAGAGGGTCCTCCCGGCAGGTGGCGCTGTTGGCTCGCCGTACTGGATAAACCAGGTTGGCTTCTGTTAACCGTCCTCATGCCTCGTTCCATGCCAGTTACTACATAAAAAACATAACAAACAACAACAGTTACGACTTAACTGCACAAATAAAATAAATTAATTAATCCATTCCAATCACTAAAGAATAACCACACGTCACCAAAATCAGACTTTTTACATTTGAACAGACCATTCAAACGGTTCAACTTCTTGACGGCCATGATTTTTTTCATAGCGTTGCCATTAGGCCATTAGGCAACGCTGCGATTCTACGGTCGCATTTGACGACGAAACCACGGGAGTAAATGCTCATAAATAAAAACTGTCCCCGAGACCGCCCACAGAAAGTCGAGACCATGCCACACATCAACACATGTGAACTTCTTTACTTCAGAGCACCTCCTTTGCCAGTACCAAAATATAGGTTTTTCCCCTTTTTTCTGGCAACAAAACTGAAACCTTTTTACAAGGAATCATGTCTGCATTAACCACACTACTTGTGGTCAGAATGCAAACAAAAAACACTGATAATATATGCATTGTCCTTGAAACTCATTGGTGCACACCAGAGACAGCTTTCTTTTGAGCCTCGTCTCAAACGGTGTTAGACCAGAGGACGCCAAAAAGCGTACAGCTCAAAGACAATGCACTATCAGCGTAATGAGAGCGAGGGGAGAGCATCATTTTTTGTTTGCATTCTGACCACAGAGATAGGAGCTTCGCAATCAACGTATCCTTCCAAATTCGGTGGGCTCAGCCCCATTCATGGATCATAGTTTCAAATCCAAGAGGTTCTCACTTTTCACATGGCTGATACTCAGTTGTATGTTTCAACAATATAAAAGATGGGAAAAAAATATATTAAAATAACCATTTCACAATCAAAATGGGTTTAATAGGACGCAATATCTTTAAAACCAAGACCACCCAATATGTGGAGGAGAGAAGCGGTATGACATCCATCACCAAATGCCTTGTAACCTCTACTAGGCAACTAACAAATGACAGAGTAGCTCGGAGTTGTTATTTTGCTTCCATGGCTACAATAAGCCCCCCCCGTATATTTATTTATTAATGAACCTGTGATGACTCCTCGTGGTTGGGACTCAGTTTAAGGAATGCTACGCTACAGCAAACCACCGTGAACTAATATTACATTAAAAGAACACTTATTTACCCAAACTTGTTATTCATTGTGGAAAGTCAATGATGTGGTGACATATTAACGGGATACTAACCAATTAAATACTGCCTCCCTTAAATTACTTACAAGCTCAAAACTTCCAGAATACAAGAACTCTATGGTTAATGTCCAATGACTAACGACAAGTCCTGGGCGACGGTTAGTACCAGAATGCTCTTGTCAAACATACTTAGAATATCATCGTCCTCTTCTGTGAGATCAATGACAGCATCTGACGTCGCAGAGTTTCTCCGTAAGGCCTAAGGAGACAAAAACACAACATCAACACGAAGGTCACAATTACTAAAAGTGTACACTGAAATTCATATTCTTTGGGTCTTTCGGTAAAGTCACGTAGATATTTTCTTTGAACCTATCTACGTGACTTACCGAAAGACCCAAAGAATATGAATTCCTGCAGTCACAAAAGTTTTAAGTCAAGATTTGTACACTGAAAAACAAGAGCGACAGTATGTATTAACTTCTTTAGCACCAAATGCAGCTAACCATGCTAAGCCGGTCAAATCATCAACTTTTTCTTCCACTCTCTTACTTACGCTGTCTGCAGAAACGACAATTGCAGTTCTCATGAACGGGTACAGTTAACCGGCCTGATGGCTCAAAGGCAGAGCAAGCGGCTCAAAACTGGAAGATGCGAGTTCAAATCCTGTTTGGGGGTTGACTTCAGGGTCGATAAAAGAAGTTCCATCTTTTGGAGAAGACAACAGTGGCTGTCCTATGGTGCGACTTCACCCCTGCCATAGGAATGTGGAATTTCCACCATGGCTCAGGGCTGTGACCAGGAGATGAGTGCAACCTTACTGCCAATTTCAAACTCCACTTTTTTTTTACTAAACTAACCCTTTCATTGCCAATGTGTTTTTTTATTTCCAATTGTATGTCATCCTACAGCCAGCCCACTGTTTTGACATTAAAAAAAAGCTACTATTTTTATTTTACCAGCTAAGGCACACTGAGCTATATGGCTCTTTTTCAGAAACGACCCGGCAACAAAATTATAGCACAACCAAGTCACTTATCATGTGGAAATTTATAGCAAACCAAATACTCGAGAAAAATCCATGCGACCACAGGGAACACAAACTCCAAATATACATGCGTCAGGGTCAGGGTCATACCCACAACCTCCTGTATTGCCAAGCGAGGAAAGTTAACATCTTGCCACCATGGCACCTATTTTAGCAGGAAACCACTCCCAACTTGAAAGTTACATGGACTTCCAATGACCTTCAGCGCGTAAGCTTTGATTCATAGAGACGCACTCACCTGGCTGGAGGTCCCAGCTGTGCCGCTGCTTGGAGGACTCCTCGACGAAGCTTGCTGCTGCTGTTGACTCGGCACAATCTGGGAAGAAAGCCCCTGGCTGGATGCCGAATGCCCGGGCAGTCTGCTTGCGCTGCCACTACCGGTCCCCACCGGCACAGCTGCGCAAATGCAACCAACGTTTAATTAGCACGGTTGGCTAGGTACGGTGCAAAAGAAGTTCAACATACATACACAGCTGCCACACCATGCTACACAAGTGGTTAGCAAGAGACTGCAACAAAAGCATCCACCTTTAATCTGTTCATAATAAAGGTTTTTGGGTTAGATCGCATTATTATAAATGTGTCGCAAACCCTCCACAACCCGACACGACCAATCAGTAAAATGTGTCACGTTAACAAAACGCCAATTAGTTACTTCTTCAGCCCACCTGTGTGTTTGAAGAGTGAATCCACAACATTTCGAATTTTAGTACAGCATTTGGCTGGTAATTACATCCAGCATCTTCGGGCAATTTGCCAGAAGAGTAAGGCCATCCCCCTGCTTCCTGGTCTTAAATAGTGCAGGATGACGTCATCATTGTTCAACTCCATCAGCTTTAGAGATCAGAGGCGGAGGGGGTATTGCAATAATGTAATAGATCAGTAATCAGCCACTTAGCATGCAACTCCTCTATAAGGAATTGCAATATGTATTGTGAATTACTTAATACGCTTCCAGGATGTGCCGAGTCTGTAGCTATCACAGCGGTTGAAATTATTTGTATTTTTCTCAATTTCGATTTATTCTCTAATTAGTCTTGGTCAATAATAATTAGTTATGCATAACACTTCAACGTTATTAAAATAAATATGTCCTTGATATATTGGACAGATGGGACGTAATATTAGACTAAAAGAACACCAAAGGAACATTAAATTATCTCAAACACAGCTGTCAGCAGTGGCAGAGCATGATTGCCAACAAGGACATTCAATTGATTTTGATAACGTTGAAGTGTTATGCAAAACTGACTGGTCAAGACTAATTCGAGAATCAATCGAAATTGAGAAAAATACAAATAATTTCAACCGCTGTTTTAGCTACAGACTCAACACATCCTGGAAGCGTATTAAGTAATTAACAATACATATTGCAATTCCTTATAGAGGAATCACATGCTAAGTGGCTGATTACTGATCTATTACCTAATTGCACCCCCCCCACCTCCGCCTCTGATCTCTAAACCTGATAGTTGAACAACGATGACGTCATCCTGCACTATTTAATACCGGAAGCAGGTGGATGGATTCACAATCCTGGCAAATCGCCCGAAGATGCTGGATGTAATTACCAGCAAAACGTCACAGTACTCAAATTCTAAATGTTGTAGATTCACCCTTCAAACACACTGGTGGGCTGAAGTAGTAACTAATTGGCATTTTGTTAACATGACACATTTTCTACTGACTGGCCGTGTTGGGTGGTGGAGGATTGCGACACATTTTTAATAACGCAATCTAATCCAAAAACCGTTATGAATAATACTGGTCGCGAAAGCCTACGTGTTAAACTGACCTTTAATCTGCTGTTATTAATCCATACGAAATAAGCCTGGTCTGTGTAGTCATATTCCATTGCAGGGATATCTTTATGTAAGAGATCATAGATAATCAAGGTCATCTGGAATTAATAAACACGCACATTTACAAATTTGTGCGTATAAAACGTATTACAGGTACTCTAATATGAAAGTTTCCGTGAACACAAAAAAATATTTTTTTTTTAATTCGACCAAATGACTAAAGCGGAATGTAAGGAAGTCTGGATGATATTCAATGTTTTCAATAAGCACCTCTCGCTTGATCTATAGCAGTGGTTCTTAACCTGGGATGCACTCACCCCCTGGGGAAGCGAGATGCCCTTTCTGGGAGTGTGAGACATGTCAGATTTTTTTAAGGTAAATCATCATAAAACACAAATTAAGCACGGGCACGCAAGTACAACTACTTTGTTTCATCAAACCCTCTATGTATTTATTCACATTATACATTTTTAACGATTGAGAGCCAAAGGGATGCAGGCTGCGGGAAAGGTTAAGAACCACTGGTCTCTAACAACCTCAATCCTTTACTCTATCTACCAACTCTTTAGTGAAATGCGAACCAAAACACTAGTGGTGACAAAACACATTCCACTTCTCTCTCTCAATACAGGCAATACAAAGGGATTCATATTAAGGGAACATAAAAACATTTCTTTAACGCAGCTCTAAGGTGTTTTTGTCGGGGGTGGCATTTAGGGAAGTTTACCGAACCTTACTTTTTAATTAAATATCATGAGTAATATATTAATTCATGTCCAAAACCAAAAGGTATAAAAACATCGTCATTAGTCTGGCTCAACCCGTATATGCATCACAGCCCCGCAGACCACCTGGAGGACCGTCGCTAATCATCTGGTGGTTCGAGAACCGCACTGTGAGAACCACTGCACTCCAGTGTCATACACAACAATAGACGTCATACGAAAAACAAATTATCGTCATGACTATGCAAATACACAGTTGATCATGGCAACACTCCTTTCCACCCTCTCCAGTCTAAGTATCTCCAGCACACCCCTTTCCTGGCTCCAGTCTTATCTCTTCATGTACTTCCTCTGTTTCTTTCAACCACTCCAACTCCCCTTCTCTCCCCCGTCACTGTTGGTGTCCCCCAAGCCTCTGTACGAGGGACCTTGGCTATTCTCCCTCTGTATCTCGCGTCACGTCTTCGCCGACGACGCTCAGATTTAAATTTTCCTTTCCCGCCTTTACCCCTGACCTTGCCTCGCACATTTCCAGCCACTTAACGACTGTCCAATCCTGGATGTCACACCACTACCTCTCCATCAATCATTCCAAAACTGAAATTATTTTCTTCCCTTCTCCCTGCTTCCTTCCACCCTGTCCTACCATCTCATCCCCTCCCTTCTCCCTCACTCTCCCTGCCTCTAGTCTGCTTACAACCTCGGGGTCATCTTCAACTCCTCCCTCTCCAACCCACACCTCTGCCACTGCCCGCACTTGCCGCTTTCACCTACTTAATATCCGTTTAATCAGTCCCCTTAACTCACTCTCTGCTGCTAAACTCCTGGTTCACTCCCTTGTTTTCACTCAACTCGACTCCTATACTTCTCTTATTCTCGGCCTTCCTGCCTACGCCTTCACTCCTCTCCAACAACATATACAAAACGCCTCAGCCCGGATCATTTTAACCTCCCCCACAATTCCCAACTCCACTGGCTCCATCTACTATCGCTGTCTGTTTAAATGTCTCACTCGGGTCTACATCCCTCCATGGTCTTGCCCCAACTTCTCTTGGTTCCCTCATCTGTTACTACTCTGTCCCATCCCATCCTCTACGCTCTCAGTCTCTGCTGTCCCTCTCTGTGCCTCCCTCGCCCTGTGCCCAGTCTCGCTCTCTCCTTCCTTCTCCATTGTTGCCTCCCTTCCATTGAACAAACTACCACTGCACATACAAATCTTCCTCCCTTAAAACAACCAACATCTATTCTCCCCTAGCCTATCATCCTGCTACTCCTACTCCCTGTACTGGACCCCCAGCTACGACTAGGCCTACCCCAACCCCTATCACTATCCCTATCACTACCCCAGCCCCAACCCCTCCAAAAACTCTCCAGCCTGTTCTCCTGTCACCTTAACTACACCACCAATCTGAATAACCCCACTCTTCATCTTAACCACTATCATCTTATGTACAAGTTAATCATTGTTGTAAAGCACCTTAGAATTAGTCGCTATATAAATATAAACTCATATGTGTGCTGATATGTTGAGATCATTTCACCGATCCTGTAATTTGCGACGCACCACAGAGGTTAGTGCTGTAATCCGCAAAAAAAATTGCGCCAGGAGGAATTATATGTGTGACTCGGTTAATTTGCAAAAAAACATTGGCGGATAACAGTCGGTGCATCACGTGACTAGCAGTCCCCATTAATCCGTGATAAATTAACAGATGAGGTTAGGATTTTATTTTTAAAACCCCAATAAAGCAAAGCTGCCATATGGGTCTGTAAAAAAGGCTTTGTGTATTTTAGACTCAAACATCCAGCCTATAAAAAAATCACAAAAATTCTATACAACTTAACAGATCCCATAACCACAGCTGGTCTGTGTTGACGCAAGACGAACCCCATTTCGAGCAGCAAAAACAACAACTGCATTTGAATCCGCAGCTCTGCGCTTTTCTCAGCAGCCTTTTCGTTTGCAAAACCTTTTTTTGTCTATCTGCAGCTCTGCATTGTTCTATGTGCAGCTCTGCATCTGCACCTCCAGGGTTTCTATATTGCAGCTACACACTATTCAGACCAGTGCTAATTGCAAAGGGGCCGGCGGCATCTTTGCAATGCGCAGCGATTAACAAAACATGGTATAAAAACATGAATCTGCGCACACCGCCAATGTAGCGTTGTATAAGCTTCACAGGTTTTGTTGAGATTTCATGGTCAACTATCCGGAATAATTACGGTAGAAGTCAGGAACAGCGAGTAACCCGCCACACACACAGGGATTCACGGATTGCAGCGTTGATTTTTAAAGTTCTGCTGCACAGGACTGTGAGTTCTTGTAATGCTTATACAATCTAGTACAACACTGCAAGTTCCTGTGAAGCTGATGCAATCTAGTACAGGGCTGAAAGTTCCTGTAAAGCTTACATAAACTAGTACAGGACTGTTCCTGTAGTGAGCATGCAAAGTTTATGGGAATGGGAAGGGTACATCTCATACAAATGTACATCTGTACTTATGTGCAAAAAAACACTTCATGCATTGAACAAACATATAAAGTAGACATTTATTTTGAACGAGCAACTGCTACGGTACCTGCTCTTGGAGCGTTATGCGATGGAACCGACGACGTTCTGACTTGTGCATTTGGCGAAACCCCTGTGGTTCCCGTGCCCGAGAACCTCGACGCCGGGTTCCGGTTCGCAACAGGAGACTGCATGGCCACCGAGGGACGACCTGCTCCGGCGTGTGGCAGCTGCGTGCCGGGCGAACACGTGGTGCTGGCGTTTGACGCCGGCAGACGAGAAAGCGCAGATGGAAGGGCGAGGGACTGTGTCGAGTGAGAATTGGAAGAGCCGTGGTTTTGGCTCGCGGCCCCGACAGGAGGAGTCCGTGCGACGCTCGATGGTGGAGGAGCCGCGGAAACCGACGGCAGCGCTGGGGGCATCTGTCCCACAGAAGACAGGGCGGCCGTTGCCTGGCGGGGCGCCGTGAAGTGTGGTCGCGCAACCAGTCGCACCCTCTCCTCCCCGCCAGGCACGCCGCCCAGAGCCGACGGGACATCAGATGGTGGGATCGCCCGGCCCCTCTCATCCCCCGATATGGCGCTCGAAGACATCTGGGTGGCAGACGACGTAGCTGCGCGGCCTCTCTCGTCCCTGGACAACAAACCGGCGACCGTCTGGGAGGCATACGGCACTGCCAGCCGTGCCCTCTGGGGCGAGCCCCCTACTGCCGCTGTGCCAGAGGCAAGCCCAGGCGGAGCTTAAAACACAAGCATACAGAGTAAGGCAGTGAATGAGCACACATCGCTTCACATTGAAGCATTATCAATACCATATCATGAAAGTAAATTTGAATTAAAATCCAAATAATATTTTACTCACCACCATTAAGGTTGCTTCCAACAGATGAAACAGGACTACTTCTTGGCATTCCAGGTTTGCTCTGCATTCTGTTGGCCACAGCCCTTAGATTGTTAATCATTTCTCTAACAGTAAACCTGCAGATTAAAAAAAATTACTTGATAAAAAAAATGTGCACGTGTGATTAATTTATCAGCGAATATTGCTTCATCGCCACCTAAGTGCATGTAAATAAAGCACTTGATTCAAGCACCTAACCTTATCATGACCAATTTCACGGCAGCAGTGCAACATTCAACAACACAAATGCTCCAAAGTATTAAGGTGTAAACAAATAAAGGGGTCTCCCCCTGCTCAACTGAGCAAATTGGTGGCACTTTTCTTCAACATGGCACCTGACACAGTCGTGAAAATTCCATATTCCCGTGGCTGGGAGCCAATTCTTTCCAATGGATTACACAGTTGACTATAATTAAAATGATTCTCATTTTATCGATGCAGGAGGTAAACAAACCCCCATATATTGTGATTCGAAATCAAACCTTCCAATTGCAAGTCAAGTGCTCCAGCTGCGATAACGGTGTACACATTTCACGCGTTCCCCATACCGAGTAAAGCAATGTTGTCAAAATTATACGCGAGGCAAAGAAAGACATACCCCTTGTTTTTGAGTTGCTGGCTGTTAGGATTGGAGCTGGGAGGAGATGGTGATGCAAATGTGGTGGTGGTGGCGGCACTGGAAGTCATCGAAATCTGGGGCTGGCTAGCAACAAGCGCTTCACTTGATACCTGCCAAGAACAAAGCATGGGGGGGGTCAACAGATATCCACCAAACAATCCCAACAATACCAAGAGCACCAACACTTGATACCAACTACACCCCCCAGGAAGCCTGAAGCTATTTGTGTCTTCTAGAGCAGATCCTATCAACTCCCTATTTGGGGTGAAAAAAGTAACGGAGGCTTGAAAAGCAGCATCTGCATTTCCATATGTGCATACACAACAGGCATAAAACACGTGGGATGCAGCTTTGTTCAGGTGTTCTGATATTAATGACTTAAATGCAGTGTACAGTGAGGGAAAAAAGTAATTGATCCCCTGCTGATTTTGTACGTTGCCCACTGACAAAGAAATTATCAGTCTATAATTTTAATCGTAGGTTTATTTGAACAGTGAGACACAGAATAACAACAAAAATCCAGAAAAACGCATGTCAAAAATGTTATAAATTGATTTGCATTTTAATGAGGGAAATAAGTATTTGACCCCTCTGCAAAACATGACTTAGTACTTGGTGGCAAAACCCTTGTTGGCAATCAGAGGTCAGACGTTTCTTGTAGTTGGCCACCAGGTTTGCACACATCTCACGAGGGATTTTGTCCCACTCCTCTTTGCAGATCTTCTCCAAGTCATTAAGGTTTCGAGGCTGACATTTGGCAACTCGAACCTTCAGCTCCCTGCACAGATTTTCTATGGGATTAAGGTCTGGAGACTGGCTAGGCCACTCCAGGACCTTAATGTGCTTCTTCTTGAGCCACTCCTTTGTTGCATTGGCCGTGTGTTTTGGGTCATTGTCATGCTGGAATACCCATCCACGACCCATTTTCAAAGCCCTGGCTGAGGGAAGGAGGTTCTCACCCAATATTTGACGGTACATGGCCCCGTCCATCGTCCCTTTGATGCGGTGAAGTTGTCCTGTCCCCTTAGCAGAAAAACACCCCCAAAGCATAATGTTTCCACCTCCATGTTTGAAGGTGAGGATGGTGTTCTTGGGGTCATAGGCAGCATTCCTCCTCCTCCAAACACGGTGAGTTGAGTTGATGCCAAAGAGCTCCATTTTGGTCTCATCTGACCACAACACTTTCACCCAGTTGTCCTCTGAATCATTCAGATGTTCATTGGCAAACTTCAGACGGGAATGTATATGTGCTTTCTTGAGCAGGGGGACCTTGCGGGCATTGCAGGATTTCAGTCCTTTACGGCGTAGTGTTACCAATTGTTTTCTTGGTGACTATGGTCCTAGCTGCCTTGAGATCATTGACAAGATCCTCCCGTGTAGTTCTGGGCCGATTCCTCACCATTCTCATGATCATTGCAACTCCACGAGGTGAGATCTTGCATGGAGCCCCAGGCCGAGGGAGATTGACAGTTCTTTTGTGTTTCTTCCATTTGCGAATAATCGCACCAACTGTTGTCACCTTCTCACCAAGCTGCTTGGCAATGATCTTGTAGCCCATTCCAGCCTTGTGTAGGTCTACAATCTTGTCCCTGACATCCTTGGAGAGTTCTTTGGTCTTGGCCATGGTGGAGAGTTTGGAATCTGATTGATTGCTTCTGTGGACAGGTGTCTTTTATACAGGTAACGAGCTGAGATTAGGAGCACACTCTTAAAGGGAGTGCTCCTAATCTCAGCTTGTTACCTGTATAAAAGACAGCTGGGAGCCAGAAATCTTTCATTGAGAGGGGTCAAATATTTATTTCCCTCAAATCAATTTATAAGATTTTTGACATGCGTTTTTCTGGATTTCTTTGTTGTTATTGTCTCTCACTGTTCAAATAAACCTACCATTAAAATTATAGACTTATCATTTTTTTGTCAGTGGGCAAACGTACAAAATCAGCAGGGGATAAAATACTTTTTTTCCCTCACTGTATAACATCCCTATTTGGAGCCAAATGCAAAAAATAATCACACGCAGAAATACTTTAGTTTACTATGCTGCTGGTGGATACTTGTAATTTTCACTTAATAAGACAATGTTAATGACAGTGAAGACATTCTAACTAGTGGGAAACCTGTTGAGATTCAACAGTAATCAATCGTTCCACTCCACCTTCCTCCTGCAAGCACCATCCACCACTGTACATCCCCCCCAATGGTAGCCATCCACTGTAAGATGTTTTTTAAACAGGGCTTGCAAACATAACAGGTTTTTTGGGTAAACATGTCATTAAACCCGCCACCACCCGACACAGTCAATTAGTAAGGTGTGTTACGTAAACAGAACATGCCAATTTGTTACTAGTACAGCACACCGGTGTGTTGGAGAGCAAAGCCACAATATTTACAATCCGAGTATGACGTTTTGCCAGTAATTAGCTAGCTTCATCAGGCGACAGCCAGATTTGGAGAGAAATCCTCCTGTTTCATTCCTTAGAGTGGTAGATGTGATGAGACTTGTGTGCTCTTCTTGCACAAAGTGGGGGGGGGGGGTGAATGCATATAAATGAAGATGGATATTCATTCCCATTTGGGTTATTTATATAATTAACGCACATTATGCAAGCCCATTGTTCTTGTACTTCTTGTCGATTGTGTTTAAAATAATAAATGTATCATTTTATTATTAGCTTCCAAGCAGCACCAAGTCTGTAGCTATCCGAAAAGTTAAAATTATTTTTATTTCTCACATTTTCGATAGATTATCTAATTAGTCTTGGCCAGTATTAACTAGTTTTGCACAGAACTTCAACATTATCAAAATCAATTGAGTGTCCTTGTCGGCACGTGTGTTCTTCCACTGCTGACAGTTGTGTTGAGTAGAGGGGTGACAGAATGTCACACTCACCCCGGGGTATTTGAGGGGGGACCCGTGATGTGTTCGGGGTCTTCGCCAGGAGCCGGGTTCGTGAGCGGTAGGGAAGTGAGGACCCAGGGTAGGGGATAATAGCACCAGGCTAAGGGGGCTACTTTACCCGGCTGGCCGAGTTGGATGAACCGTTGGTCAGCGCTGTGGGAAAAGCCCGTTAGCCTGGGGGCGTAGGGATTCCCAGTACCCTTTCCCTGGGGAGATTAAGCTTAACCAAGTCATGTGTTAGCCCTTCCCCAAAAGCTAGGCGACAGCCCTGAATAAACTGTTGGCGTCAGCCCCGACGTCTGCCTTCGCGTCGTCGTTTACACCACAACAACTGGTGTCAGAAGTGGCTTCCGTGCTCGCGACCATGTCCAAATCTGGCGCGAGACGGAAGACCGCGCCTGGTGTACCGGCGCACGAAGAGGAAGACGGTGACGCGGCCCTGGTGAAAATCCCGGAGGTCGGGGCCCCGGATACATGCCCCGTGGAGGTGGCCCGCCTGGAGCCGGGGGAGGCGGCGGCTGGGGGAGCTGGGGTGCCGCCGGCCGACGTGTGGCGCGGCGTAGCTGCCCAGCTGCAGCTGCTCCAGCAGTCGGTGGCACAGCTCACCGCCGCGCTGCTCGAGGTGGAGGTGCGCACACACGCGGGGGGCGATGGGGTGCACGGCCGTCGCGACATTGCCGATGCCGCGCTTCCCGCCAAACACCCGGTTGGTGCCAATTCACCAACCGCTGCACCGGGACAGGGCGCCGCCATTTTTTCTGCGACGCCGCCGGCGGGTGCCATTTTTTCTGCGACGCCGCCAACGGGCGCCATTAATTACGCGACGCCACAGGTCGCCGCCATGACACCTGTCATGGCGGCGCCCATATGCGCTGCCGCTCCGCACGGCGCCGTCGATGGCGCTGCGGGCTCGCTGCGAGCCGGGGCGGCGGGGGAGACAGCGGGGGAGGCGGCAGTCGCAGGGCGGGGGGCGATATGCCTGCAGCCTGCTGGGGCCCTGGGTCCGGGCGAGGCAGCTGCGGCCGCGACGACGCCAGCGATCGCTGCTGTGGGTGAGTATGGGCCGGAGGATGGGTCGGCTCACCTTCGGCTGAGACGGCTGCCCCCTGTGGCGCCGTTCGTGTCCACGAAGGGGGACTGGCTGGATTTCCAGGCCAGGTTTGATGCGGCCTGTCAGTCCGTGCGCTGGCCGGAAGAGGAGGCGCTGCTCGCACTGCCCACATGCTTGGACGCTAGGGCATTGCACACCTCTCTGAGCATCCCACCGGCAGAGAAGGCGACGCTACAGTCGGCCTACCAGCAGATGACCGAGGTGTTCGAGCCACCAGACGAAGCGCGCCTCAAGTTCACCGCGCGCCGCAGGGAGGAGGGGGAATCGCCTCTTGAGTTCCGCTGCTCCCTCCTTGCATTGGCTCGGGCTGCATATCCCGACGTGGAAGGGACTGCGCTGGACTCCCTGGTCCTAGAGAGGCTGCTGGTCCTCGCAGGGGAGCTGGGGATTGTGATGTCCATCGGGGCAGGGGCCAAGGCCACTTCGCTGACCGTCGCGCAAAATGTTCAGGCCCATCTTGCGCTGCGTCGGCCTCCAGCGATGGCGGTGTGCGTGGGTGCCCCAGCGCCGCCAACGGTGGCGCCGCCCAGCGGGGAGGATGCCCACGTGGCCGCGGCGGCCTATGACCGCCGCGGGGACGGTGAGTATGCTCACCGGCCAGGGGGGCCGGGGCGGGCGGGACCTCACCGTTCGCAGGCCGGGAGGTGGGCCACCTGCTTTCGTTGTGGCCAGGTGGGCCACTTTGAGAGGGGGTGCACGGCCGCTCTCTCCACCTCAGGCATCTCGTAGGGTTAGGGTCCATCTTCATGGGCCCATCTCTGGGGGGTCTGGTTTGGGGCACACGGAGGTGCGCTCGACGATCGGGTGGCCCAGAGGGACTCGCCAGTGGCGGGCCCTCGCGCATCGCGTGGTGGCCGCCGCTGTCGGGTCCTCGGCCGTGGTGGGGCGCGTGCAGGGGGTCGACGTGAGGATCCTGGTGGATACGGGGGCGTCCGCCACCATTGTGTCTGAGGCCGTTTTCCGGTCGCTGCCGCACAGTGTGGGGCCGTTGCGGCCAGTTCTCGGGGCGTGCGTGGCTGCCAACGGAGTAGCCTTGGTATTTTGGGCCATGTCGCCGCGTCTGTGGCGATCGGGGAGATCGTGTTGCAGGGACCTGTGTTGGTCTCTAGGACTCTGGCAGTACCGTGCCTATTAGGCACCAATTTTTTGGCCAGAATGCCCGTTCGGATCCTGGTCGACCAGGGGTGTGTGGAGATGCCGTCGGGAGACCGGCTACATTTCCTGCAGTCCCCCTCTGTCGTAGCTCCCCTGGCCGCCAGTGTGCGGGCTATGACCACAAAATCCATGAAGGTTGCACCCGGGACGCAGATCCTGCTTCCCCTCAGGCTGCGCAGGCCGTTGACGTTGGAGTCCCTGGAGGCAGGCATCCTCCTGTCTCCTTCCAATTATTTTGCGAGATTCGACGGGCTGGTGGGCGCTTTCACAGCTGTGGCTGCGGGCCAGGAACTTTTTTTGCAGGTCCTAAATTCAGGGCCCGCGCCGATCGCCGTCCCTGTTGGTGCCGTGTTGGCGCATGCCACCCCAGGCCCTCCTCCCGGCATCCTTGAGCCGCCGGGAAAAGTGGTGGCGGGAGTACTGCCCGTGGGGGGAGCCGACGCATCATGGATTTATGCGTTGTGCAGTGAGAACGCCTCGTCCTCCCAGGAGCGCCAGCGGCTCCGCAATCTCGTCAGTTTCACCGATGTGTTCAGCCAGGGCAAATTCGATTTGGGCCGTACCACTCTCCTGGAACATCATATCGACACGCGCGACTCGGCCCCTATTCGACTGAATTCACACCGCTTTAGCCCAGCGGAAAAGGATAATGTCCGCTCCGCAGTTGATGACATGTTGGCGACAGACATTATCTCTCCTTCCACTAGCCCTTGGGGAGCCCCCATCGTGCTAGTCAAGAAACGGGACGGGAGTCTCCGCTTCTGCGTCGACTTCCATAAATTAAACAAGGTTTCATTGGCCGATGCATATCCCTTGCCTCGCATGGACGATTCCCTCGACGCCCTCTCGGGTGCGCGGTTCTTTTCGACCCTCAATTTGCTTTCGGGCTTTTGGCAGTTACCATTGGATGAGGCCTCCAGGACAAAGACCGCGTTCCACACACCCCAGGGGCTGTTCCAATTCAATTGGCTTCCTATGGGTCTTCATTCGGCCCCGGCCATCTTTCAGCGCCTCATGGAATTGATCTTGGCGGGGCTGCAGTGGGAGTCTTGTTTGATTTACTTGGACGACGTTATCGTTGTGGACGTACGTTTGACGAACACTTGCAGTGGTTGGAGGCGGTGTTCGCCAAAGTGCGCACTGCGGGCTTAAAATTTAAACCTCAGAAATGACACCTGCCGCAACCATCGGTGAAGTATTTTGGACATATTGTTAGCGCGTCAAGTGTGGCCACAGATCATGAGAAGACTGCTTGCGTCCGGATGTGGCCGACTCCTACATCTGTCGCTGAGGTGCGTAGCTTTGTGGGCTTCGCATCGTACTATCGCCGGTTCGTCCGCGATTTTGCGACTATTGCGAAGCCACTACATGCGCTCTCTGTCAAGGGACAGAAATTTCGCTGGGGGAAGGAGGAGGCCGCTTTTGCGGCGCTTCGCACGGCCTTAGCAGATGCGCCGCCCTTGGGGTACCCGGATTTCTCCTGGCCGTTCCTCCTCGACACCGATGCCAGTGACACGGGCATTGGGGCCGTCCTGGCTCAGGTTGTCGATGGGGTAGAGCGCGTGGTGGCATACAGTAGCCGCGTTGTCCCCCACTGAGCAGCGGTACTGTGTGACCAGGAGGAAGCTGCTGGCCATTGTTTCCTTTGTCCAATTGTACAGGCCATATCTGTATGGTCGCCGGTTTACCGTCCGGACCGACCATGCAGCCCTGCAATATTCCCTCCGAATTGACCCAGCCCTTCGGGACAGCTGTCACGCTGGCTCGAGGTTCTCCAGGAGTGCCCCTTCAATGTCATCCACAGGAAGGTGCCTCTGCATGGGAATGCGAACGGCCTTTCCAGGCGGCCCCCGGTGGGCGAGTGCGCCTGCGCCCTGGGTTCCAGCCACTGTAAGGCCCCAGTGGATACCGCGGCCCAGTTGGTTGCATCGGCCGACGCGGCGCCTTCTCCGGGTGGGGCGTTGCCTGGGGATTTTGGTCTGGGACTCCCCCGGGAGGTATGGTCCCAGATGCAGATGGAGGATTCCTCTCTGCTGCGGCTGCAACGCCGGGTTGGGTCTAAGGCCCGGAGCTCGGCTCCGTCAGCTGGCCCGGTGGTCGCCATGCATCACGGACTCCTCGTACGTTGGGATGTTCAATTGGAACGATATTGTATGGTGGTGCCCATTGGCTTACGAGGTAAATTGACCCGAGCCATGCACGAGAAGCTGATGCACCTCGGCTACCACAAGACCCTCTTGACCCTTAAACAGGACTACTATTGGCCGGGCGTGGAGGATGATGTGGCGCTGATTTTGAAGGGTTGCCATGACTGTGCGCGGAGGAAGGCCCCAGTGGGTCAGGATCGGGCCCCGCTGCAGTCCATCCGGTGGACCCTGGCCCTGGCCAGGGTCCATCTGGGCCGCAGCGGGATGGTGCAACGCCGGCTCCAGAGGCTGACGCCGCGCGGGCACACGCTCGCGGGGCAGGCGCATACGCTGAAGGACGGCGATGCCGTCCTCTTCCATCCTGCCCTTATCGCCACTTGCTGTTCCGGGTGGCGTCTATGCCCGCACTTTGGCTTGTGCTGGCGTGCCCTAATGTTCGGTTTCTAGCAGCCGGTCAAGCTTCTACGTTCGGGGGGTTGCATTTGTTATGTTACGTTCGTTGTTATCGTCGATTCCCGAAACGGGGGGGGGGGGGGGGGGGGCACCGCTCACGGAGTAGTTGCAGCCGAGTCGGCTGAGTTTTTTTTTACGGGGGGGATGATGTTGAGTAGAGGGGTGACGGAATGTCACACTCGCCCCGGGAGGAGTGAGTGACGTCATGTCCCCTCGGGATATTTGAGGGGGGGCCCGTGACGTGTTCGGGCTCTTCGCCAGGAGCCGGGTTCGTGAGCGGTAGGGAAGTGGGGACCCAGGGTAGGGGATAATAGCACCAGGCTAGGGGAGGCTACTTTACCCGCCTGGCCAAGTTGGATGAACCGTCGGTCAGCGCTGTGGGAAGAGCCCGTTAGCCTGGGGGCGTAGGGATACCCAGTACCCTTCCCCTGGGGAGATTAAGCTTAACCAAGTCCTATGTTAGCCCTTCCCTAAAAGCTAGGCGACAGCCCTTAATAAACTGTTGGCGTCAGCCCCGACGTCTGCCTTCGCGTCGTCCATTACACCACAACAGTTATATTTAGGAGTACAGTATTTCATATTTCTTTGGTGTTCTTTTAGTCTCGTGCTGATCATTCATCCTGTTTGCCCAACATAGCGTTTTCCACAAGTGCAAATAATCCGGTACACACCTTCTGTTGATAGCTTCGGTAATAAATCTTTTGTACCAGATATCAATTTCTGAAATGTATGTACCATGACAAATCTGACTCGGATGTTTTGTTTTTCCAAACATCTGACTAGTTTATCAGTTACTCACGCAATGTATGGTAGTTTAATAGTTTTCATTACTTAGTAAATTTCAATGCTCGTATTATTTCATTTGGTTTTAGCATTCAATGCCCTGTTGATTTGTGCATCATTGTCACCGTTCAATTGCAGCGCTTCTTTAAAATGTTAGGCCTACCTGAATGCAGAGTCACACAATCACCCCGCACAAAAAAAAAAAAATCGCTCTAATCAACTGCATGTCAAGTTTAAAAGTTACTCATCATTCATCAAAATTGATGGGAGTGACCTAGGAGGGTGTTTCTCCGGACAAACAATGCAAATTAGTCGATTATGCAGATTCTGTGTGCAGGAATTTAACACAAATTAAGTGCACAACCAAAGTTATTATCGTTGGGGGTTTTTGTTGAGCAGTCATTGGCGACTGGCCCAAAACCATCAACCCACTCCACTAGAAAACACCAGTGAATTACAGACAGCTCTTTAGATGAGAGAACACACAGGGACCACGGCGATGCCATCTCAGTGCTCCAACGTCTGGTCCACCAACTCTTCATGAATTGCAAACAATTGACAAGTTCACGTTAATTTTTTTTAAAAGCTTACCTCTTGATTTTTTGGTGTTTCAAGATGTTTTCCCACAACTTGCATAGCCAAGGACAACATTTTCTCGAGGCACAACAGCTGGGACTATAAACAAAAGTGACAAGCATAAATGTTTACTTGCGTAATAGAAAATGTTATGTTATGCAGCATATTTAACTTATCACTGTATATAGAACTCAAAGACCACATTACTTGGTCTATTTAACTTCCAGTAACGTACAGATAATTCATCAACTAAATAGGAAATGGACAGCACATGGAAAAAAATGTAACATAATTCCACGAATACACACGAGACCAAAACTTTTTACGTAACCCTGGTGATTAAATGGATTGTCACAATTCAGATCCATAATACAATTTTAGCGAGCGTTTACACAAGTGCATAAATGTCCACTGAATAAACTACCCGCTTATAGTCCATTAAAAAAAACAAGTGTAATGGTATTTAATTTGTGATTTTTAGAACTTGACTGATAATACAATAAGGTCAAAAAGGTAGAAAACTACTCGTACAAATCCAGCAAGCTCACGTAGTTGGCTGGTTACAGTATTGTATTGTCTGTTCAGTTTACAAGACTTCCGTCATTGTGATGGGAAGCCAACGGGCCACTAACTCTTAAATGTAAATCAGTGTCGCATTCAGCTGGACCAATGGCGGCAAAAATAACAAAATAATTCTGTACAAATTTCGATTTAAAGCTTTCGTGACTGCAGGGATTCATATTCTTGGTTCTTGCAACACAAGCAATCGTCATCAGGTGTGGTTTTCACACCTGATGACGATTGCTTGTGTTGCAATAGAAACGTTGTGATAATTTTGTTTTATTTTATTATTTCGCTTCTACGTGACTTTACCGAAAGAACCAAGAATATAATTCTGTACAACCTTCAAGCACCAACTAAGGGCACATGCCTCACAATGAACACATGCACAGTAGGTGGCAGGCATTTGGGAGCTCTGTGAAGCTCCCTATAGGCCTGTCTCAAGTCTGTAAACATCGCAAGTGGGGCGACAAAGGCGGCCGGGCGTGGTGCTGGCCACCCAACCCCCTCCTGTGCCGTGCCAGCCTTCTAAGGTGCTCGCTCACAGCACTTGCCCCAAAAGTCTGGTAAGGCTACAGGAGAATCTTTGTCTTGTCTTTGTTTTGTCTGTTAGCCCCACCTCTTTATGCTCATCTTTGGCTCTTTCACTTCTTGTGTATTGTTTTCATCCACTTCAGATGGGCATCAACACACCATACCATACAGCACAATCGTTTTTTTATTTATAGTATTCACATTCAATACTTCATGGTCTTTAGTAACATGAAATTGTTGTTTACTACAAATTTACTCGTTTAAATGCTATATTGGATTAACAGGGTTATTTAGGTTTTATTGTATTCTTATTTTGTTATTAATTAGCCAGATTCATCAGCTAGCCGCAGCAGTGCTCAACCCGATCCATCCAGCGAGCAAAGGTTTTACCATATAAGTATTGAGGCGTCTTTTCATGCTAATATTTTTTAAGTAAATAGTCTCGCTCTGTTTACCAGTCATAATAGTTTTTCGTTTTATACAGTGTCATTCATGAAAACGATTAACATTTTCAACACATGAAAGCGTGAGGAACTACAGAAGTAGGAAAAAGCAGCCAAGCGATGAGCCAGCTCCAACAATTGCCCAAGCTCTGTCCTCTCAAGCATTAAAATGTTTTCAGCCAATTAATGCAAGTTCATGCACGTGGGAGGAAACCAGAGCACGCGGAGAAAATTAATGGCTCGGAGGGGGTAAAACTATATCATACAGATGTAACTAGTCCATATTTGTGTACTGCCTTCTCCTGGCAAGCCAGGGTCTGGCACCTCGATGCCCACAGGAATTTCACATTTGTGCGATCCACCAACCCATTTATGGATTAGTGGCGTGCATGGCCACCACCAGCACATATATATCTATAGTTTCATGTACGCTGTGTGACCAATAATCTCTATGAGTGAGATATGAACATCTTTGTAATATTTATTTTCAATGTAGATAAAGTAAAGCAGTGTCAAAATGGTTAGGTGCATTAATTTTAAAAATAAATATAAACATTATCGCAGCTCCAAGCGTACATAACAAAGTCATGTTTACCTGTAATTTACTTCCCAGGTTCTCAAATTTTTCGTAATCCTTATCCCTTTTTCGGACCTCCGATTTTATCCATCGAACCTGCTTCATCAGCATGGTTCCGTCGATGTCCCCAAATTGCCTTTGGAACGCAGCTTCAACAGTCTAAAAAAAAAGTTAAACATAACAATCATTGCCCAAACTTTACATCAACGAATAAGGAAAAAGACTCAACTTTTGTATCACAATGTAAGAGTTATTACAATTGTTCACCCAGGAACCCTCACTGAGTCACAAGACTATTTCAGGAGGGTCCTGAAGATTTGTACAATACGGGAGGATGATGTCTACATTTCTAAATTAAGATGGCACGTTGTTATGGTTAAGACACCCACTGTATTCCTACACCTCTGATTAGTACGTTTAGCTATGTAAGGTGCGAAAGAAGTTCAACATACATATATAACCCACTGTATTAAACCAGGAGTCTGCAGGATTCCAATAATGTACCTCTACAACAACACGTTACAAATAAGCGACATCATCCCCCCTAAATACTTTTTCCAGTCACACCATAGGCAATTTCAAACCTTCACATGTGCATTACACAAACTACATTCCACGTGTTCTTATATTCATTGAGCACACAAAGCATCACCCTTGTGACCTTATTAATGATTCCATTGAGACGTGGAGATTCTTGCTGGTGGTAGGCAGCCTCGTTAACACTCGTGGATACGTCAGTGGTTACTTTGCTTCGTTTTTGCATGTGCTCCATCTCGGTATCATCTTCCAGAGCTGTTCTTTTCCGAGAAACCTCACCTACAACAAAAAATTAACTTCTTCGGCATCATTGTTACAATTATCAACATTGTACAAATCAAATATGTGCTGTAATCCAGTGCTAAATAACTGCATATTAATTTTCCTAATTTATTTCATTGTTAAACAATATTTTTCTTCATTGGCATTTCTCCAATTTATTTTTTCCGACAAAACAAAATGATCCTGAATGTGCCAACTCTTATAAAATCTCAGAATATAAGATTGTACATGGTTGATAGTGCAGTCGATTTACCCTTATCTGTAAACCTATATTATCTGTAGAACCTATAGGGTCAACAAAAACTTATATTTTTCCTGCACCTCTATTCTTCCTATTATTCGCATTATTTCCCATCTTACATTTTGCAATGACTTCCCATTTACAATTTGTCATGGATAAGGAGTCACATGTTACATTAATCCTATTATTCATCGGTTTTCCGCAATTTTTCCAACATGGTGCAAAAATCCATTTTCAGCAATGAGAAAAATTTTAAAAGCCATCCAGGGATGTGGATTGATGACACGGCATTCTCATCATTAGCATCGAATCGACACTTCTTTAACCTGTAAGTAATGTCCATTCATGGATAAAGTTGTTCTTTCAAATGTACCTTAAAATGCTAATGAATTGCCTTCCAACCGCTGATATCTGAACCGATTACATCTGTGGCCAGGAAGACGTGTATAAGTAAATTATATTCATCACACAAGGCAGTGGAGGAGTTATTCAGATGGAACACAAACGACTTTGCTTCCCAGTGAAGGGGAATCAATTTCTTGGATGAGTCATTACCAACATAGTGTGTTAATAGCCACTGAAAATTTCCCCCACTTATTAGGCAAGATCCCAGATAAACGAAATTCAGTGGCAAATTCATCCTCTTATTCACATTTACTCTTGGATAAATGGAGTGAATTGGATAATCTCGTGAATATTATGGTCCATGGTGTTCTAATTTACTTGGATGGGAGAATGCCTGGCAATACGTGTCGTATGCATGAGCTGTGGGGTTGCCAGAAGGCAACAGAGCAATATATTCTGGATTGTGAGTGGCGCTTATTCGTATCCCTTATATACATTCATTTATCTAGCTAATACAGCTTCCTCCTACATGCCAAACACCCATGAACGGAATCGTCCCAAATATTTCAAGGGATCCTCCTCAAAAAGTAACTTGAGACTCACCGAAGCTTTCCTGGATGAAAAGCATAAGCCTTATTAAATATACAAGCAGAGCATATTCTAAGATTACACATGGTGAAATTTGTTAAGATGTGCTGTATATTTCCAGCTGTATTGGGCATTAAAAAAAATCAGAATATCCTTTTAACTATTATATCGAATGAAACCTATAACTACAACATTTTAACAAAAGGCTATGAAGTGGGTTTAATTATAAAAGCAGATAAGACAAAAATTATTAAAGTAGTAATATGTTGCACTTCTTTCGCAACATACATAGCCAACCGTGCTAATCACGTGTGAATACAGCAAGGTGATTAAAAACTGCTCATCATTTTTTTAGAAGTTGAATTTGTAAAATATTTGTATCTGGGAAGTATACTATCAAGCATTAACAGTTGTGATGGGAACATAACCACTGGGTTGAGAAGAGACAACACTACGTTTGGATGACTTGGTACTATTTGGAAAACAAAGAGGTTCAGTTTAAGGGTCAAGATCAGGTTTAGTAGAAATTATTTTAGAGGTACGCTTAGAACAAGGAGAGAAGTGCACCGTAGACGCCCACAATTATGCACTCAAGGAGGATGGAGCGGTATATGCTCTAAAAAAAACGCAAAGGCTTCGGAGAACTGTAGGTGAGAAATCTGATCTTAACGTAATTTATATAGCGCCTTAACCAAGGAACTTTACAGAGAATTCACATTGTTACATATGAATGTAATGGTGAAGATGAGGTGAACAAAATAGATAATGGGGGAACCTGTGATGCGTGAATTAAGTAAAAGCAAAACTTATATAGAGCAAATGATGAATGGATTGGATGGAAAATGAGTGGTAGCCATGGGGGTATATATTACGGTGAGGTAGCAGGAACGGTAGTGGTAAGGAAAATTAAGGGGTCGTGGGATGAGCTCGTGAAAAAAATTGAGTTGATGGGACTGCTTAATGTGGAGGGAAAGTTTATTCCAGTGGAGGGGAGCAAAAGAGAAAGAGCAAAAACGTGATTGAGCACAAGGAGGAAGAACAAAAAGAGACAACAAAGAATGAGAATGCAGAGGGCAAGAAGGGACAATATAAAAGTGGCAAGATAGGGTGGGGCAAGACCATAAATGGATTTCTAGACCAGGGTGAGAGATTTGGACAGGCAACAAAAATAAACAGGGAGCCAATGCAGTTAAGCGAGAACGAGTCGAGGTATGATAATTGTAGGGAAGGTTGAATATGATACGCGCAGAAGGTTTCTGGATTTGTTTCAAGGGGGGCAAAGACTTAAATGGGGAGACTAAGCATAAGAGTTACAGTAGTACAGACGAGTAAATATAAGGGAATGGATGAGGAGTTTTTCAGCAAAGGTTGAAATAAGGTCAGATTTTGCCAATGTTAAACAAGTACGGGTAGTCGTGGAAATGTGAAAGGGAGAGGGAAGCGTTAAAAAATAACAAGATTGTGTTCAGGAAATCAACAAAGGGAAAGAGATGGTTGGACAGGGATGAGGGGTACGTGAGGTAGGGAAAAAAGATCATTTGGGTTTTGTAAGGGTTAATGAACAGTGACGTGACATCCAAGGTTGGATGGAGACCAGACATGATAAGATATGGGAAGCGAGGTCATGGGAAAATAAGAACATTTGGATATCATCCATGAAAAATGAGGAAACTTCAGTGAAGGAGTGATGAGTCGTAAAATAGAGAAAACTAGGGAATGAGCACAGACCATTGTGGAACACCAACAGTGAAGGGGGCTGGGGGGGGGGAAGTGGCAAAATTACATGAGACTGCAGAGGTGCATAGGGAGATATAGGACTGTAGCCAGGAAAGTGGTGTGCCAAAGATACCAAACGAGAATAGAAAAGAATAGGATGGTCAAGTGTCAAACGTTGAGGACAGCTCAAGGAGTATAAGTAAAAAGAGAGACCAGCATGTAATAGGCAAAGTCAAGAGCTGAAGTGAGAGTAATGGGAAGAATGTATCTGGGTAAAATGGTAAAGGAGGTTGTTGAGAGTAGAGAAGAGTTGGGCGAGGAGCAAGGGAAGGTCTCATCCAGTTTAGTCTTGTCTGGAAAGTTCTAGGGCACGTTGGACTTGGAAAAGGAGGAAGTGGTCAGAAGAAAGGTTCTGGAGTGCAGGAGTAGATTTTGAGAGCCTTTTGGCTTTACATCGGTGTCGCTGTGCTGACTGGAGGGAGTGACTGAAAGGTTTTGGAGGCTTAGATTATGGGAAGCAGGGGCGGCGAGGAGCCAGGAGATTGAGAGAAGAGAGGTAGAGAGTAGAGGAAGCTAAGCCAGGGTGTCACGAGGAGAAATCGGAAATGGGAGGTAGAAGGGAAGAGATACGAGTGGTCAGGGAGAAAGTGTTAAGAAAGCGGACGTTGCGGCGAAGAATGGGATGAGCCAGGATGGGAGTGGGGGGGAAAGAGAAATGAATAGGGAGAGGAGGTGATTGGAGGGCGGGATAGTGATAAGAGGCTTTCCAGCCAGAAATAAAAATGTCCCAAGTGTTGCCAACGGTATGGGTAGAGGGGGACAGGTGGTCAAACGAGCCAGTGAGGGGAAGGAGGGCAGTAGCAAAGTTGGAGATTAAAGTCTCCAAGAAGCATAAGGGGTGGGTGACAGAAAGAATGTAGGAAAGGACAGTAAAGGTGGTTGAAGGAATTAGGGAAATTGATCCTTGAACTGAGGTAATTCACAACACATAAAAGAGCATTTTCAGTAGAATTCCCTTGATGGAAACCAGATTGTATTGTTTTTTGAGTTCCAGTGGCTTTTTTTCTAGGTAATGAAACGGTACCTGATTAAATGGAGGAAAATTAGAAATATGGCTAATATAATGGACTAGCGTGGTTAGGCAGTGCAATTTAGTTTGGTGGGGAGAGGATTGCAAATGGGAGACTTTGGGTTGGAAATTATTTTAATGTTTATGGTGACAGGTTCAGGGTTGTTAAGGTTTGTTAGTGCTGAAACAGGATAGACAACAAGAAAAGTTGACTCCAGTACCTGAATGCAATTCCCAAATTTCTCTACATTTTCAGACTAGAAGGCGAATTGTTGACATAGAATCCTCTTCCTTGGTCCATGAGGAATTCTGAGTCTGTTTGACTTTTTTTTCCCATGGACTGACCACGATGTGCTTACAGGTCACTCAGAATTGTGCCCATTCCTCTCCGCCCCAGACCTGGAATCATTACTTCATGCCTGTGTCTCAACACGCCTGGATTATGGGAATGCCCTCTACGCAGATATACCACTTGGATTGGTGTGGAAGCTCCAGTTAGTGCACAATGCAGCTGCCTGGATAATCTAGTAGGTAAGCCTTTTTGAACACATTATGCCTACCCTCCACAGCTTACACTGGCATACCCCCAAGTCGGTGGGTTAGGTGCGTAGTTTTGTAGGGTTCGCTTCTTTTTATCGCCGTTTCGTGCCCGGGTTCACGACAATCGCGAAACCTCTCCACAGCTAAGGGCCAGAGATTGATGGGGGGAGGCGGCTGCGTTTGTCGCGCTGCGGGATGGTCTGGTCAACGCACCTCCCCATTGGTACCCCGATTTTTCGTAGCCTTTCGTCCTGGACACAGATGCCAGTAACACCGGAATTGTAATTGTATATATTGTTCGGTCCACGGTTTGTTGGGTTTATTGTTCTACAGAAAATTGTTGGAGGCAGATTGTTGTTAATTGAGGGATAGTGATCAGCCGGGACAGCTGTGTTTTATAAGGGGGGGGGGGGTGATTTAGTGACGTATATTGGGTCACTACGGCGCATAGCGCCAGTTACTTATAGAGGAAAACTGGAGTATAAGTAGCCCTCTGCCAGCAGGGTGTGCTATGCCATCGTAAATGGTCCCTAAGGAGCATGGTTTTAGCGGCAGGCAGAGAGAGAGCATGTGAGGCGTAGCAGCCCGATTGGCCGGCAAGGGCACGTGACAGGACAGGGTAAGGATGTGGGCCAAAAGTGACAGAACGGACATGTGATGTAAGGCCCAAAGTCTTCTCGGGAGTTCTAGAAGAGGGCGTGGCCGAGGCGGAGCCGGGCCACACTGAGGGGAATAAAAGGGAGGTCCCGAGGTCCGATCCGGGCTGTCTACTGGAATGGAACCCTGCCGTGCTTTGTCTCTTCGATCTTTGCTCTTCGGGCTTCGGTCTTCATGCTCAGCATCGTGGGTCAGGCAGTGCATTAACTGACCTGACCCGGTTATGTAGTTACCCTGTGGTGGTTACCGCTATATAGTTATCCCATTGTTACGTTTATGCAGTTACCCCATTGTGGTCATAGAATAAACCTGTTGCCTCCAAAGTCAAGGGTGTCTCTCACGTGAACCCACTACACAAGTCTCTAAGCCCAGTCTGTAGATGATATTTAGAAATCTAGGATCACTCGTATAATTTGCTGAGAATCCACAGACACAATATGAAGTGGAGAATGTGCAGGCTTGAGTTTCCTCAAAAACAGTTTATTTGCATTGAGGACAAGTCTAAGGGCAGCCAATTCTAATTAGTGGAAATCAAAAGCCCGCTGATGTTGATATTGGAAAAAAAGATCATCCAGATATTTGCTAGATACCATAAGGGCTGTGTCATTAGCAAAAACCTTTACATCCAAGTCGATTTGAGATTTACCTCAGTAGTTGACAGACAACAATATGGGGCCCAGAACAGAGTTGAGGAACGCCCTTTGTGACAGGGGGTTTATTATCAGCTTTCTATTTCACTTAGATTTTAACGATACTTGTGAGTGTAGTTTTATGTTTCTGTACAGCACTTTCAGATACAGGGGATCCCCGATATACGTCTTCTCGATATACATTGTTTCGCATTCACGTTGAAAACTTTGAGGAAAACAACGTAAAATGTCCCCGAATGTCGTTTTTGACTCAGTTCAGCGCAGCCGAGTCAAAAACACTATGCATGGGTGCAAAGCGGTTAAGGCGCGCTGTGCTATGAGCCCAGCAACCCAACTTCGATTCCCGCTCACAGCTACACCAGTGATGATTATCGTTTTCAATCATTATTTTTGACTTGGCTCAACTGAACTCTGCTCTGGCGGGTGGGGAGGGGGAGATGTACTTGTACAACTCGCTCATGCGCCCCATCTTCTCAGTCTGATCGTGTTCTCTCACGTGCATAGAGCATGCTCATTGTAATAGGCGCAGACTTCATCGCAAAATACCAGTAGAAATGTCTACACAAACTGAAAATGGTAAGGTAGGCAACTACGGACCCAGCTTATTGCTGAGTTGGAGAAGTTTAGGCATGCCAATCTACTTAGTAGAAAGTTAGTCTCAAAAATATTTTGAGGGTCCTGACAAGTTTTGAACAGTAGGCGATGTTGCCATGTATTTGAGTAATTTGCTGCAAATTTTTCAATATTGGGATCTTTGGGCGATACCATTTATATTGGGTTTTTTGCTATGGGATTAAACTGGAGAACCCGGAGGAAGCCGGAGGAAGCCCATGCAGAACAGGGGGTAAAAACAAACTACACAGAGAAAACCACCCACGTCGGAAATCAAACTCAGGCCCTTCTTGCTGTGAGGCAAGTGTTACTGCTCCGCCACTGTATTGTTATATAAGATGTCTAACCAACATGACTTATCAGGTGAGGAACTAAAGTTCGAGGTTATATTTAAGTTTGGGAAGATAGACACAAGGTAGAGTACTTGAAAAAAAAGTAGAAAAGATGCCAAATACTAAATATTGTACTTCTTTTGAGTATTCAAAGGAAAATAATTATCTGTTTGGGATATTGTACTGTTGAGAGGACTGCAACTTAGCACAGTAGATTAGTGTCCATATTAGTTTGCATTTTAATATTAATTTAAACTTTTAACATTCGCCAACTCTCAAAATAGTGAGGACTCAGAGGTGCGAGGAACCACAGCAAATACCAGCATGAGCAGTCACCAAATTTTACTACCAAACTCTGCGGTCCTTAGTATTGACTTAAAGCTCTCGTGACTGCAGGAATTCATATTCTTGGGTCTTTCGGTAAAGTCACGTAGATAGGTTCAAAGAAAATAATAAAAAATAACAAAATGACGTTTCGATCGCAATGCAAGCGGTCGTCTTGCGTTCCGATCAAAACATCGTAGTTTTGTTATTTTTGATGATTTTCTTTGAACCTATCTACGCGACTTTACCGAAAGACCCAAGAATAGGGGGTCCCAAGTATAATAAGGTATTTTCGGCAAATTATTGAATGTTTATATGTGGAAGGAAACCGGAGTACTTGGGAGAAAACCCACGAGTGTCATTGGGCAACACTTTCCTTATGAGACCTCCTTTGCCAGTAACAAGATATAGTAATAGGTTTTTACCCTTTTAGCTGGCACAAAAACTGACACCTTTATACAAGGGATCATTTTTGCAATAACCACAACACAGTCACTAATCTGATAATGCGCTGTTTTTGAGTTGTACGCCTTATGGCGTCATCTGGTCCAACACCAGTGGAGACTAGGCTCTAAGAAAAGCCATCTCGGGTGTGGACCAATCAAATTCAAGGACAGTGCATATCATTATCAGAGTTGTTTTTTTGTTTGCATTTTTGACTGCTTGTGTTGTGGTTATTGAAAACATGATCCCTTGTATAAAGGCGTCAGTTTTTGTGCCAGCTAAAATGGTAAAAACCTATTACACTATCCTGTACAGATGGAACAGGCGGAATCCACATTTGCTGTACCACCTTCTAGCAAGCCAGCATATGGCACCTCAACCCCCATGGGAGGTAGTTTCACAGCATTTTGTGTGAACCATTAACTGTTACCTCCACAGTACTGGATTACAAGTATGTGCCATGACCTTCTTGCAAATGGGAATAACTTATATTGAAAATGTTTAATGCAATGTTTTCTAGCAAATTATGTAGAATAAGATATTAAATTACTTACCACTGTATTCCTGCGTTAAGTTTGGTATTCTGTCTTCTTCAATGGTTTCACCATTACTTTTGGAACAATTATCTGTTTCCTCAGCTTGTGTTTCTTCCATAGGGTTAACACCACACTCATCATTGCCATCTTGTTTACATGGATTCCTCAATTCTTCACTAGTTGTGTCCAATATTGCATCTGAACCATTGTCCAACTGATCATGGTCAGTATTAGGGCCATCTTCTGCTATTTCATGATTTTCTTCTTCAACATTTTCAGCTTGAATAAGTTCAGAGTTTTTTTGACAAACGGTTTCCATTTCGTTCAGGTTTGGATCTTTATCTGGCTCATCTAGCTTTGAAGATTTGCTCAATTTTTCACAACCTACTTTGTCAATTGATGGAATATCATTCTCTGTAAATGTATTTGGATTTTCTGGAGTTGCATGAGCTTCAACTTGACTATCCAATGATTCAGCGTTGATATTTGGACCTACATCTTGATTATCCATGTTCTGAAGTTCCATAGTATGGCTTTCGGATTCAAAATCCTGATAATCATGTTCGGTGGCAATATGTTTTAACAGACCACTGTCTTCACTGGATCCTTCCTCAGCACAATTAGGCTGAGAAACGTTTTCCTCATTATGCATGCAATATGCATGGTCGGTCTTAAAATCCTCAGTGTGTGAATCTTCACTCATGTTTCCATTCACCATGACTTTGGAATCATTTTCAGTGACCATTTCTTTAGGGTCCACTTTTGACAATACTGATAATATTTGTATCTTTAAACTATTTGGCTCCAAATGTACCAAGGCTGACCTATCCTCAGAACATACATTATCCATTGCCTGGTGGTCTTCAGCATCCATATTTATAGAGCTAGCCCTTTTTGGAGAGTCTTCAGAGAAATCTTCCAAACTTTCACCAACATGATTAAGATCATTGTTCACATCTCCATTACAATTATAGTTTGCTATGCTTTCCTTGGTGGAAGCTATGTGGTTAACTAAGGCATTCTTAAGAATGGAAAGTTGTTTTCTGTTGCCAATAGGCAACGTTTTTCTTGCCTTGTTAACAACTGCTTTTGACAACTCATCTGCAGTGCATGACGTATCATTCAACCTGCACGAGACCCAACATTGGACAGAAGGTAATTAGCATAAAATACAGGAACTCATTTAAAATCATCAAAATACATGCATGTACAGCAGATACTAAGTCAAAATCCAGAAAAACATGAATATAATGTAGTGTCCATTGTAGGTTTAAGAGGCTATACAAATTGAACAGCATAAATTATAACACGTAGGCTTTCGCGACCAATATTATCCACAAGTTATTTTTGTTAGATGGCGTAAATATAAATGTGTCAGTTAAAAACGTAGGCTTTCGTGACCAATATCATCCATAACAGGTTTTTTGGGTTAGAGCGTGTAAACATAAATGTGTCATTGCTGTACTAGTAAGGAATTGCCATAATGTGTCATTGCTGTACTTGTAACGAATTGGCATGTTTTGTTTACGTGACAAACCTTACCAATTGGCTGTGTCGGGTGGTGGTAGGTTTGACACATTTATATTCACGCAATCAAACCCAAAAAATTTATATTATGTAGAAATGTGTCATTAAGACCTGCTACCACCCAACAGCCAATTAGTAAGGTTTGGCACATAAACAAAACATGCCAATTAGTTACTAGTTCAGCACACCGGTGCGTTAGGGAATAAACCCTTATTTACTATTCGAGTACGACGTTTCGCCAGTAATAACAAGCCTCATCAGGCGACAGCCAGAATTGAGAGAGAAAAACTCTATGTTGTATAAATTATATTTTAAATTATATCTTCACGTAAACTTTTGAAACAATACACAGTTTAAAATCAGTCATACAGTGTTCCTGGTATGGCAGCAACTATACCTCGGCGGTTCCGGTGTCCGGGACAAAAACACAAAACATGGCCGTATGACCATCGTCTCTCCTGTTAAAACAGAATGGTGGGAATTATAACACAATCATACACTCGCTCACACATATACGCGTGTCATACACACTATAGATGTTTCACTCAATCGAACAAATCAACTACGGAAAACTGAGAATGAGGAAAACAAAAAAAACCGTCTTCAACTGCCCAATCGAGGAGTAATCACGCAGGCGCTGGTGGAGAGTACTGAAGACTTCATCAGTTTCGCAATAGGGTCACGTGGTCGCGAGTGTGAGGCTTACATACACACCACACCACACACACGTGTATGTTACTATGCGATGCACGCTTCAACTACCGAGCAAATTCCACTCTTCCAACGATTCAGGGCAGTGAAGCCATTGACTAATTCATGTTAGTCTCACGTGTTTTTTTTACCGTATTGTTAATATAGTTGCGTGTGTTACCTTTTGCTAAACATTGTGATTTGCCTAAGTAGTGCATAGCACTAGCACGTGTTTGAGCGTCAGAATACATCTTTATCAACACATTGGTGTATCTCACTGCAATATACTAGACACACTGTACACAGCAAATGCTGTACATCTGATCATACACACGACTGTATACAGTCCACAATGGACTGTCAACGAGTATTTGAATTTTCACGATTCCGAATCACGATTAAATAAAGATCCATTGTTGCTTTCGATGTCTCTCGTCTCAATCGGTTTGTTTTACCTTATTTTATTTCGACTACAGGTAACATAGGTAAAGGTGTCAGCCCTGCAATTGCTTGCTGAGGCTATTGCTGCTGGGAGGATGACTCTACAGTGCTTCCTAGAGATGGTAACTTGGGCTAACTTCTACGCTGGCCAAACGTCCTTGAGAGATTAAAGTGCCCACACTTTTTTTTAGATTTAAAGCTTTCGTGACTGCAAGGATTCATCTTCTTTGGTTCCTTCAGGTAAAGTCACCCACACTTTGCCCCACCATCATAAACCTGCCAATGGCACACCATATAATGTACTTTCTATCAATCGTAGTTGCTTTTCAGAACCCGTGGTAAGCTTAATCGACTGCCACAGGTTAACCATACACGCTCCTCACCACACATCCTGTACGCTACTATCCGCTATTTGCCATTGTGTGTACAATACAGAATACACCATAAACTTAACATAACGTAATGCGTTACACCCAACACCATACACGGACCATAACATTGCACCTTGCGGCCCAAATTGTTCACATATACGACACGCCATATAAATAATTATAAACAATACATACTCTTAATATACATATACTGCACTTTCTCATACAAGCTCACGCTGTTAACACGCAATCGGATGCTGCCGTGGTGTAATGATTAAACACCGTTGAATCGCGAGTCCAATTCGATCTACTGACGCTGCAGCTGCCTCGATGAACCAGTTGGGTGAAGCCCTCTCTGCCTGTCCACCATAAAGTTCGCGCGTAGTTGTAGGTAGTTGTGATCGCTTCCCAAGACTTTTGATCATCGTGGAGGAGTAGGCCAAATACTTCACTCTCCAGGAGGGTTCCGTTGGAACTCCCTCGAGTGGAGGAGGCCCTTCCGCCAGCAGTGGCGAGTGAATCTAATCTGCGGGGCTGCGCCTTTACCCTGGCACACGATTAAATGTTTAACACAACTTAAACATAACCCAACGTCGCATAGAGTACACACAGCTACGTGTGTCTATATATACCCATTGCGCAGTACTGTACATGTAACACACGACATCGTTTAAACTTTCAAAGCGGACAAACTGGGCAATCCTTAACGGACGGACTGCAGCGCAAGCCCACTGGCGTATTGACGTCGGTATCGTAAAGACGACGCGAATCATCTAACACACACACACGTGTCTAACCACGTGTCTAACACACACGCATCATATTACACACACGTATCTAACCACGTGTCTAACACACACGCATCATATTACACACACGTATCTAACCACGTGTCTAACACACACGCATCATATTACACACACGTATCTAACCACGTGTCTAACACACACGCATCATATTACACACACGTATCGAACACACACGCATCATATTACACACACGTATCGAACACACGCATCATCGAAGCGACGGAACGCGCCGCTTGCATTCATTTAACGTCGCACGCTCGACGCGACATTCGGTCGAGGGAACAATGGCCACGGTGACGTCAGCTAACGCGCTTCGATTGTGGCCTCGACAACGTAACGCTACCGCCCCACACACCAACACACAACCACAACGCCACACACACACCAACAGACAACACACAACGCCACACACACACCAACACACAACGCCACACACACACCAACACACAACGCCACACACACACCAACACACAACGCCACACACACCAACACAACCACAACACACAACGCCACACACCAACACAACCACAACACAACGCCACACACCAACACAACCACAACACACAACGCCACACACCAACACAACCACAACACACAACGCCACACACACACCAACACAACCACAACACACAACGCCACACACCAACACAACCACAACACACAACGCCACACACACACCAACACAACCACAACACACAACGCCACACACACACCAACACAACCACAACACACAACACCACACACACACCAACACAACCACAACACACAACGCCACACACACACCAACACAACCACAACAAACAACGCCACACACCAACACAACCACAACACACAACGCCACACACACCAACACAACCACAACACACAACGCCACACACACCAACACACAACCACACACCAACACGCAACCACACACCAACACACAACACACGGGAGTGAGTTCCATCAATCGCACTTACCTTCTTCCATGGCCGCCTTAAGCTTGTGCCTCGGCGAGAATTCTTCCCAGTCCATCACGGCCGCCTACCCCCCCCAAAAAATAACAAAAGGCAACAACAACAAACGTGACGAGCTTTAAAACACCACGTTGGCTCGGGTCACAACTGTTACATGGCAGCGCCGGCGAGTGGACAATGCCGACGGTAGTCACCACCCAACACCAACACACACCAACACACACTACCACCACTCACCACCACCAACAACACCAACACCACCACCCACCAACACCACCACTCACCACCACCACCACCCCGTGCGAGAGCGCGCGAGTGAAGACGCCGAGGAGGGAGACCGACGGAGAGATGCGAGAGGGGGAGAACGGAGTCGAGAGAGAGGGGGCAGAGTGGAACCACGAACCTTCGCTCGCAGGCATTCGCTCACCGTTAAGCCATCACCATTACCACCACCACCAGTCTCGCAACTAACCACGCCGCACACCCCGACTACATTAACACCCCACCCCCTCCTACTAACCAACTACAGCTTCCACAGCAACTCCTACACAATACAACCTTCCACAACTAAACTGCAAACGCACGTGTCCTTTCAACTACAAAGCCAGTTGTGCATTACAGCCGAGCAACAACTTAAACATCACCAACAAACCCTGGAAGCGCGCCCACACGCAAACACTACAACTACACCTACAATCCACATTGTAACAACCTGGGCACACACCATCACCAACATCACCACACACCATCACCACCAACACCATCACCACCACACACCATCACCCCCACGGCGTCCGCCGAAGCGCCACCCACCCGCGTGCGCTCGCCAACAACAAAAGCCGCCGCCTGTTGTCGCTACAGCCCCCGAGGCAAGGTGGTGGTGGTTGTTGTTGGTGGTGGTGTAGAGCTCCCCCCCGCCCCACCGCTACAGTCGGATTGACGCCGGCGGGCGGGCGGGCGGACGGACGGGGGAAGGACCGTGCTGGCGACAGCAGAGGGGGTGTGGGGGGTGCGTACAGCATCGGCAGACACGGCACGGAGTGGGGGGTGGGGGGTAGGAGGAGCGAGAGAGAATGGAGAGGTTGGGTGACGGAAGATTGTGAGAGGTGGAATCGTGGAGACAGCAAGCGACTGTGGGGGTAGGGGGGGGGAGGCGCGTAACTGTTTGGAGTTATGGGGCGGGCTGCGAGGAGGAGGAGGGGGTGGTACAGCAGGAGGAATGTGGACAGCAAAGAGAAGAGCGTGGGTAAGGGAGGAGCAGGCGAGGAAGAAGAGGAGGAGGAGGGAGTTGTGGGAACAGCAGCCAGCAAAGCCTCCCCCCACCCACCACCAACAACCACTCCGCGAGCGGTTGTTGCCCCGCGCGATCGCTCGACCCCGCCCCAAGAGGCAGGCGGTGGAGGCCGAGACAGGCGGACCACGGGACAGGCGGAGAGAGAGAGCCAGTCCCCACCACCACCACCGCCGCACCACTCCAGTACTGTGCCCGTCCCGACCACGACGGCCCCGGCAGTGGGGGATGGGGCTGGCGGGGTGCGCGCTGCTCACCAGCAACCAGGAGCACGGAGAGCCATGGGCGGAACCAAATGACCAAATGACACCCACAACTATCTCGCTTCGTTACAGGAGAAATTGAGACACCCACACACCCTGCACCACCGCACAAGCCCCACTTCATTACGTGGAGGTTAAAAAAAATGTAGTTGCAAGAGGGTGCAGCGGCTACGAGCTGTCGGCTTAATCGCACGCCGGGGGGGGACGCGAGCCGCGTCCGGAGTCCACGGGTAGAGAGTACCGGGGGGGGGGCCCGCCCCTACAAGCGCAGCTGCACAGCCCCGCCCCTCCCCCACAGCCCTGGGCCAGTTGTCGACTGCGAGGGTTTATGTGTGTGTGTTGTAAAATGAGAATACTGCGAGCTTGAGGTATCGGTATCGAACCGGTAATTAACAACGCGACCGGGGACTAAACTCGTCTTCCCCCAAGCCTCGACTCACGGTGTCAATGTTATTCCGAAACACGTGGCAGTTGGCGGAAAAAAAAAATATTTGTTGTTTGAAATAATATTTAACCGACAAACAACACTTGCTTGCTATTATTGTAGTGTGACATTAAATCGGCAGCGGTTAATGTTAACATAATTGACCTGGGTTAAGATGAATAGCCGTTGTACACACGCAACAATAATGAGGCCTCGTGTCTGCTTCACCCCCCCCCGCTCCGCCCGCTGCCCCTCCCCCGCTGCGTTGCCCAGGGTAACGCCCACGTGATGCTGCTGCTGCTGACTTGGCACGTGACTAGCGAGAGAGACGAGCCCTTTGGCAGCACTTACTGCGAGAGGCAACATAGATCGGTATAGCCAACTCACTAGAAGCGAACACTTCCGCTAGTGTGTGGAGTAGTTAATTAATTAACGTTATGGGTGGGGAGTTTTTTTTATCTCCTCTCTTAAGCTGCCTTTACAAGGATCGAGTCGCATTCATTATCGGTCACTAAGTTTTATTTTCCTTCCGAGTCAAAATGGCCC
The DNA here is from genome assembly GCF_048934315.1 of Petromyzon marinus. Taxonomy (NCBI): domain Eukaryota; kingdom Metazoa; phylum Chordata; class Hyperoartia; order Petromyzontiformes; family Petromyzontidae; genus Petromyzon; species Petromyzon marinus. The sequence continues at coordinate 3,164,125 of NC_133692.1, read as the reverse complement.
CTGCTGTTTCTTTTTTTAATGCTGTAAGAGAGGAAAACTGACTCATCGCTAACGCCAACCATGTTACTCGGTAACTAGACTCACTGCAATCGGTGACAAGGACATTTAAATATAGCGCAAGGCTATTGCAGTCTCCTCCACGCGACAGCCAGCAACAGATAAACGATCCAAATATTTGGTTTATACAGAACAGAGCGGCCATGTCACGACACAGTCACACCTCATGCCCTACCCGGAGGCTCCCACAAGCAGATTTACATAACATACTTTAGTTTTCCCTTTGCCATTTCACTTAAAGAACGAATTCACTTCGGCTGCTAAGTGCAACAAGCCTTGGTAAATAATGTAAGGCTGTTCTGCAGATGGTTTTATGCATGGGTGTAATTGGGTCAATCTGTACTCTGTGCTTTGATCTTGCCTGGGTAAACAATGCCTTTATTATTTAAGTTAATATGTATATTTAGTTGCTGAAAAGTTTCGTGATCAGCTGTAATTTTTTTTCGACAATTATCCAGTACGTCGTAACCGAATAAATGACGCTTATGCAGTACATTTCACGAGCTGTACTGAGGCTTTTTTACACCAGCAATACGCCATACAACTAAATTAGCACTTTTTTTACGTACATATAACGTGAATGCAAAAAAAAAGGACTGGGTGCTATTTTTTTGTTCCATCGTGTGCGCAGTATAATAGCCACGCAGCGGACCGCTGACACTCGAAACGCCTTCCCTGGTAGAGAGTACTGCCTGCTGCCATGGAAAATAACAGGAAGCAAGAGCAGAAAACCGGTTCAATCTGGTTGCAGCTGCTTTGGTAATTCACAAAGACAGCTGTGTACATTTGGGTGCTCACATGATGCGATATTTTCACGCGTTATCTTTTTTTTACCATCAGCAAATTAATCTCCGTGGTCGTGATAATCATCCCGAGTTAAATTTGCATGTATTTATTTCCCTCTGCCCCCCCCCCCCATACAGTTTTTAAAAGATTGCGCAACACCTATAAACATGAAAACATGCATTTCTGAATATTAGTGAATTGTGACTTATTAAAATCTCGATAAGATTTGTCATATTGGATGTAAGATGTTAATAGACGTTTAATTGTCCATCCCTTTTTACCAATTCACTGCTAAATTAGAGCCCCCACACCGCAGAGCCTCTACATACGTACATGATGGTCATTGATTGAAATACTATCCAGATCTAAACCTGTTCAGCTCCTGAGGCCTGATGAGTTTAGACAGTTTGGGTGATGTGGTTAGTGTATACCATAGTGGTGAGCATAAACACATCTAATAAATACACATTTATAAAGCCAAAGCAAGTGGCTTTAGTTTGTGTGAAAAGTGAGTACTATAGTACAGCAAAGCGAGGGTTGCTCTTTTTTATTAATATGGAAGAGGAGTTCGGATCTATTTTCTTTCCCATGCAATTCCCTCAATTCTATTCTGTTTAGGATTTATATAGTGCCCTTTCCAGGATGCTTTACAATACATCCAGGGCCCTTTACAATGCAATAGTAGAGGGTACCAATGCAGACTTTTAAAAGTGTTTTAACGGCATCATAAAAGTGAACAATAACTCCATCAGGAATACACAGTCTTAACGAGATTTAGAATTTTTAACTATGCCTTGAGACACTTTGTCCAAGGATGCGAATCAAACAGTGACAGATAATAACTTCACACATCTACATCACGCCCCCACGGGTCAACAATTACACAACACCGAGTACAATAGACTTTTAAAAACTATTGCATATTGCCCCGGCGCGTCGACAAATCACAAAACACCGAGTACTACCGACTCCTCAAAACTTCTCGAAACTTGAAGAACACATCTACACAGCATCCCCGTGTGTTGACAATAACAGAGCACCATGGTAATAAAACCTATACAGAAAACACGATGGCCATTCATACCAATCCTCACGCAGACCCCGCTCTTGGGTGATAGGATGTGGCAGCATAAATCCAGGGAACACGGATCTGCGATCAAGGTCGTGTGCAGCCTCAAGGATTCACAGGACCAAACAGTAGTGTCTTGTTCTTGATTTGAAGCTTTCGTGACTGCAGGAATCCATACTCTTTGGTTGTTTTGGTAAAGTCACATAGGTAAAAATAAAATAAATAACGACATTTCGAACGCCACACAAGCGCCCGTCTTCAGGTGAAAATCGCGACAGCTGCAATGTCTGCTGCGAGCAGCACGATGTCTGCTGCCTCAAGGCTCACAGCAGACATCGCAGCTGTCGCGATTTTCACCTGAAGACGGGCGCTTGTGTTGCATTAGAAACGTCGTGATTTATTTTATTTTATTTCTACCTACGTGACTGTACCGAAAGAACCAAAGAGTATAGTAGTGTCTTGATTTGCATTTACAACTGCGCTCTTGATGTATCCACACAAAAAGCGGTCTCTGGACTCCACGTCGCTAGATTCTCGGGACTTGGCTAGCGCCTCCAACCACACGTTGAACAACTCAACACGGATGCCGTTTTGGTCACAGAGTTTACACATTCAGTAGCGCTCTTAAGAGATTCCATGTGGCTAGGGTCTCGGGACTTGGCTGTCGTCGCCAACCGCACGTTGAATAACTCAACATGCCTGCAGTCTTGGTCCCATAGCCACCTGCCCGGCAGTCGTCGCTGGTCTGCTCCGGGAGTCCTTTGGTCGTGGTGGGCGTCGATTGTCTCTACCCATACCCAGCGGTATGGGTTTATTTTCAAGGGATTTTTTTACACTTTTTAGACTTAATATCCAAATTAAAAAATCTAAATTTTTGTTCAAACAAATCACATCAGTCCAGCTAGCCGTGTTTATACATGTGTAGTGACACAGCGCTGACTGCTGTACAGCAGCTGCAACTGCAGGTGGACACTTTGCGCACACGCCGTTGAGCATATACACGGGTGTGCCGGCAGGGCGGAGGAACTGGGGCAAGGGTCACGGTAGACCTCATAGGGAGGCCCCTGGAACCCTCTGGTGGGTTTGAGAAGGGAGGCGCGGCTAGGGCGGAGCCAAGCCACGTCGAGAGGAATATAAGCAGCGAAGAGCGAGAGCTCTGGGCTGCGGGTTCTGGGAGTGGACTCATCTCGTCGTCACTGTCGTCATCACCGCCTTCATCACTGCCGCCTTCATTCGATCATTGTGCGGCCGGACAGAAGTTGGCTGTCTCAGTCGATGCCGTTGGTACAACACAGACTGGGTCAGTTCTGTGCCGGGCCGTACGGCAGTGAGGTCGGTAGTAGCATACTACAGCCATAAATGTGAAAAATACCTCGCAAATTTCAAATAGCACTACAATAAATGTTTTGCAAATACCCAAAACCACGATTATGAAACTCGCAAACTGTTAATACTACAGCTGGTGAATAAAGTGCATTTTTTCGTAAAATGTTAACGGGTTGGTAGTGAAACCAGCACTGCCACCGATCTAATGTGAGTATGTACTGTACAACACTGCTGGAACTTGGGTAATGTAGCACGAACAGGGGCATTATTGCCTTCAACAAAATAACTATTTAATAACTTCCTGTGACAATGGGTACTTGCTTAACGAATTAAAACAATAGACTAGGGGTACCTACGGACTAAAAATGCACTAAACACTTGAGTCTCACTCAAGGTTGAGAAGCCCCTGTGCAAGAGGAGAGCACAGTTGCCCATTGCTTGTCAGGTGGGAACCACAATTGGGTAAGCGAGAGATAAGACAACTCACCAAGGCATGTCCAACTTTCCCTGAGGACCGTTAAATGCAGGAAACAACCCACATTAATGTCCTGAGCACTCTTAACACGTAGGTTAAAAGCCTGACAGGAACCGGCTATGTCCTGTTCATGAACCAGCCCCACTACCACTTGATTGGCTCTCCCCCATTCATATCATACTCAATATATTGTGTTATTGATGCATAAAGGAAACTCAATTGGCCACCTTCATGGAATTTTCTACAAGACTCCTCCATTATCTCCAGGCTGCTTAAAATAGTCTCCCAGCTTACCCTGACCTCTTACCAACTTACCAGCATGGTACATTAAAACCCCGCTAATGCCGCTCTTTGCCATGTGTAGCACAGGGCAATCACATCCTAGTCTAACATACAAAATACAAGTGTAAGGGGCACATAAGGATGCCTTGAATAACTTAATTAAGGCTGAAGGTTCCAGGATATTCCAAAAGGAATGGGAGAGGATAAAATGCAGGAGTGACATCAGCACAAGGCTTATGGAGAGACTGCTCCTGAATGCGTGTGTATTCTAGTGAGGGATTTTGAATAAACCCCTTACCTGAACATTGCCTCATTTTGACTCCCTGTCATCTGGTAGCAACGTTGGGATGATGTCTTGTCCTACTCGATGAAACCCCCACCTAAGAGAGGCCAAGGAAGTCTGGGAGGTTGAGGAGGAGAGAGAGAAGATGGAGGTGCTGGACGAGTCAACTCCATTGGAAGGATGTTATTAACCAGGTAAAGCCTTAACTGGTTGTGGTTGTTCCCATCGTACCTGCCGTTTACTAGTACATTTTTATTTTAGTTCCCCCCCCCCCCCCCACCGTGTTCCAAACTCAGCTTCCCACTTTTCCCCGCCCACTTCCCTCCCCCAGCCTCACATCCTCTTCCCTTAGCGCTCACGCAGCTTCCCCTACCCCGCACCCCCCTCCCCTCTCTCTCCCCCCTTGCCTCTCCCCTCTCTTACCTCTATAACCTCTTGCCACGGCAGCTCTCTCGCCTACTTCAGCATTTTATTGCTGTGGTTGTTCCACCTGATGAAGATTGCTAGTGTTGCGATTGAAACGTCGTGATTTGTTTAATTTTATTTCTACCTACGTGCCTTTACTGAAAGAACGAAAGTGTATGGATTCCTGCAGTCAGGAAAGCTTGAAATCAAGACTCCCCTTCTCCTTGGCTTCCTCCCCAGGCCAATGCCTATGACTGCCCCGCAGCCTTGGGAGTCATTAGAGCCAGCTCTAGAACCAGCTCTAATGACCCTGGGGCCTGCATCAGGGGCCGCCTGGGATGGCCGACCTCTGCTAGAATAAGGGTGGACATGATAGTAGAGGCGGTCACTTGCCTTCTGCAACGGATGGCAGAGGAAAGCAGAAATCCCCCAGGATGGAGTGAGGAATGGTTCCAACCACTCCCGCTATGTTCCGCCAATGGATCGGTGCCATCACCGATAGACATGATGTCTTTGCTGTCCCCGGCTTTTACCACCCTGGAGCAGCTGGAGACAAGATTATCCAGACAGCCTTGTTGACTCATTCATCTAAAAAGTTGGTAGCTGCTGATGGAGAACTAGAGGCATGTGTACGCCGGTTAGAGGCAACATACAGAGCCTTTAGAGTGGTCAGAAAGGGAGGCTTTCAAGGCGCTACCAATTGCTCTCAATGACAATGGTCTGGCTATGTTTTCGGCCATACCGGGAGAAGAGAGGTTCATCCTGCAGGCTGCTTATAAGGAGATGGCGGAAACAGACAACCCGCCATCCAGCTCCATGCACCGATTCTAGTCACGCCATGCACTGATTCCGGTTTGGTAAAGGAGGCCACGGTAAGGGAGGCATTCTTCAAACCCATGAGAGATTTCTTCAATTCGAAGAGAGCCACGTCTTGATCATCACCCCTGATTTAGCATTTTATTTTTCCTAGGAGGGCCTTAAGCATTGGAATGCGGTGTCACAGAATCGCTGCATGCTCATCCCAACTTCATTGCGTAAAAAGCTTGTATAGAACATCCACTTATACCGACTCTTCGGTGACCGGAAAATCAGTGCCATCCTGAAAAGTCGTTATTATTGGTCAGGCATGTCAGCAGATGTCCACCAATGGTCATCCTTTTCCACCTCCATGGTGAATTTGATGACTGGGTGTATGGAATGTGGTTGAGGCATTGGTTCAGACACGTTCGTCATCTGGCCACATGGCCGACCAGCTCTGAACCAACTCTTCAACCACATTAATTCCATACACCCAGCCATCAAATTCAACATGGAGGTGGACAAAGATGGCAAGCTACCATTTTTGGATGTTCTAATCAATGGGACACTCTATCTACAGGAAAGCAACTCATATGGATGCCTACCTAAAATCTGACTCTCACCACCATCCATCCCAGAATAATTCCCTCATCAAAACTCGACACCATAGAGCTCGATGCATCTCTGACCATCATCACCTAGCCAGTGAACTGAAACACGTGCACCAAGCTCTCAAGATGAATGCATATTCGGACCACACAATCCGTAAAGCTACCACCCCAACCGTTGGGAAAGAACCATTGAGGACCCAATCAAAACCATCACCTTGCCATACATAGCAGGGGTCATCAAAAATATTTCCAAAATCTTGAGCAAACACAAGATCCAGGCTCGTTTTAACACAGTACATCAAATTCGCGATCTGATCCCAGCTGTAAAGGATAGGATCCCTGATATGCAATACCCTGGCATCTACAAACTAAGCTGTGTCTGTAGCAGTAGTTACATTGGGGAAACTAAGCGACATGTCTCAGGTGTTCGTGAGCATAAGGCAGATTTGAAACATGGTAGGACCAACACGTCGGCCGTAGCTGATTGTTTTAATGCAGTTGGCTCACGTGAAATAGCTTTCTCTAAGACGAAGGTACTTTGTAAGCCCACTGGCTATCAACAAAGATTCATTCATGAAGCCATCCATATATACAGACACAGACACAATTTGAACCGAGAGGATGGGTACAAACTACACAATCATTGGAAAGATGTCATCAACCAGTTTAAGTCATAACTGGCTGTGATGTTCCCATCCTGCCACCTTCCGATGCGATGTTAATTTTTATTATTTTTTTCCCCGTTGGCTTCGGCTCTCCGATTTCACATTAACAGGTTGAATTTTTCGCGCCAACGTGGCCACCTCCGGACACCGACCTCGACGTCGCGGTGGCTCTGCGATCTTACATTAACATGCTAATCTCTCACATTAACATAGCCACCCAAGCACTCGTTGCGGATGCCGCTCTCCGGTCTTACATTAACATGCTAATTTCTCACATTAACATCACTAGCCCCGCCCACTTTGTTTATGACCCTCAGACTACACTCATTTTAAAGCTATAAAACAATCTGCATTTAGCAGCTTTCACCCTCTTTCCTCCTGATGACGATCGCTTGTGTTTTGATCGAAACGTCATAGTTTTTGTTTATTTTATATTTATGATTTTTATTAATTTGTACCTATCTATGTAACTTTACCGAAAGACCCAAAGAATATAAATTCCTGCAGTCACGGAAGCTTTAAGTCAAGATTGCACATATGTATGTTGAACTTCATGCGCACCATATGTAACCAACCATTCGAATTGGAGGTGCAGTGGAAGGACAACAAACGAAACACAAAAAGCAGTTCTAAAGATTATTTTAAAATCTAGATTTAAAAGTGCATAGCTCCAGTGGCTTCCTAATAAATTAGATAGTGGATGTCCTGGGCCACTTTGCTTCGGCCTCTTGGGGAATTATTTTTCTGCTGGTCAGGGATGAATTCTTGACCCGTTGGCCTACAGCGTGGCCCCTTCCAGACCAAATACCGAAATAGATCTCCAGGGTCTTTGTAAATGAGTACGTGGTAGATAAGGATCCTCCTGAACACTTACTGACCAAACATTTTTGGCAGCAAGACGTTGTGCGCTTCACCTTACAACCCACACATGGATGGAATGGTTAAATGATTGAATCAGACTATTTTGGCCATATGTCTGGTGGTCAATGACAAACAAACCGATTTGGATCTGCACATCGCTGCCGTTCTCACAGCGTATCGGCTGGTTCCACACGGCCGCCACAGGATTTTTCCCATTCTGGCCCGGAGCCAGCACCTCCAATTGAGAATCAACTGGCCAAAGCACCTGCTCGTGCTGCCGTTTGGCCAGCATAATTTGGGCACACATTTACTTCGTCGCAAGAGCCACGGGAAGCTGCTAAGGTGACCTCCACTGCGGCACAGGCCATAAATGAATGGATTTGAGCGAAGGCCATTCCGATCATGCATCGCAAGGCCAGCGATCTGGCATGGCTGCACTCTTCGCAGGTGCCAGTTGGCAAAACCGCCAAATTACATGAGCCTTGGTAGGGTTCTGGGTTTGCAGGAACCACGCCTTTGTTCTTGCGAGCTCCTCTAAAATGTTGTGCTGAATGTCGTGCTGTGTCGGAAAGCTGTGTTCTGTGTTCTCTCCTTTTCCTTTCAGGTTTTTCCATCGGAAAGCACAGACATGCTCTGTGCCCTCTTTTTCTCTTCAGGATTGCTTTAGGTCTTTTATATATAAGATTAGCTAGCCGATGACGGTTCATTTTCAAGGAAGGGGGAGATGATGTAAGGATAAGGATGTCTTGAATAAAATAAAGGCTGCACAATAATAGCTGCTTTGAAAAGGAATCAGGGGATTGGCCAAGGGGTTTGAATGTGAGAGAGGCAGGAATAAAGAAGTAGCAGTCGGTCAGAGGCAGGGGATTGAGCAAGGGACAAAATTGTGGAGGTGGGTTTTGGAAGGAATCTTCCAAGAGGTTCCAGAAGGAATGGAAGAGGGAGGAGAAAAAGCCATGACCACTGGGTTCCTCACGTGGGATTTTTAATAACGCCCTTACACAGTGTATCACAAACAATTTTATTATTTTTTATATGTTCTTAAAGATTCACAGTGTTACATATTATATTTATTTTCATGATTTATAGCAATGTTTATATTTTATTGAAATTGATTTTCGTTCTTGATTTGAAGCTTTCGTGACTGCGGGAATCCATACTCTTTGGTTCTTTCGGTAAAGTCACGTTGTAGTAGTTCGCCGGACTTTCAGATAGCCGGACTCGGGCCCTTCACTGTTAGTCCGGTTCGCTGAGGTTTGACTATATACATTTTCTAAAGCGCTTACATTACAGTACCAGATTTATTCATATACTTTTAATGACAAGAATAATTCAACTAAATCAGGGATTACACTGTAATGAATACACATTCATATTTGATCAGTGCTATAATTCTCATCAACTGATATTACACGTGCTTAATTTCTATGGCATGCAGCCTTTCTCCCTGAGCCCCATTGGTAATTAACACAGAGTGTTTTTTTAATTACTATGATCCCAGTCTTTAGGGACCACGGCTGGGGATGTGCCCAGTTCCTTACTGGATATCAACCATCAAAGACGTCACGAGCTCAAAGTCGCTGCCTTATTTTGGGAAAACAAATCCGTAATGTGACTGTGATCTTTGGAGAATCAAAGTTATTCGCAAACCTGTAATTTAGAAAAATCCTGGGAAAACTGTTTACTAACTATAATATAAATTGTGGGCATTTTCAATCCCAATAAAAAAAAATCACACGATAGTAATACAGAGGGTGGTCCATATGGCTTGTGACCCCCAATTAAGTGACCTCTAAAAATATATCCTTTGCATATTAATTTCTTTAAAAAAAAGCTTTACTTTAAATATATGAAGCTTTAGAGAATTAAATGGGGGTCACAACACATCTGGACCACCCTGTACATTGTAGGATTTAATTCAGTAGTCTTAAGGGATTTTACATTTTTCATGTTTTCATTATATTGAATTGCACATTTTTCTGTTATTGCATACTAATAAGCAAATGTTCAATGCGCCAATATCCACTGATACACTGAGCAGCTCAGAATATTTAGCTGCATATGCCATGCCGCTGTATTCATGCGTCTGGATCTAAACCTACCATCAAAAACAACCCTTTCCTCTCAACCCCCAACTGATGTGGATTTTTATTATACCCATTTTAAATCAAAGAATGTAATTATACTGTACTCTAGTTTGGAGTCTGGGGATTAAAGTGCTAGCTTATACAAGCTGAAACTGGCTAGAACCGGCTGAGGGATATTTTTTTTCAAGGTGAAAAGCAAAACCTGAACTGGTGTTCAAAAAAAACCGTACGATGGAATGACCATATATTAAAAACCGTACAAGACATCGTTGCAATGGAAGAGCAATTCATAGTAACGATGACACGCATTATGCTTGATTTGTTTATGTTATTTAAGTCGACACATTTGGCTTACAAAGTGGCGCGTTACAAGCTCCCCACGATCCACGTCGGATTTTGTTGAACGCTGCACCACCAGCATTGGCTTACAGACTCCCATTATTCTGGGAGATAAATAACCTCCCTCTCCTGATTTTCGCGACTCTCTACCAGGGAGTAATTCACAGCGGGCTTAAAATATATAATGGTTTAAAATGTTATTTTTGAAAGATGTTGAAACAGGTAAAACATTTTTAACCCACTTCAAATAATGCTGTCTAAGCACTCTCATCATCATAAAGTATATACTTGCATTGAAAAAAAAATCTGTACATTATGTACAATATCACTATAACATTCTGTGCAACAGCGAATTCTCTATATAAAAAAGGACTCGTACAACTGACTGTTTTGTATTTTGCAACACAGTAGTACTTCATAGCTAATAAATGTAAAATAAAATATATTTACATTAAAACTGCAGTAAATTCGCCTTGCATGTGTTCCTGACTGCAAAGATTTCACCACATGAGTGAGAATATGATCATTCACGTCTCAAAATGGTGCTCGTGACTCGCTGATCTGCCCTCTCCTACAGTGCTTACTTTTTCTAAAACCCGAATATAAAAATCTAATAAAGTAGGACACGTGTCAGCTCATATAGCAGCTACAGCAATTGCCCTTCGTGTATTTATCTTCAGTCTGCACCTGCACTCAAAGCGACTCATTACCATATTTAATGCTGTAAATGAATTGCCAAATTTGCAGAGCTTTTTTTACATGTGAAGGTTTGTTTTATGTTGATATAATTATAAATATAACAATATATGTCACTGCAACTGCATTTAAAAAGACTCCAGCGTCTCCCAATGTTCAGGGGATGTTTTGTTTTATCTGAGAATTTTGTGACCCTATTATTTTGGCAGCCATACAAAGAAGGGGAGACGGATAGGTGGGGGAGGGGTGGTTAAGCTAATAATATTGATTCCTTAAGACATTCATGGGATGTTTTGATAAGTAGATAAAACATTTTACGGTGTGTATATATAGAGCAAGGTGTAGGTAATTATGTTAACCCCCTTATTCCTAGACACCCATAATCAAGGCCCAATACAGTATGGTATGTGAGTTTGAATATTTAGGGGTTCTGTATGTCCACATCCAAGGTTAGGTGTAGGACTACATGCATGAGGCAGTTCAGCAACCCCCCACCCTCCATATGAGCTTCAGTGATGATTACATTCAAGAATCGATTCATTCGTTTGAAAAAAAATACAGGCCACACATAATAGGAGTCTTAAATAAGAGTCACGGATAAGGAGCGTTCCACTGTAATAGATACTGACATAATGTATGCAATGAGCACATGCTCAAATACATGAGCATAAGAATCATTTTAAATCAATGCATATATATGTGCTTAGTACACACCTAATCAAAATACTTTGAGTTGTAAAAGTTGTATTTGTGAAATAAAACTATTTTGGATTGGTGGAATGCAATAAATTAATCTAAATTGAGCCCTGTTAATCCATAAAATTCTTATTGACAAATCGGCGCTATACTTAGCTCATTCATTAACCCCATTGTCAAATGCAAGAAACCTAAGACGGTTATCTAATTGAATTTTAACTCTCCCAAGAACAATAATTGGAATAGGTGACAAAGCCTTTGCCATTGCAGCACCAACCTTTTTGGAGCAGCCTTGTTTTCTCCATTAACATTATAAATCTTATTCTTGGTTCTTTCGGTAAAGTCACGTAGAAGGGAAACAAAAAATAGTTTTATTTTATTTTATTGTTTCCCTTCTACGTGACTTTACCGAAGAACCAAGAATATGAATCCCTGCAGTCACGAAAGCTTTAAATAAAAAATATAAATCTTCCTTCAATAAATATTCTGAAGCAGAAGATGAATGCTGGCTACAGCCACATTTGTCAATGTGATCTGTAAATTAAAATCTTAACAATGTATCGATATTCTTGGTTCTTTCGGTAATATTTTATTATATTATTATTTCCCTTCTACGTGACTTTACCGAAAGAACCAAGAATATGAATCCCTGCAGTCACGAAAGCTTTAAATCGAAATGTATCGATAATTAATATTTTAACTACAAATTTATTGAACGACTGTGTGTTGTCTTGGTGTGGTCTGGGACTGTTGTTTTACTGCCTTTCCTAAGCTTGATCATTGATGTACTAATGCTATTTGAACTTATATACGTTCTTTAAGGGGCACCACGCTGGTGTGATGATATCTTCCTTGCCTGGGATGCAGAAGGTTGGGGGTTCAACCCCGACACTGACGCCTGTATATTTGGGGTTTGCATGTTCTCACCGTGGTCGTGTGGATTTTTCTCTGGGTCTTCCGGGTTTTTCCTCCACATTTATAAATATGCATTTAGATAATTTTTCTGCAATATGTTTCCACGTGATGAGCCACTTCGTTGAGACATTATTTGTGGCCAGGTTGCTTCTGAAAAAATTGCTAATAGCTCAGTGGGCCTTCCCTGGTAAAATAATAATAGTTGGGTTTGTATATATGGTATATTTTACGTGATTTGTTTACCTTTCTTCTACTCTGCACTCATATCATGTTTGTATTTTTTGTTCTTGTAACGTTCTGAGTCGCCCCTACTGGACATGTGGAACAAAGTTACATCTCATTGGATTCCTGCAGTATTCTGATTCTGATATGTAAGATAAACGGTATATGAATATAAGTGTAGGCATTACCTCAAATAAACATGATGAGAATTACTTTTCCTGGGTACTTCAGCCTCACAGTGGCAAGGACAAAGACCCCCCATATAGCCTTACCAATCTGTTGGGGCAAGTGCTGTTAGCAAGTAACGATGAAGGCCGGAACGGCACACCAGGGGGGTGCGTGGCCAGCAGAACGCCCAGCCGCCTTTGTGCCCCAAGTAACGATGTTTATGCATCGCACCAGATCCTGATTTGAGGCTGAGTCTGTCTAGGACCACTTCAGATAACCATCACTGCTCTTGGGCCTGAACGGTAATCGAACTCGGGTCGCCGGGTTCATAGTGCAGTGCGCTTAACCGCAACACCACCTCTCCACCCTACACAGGTTCACTCGCAGAGAAAAATATCCCCAATGTAGCCTTCACAAGTTGCTAGGACAAGTTACAGCGAGCACCAATTAAGCCCAACAAGACACACAAGAGGGTCTGTGGCCATAACCACTCCCAAGCTCCCTTTGTGTCCACATTGCTGATGTTTATACAGCTTGTGTACCAGGGTCCTGAGTCCAGAAAGATTGCGTGAAAATGTATAGTCGGGACGCGATTTGCATGCGCACCGAAAATGTGTGGTGAGAAAAGTTAAGTCCGCAGCCGTTTCGCGAACATGCACGGCGTACTCGAACGTTGCTTTGGATTGCCATCACTCCCGCTCCACTGTAATGTGACTTCGCGATCTCCTACTGCAGCCACTGCCGGATTATCCTCGTAGCAAAAGTAGCTACTACATATGTAGTAGCTACATATGTAGTAGCTACGGGCCTCGCACTTTCAAGGGCCCCGCGCTAAACGCTTTCAAGATATCAATTCCGGTTCAGTGATTCTGCACTTGCTCTATTACTATAGTACTATACCGCCTTTAACTTTTATGAACGACTGGGTGTTTAAGGTTAGCGATTTGTCGTATTATCTGCCTGTATAGCAAATGAAAAAAAGTAATTTACTTTACTACGCAAGTTAAAAATGTATGTTTTAATATTTTTTTTTAATTTAGGGCCCCTTTATAACATGCTACAGGCTTAATCCGACACTGGCTGTAGCAGCAACAGCTCCACTTCTCTTTTCAGGAGAGAAAAGAAAACTTCGCGCGTGATTCGGTGGACACCCTAGCTTACGGTGTCCACCGGCATGACATTAACCTGGAATTTAGCAGCAGCAGCAGAGGCACGCGGGAATGGAGCACGCGTGGCAGAGTTAAGCAGTTATGTCGTGTATGTCATAATAGTTGAAGTGTAGTCGCAATGTTAACCATTTTAAGCATTTTATTGTAAAATGAAATGTTAATCTTTATCCTATCGTTACAATACTTAACCATGTTAAAGAGGTTATAAAAATTCACGTACTGTAGTAGAATGCAATGGTAATGTTATAATAGATAATTATCATCGTTCGATATAAATCAGAATATATATACTGGAGAAATCTGATGAACTATGACGCTCTTTTTCACTGATGTCCAGTAGTGGCGGGTCAGAACTTTTAAACAACAAACAATACACAAACACAATAGTAGTGAAAAGTATGGAAAGGTAAACAAATCACTTAAAACACACAAATAAAGTGGCTAAACATGTGGACATTTACAGCAGTAAAATCATCCAAATAATCTCAATGCATGTTTCTAAATGTGGAGGGAAAAATCGAAGGACCCGCAGATGAAAATCCACGTGATACGCAAACTCCAAATATGCAACCATGCACCCCAACAACCGCTCAACTACAACCACACACCACAAAAACCCCTCAACCACAACATGCACCCCAACATCCGCTCAACCACAACAACCACTCAACCACCACCGTACACCACAATAACCGCTCAACTACAACCGCTAATCTCAACACCCACTCAACCACAACCATCCACCACATCAACCGCTCAACCACAAGTGTACACCACAACGACCTCTCAACCACAACTGCTCAACCACAACTATACACCTCAACACTCAAACTTCCACAACCATATACCCCAACAACCACTCAATCTGAGTCGACCTCTGGGAAACCCAGGACTTGTTCAGATAATCACCACTGTTGTTAGCCATGAAGGGTAATCGAACTCGGGGTGTCAAGTTTGTGATGCAGTGCACTAACACCAGTGATGGCTCGTGGCATTTCCACTAAGCGGGCTGTTGTGAGTGACCTCTGAAAATATGGTGTTATAATTAAGAAAAACCTCGTCATGTTATTGGCTTTCCCGTGAAAGTAATATAACTGTCTGATCTACCAACGGTAGGCATTTATGAACAATACGAAACAAAACAAAGCACTCAAATGCTGTCCCCATTAACTTCAAGTCCACACTTTACCACCCCTTTAACACTGTCCAAAGCCGAAAGAATAATTAAAAATCAGCTGACACGACTCAACAAATTAGCCGAGGCACCCAAGACACCGCATATTGTACAATAACAGCCACACACCGTCGTACACCCACCTACGTGTAGGCCGTGAGCCTACACGTAGGTGCTAACAGTGCAACCTCACGTTGTGACATCGTCAGTATAGCCATGGGCGCCTTTTTCACCACCCTGAATGGGTCTCAAACGCCGTGGATAAAATGTGAAGCTCATCGCAATGAATGAAGGGATATCTATCACTCGGACGGTTTCTAATATGAACAACTTAAAATGTTATCTTCATTCGGCGATTCACGTTAAAAGAATCATATATTTTTTTGTTTAAACACAACAAAACAATTAATAGAAAACTATTGTTTTCACTTAAAACGTTCAAGGCTACAGGAATTCAAATTCTTTGGTTCTTTCGGTAAAGTCACATAGATATAAAAATGATAAAAAGAAAGTGAATAAAAAAGAATACTGTAGCCTGGTTCTTAATCGGAGTGAGTGTACTGGCAGTCTATAATATTGACTTTAGCCTGAAACAAACAAAACATTTAAAACAAAAAGCCACGACGTTTCGATCGCAACACAAGAGTTATCATCAGGAAAAGGAGGGTTAGCCTCTAAAGGCAAACTGTTTATAAAGGTTTTGGAGATGGACGTAGCCCAAGTGTCTCAGCAGCATCAGCAGCATGGGCGGGGCAGCTAATGCCAATGCAGGAGAAAACAACGACACCGGCATTGGGTTCCGGTGCCACTGCCGGTGTCGTTGTTTTCTCCTGCATTGGCATTAGCTGCCCCGCCCATGCTGCTGATGCTGCTGAGACACTTGGGCTACGTCCATCTCCAAAACCTTTATAAACAGTTTGCCTTTAGAGGCTGATGACGACCGCTTGTGTCGCGATCGAAACGTCGTGGCTTTTTGTTTGTTTTTTCTTTTTATTATTTAAAATTTTCAGGCCACAGTCTACATTATAGACTGCCAGTACACTCACTCCGATTAAGAACCAGGCTACAGTATTATTTTTATTTTTTATTTTTATTCACTTTATTATTATTTTTCTATCTACGTGACTTTACCGAAAGAACAAAAGAATAAAAAATCGATTGTTATTAGAAAAATGTCTCATCTCCAGCTGCTTGGTGTGGCGGCGCTCCAATGCCACTAACACCTGTTGTCAATCCACTGCTGGATGAAGACCTTCACAGGCCACAGCTCTCCAATAATCCTGTGATAGAACAATTTTTCCCGAACCTGCACATAAACTGATTTTATCGCGCAAGCTCCTCGGTGTACCTACACACGGATGCGATGCGCTCGTTGGTTGCCACTCCGTTATTATTCTTGACCATTCTCCATCATCTCTTCTGCAAGCCCACTAACAGAAAATGGTGTTTCCCTGTCTCACTGCCTTCATCTCTTTCTCTGTGTCAAAACGCATTTGTGTGTCTCTGTGTCTGTGCGTGTCTCTGCATATGTGTGTATTTTCCCGTATCTCCGTTTCTTGTTGCAAGGGGATACAGAGAGGGGACATGTGTCCTTGAAGCACTTCACTTTATTATCCACAATTCTTTTTGTGGATAAAGAGGAGTAGCATGGCAAATTCATCCTGCAGTCCACACCAAATTTTATTGCACACTGGATCTTTTGCTCTTGCTTACCAAAGCCTCGGATTCTCATTTGACATTGAGAAGATTGAGGTGCTATATCAGCCTGCCTGAGGTCTTGCACATGAGCCATCACGGATCACCATCGAGGTACAGACTTTGGGGACAGTGGTGCGCTTCTGTTACCTCAGTAGCCACCTCTCACAAAGTGCTGCCATCGACAATGAGATTCAGCACATGATCCACTGCGCAAGTGCTTCCTTTGGGAAACTGCTCTGACATGTTTTAACTGACCGTTACCTACGGAATGACACCAAGATACAGGTCTATAATGCAGTTGTCATTTCTACATTCCTCTTCGGTTGAGAAACCTGGGTGACCTATCGAAAACACCTTAAGATTTAAATTTTGATTTAAAGCTTTCGTGACTGCAGTAAAACCGCCACTTCTTTCAAATGTTTCTTGCCGTTGGTTTCTCACACCTGATGATGACCGTTTGTGTTATGGTCGAAACATCGTGAGAATTTTTATTGTTTTAGATATATTTTATTATTTTATTGTTTCCCTTCAACGTGACTTTGCCAAAAGAGCTAAGAATATGAACACCTTAAGAGTCTGAAGAGGTACCACCAACGATGCCTCCGAAAAATCCTTTGGATCAATTCGGAAGACCGCCGCACTAATGCCAGCATCCTCACTAAAGCCAATGTCTACATTGAGGCAATGGTCCTCATGCATCGACTTTGCTGGACTGGACATTGTGTGTAGATGCCAGATTCTCATCTCTCCAAACAATCCCTCACCCATGGTCAGAGATCTTGTGGTGGTCAGAGGAAATGCAACAAAAGGACACACTAAAAGCATATTTAAAGAAAACTGATGTGGACATCACAAGCTGGGAGGGAGGAGAAAGTCATAAATCAACCTCAATGGTGATACATCATCCATTTGGCTGTGGTCACTTCCATGAGAACCCAAAAACCTCTTATGGATCTATGAGAAGCGTTTTGCCCTTGAAGCTGAAAAGAGAGAAGGAAAGGGAAAGAACCCTCTGCTGGCAACGGGCTCGCGAGGTAATGCACCTTTTACGGGTGGGTTTGTGGCTCCAGGATCGACTCCTGAGTCATCTCAGAACCCATATGTAAATCTCTGGTAGATATCAGCCTTTAATCGAGGGATTGCTGCACTTCCGATTAGCATGGTCGGCTACGTATTGTGAAAGAAGTTAAAAATGCATATATACATTGCTGATGATGAGAATGACCTATCCCCGATTATTACAGAAAGGAATTGTGTGGCAAATTCACCCTGTTACCCACGGGGTTATCCACAATGTTATACTCTGTGGATTACAGGAATACAACTCCAGGGACAATAAATTCCGCAATATTGGTCCACCATATCACCGTGGATAAGAGGTGTTCCGAATATTTTTACAATATATTTATCAGCAGTGTTAACACTTCACGTTATGCAAATAAGTACCCTGGAATGTTATATGGTAGGTGTGCACCGTGTTATGAGATTAAACTATTTTCATCCTCGAGTCATAATCTATCAAGTTTTTATCAACTACATTATCCCAAGTTCCTCCAATAGCCAATATGACTGCTGATTTAGAACTAAAAAATTCTGAACTCTTCACTGCCTAAGAATAAACAGGGGAGAAGAGAATTGCCTCGTGTGTCAAGCAAATCTAGTTGTAAAGCAGATCTGAACTGATGCCATGAAGAATTACATTAACAGGATGCCACAAATGAAAAGTAAACATATGCTCAAGCTCATTTATCACAAAACATTTCAAGAGTGAGCAGAAAGACTGCGGGAAAGTTGCAGAGCAAGCCAGTCAACATCGAGGGCAAGCATCTGAACCAGATATATGAAGTCACCTTCAAAGTGTCAAGGAGCATGTCACAATCATGAAAGTAGTTATAGTGAAGATAAGTGCATTTTTTCACAGGAATCATTTAACAGTCGGTCGTGGGACAAAGATGGCTGGCAAAATGAAACAAAAATGGCAACAACCATAAATGGGAAAAAAATTGTTAGGTGGCTGTGTTTTTCCTATTAGGTAATGCTAGATGTGCCAAATTTGGTGCTTTTATCACCATTTCAACGATGATTCATGTTATCTGCTCCACTATCAAGACAGGTCACTGTATGCAGTTCATGTCTAAAATATGTAATGAGGTACCATCGAATGCAGGCCCAGAACCCAAAACCTAGAGTGGAGCTTATCTCTGACAGGAATTTATATTTTTTCCAATCCACTTCTGCTTGAAGGCCTCTCCATACCACACCATGGGGGTTGTTTGACCATACTTCACTGTGCTGTTCTGTGAAACTTGTAACATTTGGGCTCGAGATTAGTTGATATCTCACCACAAACGTTAGCTGTGGCCTGGAATATAAATCAGGTCACCTGGTTCATAGTACAGAGAGGACTAACCACTGTGTCACGTATACAGCATGTCATTCTTTTTTTCGAAAAATGTTGTTCTAAAAACATTGGCTGTGAATACTGTACACTCGCATACGTCTGCTTTTTCCTTTACAATAGTGAAGAACTGCATGTTTGTGTAATTGCTATGTATTTTTGTAATTCAAGTTGCATTCATATACAGTAAGCGCACTTCGTTAAACCCCGCGTCCACTGCTTGTTAAGGCCAAAAACATGGCACTCGAATTTCGTTTAAAAAAAAAGTCCCTTGGCAGCCGGTGTTGTAAGATCCATAAAACACCTATATAGTGATGTGCTGTACTTGCAGCAGGGCTTGTCCAAACGAGTCACAACCGGTTCGATCTGGTCGGGTCTATTCAAACTGGTTGCCGCAAGAGACGTGCTGTTCCTGGGATGACAAGGCGACTGGAATGGATTTAAAAAAAAACACACAACAACAAGCCGCTTTGTTGTCACAACAGTCCAGTTTTTTTATTATTATTTCCCCCCAAAATGTCATCCTTTAACTTCGACGGATTTACAGATTACAACGGGATGGCGAGAGAGAGAGGTGGGGGGAAAAATTAACGGGATTGATCTTGATACACCAAAGTAAATAGGAATGTGTTTTTTTACTGCGATTCGTGACTCCGCTTAACTTATTGCAGCACACCGAACCGCAAACATTACCCACAAAGGGCACAGGACCACCCAACCCCACCCAACCCTCGTCGTTGGTACTCTCCACCAGGAGTTGGCCGCAGTGAAAAAAAATAAAGATAACAGTTGCTGGGAGAGTGGCGGCGTGGGTTGGGGAGTGGGGGGGGAGAGGTTTTCGGCTTATTACATTCCTCTTGATTTTTTTTGCCTTCCAGTCCTGGCTTGCCACTGTTGGAGAGCATTTGATTGATTTTTTTTAACCCCTTAGGGGGTGGGAGGGGGGATAGGCTATACACACTTCAATGTCCTCAATGCTCAACCTCCATTTTACCCTCCACCCCCCGCCCCCCAAGGTGTGTGCTCGCGTGTGATTGATTTGAGCTGGAGTTATGAGGCTGATGAAGCTAGATTCGGGTGCTTTAAAACCCATTGTGAATTAATTCCACCGTTGCGTTCCCGTTTGTCAACGTAACTACAGGAAGGAATGGGGTTTTCGTGTGGCAGTATTATAGAGGACATGTGCATACTACCATTAAAACGCGTCAAAAACCCACTGTGTCAGAAGCACACGTAGAGGTTTGCTGTACTGTACTTCACATTTGACCTTCAACATTTAACATTTGTGTACACTTGATAAAAAAATTTACATGCGATTTTCTCCATACCCCCAAACACAATATTTTCCAATCCAGTTACTTAAAAAAACGAGTAAACATTGAACGTTGGGCCAAAAAACTTTGTTTACACGGGCCAAACGTTGCGTGTTTACTGAGAAAGCTCTTAATTTTCCATGTCCCCCTCCACCCTCCATCAACCTTCAACTCCCCTTTCAAATTCCCCACAAGCTTTCTCCCTTACCAGCAAAATGTCTCCCATCACCTCCCAATCCACGGCTGACTCCACCCTGCCCCTCCTCGCCTCACTCTCTAACCAGTGTACCGTTCCCAAAATTTGAATGTGATTGGAAGGGCATTTTCATGTTTTAGGCCATGGTTTTTCAATAACTGCTGAGATTATGAAATTCGTCACGTTGTACTGTATGGCTTGCTAAGGGTTTTCTCCAGCTGAAGGAGAAAATAAAAATCCGAACAAATGTAATAACAGTGCAATCTCAAAATACGTACTGTCTTATTTATAAAAGGTTTTTTTGGGGGTTATATCGCGGAAATATAAATGTGTTGTTAACCCACTAACACCCGAAACAGCCAATGAGTAAGGTTTGTCACAATCCTGACAAATTGCCCGATTAGGCTGGTTGTAATCACCAGAGAAACGTCATGGTACTAAAATTGTAAATATTGTGGGTTTACTCTCCAATACACCCGTGTGCTGAAGTAGTATCTAATTGCAACGTTTTGTTTACGTGACAAACCTTACCAATTGGCTCTCCCGGGTGATGGTGAGTTAACAAGACATTTATATTTACGTAATATGACCAAAAAGAATTCTTTATTAGAAATAACATTTGTCGCGAAACCCTACGTGTTATAACAAACCTTACCAATTGGCTCTGCCGGGTGATGGTGAGTTAACAAGACATTTATATTTATGTAATATGACCAAAAATAATTCTTTATTAGAAATAACATTGGTCGTGAAACCCTATGTGTTAAACTAATTAAAGTAGTCTGCCCTAGCAAACACTGCAGTAGAAATACAGAGTAGTGACGTTGACCATGGTTTTGTATCACGCTGCAATTTAGTCATTTGGCTTCCAGACGACTAAATGGCTATGTTGACCAATCTTGATTTGAAGCTTTTGTGACTGCAGGAATCCATACTCTTTGGTTCTTTCGGTAAAGTCACGTAGTTAGAAATACGTTGACCATGTTATTGATTTTGCATAATTGTAATACAAAACTTCCACGACGATGCTTGTCAGAGTGCTTCTTTAATTAACGGTAGTACGGCATAGCTCCGCTCCCTCCCCCTCCGGGTGATTTCCCTCTTCTCAACACTGTAGATGAGGCGTCCCTCCCCGAGTACCCCCGTGGCTCACTCCACTCTCGCCGCTGACTGACGGCGTGCCGGAAGGAGGGGTGAGCTCCGTTGGAGGATCCGCCATGTGGCCCGTGGCAAGGAGGGGATGAGTAGCGATGCGGTCTGGAACCCAGGCTTCCCACACCGACCACGAGTCCTCCCCTCCCTCTCCTTATATTCACCGCGGCGGAGCTAGGCTCCGCCTCTAGCCACGCCCCCTCATGGAACCTTCCCAATGGTTCCAGAACCTCTCTGTGCGACTCTGCCCATCCTCCCTGCCCCAGATATTATCCCTCCTTCGGATTGGTGCCTGTCCCCGTTACCCTCTGGCACCCCCTGGATGGCGCTCTATCATTACATCACCCCCCCTCCCCCCCCCGTAATAAAAAGACTAGCCATCCCAGCGAGAGATGAACCCAATATAAGTATTGAGGAGACGCAAGCATGGGAAGCATGTGGTGTGTGTGCAGAGCGATTGCACCCAATAGGCTGAGGGCCCATAACAACATATAACCATGAACAAAAGAATAAATGAACAAAGGCAGCAAAACAAGGGCATAAGAACAATGCGTGGGGAATTCAACGAAATCAAAGCATCTTGGAGCGAGTCCACGATGCTGGACCGATGACAGAAACTGCCTCCTGCTCTTCCGTGGTCGGCACGCCGGGCGGCAGGGTAAGCGATAGCGGAGCGGAGGGCTCCTTCGCAACAGGGTCGGCCCGGTCGGGGTCGCAGTTCATGTCGGCAGTCAGGGGCTCGGATACTGTGGGCGGTAAAACAGAGCCCTTTGGGCGATCATCACGTAACCCCATGTTCATCAGACACGTCAGACTTCAGCAGTCCAATTTGTGGAGATGAAGGAGCAAGCCGAGGAGGGACAAACGGCTTCAGCCGCGAGGGGTGGATGAATCAACGACGGCGGCCCACCCGGATACGCACACACTATGGACGTTTGATTTCGACCACCTCCACAGGTCTGTGCCAGGGCTTATGCAGCTTAGGGGAGGTGCCAACGGGCACTTGAGGGCAATGCAGCCAAGCCCTGTCGCCGACAGACCAAGACACGTGATTGTCAGATCTGTGCGCACAACGTTCATTGCGCGCTTGTGTCTTGGCGGTGTTGATTTTAGCCGCTTCTCGTGCCTCAAAAATCCGTCGCAGGAAATCACGGACGTGTTCCAGCAGTTTAGATTTAGCATTAGCAATCGGCGCACCCAGTTGGGCATTAATAGGGGGTACGTTCTCCCACCCATACATAAGGAAAAACGGTGAAAATCCCGTGGAAGTATGCGGGGCCATCCTATACGTAGTGAGCACGCTCGGCACATGCAGATCCCAATCCGCCTGCTTGGCATCCACCGTCTGACAGAGCATGGCGGACAGGGTCCTGTTCAGACATTCGACCATTCCGTCTGTCTGAGGGTGGTATGGCCCAAAGCATCGTAGACCTGGCACAACAATTTAGAGGAGAAATTCCGACCCTGGTCCGCAAGAAGCTGTTCGGGAGCACCCTTATCCATAACATACCCGTTCAAAAACGCGTTGGCAATGGAGGCCGCCGACTGGTCAGGTAGCAGCCAAATCATCGGCCAGCGATAAAAATATTCAACACCCACCAAAAGGAATTTGTTCCCTCTAGATGTGACTGGAAAGGGCCTTAAGACATCAAGTGCCACCAACTCGTTGAGACGCGAGACCAAAATTGATTGCAGCCGCGGGTGACATTTCTGCTGCGGCGGTTTCCTCTGAGCACATGCCGTATAAGATTGGATCCATTTGGAGACATCGGCTGTCATCCCCGGCAATTAATTATCCCGTTGCAATGTCAACAGCGACTTCTGAACTCCAAGGTGTAACAATTTCTCCCCATGCAGCGCACGAACCAACCCGGCCCGGAGGGCAAGAGGAACGACAACCCGCCAACGATCCAACGTTTCCTCCCTCCACAAAAAAATGCCATCGTGAAGAGTCAACTGACCACCCTCGCCAGAAGCAGAAGTCACCTGCGCGTGCCCTGCCCGACACCGCAGATCCCCTCAAGAGTCATCAAGCAGCTGCTCACGCATCCATGCGGCGCGAGGAAGCTGCAACACGCTGTCAACTGGTGCACCTGTGTCTGGAGGCTCAGAAGCGGCGACAGCAGACATTGCCGTACGCGCCTGAAAGGCAAGGGGTCCACAATGACTCGTCTCAGACAAACACAGGCAACGAGGCAGTTGTGGCAGTCGCGATAAAGCATCCGCATTGGAATGGCAAGAGCATTTACGGTAAACAACGCTGAAAGAGAATTCCTGCAAAATGTCTAGCCAACGAGAAAGTTGGCCAGCTGGCTGCTCGATTTTCAAGGAGTATTGAAGAGCCGCATGATCAGTGCGAACAACAAACTCCCTATCATAAAGGTAAGGCCTGTATTTGCGGACGAAATAAACAATGGCCAAAAGTTGCCTCCGGATAACACAATAATGACGTTCCACAGGCGAAAGAACACGGCTGCCGTATGCGACCACTTTTTCCACACCGTTCTTAATTTGAGACAGGACAGCACCGATGCCCGTATTGCTAGCATTGGTGTCAAGGAGAAATGGCAGCGAAAAATCAGGATACTCGAGCACGGACGCGTTAGCCAGCTGTTCACGGAGGGCATAAAACGCGGCCTCTTCCTCCGGACCCCATTTAAACCTCTGATTTTTAGCAGTCAACGCATGCAATGGTCTAGCGACCGCAGCGAAATGCGGCATGAATCTACGGTAGTATGACGCAAATTCCACGAAGCTGCGCACATCCCCCAAACTCGTGGGGGTCGGCCAATCACGGACACAGGGAGTCTTTTCAGGGTCCATGGCTATGCCCTCAGAACTAACGATATGACCCAAATAGCGTACCAAATTCTGCAGCAAGTAACATTTGGCCGGCTTCATTTCAAGTTAGCGGAGCGCATTCTATCGAAAACGGAGAGCAATCGCCGCAGATGTTCGTCGAAAGTGCGACTTAACACAATAATGTTGTCCAAGTAAATGAGACAAGTGTCCCACTGTAAGCCGGTCAAAATGAGCTCCATTATCCGCTGAAAGGTGGCCGGGGCCGAATTCAAGCCCATCGGAAGGCAGTTTAACTGGAAGAGACCTTGAGGCGTGCGAAACACAGTTTTTGGTTTTGACGAGTCGTCCAGGGGTAGCTGCCAAAATTCCGAAGACAGATCAAGAGTGGAAAAATACCATGCGCCAGAAATCGACGCAGAATCTGAGGCTACCGTCCTTTTTGACAAGCACAACAGGTGTGCCCCAAGGGTTATTAAACGGGGAGATAATATCGGCGGCCAGCATGTCGTTGACCGCCCGTTGCACGCATTCCTTCTCCACCGGGCTCAACCGGTGTGAGTTTTGTCAAATAGGGTTGGACTCACCCGTATCAATATGGTGGCATAACAGGGTTGTGCGCCCCAGATCGAATTTGTCTCCATTAAAAACGTCTGAAAATTCACATAAAAGGGCACGCAATCTACCCCGTTGGTCGGAGGACAAGGACGCATTCTCCCCACACAACGTGGCAACCCATCGCTCATCCGGCACATGGCAGGGCTGAGCCACTCCCACCAACCGCTGTGGCTCAACCTCGTCATGGTCCGAAAACACAGTGGTGGCATAAGCCAATACCGTACCAGCGGGAACTATAACGACGTCCGGCCCCCCATTGAGTACCTGCAAGAATGGGGCCTGCTCGGAGTGAATGATTGTTTGTGCGCCAGAAATTGCCAGACCTCGAGTCACGGTATTAGACGGGGTCAAAAGAACCCCAGCCTTCAAATCAACACATCCAATCCCCTTACGATAGCGCAATGGCACAAGCATCTGGGAACCCGGCGGAATCGCCACCTTGACATCAACGAGGGCCTGAACTGCAGCGCCAAGTGGCAAATGCAGCAATGGGGAGGGCAAAAAATATAATTTGCGACCCGAAGGCATCTCCAAGCAACCCTGATCGACCAGAATCTTAACGGGCATACGTCGAAGGAAACCAGTACCCAACAAACAGGGCACAGCTAATGACCTAGAGATCAAAACTGGTCCTATATGGCAACATCACCAATAACAATGAGGGCATCCACCTGGCCAATGGTACCCATGCTAACCCCATTAGCCGCAACACAAGCATCAGTGACTGGCCGTATTTGAGTTACGGGAATTGACAACAATTAAAAAATGACATCCGAAATAATCATAGTGGAAGGTCCTGTGTCCACCAAGATGCGAACGCTCACTCCCTGTATCGAACCGGGTACCGTCGAGGATCCCGCAGCCGCCGCGACCACACGATACGCCAATTTCTTCCATTGTGTGAGCGAATTGGGCCAATTCTGTATAACCGAACCCGAATGGCCATAATTAACAATCGAATCTAGCTGTGAGCGAACGGGCACCGTGACCTGAGATGCATGAGGTTGCGAAATGAGCCGTGTGTCCGACGTGTACTAACTCGCCTGCGGGTTTGGAGGATGAGCCGCCGAAGGGGCACCAGGAGCAGGAGCTGCAGCCGAAGATGGAGAACGAGGACAGCTCCGGCATTCCCTCGCAAAGTGACCCAGCCGGCCGCATCGGTAGCAGGTGACGGCCGGCCTTTGTGACCCCCGGTCATCACGGGGGCGTGGTCCTTCGGACCCCTGGCGACGACCAGCATCGCCCCGTTTCCGATCCCATCGATAAGCCGCAGCTGCTAAATCGCCATCAGAAGGCGGAATGCCGACAACCTTAGCCGGTGACCAGCACTGTGGTTCCCCGTCACGACTAGGGTCACCCGTCCACGCTGCCATCTGCAACCACCACTGCAGATTATTGTGTGCATGAAGGCATCTAGCAGCCCATCGGGACGATTGCATTTCGTGGCCGGATACAGGTACAACTACTCCCATGTCCCTTGCCCGCACTAGCATACGGTCCATTACAAGCAATCGAGGACCTCATGTTTCACATCGGGGTAGGCAGCCACGGCCAATGCCATCAAAGCTCTACAGTAGGCAAGGGCAGATATTGAACTACCTGGCTTATGCTGCATAAACTTCCTCCGTGTGTCCGTGTGTCTGAAGGTGGCTCATAAACTTCCGCCATCTCGGCATACGCACTTTGCAACGTTGCTCTCTTTTCCGGAGGAATATACCTGAAGACCGCCAGAGTGTCGTCATCTAACACGATCGGTAGAGCGACCAGCGCCTCCTCCTCCGTCCAGTGGACCGAACGGAACGCCGCCTCGGAATGCCAGGTGAAGGCGCTCCAGTCGCCGCCGGCCGCAATGAATTCTTTAACATGAGGAAGTCGACGGCCGCGATCGACACTGGCCCTTACGGCAGCAGCAGCTGCCGCACCCTCAACAGCACACAGCCCGTCGGAAATGGCGGGTTCCGAACCCGGCTTCGCTGCACTGTCCAAGGTGGTGAAGTCCAGCCGTGCGGGCGACTCCACTCGCGTAATGGCGGGCGTCCCCACCGCGTGAGCAATGGCGGACGACTCCTCCACGCGCGCAATGGTGGAGGCCCCCTCCGCGTGTGCGATGGCGGACCTCACCACAGCCGGGGAACTCGTCGGAATCGCCGCCTCGGACCCCCGATTGCCGCTTCCCGAGGATGATTCAAGCGGACGCCCCACCACCATGGACGTAGCGACGAGCGAGACCAGCTGGAGAAGAACGTCCCGCAGCGACTCAAGCTGCTCCTCCACCCTTTTCCAGCCGTCGTCGTCGACCCGTGAAGATGGAGGAGCCGCGACCGCACCGCCCACCTCTGGAGCTGCAATTTCCCCGTCCATGGTGCTTGTGACCGGGACCACGGATCCAGGGATCGGCCGGTCCTGGGTCTCCGCCTCCTCATCATCGGAAGACTCAACAGGTGGGTTCTTTTTCCTGAGGTTTTTAAACATACTTCACCCTTGGTAACGTCTTGTCTTGAAGGGTCACCTCTGACACCAATGTAATAAAAGACTTCCACGACGATGCTTGCAGGAGTGCTTCTTTAATTAACGGTAGTATAGCACAGCTCCGTTCCCTCCCCCTCTGGGTGATTTCCCTCTTCTTAACACCGTAGATGAGGCGTTCCTCTCCGAGTACCCCCGTGGCTCACTCCACTCCCCCGGCCTCGCCGCTGACTGAAGGCGCGCTGGAAGGAGGGGTGAGCTCCATTGGAGGATCCGCCACGTGGCCCGTGGCGAGGAGGGGATGAGTAGCGATGCGGTCCGGAACCCAGGCTTCCCACACCGACCACGAGTCTTCCCCTCCCTCTCCTTATATTCACCCCGGCGGAGCTAGGCTCCGCCTCTAGCCACGCCCCCTCGTGGAACCTTCCCGATGGTTCCAGAACCTCTCTGTGCGACTCTGCCCATCCTCCCTGGCCCAGATATGTTACCTGCAATCGGCCATACCTCTATAATTATGAACTGTTCAATGTTTAACATTACTCGTATCTATTACCCCTTTGATGGGGTCAAATGGTTATTTTATCGTTTTCCGTAACTCTGCAATTTGTAACCTCTTAACATGCCAAATTGTATGTAGTGTTTGATGACAAAAATACTAACATCACTCAACCAGTCAGCAAGTATTGAATGAATGTATATGCATGTTCCCTATTCTACATACATTTAAA
The DNA here is from genome assembly GCF_048934315.1 of Petromyzon marinus. Taxonomy (NCBI): domain Eukaryota; kingdom Metazoa; phylum Chordata; class Hyperoartia; order Petromyzontiformes; family Petromyzontidae; genus Petromyzon; species Petromyzon marinus. Next base: position 3,135,673 of record NC_133692.1, on the reverse strand, counting down.
TAAAGTGTTTTAAAAGTGTTTAAAGTAATAGTTAAATCGGATAATTGGACAACAATGTGCAGTTTATACTTTAAAAACTGTAAGGGAAATCCCACATTTGAAAATATATAACTTTTGACACACGTATGTATGTTGTACTTCTTTCGCACCATACGTACCCCACCGTGCGAATCAGAGGTGCGGGGGAAGGACTTTAGACGAAACACAAAAAGGAATTCTAAAGAAATTATTTTCGATCTATAAATAGATGGAAGCTGCCATACAATCGCAATGCATGGACGCATGCACGTGCATCTTGGTTGTGTAAGAATTATGAGTTTTAAACAGAGCTGTTCTTTATACAGGGTGGCCCAAAAGTCAGGAGATATATTTTTGTAAAAAAAAAACAGATTAACACTACCATGAATTTGTTTCCGTTGTTTATTATTTAAGTTAATATTGTATCTATTATCATGATTAATATCTTAATATAATTTTCTTCTTCCTATTTCAGATGACATTTAAAAAAATCGAAAGATATTTTTTACGAAAGACAAACGAGCTCAATTCGTTTAAAAAATAATTTTTCTAATCTTTTTTTAAAGTCCTGCTTTCATCTCAAGAGACTGAATGCGTGCATTCATTTTAATGGCAAACCAGTTTGAGCGTTTGTTAAAATAGATTAAATAACCCGATGTTATTTGTAAAAAAAAAGTGTGTCCTGACTATTGAGCCACAATTCTAGATTTAAAGCTTTCGTGACTGCAAGGATCCATACTCTTTGGTTCTATTCGGTAAAGTCACGTAGGTTTATTTTTTACCTACGTGACTTTACCGAATAGAACCAAAGAGTATTGAGCCACATCTGGAAACCGGCTGAGCCAGCATTTCGTCACCCGCAGATGTCCGCCAAGTGGCGATAGGCGGCACTGCAACAGTTTCAGCTGCGCACCTCAAAGGGCCTCCGCAAACACCACCACCACAACAGGGCCTCCCATAAGGCAAACAGAAGCGCCACGCTCCAAGTTTATCAGCACACCTTCAGTGACATTTTCGTGTCGCTGTATTTTAGTCAGACAATTGGCATGCGATTATCGTTTGTAAATGTTGGTTACACTTGTTCCGCACATCCTCTTGATTAGCAGGGTTGGCTATATACGGTGCGAAAGAAGTTCAACATACATACGTACATATTGCACAATATATTAGGTATGTTAAAAAAGGAATCTCTGAAATCAGAAATTACTTTGTAATATAATCGAGGGTAATAGTAAGGACATATTTAACATTAGTCTGACATTCCTTTAATCTTTTGGATAGCTACCGACTTAGTGCTGCGTGGAAGCGAATCACAGAAAATAAATTGTTTAAATGCATGCCTATACAGGCCACCATACTTCAAAACGGCTATTTTAAAACACACAATGGACTGGAAGGACAAGATCAAAGGGTCTCGCATAATGCGCATGCATAATGTGCGTTGACTCATTAATCCCTCGCCCCCACTTTGCACAAGAGCGCAGAAGTGTGGTCACCACTGTGGCAGTCAGAGTGACAGCTTTGGGGGCAGAGTGTCTCTTGGTTGAGGAGGAGTGAGGAAATGTGCGGCGGAGGGGGGGCGCTTTGTGCGAAGGTGGTTGTAGGTGTGTGTGGGATGAGATCAGCTGGGGAGCACGACGGATTGGACTCATCATGTGCACGCCGTGATGGTCAATTTTGAAAAAAAACAAACAAGGGTGTGACTCAATAAAAGGGCCTGCCACGGAACTGCAGTGGCGGGGATTCCATCCTGCACCCTCCCTCCTCATGCTGCGCCCTCCTCATCCTGCGCACTCCTCATCCTGCGCCCTCCCTCCTCACCCTGCGCCCTCCTCATCCTGCGCTCTCCCTCCTCATCCTGCGCCCTCCCTCCTCATCCTGCGCCCTCCCTCCTCATCCTGCGCCCTCCTCATCCTGCGCCCTCCTCATCCTGCGCCCTCCTCCTCACCCTGCGCCCTCCTCATCCTGCGGCCTCCCTCCTCATCCTGCGTCCTCCTCATCCTGGCCCTCCCTCCTCATCCTGCGTCCTCCTCCTCATTCTGCGCGATGTGGCTGCTGTGCTCGAGACGTGAGACTGCCGACCACGGGGAAACTCCTCCTCGTCCACGGCCCGGGAACCAGCCGTGTTTTGTGGTTCAGCACCGCAACCATCTCATTGGGAGTCCAGCCAGCGGATGATAATACTATGTAACACAATTGTTGTTCCTGGGTACGAAGTGTTATTTTTTTAATTTCTTATGCATAAAAAGTATAGACAATGTCTGTTCCCCCACACTTTGCTTTTGTGACCGGGACTTTATGTGACTGGAAGACACGCATGCGCATGTTTTTTCATTGAAAATATGTACATTTTAAAATATCAGTGTCCTGGTCGCAAAAGCAAAGTTTGTGGGGAATAATATCAACTCCGGCATTCCCTCGCAAAGTGACCCAGCCGGCCGCATCGGTAGCAGGTGACGGCCGGCCTTCGTGACCCCCGGTCATCACGGGGGCGTGGTCCTTCGGACCCCTGGCGACGACCAGCATCGCCCCGTTTCCGATCCCATCGATAAGCCGCAGCTGCTAAATCGCCATCAGGAGACTCGTCCTCAGGCGGAATGCCGACAACCTTAGCCGGTGACCAGCACTGTGGCTCCCCGTCACGACTAGGGTCACCCGTACACGCTGCCATCTGCAACCACCACTGCAGATTCTTGTGTGCATGAAGGCATCTAGCAGCCCATCGGGACGATTGCATTTCGTGGCGGCATACAGGTACAACTACTCCCATGTCCCTTGCCCGCACTAGCATACGGTCCATTACAAGCAATCGAGGGCCTCCTGTTTCACATCGGGGTAGGCAGCCACGGCCAATGCCATCAAAGCACTATGGTAGGCAAGGGCAGATTCCGAACTACTTGGCTTATGCTGCATAAACTTCCTCCGTGTGTCCGTGTGTCTGAAGTTGGCTCATAAACTTCCACCATCTCGGCATACGCACTTTGCAACGTTGCTCTCTTTTCCGGAGGAATATACCTGAAGACCGCCAGAGCGTCGTCATCTAACACGATCGGTAGAGCGACCAGCGCCTCCTCCTCCGTCCAGTGGACCGAACGGAACACCGCCTCGGAATGCCAGGTGAAGGCGCTCCAGTCGCCGCCGGCCGCAATGAATTCTTTAACATGAGGAAGTCGACGGCCGCGATCGACACTGGCCCTTACGGCAGCAGCGGCTGCCGCACCCTCAACAGCACACAGCCCGTCGGAAATGGCGGGTTCCGAACCCGGCTTCGCTGCACTGTCCAAGGTGGTGGAGTCCAGCCGTGCGGGCGACTCCACTCGCGTAATGGCGGGTGTCCCCACCGCGTGAGCAATGGCGGACGACTCCTCCACGCGCGCAATGGTGGAGGCCCCCTCCGCGTGTGCGATGGCGGACCTCACCACAGCCGGGGAACTCGTCGGAATCGCCGCCTCGGACCCCCGATTGCCGCTTCCCGAGGACGATTCAAGCGGACGCCCCACCACCATGGACGTAGCGATGAGCGAGAGCAGCTGGAGAAGTACGCCCCGCAGCGACTCAAGCTGCTCCTCCACCCTTTTCCAGCCGTCGTCAATGACCCTTGAAGACGGAGGAGCCGCGACCGCACCGCCCACCTCTGGAGCAGCAATTTCCCCGTCCATGGTGCTTGTGACCGGGACCACGGATCCAGGGATCGGCCGGTCCTGGGTCTCCACCTCCTCATCATCGGAAGACCCAACAGGTGGGTTCTTCTTCCTGAGGTTTTTAAACATACTTCACCCTTGGCAACGTCTTGTCTTGAAGGGCCACCTCTGACACCAATGTAATAAAAGACTTCCACGACGATGCTTGTCAGAGTGCTTCTTTAATTAACGGTAGTATAGCACAGCTCCGTTCCCTCCCCCTCTGGGTGATTTCCCTCTTCTTAACACCGTAGATGAGGCGTCCCTCTCCGAGTACCCCCGTGGCTCACTCCACTCCCCCGGCCTCGCCGCTGACTGAAGGCGCGCCGGAAGGAGGGGTGAGCTCCATTGGAGGATCCGCCACGTGGCCCGTGGCGAGGAGGGGATGAGTAGCGATGCGGTCCGGAAAACCAGGCTTCCCACACCGACCACGAGTCTTCCCCTCCCTCTCCTTATATTCACCCCGGCGGAGCTAGGCTCCGCCTCTAGCCACGCCCCCTAGTGGAACCTTCCCGATGGTTCCAGAACCTCTCTGTGCGACTCTGCCCATCCTCCCTGGCCCAGATAGGTTACCTGCAATCGGCCATACCTCTATAATTATGAACTGTTCAATGTTTAACATTACTCGTATCTATTACCCCTTTGATGGGGTCAAATGGTTATTTTATCGTTTTCCGTAACTCTGCAATTTGTAACCTCTTAACATGCCAAATTGTATGTAGTGTTTGATGACAAAAATACTAACATCACTCAACCAGTCAGTAAGTATTGAATGAATGTATATGCATGTACCCTATTCTACATACATTTAAATAAAGTGTTCTAAAAGTGTTTAACGTAATAGTTAAATCGGATAATTAGACAACAATGTGCAGTTTATACTTTAAAAACTGTAAGGGAAATCCCACATTTGAAAATATATAACTTTTGACACACGTATGTATGTTGTACTTCTTTCGCACCATACGTAGCCCACCGTGCGAATCAGAGGTGCGGGGGAGGGACTTTAGACGAAACACAAAAAGGAATTCTAAAGAAATTATTTTCGATCTATAAATAGATGGAAGCTGCTGATAGGCGGCACTGCAACAGTTTCAGCTGCGCACCTCAAAGGCCTCCGCAAACACCACCACCACCACAACAGGGCCTCCCATAAGGCAAACAGAAGCGCACGCTCCACGTTTATCAGCACACCTTCAGTGACATTTTCGTGTCGCTGTATTTTAGTCAGACAATTGGCATGCGATCATCGTTTGTAAATGTTGGTTGCACTTGTTCCGCACATCCTCTTGATTAGCAGGGTTGGCTATATACGGTGCGAAAGAAGTTCAACATACATACGTACATATTGCACAATATATTAGGTATGTTAAAAAATGAATCTCTAAAATCAGAAATGACTTTGTAATATAATCCAGGGTAATAGTAAGGACATATTTAACATTAGTCTGACATTCCTTTAATCTTTTGGATAGCTACCGACTTAGCACTGCGTGGAAGCGAATCACAGATGATAAATTTTGATTTAAAGCTTTCGTGACTGCAGTAATTCATATTATTAGTTCTTTCGGTCGTCTTCACCTGAAGACGACCGTTTGTGTTATGGTCGAAACGTCGTGAGAATTTTTATTGTTTTATTTATATTTTATTATTTTGTTGTTTCCCTTCAACGTGACTTTACCGAAAGAACTAAGAATAAGATGATAAATTGTTTAAATGCATGCCTATACAGGCCACCATACTTCAAAACGGCTATTTTAAAACACACAATGGACTGGAAGGACAAGATCAAATGGTCTCGCATAATGCGCATGCATAATGTGCGTTGACTCATTAATCCCTCGCCCCCACTTTGCACAAGAGCGCAGAAGTGTGGTCACCACTGTGGCAGTCAGAGTGACAGCTTTGGGGGCAGGGTGTCTCTTGGTTGAGGAGGAGTGAGGAAATGTGCGGCGGGTGAGCGGGCTTTGTGCGAAGGTGGTTGTAGGTGTGTGTGGGATGAGATCAGCTGGGGAGCACGACGGATTGGACTCATCATGTGCACGCCGTGATGATCAATTTTGAAAAAAAAACAAACAAGGGTGGGACTCAATAAAAGGGCCCGCCACGGAACTGCAGTGGCGGGGATTCCATTCTGCGCCCTCCCTCCTCATCCTGCGCCCTCCTCATCCTGCGCACTCCTCATCCTGCGCCCTCCTCATCCTGCGCCCTCCTCATCCTGCGCCCTCCTCATCCTGCGCCCTCCTCATCCTGCGCCCTCCTCATCCTGCGCCCTCCTCATCCTGCGCCCTCCTCATCCTGCGCCCTCCTCATCCTGCGCCCTCCTCCTCACCCTGCGCCCTCCTCATCCTGCACTCTCCCTCCTCATCCTGCGTCCTCCTCCTCATCCTGCGCGATGTGGCTGCTGTGCTCGAGACGTGAGACTGCCGACCACGGGGAAACTCCTCCTCGTCCACGGCCCGGGAACCAGCCGTGTTTTGTGGTTCAGCACCGCAACCATCTCCTTGGGAGTCCAGCCAGGGGGTGATAATACTATGTAACACAATTGTTGTTCCTGGGTACGAAGTGTTATTTTTTTATTTCTTATGCATAAAAAGTATAGACAATGTCTGTTCCCCCACACTTTGATTTTGTGACCAGGACTTTATGTGACTGGAAGACACGCATGCGCATGTTTTTTCATTGAAAATATGTACATTTTAAAATATCAGTGTCCTGGTCGCAAAAGCAAAGTTTGTGGGGAATAATATCAATTTTCTGTACTTTTGAGGCGTAAGCAATAAGTAAATAACACTACCCAGGAACAACCTTTTTTTGTTGTTGCAGTGTAACCACTTGCTGGCCGGTAGGCACGATCGACTGGGGTTCTGCAAGTGGACGGCTGGTCCAGTCACCAGTGGGGTCGTCTCCACCCAGCGTTTTTGGAGCCAGGTGTGAGGCATCACGGCGAACCACCTGCTACTGCTGCCGTGAAGGGAACGCTTCGTGAGGACTGCGGGGCGTTGACAGCTGGGACGTGTGGGGAGGAAGGGAGGTGATCCTCTGAGGTGGTGCTTGCAACGTCTTGTTTGGTCTGTTCCAGAGTCGGGTGATACTACGCGCGTGGCTTCGGGGTTTGCTCAGCAGCTCGCTCCCACCAGTGTTCGTGGTGGAGGAAATCTGAAGCTGTGGTGGTTGGGTTGTTGTGACTTGTGCTGTTGCAAGGGCCATTTTGGGTTGGTTATAATTGCTTGTGATGTGTGCACTCCTCCGGAGAAGTAGCAGTCCTGTTACCATTTGACAATTTAAAACTTGATAATTGGGTTTTTACCCTTTTATCTGGCAACAAAACTGATACCTTTTTTTACAAGGAGTCATGTTTACATTGAACACAATACCTGCGGTCGGAACGCAAACAAAAAACAACTCTGATAATGTATGCACTTTCCTTGAAATTGATTGGTCCACACCCGAGACAGCTTTCTTTAGAGCCTCGTCTCACATGGTGTTGGACCAGAAGACGCCAAAAGGCGCACAACTCAAAGACAATGCACCATCAGAGTATGAGAGCTCGGGGTAAGCATTTACACCATTGGAAAACTCATTTGCCAGTAACAAAATATGATAATTGGTTTTTTACCCTTTTATCTGGCATCAAAACTGACATCTTTTTTACAAGGAGTCATGTTTACACTGACACCTTTTTTACAAGCAGTCAATGTAAACATGACTCCTTGTAAAAAAGATGTCAGTTTTGTTGCCAGATAAAAGGGTAAAAAAACAATTATCATATTTTGTTACTGGCAAATGAGGTTTCCAATGGTATAATTTAAAACGTGTTTAAAATTGAAGTTCTAAGTAAACACTAAATCTGGCATATACTGGCAGCGGTCTTGTATTCTGCACACGGTCATTTGGGGCGTTGTGTGACACAGGGGCCCCACAATAATCGAAACCACAGCGATGCTTCCTAGGGTTTCCGGTATAGACTGAAACCCTCAAGCATGTCCAAAGAGGACGCACCGTTGCAACCACATCTACGCCTCTATATAAGAAACGAAATAGGTGGACTTATCCACATCTGGCTATCGCCTGATGAAGCAAGTTGTAATTACTGGTGAAACGTCGTACTCGGATTGTAAATGATGTGGCTTGGGCTCTCCAACACACCGGTGTGCTGTACTAGTGACGAATTGGCCACGTTCTGTTTACGTGACAACCCTTACTAGTTGGCTGTGTCGGGTGGTGGTGGGTTTAACGACACATGCGATCTAACCCCAAAACAAACTATTGGGGGCATAAAAGAGAGCTATATAAAATTCTAGTCGAGCGTGTTAGAACATGTTTTGCCTTCCCCCTATTAGTATGTCATGATGAACAATTTTTGCAGAGCAGCGTGTCACCCCATGTTAAAGAACGGTCTGCAGAAGATGTCAAACTACTTCTGAAATACCTTCAACTGACCTCATTTACACGGCACTACTAATACTATGACAATGTCCAATTCATACATCTCCAAATGAAATACAAAAATTCCTTTAACAAAACACCACGAAGTTCTAAGTGCAGCATTGATTCAATATACGCAAACCCCAGACCGGTTTTCGATCATGACTGCTGATGAGATGCTCTGACAGATGACAAACGAAGGAGACGATTGCTTATTTCTTTCACATGCAACTTCCACAATGTGCATGGTTATTTAGCTTTATTCACACAGTTGGGAGCAGCACTTTCCCACCCGTGCTGCTTCACAAAGTAATGTTTGTCAGATGAAAATACTTTTTTTGTGATCCTCGGATTTGTATGTTTTCCCAAATTAAGTGCTGAACCAAATATAATTGTTTTTTCGTGAATTGATTGGTTCCTGTTCTGCGAAATAATTGGCTACGCGTGGGGCACGAATATTGTTTAAAATTAACTTTGGAATATTTTCTGTTTAGATTTAGGCGAATGACATAACAGTAAGGGGTTTTACTTTTTTTAAAGGGATGGTGCATAGTCAGGTCTGCACAGAATGTACTAGAGTACTACCCCGGTTTACGTCGGGGATGCGTTTCCAGAAAGGTGTGACGATGACTGTCAAACGACGTCGATAAAAAAAACAATTCGCACGGTAGGTGGAGGCAAAGGCTGAGAGGCGACGGATACCAGACAGGACGGACGATGCTGTCGGTGACGTGTGGGCTGAGGCAACGCAAATCGGGCAGTGGTACAGTAGTAAAGTAAAGTCACGACGTGTTTGAGAAATGACAAAAGGGGGAGATGTAGTTCGAAGGATTACAGCATTGTAATTCTTGCATAAAATAGGCAGCAACGAGGATATTACTCATGTCTGCACGACATGATTTGGTGGTTAGCATGATGATCATCAGGTATCAAGATTTCTACAGACTAGCCTCATTTATGACGATTTCGGTATTTTATTGATGACAAGGAATGGAAAAAATAGGAAAAATGCATAACACAACAAAATATTAACCATTTTCCTTTTGTGATGTGCAATGTGTTTGTCTAACGTGGTCCATGTATTAACAATGTGGTAGCGATGTGTGGGCCATGGTGCATAGGTTGTCAATGTGTGCTCCACGATGTAGGTTCGTGTGCAGTGATGAATGGGAATCATGCCTCCCTGCTGTTTGTGAGCAGCACACCTATAGTTGTCAAATATATTTCAAGTCTGCATGCATTTTCCTGTTGTGATGGCGTTTTCTCGTAATTTGGAGTACTGCAAATGTTGGATTTGCAGGCATGCACTTTTCGTGTGAGCGTTGTGAATGGCGTTGCTACGAGTAGACACGCTCAGGGCATGGCTCCAGAGGCCTCATGGCGGCCCCTCCGACGACCTGCACCGTTTCACCGGTCCAAGAAAGGATGTTTCCAGACGGATTGCCGGAGCAGTTCCACATGGAGGCCATCTCCGCAGGGGCCAGCACGCGGTCCCAAAGGTTGAAATACGCGAGCTCCCCAACAAAAGCCTGCGTGGCGTCAAAGCGCCCACCCACTGTGTCCTGCAGAGGATAAAACATCCAAATCGGGAATAAAAACCCAGGTAAAATTATAATCGTGCAAGGTTTCAATCTTCATTTGAAGCTTTCGTGATTGCAGGAATCCATACTCTTTGGTTCTATCGGTAAAGTCACGTGGGTAGAAAAATAAAATAAAAAAATATATATATTATATATATTAGATTATTTTGCAAGGTTTCGTTCAGCGAAATAATATGAACGCTAACCTCTTACGATTGACAATTCGACAGGTTTGTCAATAATACTGCCCTAAAAGGCAAAATAGATGTAACAGCCAACAGTTTTGTTGAAGGCACTTCTTGAAATCACGTGCTCTGTTTAGTTTATTGTCCTCCCCGCACCTTCCATTAGCACGGCTGACTACATACGGTGTGAAAAGTTCAACATGGATACATACAGAAGGGAAATTGCCCGAAATGTCACCGAAATGTTTTTTTTTATTGACAAGGTTATTGGTGCTTGTATACCACTGCCAATGCAGTGTCACAAATATGTCTTATGGTCAGGGAATGGTGTTAAACCTCAGGTCACTTTGCTGTTAATTTATCGGGGTGGAATCTTTAAGCAAACTATTAATTTTACATTAAAAATATAGACTAAAATATGTATGTTAAACTTGTTTAGAACTGTACGTAGTCAACCGTGCTAATCGGAGCTGCGGTGTTGAATCTATGGTCGGTGAGTTTATGGGTAGTGTTAGTCTATGGGCTAATCGGAGGTGCGGGATGGTGTATGCACCCTTATATATTAACTGTTCAGTGTTAGAATGTTTTGTAATAGTCATTACAATTTGAAATGTATACAGGATCTACATAACAAAAAATAACCCCAAGAAACAATATTAAAATGTATGTTTAACACGTAGTAGTAGTAGGCTTTCGTGACCAATATTATCCATAAGAGGTTATTTCGGGTTAGATCCATAAATGAATGCCACATTCCCATGGTCGCTGAACGAGCCGCCCAGTTCCAACACCAGGCAGCTGGAGTCGAGCCAAGTTCCCAAGGCAGCCTCGCTGGGCTAATCCAACTCGGTTTCCGCATCCAATTTCGTCATTTGGAAAGTTGACCCAGCACCTGAACCGCCGTCGTAAACGGCTGTGATGCCAACGGGGTCAACGCAAAAGAATAATTTCAGTCCTGGAGTCCTGAATTAAAGTTGAATTCAGAGTTGCGTCTTTGTCAAATAACACCACAGAAAATTACATACGGTATACATATTGGCTTTGGTTAGCCTAAACTAGTCCAAATATAAGTGCAACCTTGTGAACAAATACAACATTCTTATCACTTCCCCTCCAACCATCGAGGAAGGGAGCAGGAGTGCAGGTACATAGTGACGGCCATGCAACAGAACTGTGGTTCTTGAATTGGTGAACAAAAGGACCCTGCTGGGCAGTTCTTGAAATGGCTCGCCATGGTCTGGCTCTCATATCTAATGGTCATGTAAACCTCATACCGTATATGAGACGATTTAGGCCAGAATCTTCAGGTAGCTGTTAAATCTGTAAAATATTACATCTCTCCATATAAGGACACTTGATGTTTTCGTGAAGACTTAAAATCTCTAAATAAATTGCTACAAAACTGACCACTGAGCTCACCACTACAGTAAGCCCTCGTTTAACACGGTAGATGCGTTTGTGAAAAGTGAAAACAATTTTCCCATAAATAATGTAACAAAGTTTGTCGAGATACGATGGACACGGTAAGATGGCGGGACAACTAAGTGAGGGTACACCGCCGCATTATTGTATCATTCCGCATACTGTATTGCATAGTACTGCTCGGCTGCGTAGCTTAAAGTAGTCCGCCGTTTTTCAGATATGAGGACATCCTTGGAATTCCCCTACAAAATAGAGAGGTTCGCCAGCTTGATTTTAAGGGGGTGAAATATCATTAGTTCGCATCTGAGGTCTGTCAGAATATGCCCTGAAACGTGAGATTTCTGCACAGAATTTGACTCTTACAATTAATTTAATTTTCATTAATTAAATTTTCCATACCTGTTCTTGGCCCAAAATGAGCACACCACCCGGCTTAATCGGATGCCAGGGAGCGAGTCCCTCTCCCACACCACGGCGTACACCGTCTTGGAAGGCTTCCCACACACCATCCCGAGTGGTCCACGTTACGCAGACATGGTGCCAACCACCATCGTTAACAGACAGCGGTAGCTGGGCTACCTGCGTGAGCCAAAGGATTATCGGTGTCAGGCGCCAGAGTTTCGCAAGCCAGAGAGCTCAGTTCAAGGTTGTGAAACAATAACAATTAAGCATAAAATCTACGAAATGAATACAGTCGACCCTTCCACATCGCGGAGGTTAGGGGCACAGGCCCCCAACGATCTGGAAAAAACGCATAAAATGTTTTGGTCTCCTTGGCGAGCGAAGCGAGCACCTCCAGTTAAACTTTTTAAAGTTATCTCTACATTTCCAGCCTTTGCGTGTCGTCTGCTGGCTTTTGCGTTCTTTTCGCAAACTACATTTTTTAAAACAAAATTTTACTTTAAAAAAATTGCGTATATTTATGGTATTCAAAGATTAAACATTAATATTATCCAGTACTGTACATATATTTCATGCATTTATGAGTTACTAAACTTCGTGTGTGTCGTCTGTTGGCCTTTGTGTGTCGTCTGCGGCCTTTGCAAAACTCCAAAAAAACTCCCAAAAAAATTCCCATTTCATTTCTTATGCCGACCCCGCGATATATCGAAACCGCGATGGGGAAAGTCGCGATGCAGAAGGGTCGACTGTATTTATGTTATCATATCGCATGCATGTATGTTGAACTTATTTAGCACTGTACACAGCCAACCCTGCTAATCAGAGCTACACATGAGGCACATCAAATTTTTCATGAATAATCCCAATTGGCTCGAGTGCCTAAATTCTATATTTGGTAGATTTGAGTCACTTTATCTGAATATTTTTTGCAAATTTCAAGATCTACCACGGCAAGGAATACCTTGTCTTTGTAAAATGGACTACATATGTCTGCTAACATGGGAATGCCTCATCGTACATGGGTAAAATAATTATCCTAGTGCAATGATGTAATGCATTAGAGATAATTGTCCAACATTATAAATAGCGTTGAAAATCAAAGATTTTTAATTGGAATTTTATAATCGTGGTCGTACATTTTTTAAAATGATGCTCCTTTTTCCCACATTGAGATATGATATGGAGCCATAATGATAATTGAACCTTATGGTGGTATCCCCTCGCATAATGTCCGTGATGCAGTCATTTTTAGTCTGATGGTCGGCGATGCGGCAATCGACTCATCTTGACGAGCTGTACACGATACACCACTACGATGCGTACGAGCGTTCAGGGTTTCAGCGCAATTATCCTTGCTGCGTTTCGACATCGCGGAGTAGCACTGATTTCGGATTGATTGGTACCCCAGTCGTGGAGTGAAGTACACCCCTGGAAAAAATAGTGTCCCAGAAATAAAGTACCCCGGGTACCGCCATAAGGATCAATTGACGAGAATACATAATTTATTATATTGCTTGTTCCCCCAAGAAAGCCTCAGTCTCATCTCGTTTTCAGGAGGGTCCTATATTTTCGTAATCACGATGGCGAAGTGTTTCCCAATTAAGTAATTTCCAAGTCGTTCTTTCTCCCAAATTAAAAACATTTGGACCATGATGCTGGCACGCAATGTCCCAAATCTTCTTCTACGATGACAATTATGCAATGGCAGAGTTACGGCTTTTACCTTATCGTTGACCAGAAATTCCATGGGATGGTTCCCCCACTCAATGAGCACAAGCTCATTGGCCTGGCCCGGAACAGCATAAGAAAACGGCGTTCCTAGCCCAGCAGCTCCAGGGGCAGCCCGAAGCCACATGCACATGGTCACTGCGTACAGCTCAGGCAGCGTCTCTTCAAAGCGTCCGCACATATAGTTGGTTCGGAGCGGTAAGGACAGTTTGAACTCGCCCGGAGGATTGAGGCCTGGCACTCCTGCTGTAAGAAATGAAATTTCACGTGCATCACAACACTTTAGGATTTGCAACCAGGCATACAAGGGCGGCCTGGCTTACATAAAGACAATTTAAGTCTACGTTAGTTCTAGTCAGTTCATGAATAACTACTAATAAGTACGAGCTAAGTTCAGATCACATAACTCTTTCATGGTTTACGAAATATCACTGCATAATTTGCTGGCTCCAAATTACGCAACTGAATACCATTTTTAATTTGCAAATTATGTCAAAATCAAACGTGTTGCCACACGTAACAGGCATACATAATTTAAAAGTGAAATTTCAAGGCACACGCAAGATTTGCAATCAGACATATGGTGCGCTTACAGAACACCGCTCACACTGGTAATATTTACATTCACAACTGCTTTGCCCTCGTTAAAAGCCCCGAGCATTGCATAATCGCAAAGGGTCAATTTTAAATAACAAGCATAACCACTGACCACAGGGCTGGCATTTACGAAGCGTGGCAACCTTTTTTTACGCTGCCCTGCACGAATGTTGGGACAACACAAAAATCCGACACACAAAAGAAGCCGCCCGTGGTCATGCTGCACGCGTGACAGACCTCGCTCCAACTCGGACACCTTTCGCGCAAGCTCAGCTAACTGCGCTTCGAACACCGCCCGCTGCAACACCGTCTCGTTGTGAGCGCGCAACTGGCCCGTGAGGTGCGCTTGCACGCGGGCGAGGAGACGAGCTCCCAGCTGCTCCACGTGCTCCGACAGCAGCGCCTGGAGTCCGGCCACGTTCACCGGCCGCACACTCACGTTCTCCTGCTGTTGCTGCAACGCAGTGTTCGCACGCGCAAAGACAAAGATCCCCCGTGCAGCCTTAGCAGACTGTGTTGGCGAGCACCTATGAAGGTCCGGAATGGCACACGAGGGGGTGGGTGGCCAGCACCACGCCCGACCGCTTTTGTCTCCCTAGTGGCGATGTTTACACACCGCACCAGGTACTCATTCAAGCCCGAGTCGACTTAGGGGAGGCCCAGGACCGGTTCGGATAATCGTCACTGGAGGACTCGGATAAAAATCCACAAGAGCAGGGGGAGAGACACATGCAAACTCCAAATATACAGGCATCAGCGTCGGGATCGAACCCACGACCTCCTGTAGTACCACGCGAGGTAGTTAACATCTCCTAGCCACCGTGGCGCTGAACCACCTGGCGAGGGGAAATTCAACTGATGCCTCCAAATACTGTAAAGAATTCGATATCAGCCAACATTACAAAATCATGAACTCTCTTTGTTGTCACTGGGTGACTCAGGTTGCCCTTAACTTTTGATGTGACGTCACATTTCTCAACCCCCCCCCCCCCCCCCATCTATATTCTTGGTTCTTTCAGTGAAGTCACGTAGAAGGGAAACAATAAAATAATAAAACTATAATACAATACAATTCTCACAACGTTTCGACTGCAACACAAGCAATCATCATCAGGTGTGAAAACCACAGCAAGAAAATTTGAAAAAAGTGGTGTTTTTTTAAAGTTAGCACCACGGAGAGCGATTTGGCAGTTATTCAGATGGACGAGTCCATCTATGTTCGGAAAAGAGGAGGGGGGAGACGAAAAAAATGGATGCGGTCTGAAAGCCACCGTAAGCGTGAATAATCAATTAAGACCCGAAATGGTTTATCAAATCCTTCCAATGATTGCTAAGCCAGAATCCATCTTCTCGGTTGAAATTGTCTCTGTTTGTATATGTGGATAGCCTCATGAACGAATCTCTCATGGTAGCCAGATGGCTTGCAGAGAACCTCTGTCTTGGAGAAGTCAATGTCATGTGAGCCTACTGAATTATAACAGTGATCTGCCACGGCCGAGGTGTTGGTCCTACCGTGTTTTAGGTCTGCTTTGTATTCACGGATGCGGTCCGAGACATGTCGTTTGGTTTCTCCAATGTAACTACTACCACAAAGGCAACTTAGTTTGTAGACGCCAGGGTACTGTATGTCCAAAATCACATCTTTTACAGACGGAACTAGATCACGGATTTCATGTAATGTGTTGAATCGGACCTGCATCTTGTGTTTATTCAAGATTTTGGAGATCTTTTTTGTGATCCCCGCAATGTAGGGTAAAGTGATGGTTTTGAATGGCTCCTCAAGAGGGTCCTTCTTCATGGTTGGAGTGATAGCTTTGCGGATTGTGTAGTCGGAGTAACCATTAGCCTTAAGAGCTTGGTGTACGTGCTTGAGTTCACTGGCTATGTGTTCCTGGTCGGATATGCATTGGGCTCTATGGTGCAGAGTATTGATGAGGGAATTCTTCTGTGATGGATGGTGGTGGGAATCAGGTTTCAGGTAAGCATCCGTATGGGTAGCTTTCCTGTAGACCGAGTGGCTCATTGAAACATCAGGTCTCTTTTTTATTAGGACATCCAAAAAAGGTAGCTTGCCATCTTTTTCGACTTCCATGGTAAATCTGATGGCTGGGTGTATGGAATTGATGTGGTCGAGGAATTGGTCTAGAGCAGGCCGGCCATGTGGCCAGATGACAAAAGTGTCATCCACGTACCTCTTCCATAAGGTTGGGCACAGAGTGGCAGTCTGGATGGCGTCAGTCTCAAATTTCTCCATGAAAATGTTGGCTACAACCGGAGATAGGGGGGAGCCCATTGTGGTGCCCTCAGTTTGTTTGTAGAAAGTTCCATTCCAAGTGAAGTATGTATTGGTTCAGCAGTGTCCCCCCAAGGGGGGTACCTCAGTGTTTAGTCCTTGATGAACCAAGTCTTCAATGATTGCGATGGTGTCAGGTACAGAAACTTTGGTGAATAAGGAATCTACATCAAAACTGACAAGCAGGTCATCTGGGGACAGGGAAATACCCTTGATTGTCGTTACCAGGTGAGTAGAATTTTGTACCGCAGAGGTGGTTTTTCCAGTGAAAGGCCGCAGGATTTCAGACAGAAAACGAGCCAGTTTGTAGGTGGGGGAGTTGATAGTAGAGACGATGGGACGAAGGGGTGTATCTACTTTATGTATTTTTGGTAAGCCGTATAATCTTGGTGGCCTGGTAGCAGGAGGTTTCAACGTGAACTGTTTGGTTTGATCAATTAATGCGGTTGAATCAGAAATTATTTTGTTGGTTTGTATGATGCAGCTGTTGGTGGTATCTCTCTTTATTATTGTATAGCTGCCATCGTTGAGTAATTATTGAATTTAGTTGTTATATTCTATTTTATCCATGATGACAGTGGCATTGCCCTTGTCGGCTGAGAGGATGACAATGTCATCCCTCTTTTTTAATTTATATAATTCAAAACACTCATCTTTGCTGAGGTTGCTAGCTGGCATCTTAGCGTGTTTGAGGGTTGCAGCGATTTTAGATCTTGCTACGTCTGCAGCGATGTGACCCAGGCCCTTGAGAGCCACGTCTACTTGGGCAATGATATCATTAACTGGTATGAGTCTAGGTGTGACTGCAAAGTTTAGCCCTTTAGCTAAATCGGATTTCAGACCATCGGAAATAGAACTGTCACTGCGATTAATTATGACTTTGTTAACGTCTAGCTTTTTGGTGTGTGGATCCGGTCTTTTGTTGGAGAGGAGGTTAAATTTGGAAATCAGGTTGTCCTTACATTTGGTCGACAGTGGCAGCTGAAGAGGCAGTCATATTGTCTACATGTTCCCAATCCGATGTGGACATTGTTGCCGTCAATGATAAGTGTGATTTGAAGAGTGTCTTGTCTAACTGATCTAGTTTGGTGCGTATAAGTCTGATTTTCTCTGAGATAAGAGCTAAACTAGTTCTGGAAAGAATTCGTTTCGCATTAGAAGAAGTTACAGCAGCAAAGGTCAGTGTAAATGCGATTGGTATTACCCCAGAGTCACGGCATCTCTTCAGAAAGGTGAGAAACTCGACCAGCTGAGCCTTCTTATCCCGGAGTTTGTTGAAGGATCTGAAAGCTATGTGGAAACCCTCCCCGTAGAGGCAGTTAAATTTTGATTTAAAGCTTTCGCGACTGCAGGGCTTCATATTCTTGGTTCTTTCGGTAAAGTCACACATCGTCACAAATGTCTGACCCCCCCCCCCCCTAGGTGCGTGACGTCATTTATGGACGGCCCCATAAAGCACGGTCCACAACAATACGTGAGATGCGTAACACAGGCCGAACAAAGACTGAGGTGTGTGGATAGCATCTCGAAGCATCCAGCAGCATCCCGCCCCGTGTGACGCTGCACCGTAGCAGCCGTTACAACCGCTCGGCTCGTTCCCATTCGCACGACATCGTTCCATCCACTCAATCGCGTTATTTCCAATTCGCGTCCGCGTTATATATATATTTTTAAACGTGTTCATTCATACATTAATCGCGTTGTATCCAATTCGCGTTATGAAAACGACACACGGCGTTATGGGAAACAGACTGTACTGCATATAATGTAAGGCACATAGTGAACATTTCATCTAAATACAGTCATGAACACACCATTTCCTTACATAAACTACAATACGTACATCATAGACTTTGTTCAACAATTCTACCACAATCATTATTTAATATACAGTTCACGATTGGCATGTATTGTTATTTTATACGAGATTTTGCAAGAGAGGAAAAAAACAATCGTTGACTTCAACTTAGCTGGCAAGACCTAAAAGAGAGTGGAGCGCGCACTGTGCATTCCGATTGCAGGGAGCGTAAGATGATACATCGCTATTCTCTACATTTTAATGTTTGACTTCTTAAGACAGGGCACACATCAATGAACCCAGCCGCTTGCAAATAACTCTCTCCGTCTGTGTGACATGAATGCGGGAAGGAGATAAGCCTTGATCTATCAAAATCCACTCTTTACATGCCCAGGGCGAACGCGTTAACGGGCAAATTGTAACACATGACGTACTAATAGGTACACTTGTACAAAATGCTTTGGACACGCGTCATTACCGGGTACTGCAAAATCCGACCGTGGTCGTCCGGTGCTTGCTGAGCTGCATTGACTTCCGGTTGCCAAACGAAAGCATTGTTATCAGGTCGCACTCATTACACACCCGAAGTGTTTGCCACAAATGAACCGCAGTACCTCGCTGAATTTGTCAAGGAGCAAAAACCATCACGCGAACTCCGCTCATCCTCGCATCAGCGGATTTTGGCTCAGCCATCGACCAAAGACGGTCACCGCGCGGCGCTTTCAGATGCGCCCCTGTGGCCGTCTGGAACGCTCTTCCGATATTAGGAAGCCACTGGAGCTATGCACTTTTAAATCTAGATTTTATAAGGTCATTTCTTTCAAACGGATTTTTGTGTTAAGTTTGTTGTCCTTCCCCCGCACCTCCGATTAGCATGGTTGGCTACGTACGGTGCGAATGAAGTTCAACATACATGCATGGGGAATACACAGCTTATACCAAAGTATACTATAGAATCCACGATTACTTGTTAATTACCAATACATGTTCATTTAGTGCAGTAGAAGACCCCAACTCCCCCCATCTCCCATGTGTCACACACCTTGTGCTTCCTCCTTGCCGCGTTTTACAAAGCTGTTAATTCACAAATTAACGTTTGTCTCAGATTGCCGCGTGACACAAATGTGTGTCGCACACCCTCCTCCACCCGACACAGGCAATGAACGAAGTGTTCACGTGGACAAACGTGCCGATTTTATTCAAGTTCGTTCACGTACAGATTTTTTTTGTTAATTGGCTGTGTCGGGCGGAGCTGGGTGTACAAACACATTTTTCTCACACGGCGAATCTGACCCAGCAATCAATTATAAACCCACGCGGGCTCAGGGAAGTGCTTTCATTGAGGATTTTACTCAGCGAAATGAACATCAACAAAGGATTGATACGCATTGACTGAAAGCTTTCGTGACTGCAGGGATTCATATTCTTTGGGTCTTTTGGTAAAGTCGTGCAGATAGGTTCAAAGAAAATAACAAAAAAAACTACGACGTTTCGATCGCAACACGCGGTCGTCATCAGGATGACCTATTTACGTGACTTACCGAAAGACCCAAAGAATATTGATACGCATGGCGTATCAATATTATTACCGGAAAAGAGTGAACTATCCGTAATCACGCGATCTGATCCAGTAATAAATTATTAACCGTGTCGGTCGTGAAATCCCATGCGTGCTCAGGGAAGTGTTTACAGCGAAATGAACATCAACAAAGGATTGATACGCATGGCAACCTTACCCAACATCCCCAGTTAAAAAGAAAATCTGCCATGATAGCGTGGCATTTAAACGCAATTATTACCACAAACGGTGAACTATCCATTGGGAGTTCCACGTGCGTGCTTGTGCCGGCCCATGTGGATGGGCCACCCCGGTGTCCATACCTCGAGTATCTCCATCCGCTGGGAAAGAGCGAGCAGGCTGCGTGCCAGGTGGTCTGTGGAGGCTCCTGGTGGGTCACCCATCGTGTCCTTGATGGGCGGGTGAGCCAGACCCTTCCTACGAGCCGGGCGTACGGCTCCCTGCCCACCTGAAGCACCTCCCGCGGGGCCACCCTCGCAGCCACTGAGCTTTGCCGTCAGCTCCTTGATGACCTCCTTCTGGCTAATGATGGTTTCGCGCTGCTGCAGAATTGCTTCTTGAAGCTGCGTGAGAACGCGGGGATCGGTGGGACCCCCGGGAGTGAATTTACCGCCCGATGCCGACTGCCCCATGGGGCACTTGATGCCAGCTTCTGGCTCAGCAGGGGCAGGCTCACACACGAGCCGCAGAGGGGGAACCTGCTCCTGTTGCCCCAGTGCTTCGGCTCCCACCAGCAGGAGTAATGCTACGTTGGCTACAAACAGCGGGAAGCAAATTCTCGCTTGCATCACGGTTGAAATACGTTCATCCATGCTGCACACCTTTTTCTTTTTTGATTAAACCGGGATCTCTCCTTACCTATCTACCTGGCTGCCCACATGTCCAGCGACCTGGTCATGGTTGACCGTGCAAAAAGCCGCAGCCTGGTTTGCCACAGAGCTTCTCTCGCATGTGGCCCTGACATGCGGACAGGAACGGGACAAACTGTACGTGGGCCGACAGATGCGGATCAGCGGTTGCGACGGATTACAATGCATCGGCCGCTTAAGCCACCCTATGGCGTCATGTGACATTGTGTCCTCATATACACCACAATACGCCCCCTCCAAAAAAATAAACTTGGCGGTGTTCAACGCAGCGCCTAAAACATTTTCTGGGGCGTTCTTGAAATACGGTTTTCACACTTGAACATCTGACCTTCATATTTCTACGCGGACAATCCTTCCGCTGGCAATTACATTTACGTCGGTGTTGTGTCCACATTGATGAGCAAAATATTGTGCCAGCATCGAAACGGTTAGTCTCTAAAGTGCTCATCGTGATTGGTACCGCTACCCGAAACGTGCGCCCACGCTCGTCTCAGAGCCTGCTGCCCTCAAGGTTTCCCTGTCACTGTGACAACAGCAACATTCGGACCAGGCTGGGCAACTGTTTAAACATAGCTACGAGCAGGGTTAATTTAAACTATTTAAAAACAAATACTTTACCAGGTGAGGCCCACTGGAAGACTATAGCTCTTTTTCAGAAGCGACCTGGCCACAAGTTATATAGCACAACAAAGTGGCTTATCACGTGGACATTTATAACAGCCAAACACTCTAAACGCATGTTGATTCTAAATGTGGAGGGAAAAACCCGGGGACCTGGGAAATGCCCACGCTACCACGTGCAAACTCCAAATTTACAGGCGTCAGGGTCTTAATCGAACGCACCACCTCCTTCATACTAGGCGAGGTAGTTGACATCTTGCCACTATGGCGCCCCATTGCAGTCGTGTTTGTCTAGAAATCAATCACCACCACATCTTTGTTCAGCCTGTCGTCAGACTAAGAATCAGTGACAACAAGGAGATCAGTCTATCACCACCTGGAGATCAGTGCTATCACCTTGAGATCAGCATCACAGCCTGACCACAAATGTGCTGGTGATGCTTTGTTGGCAATGATGGTGCACCGACCCAATTAACAGAACTCAACACATGCAGATGAATCAGCCTGTTATCACATGGAAGTTAGTCATCACCTGGAGGTCAGTCTGACACCAACTGGAGGTCAGTCAGTCACCACCTGGAGGTCAGTCACCACCTGGAGGTCATTCTGTCACCACCTGGAGGTCAGTCACCACCTGGAGGTCAGTCTGACACCACCTGGAGGTCAGTCACCACCTGGAGGTCAGTCACCACCTGGAGGTCATTCTGTCACCACCTGGAGGTCAGTCACCACCTGGAGGTCAGTAAGTCACCACCTGGAGGTCATTCTGTCACCACCTGGAGGTCATTCTGTCACCACCTGGAGGTCAGTCACCACCTGGAGGTCATTCTGTCACCACCTGGAGGTCAGTCACCACCTGGAGATCAGTCACCACCTGGAGGTCAGCCTGTCACCACCTGGAGGTCAGTCTGACACCACCTAGAGGTCAGTCAGTCACCACCTGGAGGTCAGCCTGTCACCACCTGGAGGTCAGTCACCACCTGGAGGTCAGTCACCACCTGGAGGTCAATCAGTCACCACCTGGAGGTCAGTCTGTCACCACCTGGAGGTCAGTCACCACGTGGAGGTCAGTCACCACCTGGAGGTCAGCCTGTCACCACCTGGAGGTCAGTCACCACCTGGAGATCAGTCACCACCTGGAGGTCAATCACCACCTGGAGGTCAGTCTGTCACCACCTGGAGGTCAGTCACCACCTGGAGGTCAATCTGTAACCACCTGGAGGTCAGTCAGTCACCACCTGGAGGTCAATCTGTCACCACCTGGAGGTCAGTCACCACCTGGAGGTCAGTCACCACCTGGAGGTCAGCCTGTCACCACCTGGAGGTCAATCTGTCACCACCTGGAGCTCAGTCTCTCACCACCTGGAGGTCAGTCACCACCTGGAGGTCAGTCACCACCTGGAGGTCAGTCAGTCACCACCTGGAGGTCAATCACCACCTGGAGGTCAGTCAGTCACCACCTGGAGGTCAGTCTGTCACCACCTGGAGGTCAATCTGTCACCACCTGCAGGTCAGTCACCACCTGGAGGTCAGTCAGTCACCACCTGGAGGTCAGTCTGTTACCACCTGGAGGTCAGTCACCACCTGGAGGTCAGTAAGTCACCACCTGGAGGTCATTCTGTCACCACCTAGAGGTCATTCTGTCACCACCTGGAGGTCAGTCACCACCTGGAGGTCATTCTGTCACCACCTGGAGGTCAGTCACCACCTGGAGATCAGTCACCACCTGGAGGTCAGCCTGTCACCACCTGGAGGTCAGTCTGACACCACCTGGAGGTCAGTCAGTCACCACCTGGAGGTCAGCCTGTCACCACCTGGAGGTCAGTCACCACCTGGAGGTCAATCAGTCACCACCTGGAGGTCAGTCTGTCACCACCTGGAGGTCAGTCACCACGTGGAGATCAGTCACCACCTGGAGGTCAGCCTGTCACCACCTGGAGGTCAGTCACCACCTGGAGGTCAGTCACCACCTGGAGGTCAATCACCACCTGGAGGTCAGTCTGTCACCACCTGGAGGTCAGTCACCACCTGGAGGTCAATCTGTCACCACCTGGAGGTCAGTCAGTCACCACCTGGAGGTAAATCTGTCACCACCTGGAGGTCAGTCACCACCTGGAGGTCAGTCACCACCTGGAGGTCAGCCTGTCACCACCTGGAGCTCAGTCTCTCACCACCTGGAGGTCAGTCACCACCTGGAGGTCAGTCACCACCTGGAGGTCAGTCAGTCACCACCTGGAGGTCAATCACCACCTGGAGGTCAGTCAGTCACCACCTGGAGGTCAGTCTGTCACCACCTGGAGGTCAATCTGTCACCACCTGCAGGTCAGTCACCACCTGGAGGTCAGTCAGTCACCACCTGGAGGTCAGTCTGTCACCACCTGGAGGTCAGTCACCACCTGGAGGTCAGTCAGTCACCACCTGGAGGTCAATCACCACCTGGAGGTCAGTCAGTCACCACCGGGAGGTCAGTCTGTCACCACCTGGAGGTCAATCTGTCACCACCTGCAGGTCAGTCACCACCTGGAGGTCAGTCTGTCACCACCTGGAGGTCAGTCACCACTTGGAGGTCAATCACCACCTGGAGGTCAGTCTATCACCACCTGGAGGTCAGTCACCACCTGGAGGTCAGCCTGTCACCACCTGGAGGTCAATCTGTCACCACCTGGAGGTCAATCTGTCACCACCTGGAGGTCAGTCACCACCTGGAGGTCAGTCACCACCTGGAGGTCAGTCTGTCACCACCTGGAGGTCAGTCACCACCTGGAGGTCAGTCAGTCACCACCTGGAGGTCAATCTGTCACCACCTGGAGGTCAGCCTGTCACCACCTGGAGGTCAATCTGTCACCACCTGGAGGTCAGTCTATCACCACCTGGAGGTCAGTCACCACCTGGAGGTCAGCCTGTCACCACCTGGAGGTCAATCTGTCACCACCTGGAGGTCAATCTGTCACCACCTGGAGGTCAGTCACCACCTGGAGGTCAGTCACCACCTGGAGGTCAGTCTGTCACCACCTGGAGGTCAGTCACCACCTGGAGGTCAGTCAGTCACCACCTGGAGGTCAATCTGTCACCACCTGGAGGTCAGCCTGTCACCACCTGGAGGTCAATCTGTCACCACCTGGAGGTCAATCTGTTACCACTTGGAGGTCAGTCACCACCTAGAGATCAGTCAGTCACCATCTGGAGGTCAATCTGTCACCACCTGCAGGTCAGTCACCACCTGGAGGTCAGTCAGTCACCACCTGGAGGTCAATCTGTCACCACCTGGAGGTCAATCACCACCTGGAGGTCAGTCAGTCACCACCTGGAGGTCAGTCTGTCACCACCTGGAGGTCAATCTGTCACCACCTGCAGGTCAGTCACCACCTGGAGGTCAGTCAGTCACCACCTGGAGGTCAGTCTGTCACCACCTGGAGGTCAGTCACCACCTGGAGGTCAGTCAGTCACCACCTGGAGGTCAATCACCACCTGGAGGTCAGTCAGTCACCACCGGGAGGTCAGTCTGTCACCACCTGGAGGTCAATCTGTCACCACCTGCAGGTCAGTCACCACCTGGAGGTCAGTCTGTCACCACCTGGAGGTCAGTCACCACTTGGAGGTCAATCACCACCTGGAGGTCAGTCTATCACCACCTGGAGGTCAGTCACCACCTGGAGGTCAGCCTGTCACCACCTGGAGGTCAATCTGTCACCACCTGGAGGTCAATCTGTCACCACCTGGAGGTCAGTCACCACCTGGAGGTCAGTCACCACCTGGAGGTCAGTCTGTCACCACCTGGAGGTCAGTCACCACCTGGAGGTCAGTCAGTCACCACCTGGAGGTCAATCTGTCACCACCTGGAGGTCAGCCTGTCACCACCTGGAGGTCAATCTGTCACCACCTGGAGGTCAATCTGTTACCACTTGGAGGTCAGTCACCACCTAGAGATCAGTCAGTCACCATCTGGAGGTCAATCTGTCACCACCTGCAGGTCAGTCACCACCTGGAGGTCAGTCAGTCACCACCTGGAGGTCAATCTGTCACCATCTGGAGGTCAGTCACCACCTCGAGGTCAGTCAGTCACCACCTGGAGGTCAATCTGTCACCACCTGCAGGTCAGTCACCACCTGGAGGTCAGTCTGTCACCACCTGGAGGTCAGTCACCACCTGGAGGTCAATCTATCACCACCTGGAGGTCAATCTGTCACCACCTGGAGGTCAATCTGTCACCACCTGGAGGTCAGTCACCACCTGGAGGTCAGTCTGTCACCACCTGGAGGTCAGTCACCACCTGGAGGTCAGTCACCACCTGGAGGTCAATCTGTCACCACCTGGAGGTCAATCTGTCACCACCTGGAGGTCAGTCACCACCTGGAGGTCAGTCACCACCTGGAGGTCAATCTGTCACCACCTGGAGGTCAGTCACCACCTGGAGGTCAGTCACCACCTGGAGGTCAGTCAGTCACCACCTAGAGGTCAGTCACCACCTGGAGGTCAGTCAGTCACCACCTGGAGGTCAATCTGTCACCACCTGGAGGTCAGCCTGTCACCACCTGGAGGTCAATCTGTCACCACCTGGAGGTCAATCTGTCACCACCTGGAGGTCAATCACCACCTGGAGGTCAGTCTGTCACCACCTGGAGGTCAGTCACCACCTGGAGGTCAATCTGTCACCACCTGGAGGTCAGTCACCACCTGGAGGTCAGTCACCACCTGGAGGTCAGTCTGTCACCACCTGGAGGTCAGTCACCACCTGGAGGTCAATCTGTCACCACCTGGAGGTTCAGCCACCACCTCGAGGTCAGTCACCACCTGGAGGTCAGTCTGACACCACCTGGAGGTCAGTCATCACCTGGAGGTCAGTCACCACCTGGAGGTCAGTCTGTCACCACCTGGAGGTCAGTCACCACCTGGAGGTCAGCTTGTCAGCACCTGGAGGTCAGTCTGTCACCATCTGGAGGTCAGTCACCACCTGGAGGTCAATCTGTCACCACCTGGAGGGGAGTCAGTCACCACCTGGAGGTCAGTCAGTCACCACCTGGAGGTCAGTCACCACCTGGAGGTCAATCTGTCACCACCTGGAGGTCAGTCTGTCACCACCTGAAGGGCAGTCCGTCACCACCTTGCAGACCGGTCTATCACCAATCGCATGGAGGTGGCCCGTCAGCGTCTGCAGGTAACAGGAAGCGGTCCATCTGCGCCCCCTGCTGGGCCGAGCGTCGCAGCCTCCCGCCTCTGCCGCGATCGAAGGCGCTGGTTGGAGCCCTCCTCCCGCCCCCTCCCTCCCCCGGCGGCCTGAGCAAGGCAAGGGGGGCGCCACGGGGCCGCTCATGGCGGGGATCGGCGGCCGCCTCTGGGCTCTGGACGTGCGGGGTGGCGCCTTCACGCTGGCCCCGCACGAGAGCCGCTGGAGGCCGTGCCCTGACCCGCGCCTGGAGCTCAAGCGACTGTCGGCTGGGCCGCAGGGCTGCTGGGCCATCGGCTACGACCACCGCGTCTACGCGTTCGTGCGGCCCGGGGACATCCCCGTGCGGGTACAGGAAGAGGCCTTCGAGAACCAGGTGAGGCGAGCGAGCGGGCGGGCAGGTGGGCAGGTGAGCAGGGGGGGGGGGGGCCGGGGGGCCAGGAGAGGGGGCCGGGGGGGGGCCGCCGTCCCCCCCGGTGGATTCGGGACGCCGCTGACGCCGCTGCTGCCCGGTGTGGCGGGTTCCATCCCCGCTCACGGCCGCCACCAACGCCGCAGACGATTATCTGACCCGCTCCTGGGTCGACTCAACCTGTAAATGAGCACCAGGTGCGGTGTGCTGTAGACATTGCCGCTATAGGGAGACAAAGGCGGCCGGGCGCCGTGTTGCCCACCCACACCACCTCTCCCCTCAGCAGCGCTTGGCCCCCCGCGACACACTTGTCTGCTGTGTGTCTCTGCTGCATCCCCCCCCCAATAACCCCCACGGCGGCGGCGGCGGTTTGGGAACCTTTCGACCGATCAGCGATGGAACCCCGTGGACGGCTTCGGCGGCAAGCTGCTGCCCAGCGATCGCTGGGGCTGGAGCACCGAGGACGGACTCGGCCCTCGGTACCTGGGCCAGGTGCGGCTGCCCTCTCCTGCCTGGGAGTGGGAGGGCGACTGGACTCTGTTTCTCAGCATCGCCGGAGAGCCCACGGACGCGCAGGCGAGCTTCCCCACCACCACCGTCGTCGGCGTCGGCCCCCACATGTTTCGTTGCGAGCGAGTATTTTGTTTTGCCTTCAACATACAGCGGTTGGCCCACGTGCGGCGCGAAAGAAGTCCAACATACCTACACGGGCTCCCAACGCCGTCTTCCACCAACACCCCACCTACCTGTACGTGCTCCACCACGGTGGCTAGGAGATGTTAACTACCTCGCCTGGTATGCAGGAGGTCGTGGGTTCGATGCCCACCCTGACCGACGCCTCCTGCTGTTTATTTGGAGTTTGCGGTGTCTCTCTCCCCGTGGTCGCGTGGATTTTTCTCCGGGTCCTGCGGCTTTTTCCCCTCCACATTTAGAATCAACGTCACGCGTGTAGATTGTTTGGCTGCTGTAAATGTCCACGTGATAAGCCGCTTCGTTGAGCTGTCATTTGTGGCCAGGTCGCTTTTGAAAAAAATCTGTATAGCTCAGTGGGGCCCTTACCTGGTACAATAAAACAAAATTGTTTAGTTTTAGAACCCAGTGACCCGAGCTCAATTCCCACTCACAGCCAACACGATAATGTTAATTGGTCATGCCTCCCCCCACTAGGTCGACTCAGCCTAAAATGAGTACCTGGTGTGGTGTGTAAATATCATCAGTCGGAAGATAAAAGGAGCCGAGCGTACTGCTGGCCACCCACCCCCTCGTGTGCCGTGCCGGCCTTCATAGGTGCTCGCTAACAGCACTTTCCCCAACAGCCTGTTAAGGCTATACATCGGATCTTTTTGTTTGTGTGTGTCCGTACAGGGATGGACATATGCTTTAGACTTTCCTGCTCCGTATTCCCATAAAAAGCACTGGAATTCGTGTGTCCGGCGCCGACGCTGGATCCGCTACCGTCGCTACACTGCCATCAACAAGTGGGCTCAGGTGCGTGCGCCGGTTGTGTGCACGCGCTTAGAGCACGGCCTCTGTGCTGGAAAACATACCCAGGGCTTGTCTATGGGACCTTTTTGCCAGTATCAAAAATGATGAAAAATAAGAATAGGTTTTTTACCCTTTCAGTTTCAAAGACAGTGCGTATATTATCAGAGCATGGTTGTTGGCATCTTTTTTTTGCCACGAGCATGTGTGATTTAATGCAGGCTTGATGCCTTGCAAAAGGTATCCATTTGGTGTTTGAACATATTAACACCTGTTCTATTGCCAGAAAGGGTAAAACCTATTCCTGAACTTCATTATACCTGCTGCTGTGCAAAACAAACGTGAGATGGATGCTAAGATATTCGTGACAAGCCATGATGCGCAACACGAGAAGAGCCGGAAGAGCACATTGCATGCGAGTGTTGTCGATGTTATTCGACAAAAACGCTTGCGCTGGCTAGGAGCGTGTGCAGGAGGGGGGGAGACGCGCCGATCGCCAAGACGCGCGCTTTGGCGTGGTCTACATTAGTCGGGCGTCTCAAGGGGAAGACCTAGGACCCTGTTAGGGTAGATCTTGGAGGTGCCGTTTCTACTGTGCAGCAGCTGCAGGATGCGGGGGAGGGTAGAAAGCATTGGCGGTGAGGTGTGGTGAGCGTCAACAGCTTTGGCCACGACCGCACCTTGATCTTGATAAACAAAAAAACGCCGCTGTTGGCGCGCGTCACGTATCCACGAGGTTATTTTTTTGTATTTCAGATTCCAGTTCAAGAAGAGGGTTCGTACCAAGATTTGTTCCACGATGTTTGTTTGGGTGGATGGGACCTTGCAGAAGAGCCACCCGGACGGCTCTCCGTGTGGGCCGTCACCACCGAGGGCAAGGTGAGGACACAGCGCCAACTGCCACCCTCTATCCCAGTGCTTCTAAACTTTTGTTTGGTTACTGCACCACCCCTTGTTGAATTTAGTTTTAGCCTGGAGGTCAGTCTGCCCTTCATGTTGAACGTCTTTCGCACCGTACGTAACCAACCGTGCCCATCGGAGGTGCGTGGGGAAGGACAACAACTAAACACAAAAATCAGTTCTAAAGAAAGGTGATTTAAATGTAGATGATTTAAAAGTGCATAATTCCAGTGGATTCCTAATATCGGAAGGAGGAGCGTTCGAGACGGGCACATCAACATCACCACCATCACCACCATCAACGTCAATACCCCCCACTTCCTCATCATGCAGGTACCTCCTCAACGCCACCACCATCATCGTCATCGCCACCATCGTGCATGTATGGACGTTGAACTTCTTTCGCACTGCACGTGGTCGACTGTGCCAATCGGTGATGTGTGTGTGTGTGTATATATAGGTGCTCTATCGAGATGACGTGCATCACTCCAACCCAGAGGGGAGAGAGTGGATCGGGGTGGAGATCCCGAGCGAAGCCCTGCAAGTGAGCGCAGGGCCCATTTCACTCGTCTGGGTCTTGCTGTGGGAGGGCAAGCTCCTGGCGCGTGAAGGTGTCAACCAGAAGAACCCGATGGGTAAACACGCCGCCACTCACCAAGTGCTGCCCCTCTGCCTGACATATTCAAATAGGTGGCCAGCACGGCTTCCGTATAGAATTGAGAGAATTGTAAAAAATATATATAGAGTCTGTTCTCCTATAACGCGGTAGTTGCATTCCTGATGAACACTACATTATGGAAAAATTGCGTTATAATATAGGGTAAAAAGCACAGTCCGCGATAACACGTTAGATGTGTATGTCGACTGAACAAAGACTGAGGCATGTGGGTAGCATCTAGAAGCATCCAGCAGCATCCCGTCTTGTGCGATGCTACGCCAAGGCAGCTGTACAATGGCTTATTCCTACTCGTGCGATGTAGTTCTGTTCACTCGATCGGGTTATATCCAATTAGCATCTGCGTTATAAAAAAAACTTGTTACCTAATACCTTATTCTTGGTTCTTTCGGTAAAGTCACGTTGAAGGGAAACAATAAAATAATAAAATATATATAAAACAATAAAATTCTCACGACGTTTCGACTGTAACACAAACAGTCATCATCAGGTGTGATGATATATTTTATTATTTTATTGTTTCCCTTCAACGTGACTTTACCGAAAGAACCAAGAATATGAATCACTGCAGTCACGAAAGCTTTAAATCAAAGCCTAATACCTTCATCGCGTTATATCCAATTTGCGTTATGGGAGTGCAGACTAATTATGAAATAGAGAGTTCCCAGATACACAATTGTATTTTAGATGTTTCTATAATCTGCAGATTCCTATTATAATATAGCACAATTTATAATAGAGGAAATTTCGATTGGAAATTTGATAATTACACCTCATAATGCAATAATATCTAAAATGCTAAATTCTAAACGTTGCAATGCGCGTGGTTAAACAACGTTGTAGTCCATTGACCCGTTCCTAATTTGCTTCCGCAATGTTGTGCGATTGCAGGTGAAGGATGGGTGGTGGTGGACCCCCCAGATCACGAGTTTGGTGTCGTGCAGGTTTCTGTTGGCACGCGGGTGATCTGGTGTATCACAAGCGATGGACAGGTGACAACATCACGTGACCATTATAAAGACAAAGATCGCCCCGTATAGCCTTGACAGACTTTTTGACAAGTGTCGCCAGCAACTACCTATGGGTGGCCAGAACCACGCCTGGCCACCTTTATATCCGCTATGCCACTGCTTCCCACAATACTACAGGACAATACTCTTCCTGTGCAACTACACCGATTTGGCTGGCGGGTCCCAGTGTGCCTTTAGATCCATTGAGACAGTGGATGATTGTTCTGTTCATCTGCCAACCTAGCACGCACAATGCTACTGAGCAAACGTTAAATATTCCACACCTCTGACGATTTGATTGACATGATTTGGTGTCAAAGTTTATTTCTAGAATGTATTCTGTTTACTATATTGTCTTCATGTTTTATTCTGATTTAGACAGGTTCGTCTTCTCCATTATCATACATACATATTTAGCTTATTAACATAAATACAAATTGCATTGTGTGTGCAAAACTATTTAAATCTATAAATTGATGCACATTTCACGCCGACTTCTGAGTACATCTGTATACGCGTTCGTCATTTCTATGACTTTCAAAATCTGTCCTCTAAAATACAGTGTGACACAAATTATATTCATATACCATCTTAATGCAAAAAACTCCATCTCAAAGCACTATTAAAAGAGTGTGACATTCGTAGCATCACTGAGTCTAGACTTGAACAAGGGGCACGTAGCTCAAACTTGCTGGGGAGAGCAAGTTCCAGGTGATGAGGGCAGCAGTGGCGGAGTGATCTGCCACTGAGCGAAGGTTGACGGGGGCTGAGCGAAGGCCATGGTTGCTGGGGTGAAGAGCATGGGAAGGGCGGGTAGAGTGATGTGAGAAAGAGGGCGAGTCCGTGGGATGTGGAATTTCCACAGCTGGCTCTACGTGATGTTATCTTCCTCGCCTGGTATGCATGGAGGTCAGGTGTTCGATCTCCACCCTGATGCCTGTATAATTGGAGTTTGCACGTCTCTCCCCGTGGTCGCGTGGATTTTTTTCTCCAGGTCCTCCGGCTTTTACTTCCACATTGAGAATGAACATCACACGTTTATATTATTTTGGTGCTATACATTTCCACGTGATAAGCCACTTAGTTGAGCTATCACTTGTCGCTCAGGTGTGGTTCCGCCGTGGCGATGTTTGTGTGCTCAGGTGTGGTTCCGCCGTGGCGTGTGCGCAGACAGTCCCGCTGGCCTCAGCTGGGTGTCTATGGTCAGCAAGATGATGATGGTCAGCGTGGGGGTCAACGATCAGGTGTGTGCACGGCCTGTCGGTTCGACGTGTGTGCATTTCCCATGTTGTCATCTGGTGTGGCGAAGTGGCCCTTATTTTACGAGTCTTCAAATTGCACGTATTTTTTTTATACGTGGCACCGCTCCAGACGCAACTGTTGGTGAACTTACGTAACGCCAACATTGTTTTGTTACATGTTCGGCTTAAATCAATCACTAGAGCACGGTCATAATCTTTGCCATACAGTATTTTGTGGTTAGGTGTGTGCGTGTGTAGAAGTGGGGAGCGGTAGTGTAGCGGTTAGCTCGCTGCGCTACGAACCTGGTGACACGAGTTTGATTCCCGCTCATGGCCAAACACCAGTGACGATTATCTGAACTGGTCCTTGGCCTCCCCTAGGTCGACTCGGCCTCAAATGAGTACCTGGTGCGATGTGTAAATATCGCAACTGGGGAGACAGCGTTGGCTGGGCGTGGCGTTGGCCACCCACCCCCTCATGTGCCGTGCCGGCCTTCATAGGTGCTCGCTAAACACTTGTCCCTACAGCCTGTTAAGGCTATATGGGGGATGTTTGTCTTTTTGTGTGTGTGCGCGCGTTTATGTGTGCGTGCCAGGTGTTTGGGGTGGGTCGGGAAGACCGGATGGTGTACTTCCGTCAGGGTGTGTGTGCCGACGAGGCGAGCGGGAAGGTGTGGAAGCCCATACTGTGCGGGCGCGATGCGGAAGAGGGCGTGGAGCGGGCAGCAGGGGGCTCCCACAGGAGCAGCCTCACCAGTCTGAACAGGTGCCCACACCTGATGGGCAGCGATCCTATAGCAGGTTCCCACACCTGATGGGCAGCGATGCTATAGCAGGTTCCCACACCTGATGGGCAAGGGCGCTCAAGCAGATGCCCACACCTGATGGGCAGCGATCCTATAGCAGATGCCCACACCTGATGGGCAGTGATGCTATAGCAGGTTCCCACACCTGAACGACAGGGGTGCCGTAGCAGCTCTTCAGCATAATGTGTTGAATTCCTCAAGTGGCGTGGAAATGAATGATTTACACGATGCGTGTGCCTTTAATCTGGTACCAAGCTTTTTCTGGAAAAAACAAATTCAGATTTTTTTTTTTAGCATAATGTAATTTTGAGATACTGTGTTTGCTTATTTAGAGAATATCCAAGGCCCCTAGTTTGTTGTTGATAAGGTATACAAAAGCTAGCGAGGTGGTACCACTTTGTTTACACGTACTTTTGGCCAGTGCACAGATACATATGGAAGTCAACCGATACATAATATAGTTTTCAGCATAATTTCGTGGCTTTTAGCAAAAGTTTTAAGGTTCGATTCTGGCTGGCCGCTCTGGTTATTGCTGTGGGTATATTAAGCATACATATGTACCGTCTGTTTCAAAGTGAACATGAACGCTTCTATCATGTTATTCAAAGAAGAGTATTCCAAATTTGTTTAAGTTAAATGAAAATACTTCGTTGGAAAACACATAGCAATCAACACCTCCGACTGAAACATTTGCAAAACCCTTCTGAAATATAGTTTTAAGACTCGGTATGGCTTTTGTGGATAATTAAGCATAATGCAGTAGAGCCCCTCTTAATGGCCACCCCTGTTAACGACTAATTGGTTAATGACGGGCGTCCATAGAGCCCAATGTGAATGTTGTAGTAGTGTATAGTGTAGTGTATAGTAGTGTAGGGCCTCCATAGAGCCCAATGTGTTCGCTTACCGACTATTCCCCTGTTAACGATGGGCTGTTGTAGGTATAGTAAATATAAATTCTTGCAATGATTAACCATGTTTATTTTAAATATTATGTGTTTATAATGTTCTTAGTATCTCTATGTATTAATGCCCATTGTTTAAATATGATAAAGTACTTTTTGGGGTAACTTTAAATGCTACCGGAACGAATTAAACCTTTAGCGTTTAATTCGTTCCGTTCCTGTACTCGCTTAACGACCAAATCACTTAACAGCCGGTTTCGTGGAGCAAATTACCGTCGTTAAGAGAGGTTCTATGGCAGTAAATTAGAGAAATTAACCCTCAGCCTAATAATTATAAGCCTCCCGTGATCTGTTCGTCACGTGTATGCAGTTTGTTGAACTTCTGTCGCACTGTACGTAGCCAACTATGCTAATCGGAGGTGGTTATTAGTTAATGTGCGTTTTTCCTGTTTCCGTTGAACAGTTTAGCTGACATGAACCTGAGGAGCAGTGGGGACGATGCCGCTGAAAGCAATGATACGGATTTTACGTTGATGGCCACCGAGGACACGCAGCAGTCGCACAGAGGCACTGAGAGCACCCTCACACCTGCGACAGCTGTCTCCAGCAAGCCCAACATAACACCGACACCGAGGGCAGAATTGGCTGCGGGTCCCGGTGAAGACTGTATGGATGCCGGCAGTGTGTCTTCCTTGGGGGGAGGGAGCATCAGTGGCGACACGCTCGGGAATATGGACAGAGGCCTCCTTTGGGCCTGGGTGAGCACTGGAGCCTGCGATATCGACAGCCAATCACAACCGCTGTGGTTCATCCAATCCACAGGTGTTGCAGTACACCACATCAAAGAGTTATGTTCTCATGTGCACACATTTGCCGGTCTGCCTATTGGAATACAAATTCGAACTGATCTCTTGCTCAACTGAGCATTGAGGCATTGGTGGTGCTCATCTCCTGTTCACAGCCCTGAGCCAGTGGTTGAAATTCCACATTCCTGTGGCGGGGTTGAGTGACTACATATTACAGCCGTTGTTGGCTTCCCCACGAAGTGGTACTGATTTTAGCTAACCACAATGGACAATGGGCTGAGTCAACCCCAAGCCAGGATTTGAACTCGCATCCTTCTAATTGCGAGCCACTCTTCCTACCGCTGAGCCATCTGGCCGGATAGTCCTTGGAGCGGTCATTTGTGGAATGTTTTATATTTCAACTTGATTCCATGGACAACTTTCTGTTATGGAGCAATGTAGGAAACATTAAAGTACAGTCTAGTCTTTTTCAAATTATTATTTTACAGTGATCAACCAACTTAAGTTATGAATATATTGGGGCACTTGGTAAACGTTGCAATCGGGATGGTGAATATTGAAGATTCACGATGCAATATGTGGTACGATCTGACAATAAGCCGACATGCTCCCGATACATGGCAACAGTAGCGTAGGGACGACGTAGCGCCAAGCACGGTGCTCGGAAGCACCGCATCCACTGTTGTAAAAGGTACCGCAGACAGAGCATTGGCATGATCGTAAGTAATAAGGCCACAGATTGGATGTTTGTAGAAATGGAATATCTGGTTTTCGTTCATGATGTAATGAAGCCTCGTTGATGACACAAATATTAATATTCTGTTTTATGGTAAGTGTGTATGTCGTGGGTTTGATCCCGACCCTGGCGACTGTATATTTGGAGTTTGCATGTTCTCCCTGTGGTCACGTGGATTTTTCTCCTGGTCCTCCGGTTTTTCCCTTCATAATATAGAATCAACATGTGTTTTTTAGAGTAATTGACTGCTATACATTTCCACATGATGATAAGCCACTTCGTTGAGCTATCATTTGTGGCCAGATCGCTTCTGAAAGAAAAGAGCTACAAAGCCCAGTGGGCCTTACCTGGTTAAATAAAAAGTTTTAAATAGTGGTATGACGTATAATAATGCGGTGTGATGTGCATTCGTCACGAGGTTCCCTGCTAAGCGGACCTGTACGCGACCCCGCGTGGAGGAGGGACATCGTGCAGCAGTTGACCAATCGCTCGCTCAGAGAGATATCCAACTTTGAGGACTACCAGCCGGCCACAGACAAGGTACTCGCAGTTTCCACGCCCGTGGGAGGTGACGATTATGCCGGTTGCGGTGTTTACAGCAGCGGTGGCCAACTGACGTCTCCCAAACCGCATGCGGCTCTTTAATCCACGGCTCTATCGAAGGGGCGTAACGTAAGAACATACTATCACAGTAGCAAAGTATAATGAATGTCTCCCGTTCCGTGCCGAAAACTGTCAATATATAGACACTTATGTATACACTTGGCTCTTTGTGGGTACTTTTTGTCTCTTGGTCTGTTACATGTTGTCCCGCCCCTGGTTCACAGCCATTCTGTTTTGCGCGGTGTGCTCACAGAAAACGGTGTGGGTGAGGCGTGGCGTGCTGTCGTGGTGGCAAGACTGGTATCCCCAGCGCTGGATCGACCTGACGGTGCTGCTCGAGCAGCTGGAAGGCGCAGAGGAGCGACCCGAGGCCATGCTGTTCCTGCACTACATGGTCGGCACCACCAAGAAGGTGGCCGACGTCCCACGACAAACTTTTGATTTGCAGTCCACCGCCAACTCCACCGCCACAGCCGTGCCGTCCGCAGAAAATAAGAGTCCTCGTCCTGTCCTTTTTTGTATTGTCAATTTTAAAAAAAATATTTCTTTCAAAAGAGCTGAGGGTATTGAAGGAATAACAAGAGGAAGGGCGAGATATAACAAACGAACAGTTGACGTGACACGTTCCTTCATCCTTGCGATCAGAGAACGGACGAGAGCACTCCGGCTCACCGCCCTATCATGGCAGGGGGAACAATCAGGGACAGGGTGTTTCAAAGGCGAGCGAAGAATATATGGAAAAAGGGCAGCGAAGAGTGGGGGGGGATGGGGGCAACCGTATCCTGTCGTTATCGGTGCATTGGTGCTAGGCTGGTGCTGTGCGGTGGTGCGCACTTCTGTAGATGCCCACGGCCCAGGCTCATAAGCACAGACGAGCGAGCCGTCTGTGCTTGTGAGGAGAGTAGGACACAGGAGTAACTTCCTGTCAAAAGATGCTGAACTTTAAATAAAATTCCACAGAAAAAGGGAAGGTCTTTTAAATGTTCCCTCCATTGTTGATTCCTTCATCCATGGTGTTTCCTGTCGGTGATGCTATTGCATAGTGGTGTCTTCTGGGTGTGTGCGTGCGCGTGTGTGCGTGCGCGTGTGTGCGTGCGCGCGCACTTTCGTGCTTGTGCGGCTACCAATGTTACGGGGAGCGGCAGTGCAGCGGTTAGCGCTACGCCAACACCAGTGGCGATTATCTAAACCGGTCCTGGGCCTAAGTCGACTAAGCCTCAAAGTAGTACCTGGTGCCGTGTGTAATCATAGCCAATAAAAATACAAAGGCGGCAAGGGCGTGGTGCTGGCCAGCCACCCCCTTTGAATACCGTTCCGGCCTTCATAGGTGCTCGCCAATAGTACGTCTCCCCAACAGTCCGTTTCGAGTATAATAGAGGGCGGGGGATCTTTGCCTTTTTTGTGCGGCTCTGAGCGCAGTACCTGCACATCTTCATCAGCGAGATCACGGCACTGGTGCCAGTGCTGGACACGAATCGGCACACCTTTGCTGTGTACACGGCGGAGCGCACGGAATCGCGTGCGCCCATACGCTTGGCTGCTGCAACTGAGCAAGACATGCACGACTGGGTGAGTTTCAGCCCTCTCCCTTCACCCGTTCGTTTCGAGGGTATGTCTATAAAAGGACATTGAGCCGACGTGGCAAAATTTGTCATTGCGACTTTGTGTTCAAGCTTTCCAAGGTCGCCATTGCCAACACGGTTGGGGGGCGGGGGATGGGGGGGGCAGGGGGTGGGGGGGGGGCGCAAATCGCCAAGGTGATATCTTTCGGTCGTTTCGTGAAGGTGTGCATCTGGCCCGGAGACTACAATTTTTTTTTTAAACGTTTGTAAAGGATGTCAGGAGTAAGAATGCGTAGTGGGTGTGTGTTTGTGCAAACCTTTGGTGCCTCTATGCATGCTTAACCCTGTCCCGTTCTGAGACGTCTGAAAGTTGCAGGGTGGGTGCCCTCCACGCATGGCCTTGTGGGAGCCTCGGGACCGATAAAGTTATTATATTTTAATTTTTGTATGTATGTATGTTGAACTTCTTTTGCACTGTACGTAAGCCAACCGTGTTAACCGTACGCCATCGGAACGGAACCGGAAGAAGAAAAAAAACAACGATGGCACGCACGCCTACAGTCGTCAGAAACGGGTAAGGCTTAACGTGTCCGTGCTCTGTGTTTGTGCCTCGGTTTGCCGGCTGCCGCGCCATCAGCTGGCGGTGCTGAACACGGCGTGCTGCGAGGCGCGCGGCCTCTCCAGGAGCCCCTCTCATCGCGCCGTGTGGTCCGTCACCTGCCGCGGCGACGTGTTTGTGAGCGAGTGCTCGTCCGAGGCTTCCTCCAGCCCAAGCTCTGCCCTCCATATGTACGCTGCATACATCTACACCGTCATCATCAGCATCATCGTCATCATCACGATCCATGGTGCAGATAGCCCGTGGGATGTCCCCTGCACATTTCGTCATTTGTTTCCACTTTCAATCTGTCTTGTGCTAACATGCTCAAGTAGTGCCACATCTTGATGGCATCAATCTCTCATGTTGTCGTCAAGCCATTCTCTGTTCGGTCTTCTCTTACCGGTTCCTTCCATTTTTCCAAACAACACAATTTTACTTTTCCATGTTGTCCATGCTGCATACGTTTCCAAATAGTGCCAGTTGCATTGTCATCACTGCCTGCATCATCAAGAAACACCATGAAATAACAATTTCTGACAATAAAATAGGTGTTAAGATGTTAAAATACCAAATAAAAACCTATTGCAAGGCATAAAGTCTGCATTGACCACACGAGTTTGATTCCCGCTCATGGCCAAACACCAGTGACTATTATCTGAACTGGTCATGGGCCTCCCCTAGGTCGACTCGGCCTCAAATGGGTAACTGGTGCGATCTGTAAACATCGCCGCTGGGGAAACAAAGGCCGCCGGGTGTGACGCTGGACACCCACCCCTCTGTGTGCCGTGCCGCCCTTCATAGGTGCAACTCGCTAACAGCACTTGCCCCAACAGTCTGTTAAGGCTACACGGGGGGGGGGGGGCGTCTTTGTCTTTGTTTGTGCGCGTCCCCCCCCCAGGTTCTGGCGGCAGATCGGTGGCCACCTGCGGCTGGTTGAGAGTGATGGCAGTGGTGTGGTGTGGGGCCTCGGCTACGACCACACGGCTTGGGTGTACACGGGCGGGCACGGCGGAGGATTCCTGCAGGGTAACACGCTCAGGCCACCCACGCAGTACATAACGGGGGGCGTCGAATGTTCGGAGAAATCCCCAATTAAAACCGTGGACATGTGTCCGACCTCACTTGGTCTGTACGTTATCGTTGTACAAATATAGCCTCGAAGAGCAATAATGGGTTTACAACGTATGTGTTAAGTGACACCCCAGACACACTTGCAAATGAGATGTTTCATCCCAAGGGATTATTCGGGGGAAATGTTTTAATTACTCAAAAAGTGTGGGATGTTTTCACAAAAATACTCCTAAGGGATGCATTTTTCTGATAGTTTTGCGTCCAGATAATTTGAGATTTTTTTGTTTGTTACTGCTTTAGGGAGGTCGCTTGAGACCCATGCTTAAAGACCACTCACTTGCAGACATCTCTACATTTCTTCAACATATTTTCAACATATTTTTAGGTGGCCCAAATGTGGTGGACCAGTTTTATACAAATCGAATCCACGACAGGATTCCAAGTCACACTGTGACACAGCAAGGAGCGTTAAAGACACTTTGGGCCAAGCGAGTTATTATTTATATATACGGTGTAAATCTGTCCATATTCTTATTCCTCTGTTTACGTAATATTTCTGTTCACAAGCGTGCAAATTAAGTTCCCGCTTTGATTAGAATTCCTGCTGGGGTAATTGTGGATTAGCCACCTCAAGTCATATTCTTGGGCAGCTACAGTCTGAGCCAGATTAATCGAACCTCAGTGAAATTTTCAGTTTCGTAAAAAAAAATGTGATTGTAATTGGATTCGGCAGGCTCAAGCACTCAAACACATTGTTGGTGACAGCAGTCCTTTAAAATAAGTCAAAAGGCGCGTGGGGAAGTACAGTATAACTAAAGTCCTTAGCTGCCAACCGTTGCGTTGTGTAGGCCACTGAAGCTATGGACTTTTAAATCAATGTTGAAAACTTATTTATTTCGAAAATATTTTTCTGTTTAGTTTGTCCCCCCCCCCGCCGCGCCTCTGATTAGCACGGTTGGCTACGTACGGTACAAAAGAAATTCGACGTACGTAAATACCTGTTAGGGTTTGTTTTTTTTACCAATAAGATTGGCCTGCCATTTCTGAAATGTAACTTAATATTCCACAATATAATGGTGGCTAGGAATTAAGTAACCAGGCACACTCATACCCGTACATACATGCACAGGCACGTGCATCTCTTTGTCTTTTTGTTTTTGTTGCGCTTCAGGGAGCACGGATGGCATGCACCCCCAGACGGATGTGATACAGGTGTACATCTACGAGAACCAGCGCTGGAACCCGCTGTCTGGCTACACTGCCCGGTGTGTGTTTGTGTGCAGGGAGCGGTGGGGCAGCGGTGAGCGCTACGCTGCGCTACGAACCCAGCAACCCGAGTTCAATTCCCGCTCGCGGCCAATGCCGGTGACGATTATCTGAACCGGTCCTGGGACCTCCCCTAGGTTGACTCGGCCTCAAATGAGTACCTGCTGCGGTGTGTAAACATCGCCATTGGGGAGACAAAGGCGGCCAGGCGTGGTGCTGGTCACCCACCTCCCTTGTGTGCCGTGCAGGCCTTCATAGGTGCTCGCTAACAGCACTTGTCCCAACGGTCTATTGAAGGCTATGCGGGGGATCTTTGTCTTATTTTTACGCTCGTCCTTCCCGGCCGGGCGTCACCGCTACTTTAGCGACGTGTTTGTTTGATCGCGACATCTCTTAAGAGCCTCTCCAATCCGAGTGAAGTGAAAGCTGGGCCCAGTCATGCATCGCTAAAGTGAGTGATGCTCAGAGTTGCTTTGTCGACCTCACTGCAACTAAACTGATTCCCTGCTGAACGTGCAATGTGCCAGTAGCGTAAACTTTAATACAAATTAGTTTATTTTGTGATGCATTTTTGATTACTCAAGGGTTTGCCTGTTACTCAGTCGCTATTGATTAATATGTAACTATTTATATGCCAAATTAAAAAAACTTTTTTTACATGGCCCTGTGGTGTAAATTGCAGTTTCCAGCTCTTATTATATCCACTCTATCTCTCCGGACTACATCTGTGTGCTATGAAGAAGGGCCATTGCCAAAAAACTTCACCTATTCTATATTTTTGTTATTTTTAAGCCACAGTGTAATTATTGACGACTCTGTTGAGTTGTTTTGTTGTTGTTACTGATGCGTGGATCGTTCGTAAGTAGGAGGAGTCCCTGTACCCT
This sequence comes from Petromyzon marinus, assembly GCF_048934315.1. Lineage (NCBI taxonomy): Eukaryota > Metazoa > Chordata > Hyperoartia > Petromyzontiformes > Petromyzontidae > Petromyzon > Petromyzon marinus. The sequence continues at coordinate 3,094,351 of NC_133692.1, read as the reverse complement.
AAACCGCAGTGCCTGCCGTAGTTCTGTGGACCACTCCCCCAAGGCCCCGCGGACCACTGCAGTCGGGGCGTACTGGGGAAGCTTTTTTGGGACTTTTGCGAGCGTGTGTGCTTTGTGTGTGCGTGGCATTTGTGCTCCCGTGTGACAGCGGCTTGCCTACTGATCGCTACATGTGGAGTGACACCACAGGGCTGCAGGAGCGTACAAAGACTCACACAAAGCCGCCTTCACCACAGTGGACCTGGGTATTTATACTTGCAATACCATATCCTAAAATCCTAGGCCTCACTGAGTCCAGTGGTTCCCAACCCACCATTACTAATTACGGACCACTGTGCACCAATAACACTTTCTTAAAATATATAAATGACCCCTACCAATTCCAGCAATTATCAGATTCAGTCCAATAGCCAGCTGTGTTGATGGGTCATCAATAAAATCTCAATAGTAGTACAATAGGCAGTAGCATAGACCACTTCCCATAGCCTTGTGAAGCACCAATGGTCTCCACACCTCATGTGAGCACGGTTGGCTATGTATGGTGTGAAATAATTTGAACATATATGCACAGTTTGCAAACAACTTCTCCATCCTTTACTCTGACAGCTGAGTCTTAAGCCAAACACAACCCTACACCTTATTGTCAACACATTAATTCTATAGGGCAATTGTGTCTTATTTACCCAAAGTGTTATGCCAATTAGGAATCAGAAACTGCTTTGAGAAAACCCAATTACAGCACGTATGCACAACATATTCGTTACTGTTTGCCCACCTGCTTGTTTGCTTGTGTATGTGTACGTGTGTGTGTGTACATGTGTGTGTGTGAGGGAGGAGCGGTAGTGTAGGGGTTAGCGCTCTGCGCTACGAACCCGGCGACCCGAGTTTGATTCCTGCTCATGGCCAACACCAGTGAAGATTATCTGAACCGGTCCTGGGCCTCTCTTAGGTCGACTCAGCCTCAAATGAGTACCTGGTGCGGTGTGTAAACATCGCCACTGGGGAGATAAAGGCGGCCGGGCGTGGTGCTGGCCACCCACCCCCTCGTGTGCCATGTCGGCCTTCATAGGTGCTCGCTAACAGCACTTGCCCAATATGCCTGTCAAGGCTATACGGGGGATCTTTGTCTTTGTGCGCTCGCGACCGTGCAGGTGTCAGACTGGGCGGTGGATTTCGGGGTACCCGGGGGCACGGACCGCGAGGGATGGCAGTACGCCGCCGACTTCCCAGCGTGAGTGCCACTGCTCGCTTTCACCCATTCAGTGGCGAGTCCTCATCGCTCCCTGCTGCTCTGAGCAGTGAGGCATCGGTGCTCACCCCCCGTTTACAACCCTGTGATGTTGGTTGAAATGACACATTGCTATGGTGGGGCGGCGAGTCCATCCATTGGACAACCACTGTCGACTCAAGTGGTACTCCAGTTTATCGGCCCCGGAGGGACGATGTGCTGAGTGATCCGCCGACCAGGATTTTTAATTTTCGTATTGCGACCCGCTCGCTCCTGCGGCTGAACGACCCGGCTGGATTTGGATGGAGCCTTACAATTCCTGACATGTGTTATATCGCATTGGTTGTGCTCTTATGAGCACCACCAATGCGATATAGTGAGATGATGAGATGCGACCGATGTTCAGCATTGATGGCGAAGACGTAGCGTACACATACTTGGCCAGGGGTCGGTAACCCGCGGCTCCGGAGCCGAATGCGGCTCTATATGGACTGCTTCGTGATGTCATTGTGTACGTACGTACGTATTCGCGTGCATTGGCGGCTCTTGAAATATAGATTATGTGTACCGTATTCGACAAAAAAATATAGCTCTTGTTATTTTGGTTGCCGACCCCTGCACGAGACGTTTAAACATTCCGGATGTGTGACAAAAATAAAGTTAGGTTACGAATCGGTGCAACACGAGGCTGGCTGATGCAGTACAGCAGTGGAAGTGCTCATGACAACGCTCGCCGTGGCAGCGTTACCGGACTGGCGCGCTGGCTCTTGTGTGCGCAGGCGGTACCACGGATACAAGACCATCAAGGATTTTGTGCGGAGGCGACGCTGGTCAAGGTAATTGCTTTAGATCTCCAGAAAAATTGCACTGCAAGGTATTAAATGACGAGCGTCATTTTTTTTTACCGTTCTGCAGAGACGGCGGAGCGACGCGCTCTGCATTCATCGAACGCAAAAAAAAAACATGTTTCTCTTGGTGGGGACGTTCCCCTAAAGATTTCGCTCTTAAGAATTAACAACATTTTGCCCCCGAAATTTAGAAAAATCCAATGGGAACCAACATCTTTTATTGTTTGAATAGTCTGCAAGTTGAGTTCTCCATTTAAACTCGTTCCCCACGATGGCACTGTCCCTCAAACAGAATAAAAATGTTTATTTATACTGGAGAAATCCGATGAGCTATGAAGCTCTTTTTCACAATTATTCAGTAGGGGCTCGTCAGAAAGTTACAACAACAAACAATACAAAAACAAGATAGGAGTGCCAATCACAAATTTTAGTAAATTTTACTAGGTAAAGCCCAATGAGCTATTAGCTTCTTTTTCAGAAGCGACCTGGCAACAAACGATCGCGCAACGAAGTGGCTTATCGCGTGGAAATTTATAGCAGCCTAATACTCTAAACGCGTGATGTCGATTCTTAATATGGAGTAACAAACCGGAGGACCCGGAGAAAAAATCCACGGGGAGAGAGACATGCAAACTCCAAATATGCAAGCGTCAGGGTCCGCAACGAACCCCCGACCTCCTGCATAGCAGGCGAGGGAGTTAACATCTCCTAGCCACAGTGATGACAACATCTATGGCTTCACTGCGGCGACATCACCGATCGGGCTTGATGACACTGATGACGTCATCGCACTTGGCATCTAATCCTTAATGCGTGCACGGCCGAGGGCTCGCGGTGAAGTTACATCCCACGCAAATGCGCGGCCAAGTGCTCTCGTATGAATGCTTCGTGTCTGCAACGGGTTTGGCTGAGCGCGACGAGGCGGTGTGCAGGCGGTGCAGGTTGGTGACGAACGGCCCGTGGCTGGAGGTCCCTCCACTGTCACTGCGCCACCTCTCCCTGAAGGCCACCTCGCCACAAGCGCCCGCGGACTCTCCCGTCGCCCTCTGGGCCGTGAGCCGCAAGGGGGACGTGCTGTGCCGTCTGGGCGTCTCGCGCGTCAGTCCCGCCGTGAGTCGCCGTTCCCTAAGCCCGCAGCTGTCATCCGGCTGGGCGGTTTCAAGTCCACTTTTTATTCTAATATTTTTTTTATTAAGTTGCAACAAAACACGAGGCCGGTACATCACGCCGAAGGACTTCGATTGAAGGGGGTTTACAGAGAGTCCGCGGAAATTCCAATTCGGCGCGACAGGAGCGCACAATGGGTGGGGGCGAGAAGGAGAGAGAGAATAGGGGCCTGCTGCCCCTGCCAAATGGGGACCCACACAGTGGGAGGGCAGGTGGAGATGGGGATTTCAATGGGAGGGAAAAAGGGGCTGTGGGGTGGAGAGATAACTAAACACACGAAGGAATGACCGAGGGTAGGGGGAGGGTGTTCAGCCCACTCTTAATTGTGTATGAAATCGCATTTGTTAATTATACACTGTTGCACCTGGATAATAGTCCCTTGAGATGCAATTGTCTCACTTGCAAGTGCGTCCGACACGTAGCGTAGCAAACGTGACATGACAACACATGCAGACATTATGCGTCTGTAACTTGCACGATACGCATTCACGCAATGATTATAATCACGTGATAATTATCACTCCCCATCAAACACATAAATAAATAAATGCGTAAACTATTAAGTGGTGCACACCATCGGTTCGCGTAGAATGCGCTCTCGCTGTGATGGTTGGTGACGTGAGAAGTGAGTTTTAGTGAAGGTTGACATTGGTTGGGACAGTTTCGTGCGTCTGGGAGGCTGTTCTGTGTTGAAGCAGCTGTGTGTGGAAGACGTTGTGTACCTGTAGAGGAGCATAAACCATCACCACGCGAACGCCGGACAGCGACTTTTAGCTCGCCGCCGAACAAAGACGGTCACCGCATCGCGTGCTTTGAGATGCGCTTCTGCGGCCGTCTGGAACGCTCTTCCTTTCGATATTAGGAAGCCGATGGAGCTGTGCACTTTTAAATAATCTAGATTGAAAACGAATTTCTTTAGAACTGCTTTTTGTGTTTAGTTTTTGTTGCCTTTCCCCTGCACCTCTGATTTGCACTATTGGCTACATAAAGTGCGAAAGAAGTTCTGCATACATATCTGTTCGGGTTTTGTTTTTGCCAATAAAATTTGCCCGCCATTTTCCAAATGTAACTTAATATCCTACGATACAATGTGGCTAGCATTAAGTAACCAGGCACACCCCCATACTCATACAACTGCGCAGTTGCTTCAATCTTTCGCAGACAGCCATGTAGCAAAAAATGTGATGTGAAGACAACATTCTTAGGATCTGCAACAGTGACACGGACCACATTCCCACGACCTTGCGGACCACAGGCTGGGAACCACTGCACTCGGGTGGATGGAAACCATTCGGAAAACTATTTCACAAACCGTGATAAACATCTATCAAATTAAGACAAAAACTGAGCAAATGTCCCCCACCGACAATAGTTTGTAGGCCAACAGTTTCTGTTGAATTAAGTGGTGTGCACCTCTACAGGCAGCTAGGGCTGTGGATACTCTCCTCCTGCTGCCTAAGAATAATATTTACCCTGCGAACAGCAAGGTCACTCGTGTAGTAAACTTGACCCTGCAATTACTGCGGTAGCGTCGGCTGCGCCTTCCATTTGAGGGACATTACAAAAGGAAAGATCTCTCCCTCCTCTGTTTTGCCGACGCAGGGAAGCAGCTGGCTGCACGTGAGCACGGACCAACCGTTTGTCGCCGTGTCCGTGGGGAGTGGCGGCGACGGCGTTGTGTCAGTCTGGGCCCTGGCGCTGGACGGCTCTGCCTTCCTGCGAACCGGAGTGTCGGACGTCAACCCAGTCGGTACGGTTACAGCAGCTGGGCCCGCCACCTCAAGTCACCCAAGAATGACAAACCAAGGGAGTGAATCATTTTGTGAGGCTGGCTAATATCAAAGGCTTTTGGGGCATTTGGAGGCGCCAGCTGAATTTACGCCTGGCCAGGTGGCTCAGCACCACAGTGGCGAGATGTTAACGACCTCGCCTGGTACGCAGGAGGTCGTGGGTTCGATCCCGACCCTGATGCCTGCCGCTGTATATTTGGAGTTTGTGGTCGCTCTCCCCGTGGTTGTGCGGATTTTTCTCCGGGTCCTCTGCTTTTTCCCTCCACATTTATAAACACGCGTTTAGAGTGTTTGGCGACCATACTTTTCCAGGTGATAATACACTTCGTTGAGCTATCATTTGTGGCCAGATTGCTTCTGAAAAAGAGCTATATGACTCAGTTGGCCTTACCTGCTAAAATAAAAAATAGTTTATAGTAGTTTTAGCTTACGCCATCCGCCGTCCCTCTGTCTCGATTCTGTACAGGGCTCCCATAGATTTAACAGCACACACAGGTGTGCTTTGCATGTACAGAAGCTGTCAGCTTTATCCACACCACCAGCTCAAAAGCACTTAATGCATGGCCACTTTATTGTCCTGCCGTACCTCCGATGAGCACGGTTGGCTCTGTACAGTGCAAAAGAAGATCATAACAACGTACATAGATTTTGTCATTTAGAACAACTCACAAAAGTTGAGAAAATGTGGCCATCCCAAGCGGCAGCCGTTCAAGTTCGGTGGTTCCCAGCGATGAAAATGGCCACACAGTCGGTTATTTTGAGCTTGTGCTGTGGATACGGCTCAGAGCTTGTGGACACGCGATGGGCATTTGTGCGTTGTTAAATCTATTTGATTCCCCCCCTCCCCCCCCGCCTGCACTCATTCTTCTGTTGTTCTACACAGTTGGGCAGGGCTCCCAGGCGGCATAGTAAAACACAGTGCGGCGCCAACGGTGCATTTAGGCCATTTCGATTATTTTGCTGCTATGAATGCCACTTTGTTGAGATATAATTTGTGGCACAGGCCGTTTTCGAAAAATAAGTCGGGTGATTTGTTTACCTTACTTGTACTTTTACACGCCTATCGTGTTTTTGTGTTGTTTGCTGTTGCAACGTTCTGACTCCGTGCACCCGACTGTACTTCTGTGAAAAAGAGCTTTATAGCTCATCGGATTCCTACAGTCTAAATAGTCATTCTGAATATGTCTGTCGGGGCTGTGCTGTGTTGTGCTTTTGAAATGTGTCCTGTGTGTTCAGGACAAACCTGGATCCATCTTGCTGCACCCACTAAACAGAAGCTGAAGCACATTTCTGCCGGGCCATCTACCGTGTTTGCAGTGGATGAGCAAAGTAAGTTGACTCGCGCAAGAGGGTTGCTGTGACTTGAACGTGATCGGCCGCGTCCACGGCGCGATGAGAAGAAGGCGCCTCCGATTAGTGCGGTTAACTACATACGGCGCGAAAGAAGAAGTTCAGAATACTGCGCACTGGAGATGTTTTCATTATGTTGCATTGCTTAAGTGACTACATCACATTACAATTGCTTTGCTCAATACAGTCATCTCTTGTTATACATCAACTTAATATACCAATCTCGTGATAATGTAACTCATAAATTAGAAAAGGAATTCGATATACATTGTCAAATTTGCATTTATGGAATCTTGAATTTTCTAAATTATAAATCTTTTTTGGTGGTGCACTTTTCATACTGTACTGGTTTTCCGTGACATACTGTACAAGTTTCATACCTGTCAACCCATACGATTTACCTGTATTCTTGTGCAGGGAAATTGATTTTTCATGTCCATACAGTGTACAGCCGTTTCAATATGGGCAAAAAAAGTTTGTGTCTATTTGTTTGTGTTTCTCTCTTGTGATGGGACTTTGTAGGATGAACGTTGAGATTTATAAGGGCACGGGGTGACCAGTGAGGTCTGAATTGGTCTGTAATAAGGTAGGGCACTGATAAGGGATTGACAGGTATTAAGTTTTCTGTGCTCTTCACGCCAATGCCCAAGCTTGGCTTGTTTTGGTGGAGTATTTTTTTTTATTTCGCCAACTTATTTTTAGTATTTTAATATTTTATCTGGAAAAATGATCGAATTTTCATCAAATATTTGCTTTAAAAAATGTTTGCTGCATTCTCAAGTGTTGTGATTTCATGACGTCTTTGGGGCTGAAAGTGTTTCCACAGGAACGCGTGTTCGATTACTTCATGGCAAGTCAATGGAAATATAGTAAAACCTCGTTATGTCGGTATTTGGTCATTCGTAATTGGGGATAATTTGGCACAGCTGGCACATTCGGCATGTATACAGAATTAGTAATTCGCCATGAGCCGAATTGTCGTACCGTAATGGTCCAATTTCGGCATACACGTGGAGCGGCGCCACACGCCACGACCAAAACGACGACTCGGTCTGGTGGCGGTGAGCGTGGTGAGCGTGGTGAGCGTGGTGAGCGTGGTGAGCGTGGTGAGCGTGGTGAGCGTGGTGAGCGTGGTGAGCGTGGTGAGTGTGGTGAGCGTGGTGAGCGTGGTGAGCGTTAGTGCAGACGGTGTCGCTTTGGACTTTATCTTGTTTGTGCACTCTGTGTAAGCCAACCCTCTCAGAAATGTCGTCTACACCTACATCAAGAAGTAATAGAAAGGGACTGAAGAGTAAATCCCTTAGTCTGCGAGACAAATACAAAGTTTGGGATAGAATTGATGCAGGGTGCGTGTCGATGCGTATGGTGTGTGAAGAGTTTGGAAAACTCATTTTAGATTATTTTTTTAGATATATATAGGGGCAAGAGGCACTGTGGAGAGTACCATTGTATATAATTCAGAATGTTGGATAATTCCGCGAGGCCAGAGCCCCATATGTGTCGAATAAACAAGGGTTTACGGTATAGGGTTCGATAAACGGAATCTCGCTTAACGGGCAACTTCCACAGAACGTATCTGTTGCATATATTGGGGGGTGGCCAGCACTGCGATTCAGACTTGGGCAGCTTCTAAGTCAAGAGAACAACCACGCCTTCAAAACGACTGCTGCAGAGCAAACAGGAGAGATCAGTGGCGGCAATTCCGTTACGTCGCACCTCTTGTGCATGTAACGTCACGTTGCAATGACGAATCGCGGTCATTTTCTTCAACATGTTTCGTCTTTGCAATAGATTTGAGCTCAAAGCGTTAATTATCGTGCGCTTTGAGACTGCCGTAATATTTGTGCACTTTCGTTTAAAGGTATTCGTCTCCGGGGGTTAGATTCATTACTCTAAATCACTTGTCAAAAGTGGCGCAGAGCACGTGAAGTGGGGGCGGTGGGGGGAGTAAAGTGGCGTGCCTTGTGCTTTGTTTGCACTTTGCAGATCAGCTGTGGTTCCGAAGTGGCATTGAAGCGCAGGCTCCGTGTGGAACAAACTGGGAGATGGTGTCTCCCAACGTGCGATTCGTGTCTGTGGGGCCACAGAACCAGGTGCGTGAAGCCACTGGGACCTGTGGCACTTGGAAATCTAAATTGAAAACTCATTTCTTTAGAACTGCTTTTTGTGTTTAGTTTTGTTTGTCCATCCCCCGCACCTCCGATTGGCTTGGTTGGCTACGCGCGGTGCGAAAGAACTTCAACATGCACACATACATATGCACGCACTCCGATTACAAAAATCACACTCATTTGGAGAGGGTGCCCATCTCAACTTACTCACTTTGAGGTCAAGGTGTGGCAGCAGTGGCATGCTGTGTGCGTGTGCTGTGTGTGGGGAGCGGTAGTGTAACGGTTAACGTGCTGCACTACGAGCCACGGCCAGCCGAGCTCAATTCCCGCTCACGGCCAACACCAGTGACGATTTTCTGAACTCGTCCTGGCCCTCCCTTCGGTCGACTCGGCCTCAAATGATGACCTGGTGTGTTAATAAGACCACTGGGGAGACAAAGGCGGCCGGGTGTGGTTCTGGCCACCCCCTTGTGTGCCGTAACGGCCTTGATAAGTGTTCGCTAACAGCACTTGCCCCAATAGTCTAAGGCTATATGGGGGAGCTTTGTCTTTGCTGTGTGTTTGTGTATGTGTGTGCTACGTGCAGGTGTGGGGGATAGCAGATGCTGTGCAGGGCAGTCAGAGCACGAGCCGGGGAGTCGTTTGCTGTCGGACCGGAGTGGGCCCTGCCTCGCCCACGGGACAGTCCTGGGACTACGGCATTGGGGTGAGAGGGGTTGGGAGAGGTGCGAGTGGAGCATGAAGCCCGCACCGGCACGCAGGTGGCTATGCTGCACACCTGTAAATCCAGCAATCCCTCCCCTACCCGTGGGAATCGATGTCGCCCGGATATGCCAGTAAAGCGAGTGGACATATGTATGGTGTACACTTGCATACTCTACCACTCTCTCTCTCTCATTTCTCTCGCTTCCCATTTGTACATGAAAACTCAATGTATTGGTCAATAATGCTTAAAACAAATTATATAGTTGGCGGGTAATGCTTCTTATTAATAGCACATGAATGGATGTTATGTGTCATTTCTACAGGGATGACCAAGGTTCGTTGCCTTGGTCATCCCTGTAGAAAGGCAATGAACATGAAAATGAAGCTCTACGTACGTTTAACTTCTTTTGCACCGTATGTAGCCAACCGTGCTCATCGGAGGTGCGGGGGAAGGACAACAAACTAAACACAAAAAGCAGTTCTTAAGAAATTAGTTTTCAATCTAGATTTAGAAGTGCATATCTCCAGTGGCTTCCTAATATTGCAACGAAGAGCGTTCCAGACGGCCACAGAAGCGCATCTGAAAGCGTGCAATGCGGTGACCATCTTTGTTCGACGGTTAGCCAAAAGCCGCTGCGAGGATGACCGGAGTTCACGAGATGGTTTATGCTCCTTGTTAAGATCAACAATGGTATTGTGGTTCATTTATGGCAAGCACTTTGTGTAAAATGATTGCAACCTCATAACGAGTGGATCAATTTCCATCTGTAGTCCCATCTGTACGGTGTTTGTTACCACTCTCGCGTACATAGGCACTCTGGTGTCGTTTGTCCAGTAAATATTTATGGAAAATAAATTGGCGTATTTTTTACTTTACACCACAAAAACACCTTTGGCCACGGCCAACTTGATCTTTGTTTCATTCACGAATTGTCACAAATGCCAAGTTTGCTCCCAACTCTCGAGATTTGTGCATATGTCAAGCAAAAAACGTGTATTTAAATTTGTGATGCAATCTGTGAAAAAACAATCATTACAAGCTTTTATCCCAAAATGAGAATTCATGGAAACGTGAGTGCTTATTCTTGCTTTGAGATACATTTAACTGGTATTAAGGAGCATAAACCATCACCACGCAAGCTCCAGTCATCCTTGCAGCGGCTTTTGGCTAACCATCGAACAAAGACGGTCACCTCAACGCGCGCTTTCAGATGCGCTTCTGTGACAGTCTGGAACGCTCTGTCTTGCGATATTACGAAGCCACTGGAGCTATGCACTTTTAAATCATCTAGATTGAAAACTCATTTATTTAGAACTGTTTTTTGTATTTAGTTTGTCCTTCCGCACCTCCGATTAATAAGGTTGACTACGTACAGTGCGAATGAAGTTCAACATTCATACATTGACAGTGGCTTCAGTTTGCAGGCAAAATGTAAGCCTTGCAAACTGATGATCATAAAACAGGGTGAACCTTGAGGTAATGTTTATTATTTAGGCCTATATGCATATTAGCGCTCAGAATTACCGGTTAAGAATTAACGTTTGTCAACGGCCCCCCACGAGTTGAAATTCCCGCGTCTCTGTACACGTCTCTGTACGTGTCTCTGTGCGTGTGTGTGTGTGTACAATGGCGGGTATTGGTGTGGGGAGTGGAAGTGTAGCGGTTAGTGCGCTGCGCTACGAACCCAGAGACCCAGGTTTGCTTCCCGCTCGTAGCCAACATCGAGTGACGATTATCTGAACCGGTCCTGGGCCTCCCCGAGGTCGACTCGGCATCAAATTAGTACCTGGTGCGGTGTGTAAACATCGCCACTGGGGAGACAAAGGCGGCCGGGCGTGGTGTTGGGACACCCACCCCCTCGTGTGCCGTGCCGGCCTTCATAGGTGCTACTCGCTAACGGTGCTTGTCCCAAAAGTCTGTTAAGCCTACACGGGGGCCCTTTGTCTTTGTGTGTATGTGTGTGTGTGTGCGCGCGTCGTGTTGATTTCCCAGGGAGGGTGGGACTACATCACGGTGCGTGGGAACTGGACCCGACCGCAGCGGCAAGGTGTGGAGGGAAACTCTGCTGCTGGGAGTGAAACGCCTCGACCGTAGTGCACTATTCCCTGTCGACCTGCTGCTTGCCTGCTACTTGCAACCCTTTCATCTGGTTGAAAACGAATTTCTTTAGAACAGTTTTTTTTAGTTTAGTTTATTGTCCTCCCCCCAGCACCTCTGATTAGCAGGGTTGGCTGCATACGGTGCGATAGGAGTTCGACATGCACGCACACACACACACGTACCCTCCACGCTGGGAGCCAGTGGCGCGCTCAGCCAAAAATCTCAGAGGGGGAAAAATTGATTGCATATAAATTACGTTTTCATTGTAATAATAAAAGTATCTCAAATGAAATACACATCAGGATGCATTTTATAAATCTATTTTAAAATGTTACATTTGTTAAAAACCCGTTTCAAGACAGTAGTTCCCATCCTCTGTCAACCCCGAATTTTTTTTTGCAGACAATAACATGTTTATAAATTAACCCCCCCCCCCCCCCGTACTTTAACTGTAGTATCTGTCACGGCTGCACGGAGCAATTCCCACGATCTTGTGGGCCGCCGGTGGGCAGTGGTACGCAGACCGCCTGTTGGGAACCACCAATCCGTGACACACAAAATCGGGCGTGGTGGGCGTGGGGGGGTTTACTACCCCGTTATCCGTCCCCCACTGGGTGCGCCATGGTGGCGAGATGTTAACTACCTCGCCTGGTATGCATGAGGTCGTGGGTTCGATGCCTGCTGTATATTTGGTGTTTGCGCGTTCTCCCCGTGTGGATTTTTCTCTGGGTCCTCTCCATATTTAGAATCGACATGCGTTTTAGAGTATTTGGCTGCTATAAATCTCCACAACACCAGCCACTTCGTTGAGCTATCATTTGCGATAGCCAGCTCGCTTCTGAAAAAGAGATACATAGCTCAGTGGGCCTTACCTGCTAAAATAAAAAAAAACAAGGTGCCCCTTTGCTGACAGCCAGTAGCATTTCTCCACAGCGAGCAGCACGATCCCCTCCTCCCCAGCCTGGCCTCGTCGCAAACATTCCCTGAACCCAGAGCACGGGGCAGCATCCTCAAAGGGGTTGCGTTCATCAGAGCAGATCCCTCGTTCTCCACTTCAAGCGTCACACGTTGCCAAGAACCTGACCTTTGACATGGAGTGCAGCCCGTACTTACGCCCCAAACTAACAGGGGCATTAATACGCCCAAACCAGCAGGAATGTATTTAGAGCACTTTGGCATTTGTAATGCCAGTTCCCACAGAACATCGCCAAGTACAAGTGGCTCCATTGTGCACTTTGGGTGAACAGCTTTCGCTTGCCTGTAAGCAATGGCATCTCCCCATGCGACCGACGGAATGGGAATAAAAAATATGCATCTTGCAATGGTTCGTTTGCTGTGGTCAATCTCACAGACCGTAACCAACGGTTCAATATAAGAAACCTTTGTTTTAACAGAGCCACACACCAAACTGTGATAACCACGGCAAGGGTTATAACGCGTAGATGTTTGTGCTGTTACAGTACTGTACTTGTGTTCGAACAATGCACATTTTTTTTAAATGCAAGGCAAGCCCTGCATCGTGTTTTGCAGGAGGGGGAAGCCCTCCAAACATCGGCTCCTCATGCGCTTCACTTGACGATCCCAGCGCTCCCCCGTGTCAACTTTAAGATGCCTAGAATTGACGTCAGTCGACGATCTGAGCGACAGCACAGCAGTCAGTGGAAGTGTCGAAACGATCGTTAAATTATTTCAAAGTGAACATGTGAAGGATGCCAAGAGCAGAACTGATTCTGCCTCCCTCCCCGTCCCGGGGGGGGTGGGCGGGGGGGGGTGCAACCTTGCGCGAATCTCCCAGCTTCCGCTGCAGGCCGAGAGCGGTGCCGCACAGACTTGCCGAGAACGCAACGAAGTGACGCCCGTAAACACAAAAGTGGGAGGGTGGGTGGTGGCGTGTTCACGGGCGGCCGCGTGTTCACGGCGGGCAGCATTGCCTCCCCCTTGTTGTTTAAGGACAATTGGCGCTCGCTGGCCCCGGTAAAAAAAAAAACCTAGGATGCACAACCTAAATCGATACTGCCCCACGTGAAAGAAATCCATGTACATGCACTGATCCCCATTGCCAACAAAAGCATTAAAGCAGAGCCTTCTTGAACCACCGCTCTGGATAGTTACTGCGAGAATCGGACTCCGTCCCCGTGCAAATAGTTAATTTAACCCTCCTGTGGAAATTACTACAGTCAGTTTGCAAATAAAGAGGTGTATTTTTTGCACTCACGTTTGTCAGATGTACATTTTCTTAAACTTCCAAATATTTTTTAAATAAACGTAATGTAGAAACCCTGCCTATGTGTAGTGGGTGATGTCACGAACATACGGCTGGTTTAATGTTGCCAAGGATGGTTCTGGTGAACTGTACCCCTATACAGGGTGCTTTAAATAAATGTTAACACTTATATGGGACTACCGTTTTTAATGGAAAAAGAACAGATCACAAATGTCATGTTAATCGCTTCAAAAAGTAAAGTCTCTACTTGTTCGCCATCATTGTCAACACGTGCCTGGAATCTCCTCCAGGTGTCCTCCAGAGACACATTTATTGTGTTGTTGCAAAGGATCTTTAAGTGTTAACATTTTTTTTGAAGCACCCTGTATTTTACCATGCTTTCTTGTGAACACTCATACATTTAAAAATATATATTAACGGAATAAAATCCATGTTGTGCGACATGTGATGCCATGTGGCATGTACGAATGAGTGGAATTGTGTCGTGTACATTAAACGCTTAAATTTACAATTCATTTTTTTTTCATTTTGCAAGGTAAGGCCCACTGAGCTTAACAGCTCTTTTTGAGAAGCGACCGAGCCACAAATGAGAGCTCAACAAAGTGGCTCATCACGTGAGAATTTATGGTAGCCAAGTAATCTAAATGCATGTTTCTAAAAGTGGAGGGAAAAACTGGAGGAGAAAAAAAATCCGTGCGATTAGTGGGAGAACATGCAAACCCCAAATATACAGGAGTCAGGGTTGGGATCAACCCATACCTGCATACCAAGCGAGGTAGTTAACTTCTCGCCACGTTGCATCTGTACACATCATTCCCAGCTGCCGCTGCCACACTCACAAAAAAAAGGAACTGAATTCCCTTCGCATTGACGTTTTCGCCACGGTGGCAAGATGTTAACTCCTTCGCCTGGTATACAGGAGGTCGTGTTCTCCCTGTGATCGTGTGGATGGTTTTTCCCTCCACATTCAGAAACATGCGTCTGGTGTGGACCAATCAGTTTCAAAGACCATGCATATACTATCAGAATGTTTTTGTTTGCATTCTGACCACAAGTATTGTGGTTAATGCAGTAACATGATTCCTTGTAAAAGGTTTCAGTTTGGTGTTTTAACATCTTAACACCTGTTTTGTTGCCAGAAAAAATGGGAAAACCTATTCTCATATTTTGGTACAGGCAACGGAGGTCCCATGATTGGCTGCTGTCAATTTCCACGAGATAAGCCACTTCGTTGAGATAATTTGTGGCCAGGTCACTTCTGAAAAAGAGCTATACAGCTCAGTGGGCCTTTACCTGGTAAAGTGTTTTTTTTTAAATGCTTAAGCTCACAGACCCAAACCTCGTAGTCAAACGTGAAAGCTCGCTCCACTGCAGCCCGAGGTGAAAACCAACTCGGAGTCACGGACCACGAACGAGAAGTGGGCTTGTGACGGACACGCCTATACGGATTGACGGCCAGTCCATGAGATTGATGACGGAATGGCAGCCAAAGGAGAGGGCACACGTCTGAGAGCACGACCACACTGCAGAGATGGTTTGGAGGTTGATTCAGCCTATCACTCTGGGAGAAGTCAAGTGATTGTCCTATGGATAGACTTTCCCCCCGCCATAGGAATGCGCAAATTCCACCATTGATTCAGGGCTGTAAACGGGGGACGGTAACCGCCTTAATGTTAATTTGAACTGGAAATCCATTTGACTTCTAGGTTGAGAGCAGGCCATGAAGTAAACTATATAATGCAGTAGTTTATTGCTTATAGAGGTACAACCAAAATCCTAGTGTATTTTACATATTTACCAGACATTTCATTGCTCATAAATAGCAACACATTTACAATGCCGATGACGTTTTGTTTCGTGGGAATACGGTACTGCAAATGCTTTGTATTAAACTGCTTATAAAACGTTTTCTTTTTACAGAAACCTAAAAGTCATTCTAAAGATAGAAATATAAGAATGCTAAAGGTGCCGCTAATAGAACTCAGAAATGCAAAAAACAAAACAGAAAAACGACGCATGTCCGCGGACCACAAGCAACTAGATGTTTGCAACACCGCAAAGAGTTAATGCGATTCTTCCAGTGCATACAACTTATATTTAAACGCAGGCGACAACTTCACTGAAACATCCAATCACTTGTGCTTAACTGGGTGAGAGCTCGTTACAAATTGGCATAGTTTTAGACCAGAGTAGCCATAATTATATGGTGACAGTAATTTATTTGGAAGTAAATTCTCAACCTTTGGGGGTCTTGTAGTCATCATCACCAAACAGTTACGTGGCACACTGCTCAGTCTATGCAGACATTTCGAATAGCGGCAGTAATCAAACATTTATTCCACATAAATTGACCAAATAAAGCTCCCCAATGGTGTCTATGAGGATACCCAGCTGCCAATATTAATCTCAAATATTCTCAGTTGCTCTGGATTATATCGGTATTCCACTTGTTAAAATACTATTATACACATTTTTGGCATCTTTAAATGTCATTCTCATTTTGAATTCTATTAAAGATGCTTAATGCCAACACAGCGGTTACAAAAGGGTTGCAACTGGTCATAGTAAGGTTATAGCTCAGGGCAGAATTCCTTACGTCAAAGGTCTGTTCCCTGGTGTTAACGATTTCCATGGACCATATAAACGAATTGTAAGTCTCAGCTCGGTCACCAAATTTATCTGCACTCAACTTGGTCAAAACCAACTCGGTCACACAGCAGTGAATATATATTTTTTTACAAATGCAAATGGACTGTCTCCTTGTGGAAAGGATCAAACAAACTGTTGGTGATGAGTAAACCCACGAGGAGCAGTGATACTATCCACACAAATGCATTCTTATCGGAATCGGTTACAATGTGAAAAATGCTTCAACATTAGACTGGCACCAGCAGCGCGCACTGGCCCGAAGTTACTTGAATAACGCCTAAAAAAAGATCTAAAAATAAAATTAAACTTGGGGAAAGCACAGACCGCACACCGCGAAAATAAAGTTATCAGACTCTACATTCAATTACTTTGTTCTCGTGGATGTTTCAACAAAATAATAGCTGCTCGAATTGCCAATGGCTATTCGCTTTATACAACAATTGAGATCAATGTTTTTTGTTCAAAATCAATTAAATCACAAGCTAATGTACACTCTACAAATACACAACAGATGGCTACATTTACATCCAAATTTTGTTCAAACATCCGTTCCAAGCACTACTTACTGTACAAGTGTTAAAATATATATTTATATATTTTTAATGAACAAATCACTTGTACGCACTGGGTGGCAAAATTAACGTTTTCAAAACCCAGATATATTTAGGCCCTTTTTTTAATACAAATTACTAAATCCAAAGGTAATTCAATGAGTATTTGCTCCGTGACATAACAGACAAAAGGTGGTCCTAATCCGGGCCACCTTTTGCTTAAAAAGTGCAGAACGTCACAAAACTTTGCCCCATTTCTGCACATTTTCTTTCCCCAACTTCCAAAACCGAGATGTGCTGCAGCAATTGAAAATGACGCCTCCCATTTGTAAAACAAATAAACCGACGCATAATCCTGAAATAACAAAAAAATGGCATGTGCAAATGCAAAATGGACAGGGAAACGGCAAGAAACCTCTAGAAACGCACGGCGCGCAACCTAGACGGCACGCCGAGTCTAGCAATGCGAGGAAATGCAAACGATACCAATTCCCAAACGGGACGAAGCCTCCAAGTGTCAAGAGGCGTATCACAGGAGTGGGGAGGAAGGTTCGGTGTGGTGTGCGGAGCCTGCCTGACTGAGGCTGTGAATGCACTGCGGATCGGTGGGCGGAAGAAGTGTGAGCGACTCCACGCTCAGTCCGTCGCTGCTGTCGTCCATGAGGAGGGAGAGCGTCGGCTGCTGGCTCAGAGTCAAGCTAGGAGGCAACGCGAAATCGTCTTCCGACGCCGAGGCAGGCACGGCGCTGGAGGTCTCGGGCAGCTCCGAGTCGCGGTCACTTGCAACCGGTGTCTCTTGCACCCTGGCTGTGCCCGCGTTGCCGGTCGCGGCTGCGCGGAATGCACACACACACACACACGTTGTGCAACACACACACACAATGTGTAACACGCACAGACACAATGTGCAACACGCACACACACACGTTGTGCAACACACACACAATGTGTAACACGCACACACACGTTGTGCAACACATACGCACACTGTGTAACATACACACACTGTAACACGCACACACACGTTGTGCAACACATACACACACTGTGTAACACATACACACACTGTGTAACACATACACACACTGTGTAACACGCACACATGCGTTGTGCAACATACACACACACGTTTTGCAACACATACACACACGTTGTGCAACACGCACGCACACGCACAATGTGCAACACGCACGCACACGCACAATGTGCAAGACACACACAATGTGCCACACACACACACAATGTGCAACACGCACACACACAATGTCCAACACGCACAATGTGCAAGACACACACAATGTGCAACACACACACATAATGTGCAACACGCGCACACACAATGTGCAACACGCGCACACACAATGTGCAACACGCACACACACACAATGTGCAACACGCACACACACACACAATGTGCAACACGCACACATAATGTGCAACACGCGCACACACAATGTGCAACACGCACACACACACAATGTGCAACACGCGCACACACAATGTGCAACACGCACACACACACAATGTGCAACACGCACACACACACAATGTGCAACACGCACACACACACAATGTGCAACACGCACACACAATGTGCAACACACACACAATGTGCAACACGCACACACACACACAATGTGCAACACGCACACACACACAATGTGCAACACACACACAATGTGCAACACACACACACAATGTGCAACACACACACACAATGTGCAACACGCACACACAATGTGCAACACGCACACACACACAATGTCCAACACGCACACACACACACAATGTGCAACACGCACACACAATGTGCAACACACACACACAATGTGCAACACGCACACACACACACAATGTGCAACACGCACACACACACACAATGTGCAACACACACACACAATGTGCAACACACACACACAATGTGCAACACACACACAATGTGCAACACGCACACACAATGTGCAACACGCACACACACACAATGTCCAACACGCACACACACACACAATGTGCAACACGCACGCACAATGTGCAACACGCACGCACACACACAATGTGCAAGACACACACAATGTGCAACACGCACACACACAAGGTGCAACACGCGCACACACACAATGTCCAACACGCGCACACACACAATGTGCAACACGCGCACACACACAATGTGCAACACGCACACACACAAGGTGCAACACGCGCACACACACAATGTGCAACATGCACGCACACAATGTGCAACACGCACACACACACAATGTGCAACATGCACACACAATGTGCAACACGCACACACACACAATGTGCAACACGCGCACACGGTGCAACACGCGCACACACACAATGTGCAACACACAGACAATGTCAAGGACACACACACACAATGTGCAACACGCACACACAATGTGCAACACACACACACCATTTGCAACACCCACACAGCAGACACCGTGACAAGTAGCTGACGTTTGCCTCAACCAACGTTAGACTCGGAATATTGATTGGCAACAATTTCATTTAAAAAAAATCGTGAAGATTATTGAATTGGCGGCAGACCAAAAACTTCAAATCTTTAGGGTGCAGAGGCAAGCAGGAATATATGTTACCTTATAAACATGCTGTACAAGTACCAGTACATAATACCTTAGCTAAATCTGTTTTATTTACAGACGGTCCTTTGAACTTGACCACTAGATAATTGTATATTTCCACAATGTATCCCTAGGGTAAAATAAATCTTATGATTGAGAATGCACACAGACACGCAAATGTACAATACTGTAGTACCTCGGTTTACGTTTTTAATTCGTTCCATGAAAACTACTGTAAACCAAAATAACTGTAAATCGAATATAGGAATTACATGAGTCTGCAATAGAGCTGTTTCCACTGTCAAAGCAGGAAAAAACCGATGTAAACAAAGCCAGCCGTGGTCTGAAACGGCTCGCGAATGGGCGTCGTGAATTGGCCGAGGGCATTGCTCAGCCCCCTGCTTAACAAGCGCTCGGCTTGGCCGAAATTGGCGCCCGCGTGCATAACGTAAACACGGTGCCGTCACATCAACATTTCAACGTTCGCCAAACCCCATGGGGGTTCCTATGGGAGGCGACACGTTAACTGAAAAACCGTTAGCCGATGTCACTGTTAACCGAGGGACTACTGTATCCAAATAACAGCAGAACTGCAATGAAACAATGACGCAACGGGACTTTTTACATGGGTGGGGAAACAAAGGTCAAATAACGACCTTTATCGTAGCCAAAATGTATCCATTCTGCCATTTGAGTGACGTTGAAGCGAATTCTGAAATCCAACGGAGGGTGGGGGGGGGGGGAGATGGTGGCGATGGGAGGGGGTCACTTTCATGACCGCTTCAATGCTGGAGAGCGGAGATTTCCAAGGTTTTGATCCGTGTGATCAGGGAGTTTGAACGACCGTGGGGATTGTAAATGAAAGGGATACTGGGGCCTTGCTCGCCACAGGCAATGGGGCACGGGGCAGCAGAGCGTTCATGTCGGTGAGCTGCGTTTAGATTGCTTAAGATTATTTAGAGTATTTGGCTGCTTTAAATGTCCACGTGATAAGCCACTTCGTTGAGCTATCATTTTTGAAAAAGCGAATAGCTCTGTGAGCTTTACCTGGTAAAATAAAATTTGTGTTTTTTTTTGTGATTTGCTTACCTTTCCTATGCTGTGCCCACTATCATATTTATTGTTTGTTGTTGTAACGTTGACCCACCCTTACCGGCTGTCTGTGAAAGAGCTTCATAGCTCATCGGATTCCTCCAGCATAAATAAACCTCCCGATTGTTTATTAAAAAGTTCACGCACGTAGAAAAATAAAACATTCGGCGATGCTAATAATGAAATACATTAAGAAGCTAACAAGTTTACTTAACATTGCATCAGCTAAAAAAATATATGTGCAAAGTGACCGCAATCGGCCAAACATCCCCAATGCCGAAAATGTACCTGCAGAATGATGCGATTAGGGTTACAGTGCCCGCGACTTTAATAGAAACCTGGCAAGACCTTCCTGTAAACAGAGACTCGGCGAGGGTTTCCTGGGTAAACAAGCGTCATGAATAATAATCAAATAACTACAATATATGTTAAGTTTTCACAATTTGAATTATATCTAAATTACTAATTATGAGAAAAGTTAATATTATACACACGGGTATGCAAATTTGTATAAAATCTTTTTTTCCCCAATTTAAGTTTTAACACGCACGAAAGTGATAAGTTAACTTCAACCCAGAATCAGACAATAACAGGGGAATCCACTCACCACCACCACTACAACCCTCTACCAAACCGGGTTAGAAAGGTAATTTATCTGTCAAATTATATATTTTTTATTAAATAATGCGCCTGGAGGAAGCATTTACTCATCAACAGTCCCACACCACACCCATAAATACATTTGGGCTAATAAAATGATGTGGGCAGGGGAAAGAATGCATGTTTGCCATCGGGATTGACAAGTGTCAGACAATTCACTGCTGCATAAGCTCCAAGACTCATACATTTTACGGTTCGTTTAAGATGTATGTTGAACGTCTTTCGCACCATACGTAGCCAACTGCGCTAATCGGAATTGTGGGGGGGAAGGACAACAAACTAAACACAAGCAGTTCGAAAGTAATACGTTTTCAATCGAGATGATAGAAAAGTGCATAACTTCAGTGGCTTCCTAATATCAGGAGGAGCGTTCCAGATAGCCGCAGAAGCGCATCTGAAAGCGCGCGATACAGTGACCGTCTTTGTTCGATAGTTAGCCAAAAGCCGCTGCTGCGAGGATGACCAGAAAAGCACTGTGTACGTCCACTCTTGCAATTTACAAATAAATGCACTATTTATTTTAAATTATGTTCTAAAGCAAATTCCACTCATTATAATTGTCGGCTTTTCATCGCTGTCATTCAAAAGCTACTGGATTGATCTGGAAGTCAATAGAAACTAATCGCAAAGTGACATTCATTTGAAGCGGAGTGCAAACATGAAATCTTTAAATGATGCTTTCAATTGGTGTCTTTTCAGATTATTTGACGTCGATCAAATGTCGCTTTTAATGAAGCAGTGCTTGAATGAAATGCGTACATTTTTTACGATCGACACCATTTCAGAATTTGCACTATTCACGTGAAATCGGCAGCATTTTTTTTTGCGCTGCATGGTTGAGCTAAGCACAGTGAAATGGACAGCACGGGTGATTGGAGGCAGAGATCTATAATCTACGGGTCCCCACTACTACTGCTCAGCCCATTTACTCGGCAAAGCCTCACCGGGTCTCACGACTCTTTTTCAGGGGGATCCTGGCCAAGCGTGCCAAGTGTCCTCAGTAGGGGAGCGATGATTGCTATACATTCCAATTACGTAATTTGCAGGTGCATTAAAAAAATTGGTCAATTTTGACCGTGGCGCCGACCACCCAATGGCTCACTCTTGCTAACGTCACAGGATCTTTAACGTTCCCCTGTGCAGCAGACGACGTGTGGTACACGTTTTATGGTTCATACCACACCGCCTGCGGTATTAATTATGGTGACCGCTTTTACTGCGTGATGTGACTGAATCCAGTGGCATTCACTCACTTGTAAAAATAAAATGTTCACTTTGAAAGCAAGACTGCTATTTTTTAATCAATCGTACTTTTTTTATTTAAAGCTTTCGTGACTGCAGTAATTCATATTCTTAGCTCTTTCGGTAAAGTCACGTTGAAGGGAAACAATAAAATATATATCAAACAATAAAAATTCTCACGACGTTTCGACCATAACACAAACGGTCATCATCAGGTGTGTCGGTTTTGCATAAAGTTATTTATTTTTAAACGGTGTATTTATTTATTTATAAAAAAACGTCAGCGCCACGCGCAGCGATTTGGCAGTTTATTTAGAAGGACTAGTCCATCTATGTTCTGAAAAGAGGAGGGGGGAGACGAAAAATTAATGTATGCTGTCTGAAAGCCACCGTAAGCTTGAACAATCAATTAAAACCTGAAATGGTTTATCAAATCCTTCCAATGATTGCTAAGCCATAATCCATCTTCTCGGTTGAAATTGTCTCTGTGCTTGTATATGTGGATAGCCTCATGAACGAATCTCTCATGGTAGCCAGATGGCTTACAAAGAACCTCTGTCTTGGAAAAGTCAATATCATGTGAGCCTACTGAATTATAACAATGATCTGCCACGGCCGAGGTGTTGGTCCTACCGTGTTTAAGGTCTGCTTTGTGTTCACGAATGCGGTCCGAGACATGGCATTTGGTTTCTCCAATGTAACTACTACCAGAGGCAACTTAGTTTGTAGACACCAGGGTACTGTATGTCCGGAATCACATCTTTTACAGATGGAACCAGATCACGGATTTTATGTAATGTGTTGAAACGGACCTGGATCTTGTGTTTATTCAAGATTTTGGAGATCTTTTTTGTGATCCCCACAATGTAGGGTAAAGTGATGGTTTTGAAAGGCTCCTCAAGAGGGTCCTTCTTCATGGTTTGAGTGATAGCTTTGCGGATTGTATAGTCGGAGTAACCATTAGCCTTAAGAGCTTGGTGTACGTGCTTGAGTTCACTGCCTATGTGTTCCTGGTCGGATATGCATTGGGCTCTATGGTACAGAGTCTTGATGAGATAATTCTTCTGTGATGGATGGTTCAATGAGCCACTGTCTACAGGAAAGCTACCCATACGGATGCGTATCTGAAACCGGATTCCCACCACCATCCATCACAGAAGAATTCTCTCATCAAGACTCTGTACCATAGAGCCCAATGCATATATCCGACCAGGAACACATAGGCAGTGAACTCAAGCACGTACACCAAGCTCTTAAGGCTAATGGTTACTCCGACTATACAATCCGCAAAGCTATCACTCAAACCATGAAGAAGGACCCCCTTGAGGAGCCTTTCAAAACCATCACTTTACCCTACATTGCGGGGATCACAAAAAAGATCTCCAAAATCTTGAATAAACACAAGATCCAGGTCCGTTTCAACACATTACATAAAATCCATGATCTGGTTCCGTCTGTAAAAGATGTGATTCCGGACATACAGTACCCTGGTGTCTACAAACTAAGTTGCCTCTGTGGTAGTAGTTACATTGGAGAAACTAAACGACATGTCCCGGACCGCATTCGTGAACACAAAGCAGACCTTAAACACGGTAGGACGAACACCTCGGCCGTGGCAGATCATTGTTATAATTCAGTAGGCTCACATGACATTGACTTTTCCAAGACAGAGGTTCTTTGTAAGCCATCTGGCTACCATGAGGGATTCGTTCATGAGGCTATCCACATATACAAGCACAGAGACAATTTCAACCGAGAAGATGGATTCTGGCTTAGAAATCATTGGAAGGATTTGATAAACCATTTCAGGTCTAAATTGATTGTTCACGCTTACGGTGGCTTTCAGACAGCATACATTAATTTTTCGTCTCCCCCCTCCTCTTTTCAGAACATAGATGGACTAGTCCTTCTAAATAAACTGCCAAATCGCTGCACGTGGTGCTGACGGTTTTTTATAAATAAATACACCGTTTATAAATAAAAAAATTAATGCAAACCGACACACCTGATGACGACCGTTTGTGTTATGGTCGAAACGTCATGAGAATTTTTATTGTTTTATATATATTTTATTATTTTATTATTTCCCTTCAACGTGACTTTACCGAAAGAGCTAAGAATATCAATCGTACTTTGTTTCGAATTGCTTCGCAGTTTGCTCACAGTTTTTTATGCTACGGTTATTCATAATTGAGATGGTCTCATCGTATTATTAAAATGCCATACTGTAGTCTTCGTTTACTTGGCTGTGTTATTTAGAACTTGCGAGGCAGAGACAGATGTATTTTGAAACTCAATCAGAATCAGAAGTTATACTGGAGGAATCTGATGAGCTTTAAAGCTCTTTTTCAAAGGTGTCCAGTAGTTACTCAAGTTACAGTGTGGGCTACTTGAAAAAAGGACATGGGTCTTCATTTAAAATCGGATAAATGTGACCTTTGCTGGGTTAATTTTCTGTTGCTCGTGTGAAAACTCAAATTGAGGCTGAATACGTTGGGACGCTGCCTTCAAGGTAATATTTATTTATTTATTCCACCTATTTACCCAGAAAGCCTCGCCGACTCTCAAGACTTTCAGGAGGGCCCTGCCAAGTTTTTCGCAGCACGGGGCAACGATTGCTATGTTTCCCGATGAAATAATTTTAGGGACCTCTCACAAGACTAATAACGGATCCAATTGGACAGCGATCTGGGTTCAAAACCTGGAATTTTCCATTCCCTCCATGTGCACACCCAAGATGAGGCATAGTGCCGAGTTTTGGAAGGTCAAATTTTTTAATGAACATTTTCCTTTGCCCATGAAAAAAGCTAAAGGTATAAGTGACAACTTAGAGTGTTCATAGAAGATGTAAAACACCAAATGCGAATAACCAAAGAAAATAATAATAACTTTATACAAATACGTCAAACTTAAACGGAAATTAATAAGAAGCGTATTAGATTTGTATTCAAAGCGAAGCCGCTACTGCGGTAAAAATGAAGCTACCTGCCCGCGGGGGGGTCTCCCGCTGGGCACGCTGGGGCCACGCTAGCGGCCTCCTCCTCCTCCTCCTCGCGTGCCGCACACCATCAAGGGCAAGAGCAGCCATCAGCCAACACAGCTCCCGACTGCTCTATGCACGTACGCATGTTGAACTTCCTTCCGCACCGTACGTAGCCAACCGTGCTAATCGGAGGTGCTTTAACACTAGTGAAACGTATCGTATGAGATCAGTAATAATTACGCTTGTTTACCCACGGAAAAGCCGCGCCGAGTCCAAAAGACTGTAGTTCAGGAGGGTCTTGCCAGGATTTCCAAGTAGTGAGGGGGGGGGCGACGATTATCATGTGTTTCCCAATCACATGATTTGCGAGTCATTTTGCGGTTGGCAAATTTGGACCACGAGGCCAGCACACAAATGGCCCACTCGTGCAAAGTGACGTCAAAGGGATCTTTAACATCCCATTGTGAAAGCAGATGACGTGTATTATATGGTTATGTCAGCATCATTAACGAGGGGACAGCCTGCAGGATTCAAAACCGTAATCTTTGCAATAAGCGGCAAGTGCACTACGAATGGGCCTGTATTCACAAGAGTACTGAAGCATGATTACAGTTGTAATTTAGTTCCGCTAAGGGTTTAACGACATAATTATATATTTACGCGATCTAAGCCAAAAAAACCCTGTGTTATTG
This sequence comes from Petromyzon marinus, assembly GCF_048934315.1. NCBI lineage: Eukaryota > Metazoa > Chordata > Hyperoartia > Petromyzontiformes > Petromyzontidae > Petromyzon > Petromyzon marinus. The sequence continues at coordinate 3,068,367 of NC_133692.1, read as the reverse complement.
ATATTAATGGGTAGTTGGCCAAACATCCCAGAACTTGGACGACTGCTTGGCACCGCTTCTGACTACTGTCATCACTTCGTCTGTCATTTCCTGAGCCTCCGTGAAAAGAAAATAAACTGCGCCATTACAAAATCCACAGCCATTTTGAGACGCAACTTGCACGAACGACAACTACCTACATTATTAAAACGAACAACAATCAGAACTTTCGAATATTTTATCCTAAAACATGTGTGCAATGAGCCGCTAATCCGCAAAGCTAATGAAACAGAATTCCCAAGGCACAGGAAAAGGAAAGGCACAGGGCACTGACCAGAAGAGGACGCGAGTGACGAATGTCAGCCAGCAGAGTTCACTTCTAAGCCATTCGATTCTCGGGTGCCAGAGCGTTTCAATCACCATGTGTTGCAATGTAGTCCGTCATTGTTTTTGTCCGTTAAAGAGCACGAAGCGATCTCAATAAAAATAAACCGTGGTCAAATGCGAACGTTCAGAATTAACATGCTCCACAAATCCACGTGCGTCAAGGCCATATGCGATGCACGGAATAATTGGCCGGGTCGGGGGACACGGGGCTAACCTTTCGTGGCGGTGCTGGAACAGCTGGGATGGGGGAGGAGTGAGAGAATTGGTGCTACTCCCGGCGTTGATTGGATGGCTCTCCTACTGTAAACTTAACAGTCAGGGCGATTCGCTGCTCGCGTGAGCAGTGAGGCAGTGTTCATCGCCTGTTTACAGCCGTGTGCCAGTGGTGTAAGTTCCACATTCCTATGGTGGGCACGGGTATATCCAGACGACAACCACTGTCGACTTCCGCAAAAAAAACAATGCTTATTTATATACTTTATATTTTACCTAAGTTATTTATTTCATTTACTTACTTTTTGTGATTTGCTTTCCTTTCACATACTTTGCATTGATCCTTTTATTTAATTTGTTGTTGTAGCTTTCTGACCCTCCCCCTACTGGACATCTGTGAAAAAAGAGCTTCATAGCTCACTGGATTTCTCCAGGATAAATAAAGATTCGGATTCTGTTTTTAATGCACCACAGAGGGATGATGGGCTGAGTCAACCCCGAACCAGGATTTGAACTTGCAACCTTCAGATTATGAACGGTTCACTCTACCTGTCAGCCACCAGCTTACAATTAAATGTTCATTGGCTGTATACTAGAGGAACACTCGCTTGTATGCTGTGTGAGTGGGGACTATAATTATGGGGCATCGCGGTGGCTAGGAGATGTTAACTCCCTCACCTGGTGTGCACGAGGTCATGGGTTCGATCCCGACCCTGACGCCTGCTGCATATATGGAGTTTGCATGTTCCCCCCGTGGTCGCGAGGATTTTTTCCTCCGGGTCCTCCGTTTTTTTCTCCCTCCACAGTCGTAATCAACGTCACGCGTTCACAGTATTTGTCTGCTAGAAATGTCCACTGTGACGACAAGCCACTTGCCGTCGAGCAACCATTTGTGAAAGCCAGGTCGCTTCCGGAAAAAAAGACCAATGCAGCTCAGTGGGGCCCTTACCAGGCGAAATTAGTAACGGTTTATAACTTCAGAAGCATCGCTTTGTTGTACGGACTGAAGTGTGTTGTACCTGTGAAGCCGGCAGAGCAGCCGGAGGAGGAGCTGCCCCCCGATTGGCGGCGGCTGTGCGTGCCGCCGTCCGCCCCTGCCCTGTCTACGCTCCTGTGCCTTTGGGGAGGAGGAGGAGGAGGGCTACCCTCAAGCACGCCTCCCAGGCGGTGCGGCGAACCGTGAGCCGACCCCTGCACGGACGAACTCGCCGGGCTGTCCTGCGATGAGGCGCCACTGCTCTGCTGACGAGCCACTGCAAATCCTGGAGGGAAAAAAAAAAAACATGACGCCACTTGTCTCGATCGTACAATTTTATTGAGGGACCGTGTGTTGTCTCGGGTGTGGTCTGGGACTGTTTTTGCTGTTGTTTTACTGCCTTTCCCAAGCTTGGGAAATGATGATGCAATTAGAATGAATAAACTTCATTGCGTTATTTAACATGACGGTGGTGTCATGTTATCTTCCTCGCCGAGCACGCAGGAGGTCGGGGGTTCAAAACGCAACCTGTATATTTGGAGTTTGCATGTTCTCCCTGTGGTCGCACGGATTTTTTCTCCGGGTCCTCCGGTTTTTCCCTCCACATTTAGAAACATGCATTGAGGTTATTTATATTATCTTGCTGCTATAAATTTCCCCATGATAAGCCACTTTGCTGAGCTATCATGTGTGGCCAGGTCGCTTCTGAAAAATAAGTTAATACCTCAGTGGACTTTACCTGGTAAGTTCAAAATAATTTAGTTTTATCTGTATATTTCTAAGTGATTTATTTACCTTTCCTCTACTTTGCACTCCTATTGTGTTTTTGTGTTGTAATGTTTTTATCCGCCCCCACTGGACGCCTCTGAAAAATAACTTTATAATAACTCATTGGATTCCTCCAGCAGAAATAAATATTCTGATTCTCTATTATGAATGTACCAACTTTCGAAGAGCAGCAGCAAACTGTGAATATTAATTTCTTCCTTTCTATTTTTTCCCAACATTTATAAAAAATGATTGGATCACGTGACATTCGCTGCTAACCATCCCTGTCCAAAACGCACGAGATGCCGCACGCAACAACAACAAAAACGTCGTGGAGAGCCGTGTGGCGCAATTTCCTCGTCCGGAAATGCTGCGATCTATTATTTAGCGGTTAGCATTTGTATCGACGGGTTTTGGGCAACCCCTTTGACTGATTTGCCCGTGTACTCCGTCAGGCGAGTCTCTGAGAGCAATCTAAATGAACAGTAAAGGGTTGTTCCATGTCGTGCTATCTTTTAGAGAGTTATTGTGACCGGCCACGCTACAGACTGAGCTAATTGCATACCCGCGTGTGGAAAAATGTCAAATGCTTTCAACCTCAGTTGCAGAGCATTAAGAAGTTATAATAATAACAAACCATGTAGATGAAGAGCAACGACAACAATTTCATATTCACGTGGTCAAGCCAGATAACCCCGTCAGGAGTAGCGGGGTGTATCTTGCTGTGATGTCTCCATCGTATTTGTGGATGGGGTATTGTGTCGTTATACGTTGTTGTGCGGTCTATTCTGGATAACCATAGTTGCACACTACTGGAGAGTTTTTTTTATTTTCTATTTGTGCATCAGGTATCTGCTTGTGCCATGGTTTGTGCAGTGGAAGCAGGTTTGGGTGACTCATGAGCTTAGTGAAAAATCAAACCCAGGGATCTTTTGCGTTGGGTCTTTCACCACGTGGTATTTGCAAATTATTTTGTACTGCATTCAGCTCTCCAAGCATCATTGGGGTTGAACTCACATTGTTGAAGGTTAAGCACATGGGTCCAAAAGCCAATAGAGCTATCTTACGATCTGCCGTCTTATTTCACTTGTGTTCTTTTCAGATCAGTGCTCGGTCCTTTGGAGTTAACCGTAATTGTGCGCCTACCATTTAGGAGCTCCCTCATCGCTAAAAAGCACAGTGTCAGCGGTAACGGAAGTGAGTTGAGGGCTCATACCAGGAACTCTGTCGGTGGAGGTGAAGGACGAGCGTGGGTTCGCGGGGTCGCTGGACGCTCGGCGCGAGGCTTCGTAAAACCGAAAGGGGAGCCCCTGGCTCCCCGTTCCGCGGAATCCCAGGTTCCCCGATCCCTCAGGCGACGGCTGCACCGGCAGCTCGAGCAGCGCTGACGGCACGAGCGTGGCAACGGTGGAGGCGGCAACGGAAACACAGCGCACGCACACACGGCAGGACGGAAACACACATGGCAGGACGCGGGCCAATTATGACACGGTCACGTCACAAGTACGGTCTGTTCTCTCCGAGAATGCTGCGCGCTATCATTCCGTCGATTGGATATAAGCGCGATGAAGGCATTGAGGAACGCATTCTTGCATAACGCGGATGCGAACTGGACACAATGCGACCGAGTGAACGGAACTACGTCGCGCGAGTAGGAATTCGCCCTCCGTTGTCAGCTCACCGGCAATGCGCTGCATTTTAATGTGGCGTGCGCGCAATCGGCCCTTGGCCAGACGCTGTTTGGCAGCCATGCAGCGGATGTGGTCGTCGAACTGGAACGTGGCTTGCAGGAGGGGCAGCGGTCGCGCATGCGCCGGAGAGCCCGGCTTGTGGATTGTTACGTGAAGAGAGCGGTGGTCTTCCTTGTCGCCGGTCACTTGCAGGTCCTGCCACGAAACACCGGCGCCCAACGACGGGGTGAATGTTAATATATGCGGACTCTCAAATGCGACCGAGAGTAAACATGAACTTTCATGTTACAATAATAGGGTTGTTCCAATTTTTTTCTCATGTTACACTTGTTCACTTGAGGATAAGGATTTGGAATATATTAGGCATGTCAATGCGGAAGCATCTCAAAGCACCTTACACAACACAATACGCAAATGCGGAGTACTCAGGGCGGAAAAATCATCAGCCGACTGCCAATCGACACTCCGGAAACCCTAGAAAATTGACAGGTTCCACCTGAAGAGAATTACAATTGCTGGGCGGTGCTGGCACATGCCTGGAATTCTCCATTGTAGGCGAGAGTTGGTGGATCACGCAAACATTGTGAAACTCCCTTGTCGTGAGCATCGAGGTACCATAGCATGGCTTGCCAGCAGATGGCGGTACAGCAAAATGTGGACTCCAACTGTTCCATCCGCATTAAGTGTTGCTCCTTTGCCCGTGTGGATTTTAACCAGGAACTCCGGTTTCCTCCAGAGTGTAAACACTCATAAATAGGCCGTGAAGACCTTCATAAATAGAGGACCGCTGAGCTATGGGGGGATGTTGGTGCCAGCTCACCAACCTGGCTACCTTTCCCACTTGTCTGCGGTTCATCGCGCCTCCGAATCGTTCTCTCTCTCTTGAACAAGTGAGTGAATATTGTGCTGTACGATACAAGTTGAAATAATAAATATTGTTCTCCCCCCATCTTTGAACTCAGGTGCACAGTGTTCAGGCATAAGGTCCGTGGAGTTTCTGTACCCGCTCTCTGCGTCGGGGTTTGTGCTCTGCACTGGGCTCCTATTGAAATATGACAAAAAATATTTGTAAACATTGTTATTAACCCTTTCCCGTTTCGAGATGTCTGCAAGTTGCATGGTGGGTGTCCCGTTCACCGCTGAATCTTGGAACACATAAGCGGCACAACGCTCATTTTATTTAGAGAGGCAGAGCGACGTTTTTAAAAATATTGTTCTCACCCCAGAGAGCTGTAGCGACACAACCGTACTCTACAATGACTGGCGCCAAACTGTGCCACACACCCTCCACGCACGGCCTTGTGGGGAGCCTCGGTACCGATAAAGTTATTTTATTTTGGTTTTTCTTTCCATTCCGGTCCGATGACATGTAGACGTGCGGTGCCAATCTCCTGTTTTCACCCCTGAACCGCTGCTCGCGTAAATTTCACATCCTTGTGGCGAGTGTGCATGGGGCCAATCTTTGTGCAGGACAACCACCGTTCACACAAAGCGGTACTCATGTTATCAACCGTATTGCTATTATTAAACTATTTTTATTTTGCCAGGTAAGGTCCACCGAGCTATATGATGTACATGTACGTCATCGGAACGGAATGAGAAGACGTCATCGGAACGAGAAAGGGTTAAAAGTAACGGCACGGAGTACGTGTCTGTCTGCGGGTGGCCGGGGCATCACCTGGAGGAGTCCCGCGAAGCGCACAGCACCCCAGCCAAGGCGCTTCTCATCGGGCTCCACGAGCAGCACCTGGTACACGTCCACGACGAGGAACCGGCGGACACGGCCACTGTCCCGCTCGCTCACCACGCACGACAGCAGGTCGCTGTTATCTGGCTCGCGCACACGCAGACGAATGCAACCTGTTAGAGTGCTTGAAATGTCAGAATCATCCAAATCTTTATTTAAACTGGAGGAAACTGATGAGCTCCAGGTGTCGAGTACGGGCTGGTCTGCAAGTTGGCCCGCAAGGTGGCTCAGCGGTTGAGTGAATGGCTAGTAATCGGGAAGGTTGGGAATGAACATTTTTGAGGGTGTTGACTCAGCTCATCATCCCTCCAAGGTTGATGGGGTGCCACGGTGGCGTGCTGTTATTAACTACCTCGCCTGGTGTGCAGGATGTCGTGGGTTAGATCCCGACCCCGACACCTGTATATTTGGAGTTTGCGTGTTCTCCCTATCGTTGCGTGGATTTTTATTTGGGTTTTCCGGTTTTTCACTTCACATTTAGAAGCATTCTTTTAGAGTATTTGCTGTAAACATCTACAGGATAAGCCACTCCGCCGAGCTATCATTTGTGGCCAGGTCGCTTATGAAAAAGAACTACTTCGCTCACTGCACCTTGCCTGGTAAAATAAACATTGTTTAATCACAGTTATAGGGTTGATAACATGAGTACCACTTTGTGTCAACAGTGGTTGTCCAAGCACATAGATTCACCTCAGTCACACTCGCCACAGGGACGTGGAATTTACGCCAGTGGCTCAGGGGTGAAAACAGGAGATTGGCACCGCCATGAGGCTAATCTGAGCAGGAAATCGCTTAAATTACTTTTTGGTAACCCGTTAGAATGTCAAATTCACAACATGCAGCATCCCGTTTCCCTATTTGCACAATTTGTACGTGGGCCGCCGTGAATTTAATTCGGCCTCGCCCTTCAACGCTGACATTGCCGAGCCACGCTCAACACCGGGGGCTCCCACAACCCGTGGGCCGCGGACTACTGGTGCTCCGTAATGTCGTGGAGAGGTGCTGAGCAGTGGTCTGCGCAACTACTGCACGCTTATTCATATTACACGCCATGTAATTTATTGCACAGTGGTCCACCAAAGTTTTTTTGAGGAATTGACAGTGGCCCGCGGGTTTTCCGAGAGGCTGGGGAACCCCCGCCCCACACCGTCATATGTTTTCCACGTCACTCACTGAGGTCCAAGACGTCTTCAGCTTTGATGAGATCTTCAGCCCTTGTGAGGGGGAGCTGCATCTCGGGTTCCGAGCGCAGTGCCAGGGACAAGCTGCGCAGCATCAGGAACACTCGCATGGCCTGTCGAAAACCACACGCGACAGCAGTTGCTAAAAAATGCAACTAGAAAATTAAGCATATCACTGTTATAATATTAATGTTCGAGGCTGCTTGGCAATACAGTGGGTGGCTTGCAATTGGAAGGTTAGCGAGTTAAATCCTGGTTGGAGGTTGACTCAGCCCATCGTCCCCTCTTTGGTAGATGAGGACAACTTTGCGGGGAAGTCAAGATTGGCTGTCTGAGGGATAGTCTTTCCCCCGCCATAGGTATGAGGAATTTCCATCACTGGCTCAGGGCTGTTAACAGAGATAGCACCATCTCATACTTCCGCGAATAAGCAGACATGTTGACATTTGAATGTGGGACAATGCACAACTTACAGGTAATAACTACACATATTGCGACATCATGTACCAAGCAAATACCTCAATTCTACACATGTAAAGATGACAACACAATCAACCTTATAACACAACCACATGGAAGCACCCCAAACAGCAACGGAGCACCCCGGTATCAAATTATAATTACACAGACATTTAGTTGAATGCTTCACATGGCCCTTAAAGCACATGCTTCATGTGTTAGTTTTCAATATAAAATACAACGGGCTGGAACAGTGGCAGCCAACTCAGGTTTTGAAGGTCAAAACACAAAGATCACATGCCCATGCCTCTCGTCAACGCGTTGTGTGCAAGGCATCTGTTTCACGTTGTCAATGTGTGTGTTTTGTGTAGTAAGGGATCTATTTCACAGTGTATCTGTGTGTTTTGTGTTAGCAAGGCATTTGTTTCACGTCACGTATCGGTGCCTATTGTGGTCGCAAAGTGGCGCCCGATGATCCCCAAGCAAATAAATATTTTTTTTATCCTGCACGTTATCCGTGCCGCGGGCCTGCACTGGCTGAGACGGTACTTTCCACACAGAATGCTTCACAGCTGCGCGTGGGGCCCACGCAGGCCTCACCCTGCGAGCCCTCTCTGCGTCGCCGCACGGCAGCCGCTTGGTGAACTCGATGCCGGTGAGGGGAGTGCCAGTCGGAGGGAGCAGGATGGAGGCGTCCATCGTAAGGTACTCCACATTCAGAGCCTTAGCCTGAACAAGCAGACAAATACCCGAGAGCCAAATGTTCAATCTAAAAAAAACAGTCAAAGTGGTAGATCTTGATCAAACAAGCACCTGAGGTGGTGCTTCATCCCCTGTTTTCGATCCCTGAGCCATTGGTGTAAATTCCACGTTTCTATGGCAGGGGCGAATCTGTCCAAAGGACAACCGCTGTTGGCTTCCCCCGCAAAGTGGTCCCCATTTTTATCGACCCCGGAGGGATGATCGGAAGAGTCAACCTCCACCAAAGGTTTGAACTCGCATCCTTTCCGATTGTGATCCGCTCGCTCCATCACCCGTTATGCCGCTGAGCCACCCATGCTGCAATTAACAGGCATTCCAGATAATCTCTGCTTTGTGTTCACGAATGTGGTCCTAAAACACGGTAGGACCAACACGTCAGCCGTGGCAGATCACTGTTATAATTCAGTAGGCTCACATGACATTGACTTCTCCAAGACAGAAGTTATTTGCAAGCCATCTGGCTACCATGAGAGATTCGTTCATGAGGCTATCCACATATACAAACAGAGACAATTTCAACCGAGAAGATGGATTCTGGCTTATCAATCATTGGAAGGATTTGATAAACCATTTCGGGTCTTAATTGATTGTTCACGCTTACGGTGGCTTTCAGACCGCATACATTATTGTCGTCTCCCCCCTCCTCTTTTCCGAACATAGATGGACTCGTCCATCTGAATAACTGCCAAATCGCTCTCCGTGGTGCTAAAGTTAAAAAACCCGCCACTTTTAAAAAATTGTATTGCTGTGGTTTTCACACCTGATGATGATTGCTTGTGTTGCAGTCGAAACGTCGTGAGAATTTTATTGTTTTATATATTTTTTTTATTTTATTGTTTCCCTTCTACGTGACTTTACCAAAAGAACCAAGAATACAAAATGTAAATTATCCAAAAATCCGAAAAGACCAGAAATTGGCCGTGACAATCCACAAATGCGATTTTTAAAATGCAAAGCTATTCCCTCAACCGCATCAATTCGATTACATTTGGCTATGTACTTGTGCAAAATAATTTACACAGTTTAATAATACATAACCATTGACAACATTTGAAGATGTACTCTAAGCAGAAATTTCAATGCATGAACAAAAATCATTTGACACGAGTGAGTTACACTTTTCCAGGCTGATGGAAACGTGTTTCTCAACGTGAACGTGACATTTAACGTATAGCAAGTTGTTATCAAAAAGAAAATGTTCTTACGTTCATACTTCTACATTCATCTTCAAACAAGTCCAAAAATATCTCTTCACCCTGAAAACAAAGAATCAACATTATACCGCATTAAGCTCTGATGAGAAGCAGTAAAATAAATACAGACCTCTAAAGCACATTTGGTTTCAATTGCATTGCTCCCCCATACAAATGTGCCTAAGGACACTCCATGTAAAAGGCTTCTTGTTATTATCATTAATATGCTTGCTTACCCAGGAGGGCTTCACCAAGTCTCAACTTGTCGTTCCGAATTTTCGCAGTATGTCGTGTTTCCCAAAGAGATACGCTTCTACCAAATCTGACAATCCGAACCACGACGCCGACACACAATTATCTACTTTTTAATGGCCACTTTTGAAGCAGACAGCGTGTCGTACTTCGTGGTTACTACGCCGGCAGCGATAAACAGGGCAGCATGATGGATTTCTAACCACAAACCTCTGCGTCAAGCGGCCAACCGTGCTGCTGCAGAGCCGCATCGCCACGCAGCGTGACCCGTGCCCAGTGCGGACCGTTACATAACCAGCATTTTGGCCCTGACAGATGCGGATAAGCAATGATCTAAAATGCAACGATAACATTTCTAAAGAATATCTTGAGATTTGGTTGTATGTGAATGCTACGCATATCCAAAATGTATTGTGTCAGATGTATCTCTCAAACAGCACATGCACAATTACTTGAACCCACACCTCCAAAATTCTGGGTTCAAGTAAAAGTTAATTTGGTTCTGAGTTTTTGATTGTCTCGATGATCTTTGGGTGCAACAAAATACAGCAAGGACTAGACAACTTAAGTCTATACCTAAGCATGAAATGTCACAATAAACTCTCATGTAAAAAAGCACGTGATTATATCTTGAATAGCCTCACAATACCTATTCTAAATGTACACTGTACAATTTGTATGCTTTCAAAAAAGGTGTGTGTATGCACGTGATGATGTGTTGGCGATGATTCACTTGACACCCTGGACACTTTGTGTTCAACCAGAACGGATTAACCATATGAAATATTTTACCAAATCAAATTTCAAAAGATATATATCCAAAAGTAGTAGACACACTTGCGGTTTAAGGTACAGCGGTGACTGCAGATGCAACTGTGCACTGTGTGACCCATGCCTTGAGTCCAGTACCATTCACTCAAAACTGCTCTAGAGGAGTTGTACACTCCTAGCTGCCACTTCTATTCAGTGGCCTAAAATAAAATAAAATGTTTCGCTCCGGATGACCGCTGCAAAGTATTATCTGTATTTTGATTTAGTGTGCTGATCTTAAAGGTGCATTGAAAAATGTGATACTCCGACTGATGCTCCTGTTGTTTGTGGAGTGACTCATGCAGCCAGATGTGGCTCTAGGGTTTGGTGTTACATGTTGTTTATGTAGTTTATTGTAAAAAATTCAGTCACAGTTCCTATGATCACTGTTACATTGCATTTATGGCTTTATTTTGGTGATTTCTAAAAGTTTTTTGGTTTGACCATGTTTTTTGTTTATTGTAGTATGGAGTTAGACTGATGGCCTTAATCGAAGTTTTCTTGTTGTTGTTTGAATTGCATCCCACTGGGATTTTTGCACACAGCGTTGGTGTATGGTGCTATTTCAAGAATATTTTGATGTTTTTTCCTGGATTTTCTGTTTGCACATGCACAAAGTCACTTTAAGATGTTTTCTTGTTCGTGTTTTTGTTTTTTTGTTTGTTGCGGTTGCACCCGATTCAAGAGCCGAATGGCTCACAGGGCTATACCAAATAAATGAAACTATGAAACAATGAAACTATTCACCCTTTTCGAGGCAAATGCAAGTGGCAGGGTGGGGGTCCCGTTCACCGCTGAACCTCGGAAACCGCGAGCGGTTCAGCGTTAATTTTATTGAGAGAGGCGTAGCAGCGTCGTTGTTTTTAAAGACATTGCACACTCACCACAGAGAACTGTAGCGGCACGACCGCACTCGGCAAGCTGGTGCCAAACTGTGCCACACACCCTCCCGCATGGCCTTGAGGGAGCCTCGGTACTGATGAAGTTTTTTAATTTTAGTTTTTCTTCCGAATCGGAAATACAATTTTACCGGCAAAGGGTTAATTAGCTACAAACAAAACTACAAATAATGAAATCAAGTACATTTTTTGTGATGTGACATCTGTTTAAAATTATTTTCAATTGTGGAACGGATGTCAAAATTACCTTGTAAAAATTACGCAACAGCGCGACGCTCTCCTGCCTTGCACCCTGAAAAATATCAAACGGCACAACGGTGTCATCACGCCAAACCAGTGTCCACTTAAATGCGTCAGTGAGCGCGTAAATCGTCAAAACAAGGCAGTAACTGTTAAGTAAGCGCCACTATTTCCATGGAACAAATAGCAATGTACGAAGGCCAAGGGTAGCATCTTCTTTTTAGCGATTTCCTGCTGTTAACTGCTCTGAGCCAGTGGTGACCATGCCTCGTTCCTATATCAGAGGGAGAGTCTCTCCATGACAATCACTGCGGACTTCCCCACAAAGTGTCACTCATTTTATGGAACCTGGGGGGATGGTCAAATGTAAACTAAAAACCAAGCAATTTTTTTTATTTTACCAGATAAGGTCCACTGAGCTAAATAGCTCTTTTTCAGAAGCAAATTGGCCACAAGCAATAGCTCAACAAAGTGGCTTATGTGCAAATTTACAGCAGCCAAATACTTGAAACGCATGTTGATTCTAAATGTAGATGGAAAAATCGGAGGACCCGGAGAAAAATCCACGTGACCACAGGGGAGCCCATGCAAACTCCAAATGTACAGGTGTCAGGGTCGGGATGGAACCCACGACCTCCTGTATACCAGGCGAGGGAGTTAACATCTCACCACCGTGGCAGAATGAGTCAACCCCCAACCAGGATTTGAACTGGCAACCTTCTGACATTGTGAGCTGCGAGCTTTACCACCGAGCCAAGATGCAAGTATGTGAATTACATTCCCAGCACCTTCATGCATTGACATAGTGGTAAATACCCCGCTTTGGTCAAAATATATAAAAAATATTTCAATGCCTAAGCATACCAACTATAATAGCATACAGTAGGGTACGCACATATTTTAGACGAAATCAGTGTACATCAATCACGAGTTGGCACCGTGCGTACCCAACGGTGCTAATCGGAGTGCGGAGGAAGGACAAGCTAAACAAAATACTAATCAATCTTGATTGGAAGCTTTCGCGACGATGGTTCTTTCGGTAAAGTCACGTAGGTATAAAATAAAGAGAATAAAATACTAATCACAAACGAAACACAGTAAGCATGTGTGCACGTGTACGTGTGTAGCTGGGTACCTCGATGCAGGCGCGGTGAACGTCTTTAAGTGTGCAGTGTGCCCCCGTGGAGACCAGCTGTTTGAGTAACAAGCAGGCGAGCTCCAGCGTGGCCAAGCGAATTCGACTGTCTGCACTCACGCACACACCACACGCACGGAGCTTAGTGGTTGAGTGCGAGTTGATTTAATTTATGTATGGTACCTTTTTGTCAGTTTCAAAATCATAAAAAAATAAGAATAGGCTTTACACTGTGACAATAAAATAGGTGTTAAGATGTTAAAAAACCAAATAGAAACCTATTGCAAGGCATAAAGTCTGCATTGACCACACACAGTACTTGTGGAAAAAAACATACAAACAAACATGCTTTAATAATATATGCATTGTCTTCGAAACCGATTGGCGTACACCAGAGACAACCGTCTTTATGGCCTTGTCTCACCAGTGCTAGACCAGAGAACGCCAGTTATACAACTGCTCAACCCGATACTTGCATTGCCTGTGTACGGTTCACCCTTTGGCGTTCTCTGGTCTAACACTGATGAGACAAGGCCATAAAAGTTTACAATCTAGATGATGTAAAACTGCATAGCTCCAGTAGCTTCCTAAAAACGGAAGGTACAGCGGCTCCAGACGACCGTAGAAGCAGCGCATCTGAAAGCGCCGCGCGATGCGGTGACCGTCTTTGTTCGATGGTTAGTCAAAAGTCGCCGCCGCCGCCGCTGCTGCTGCGAGGATGACCAAAAACATTTGTTCGGCCCCAGTGGCTTAGGGGGCAGGTCACCGGGCATGGCTGCCTTGTTCAGGATGACGATGATCCTCTCGACGAGCAAGTGGCTGTAGTCCTGCGTTGCTCCTCCGTCGCTGAGAGGCATCTGGATGCTGTCCAGTATGACAGGATCCATGCCTGCAGGGAAAAAAAATTCAAACTGGCATCACCCGCAGGAGGTGGACAACTGATGAGTACGGGCATGTCAATCGGCAAGTGGCACCGCGCGCAATGGGATGACCCCCGAGCGTGCACCAATCCATGGGTAGTTAAGTCATACAAGCTTCTAATCCACCCACGTGTTGTGAGGTGTGAGTGAATGCACAGCTCTGTGTAATAGCTGCATGGTATTGAGGATTTGAAATTGACCGGAACGTTGTGACTTAGGTGTCCATCAATCAGTCTTTATTTTACGTGCCAATATCACCCTCAATAAAGTAGTGCATCGGTGCACGTCGCATAGGAACGGGAACGGTACACGGGGGCACGGAGTAACCCGAATGAAAGAGGAAACCCGTCACACACTCAGCGGCTAACACCGACTGCGCAAAGTAAACTGCGACCGCACGCAGCAAATCACATAAGGCAAGTAGTAAATACAAATTAATGAAATACATGAGAATTAAAGGGACAGTTTTTATGTTTTAAACACTTCCTCCAAAACAGCAGACAAAAGGCTGTTCCAATCACATTGTTACATAGAATGCTGTCCTTAAACCTATTTAATTTACATTTATTTAAAACAAACAAAAAATGTGACGTGCAAAATTTACTGAGCAATACGTGTAAAATTTACTGAGCAAACAGCAGTGATTTCGTACTCAAACGAGAATTGAGGCATTGCTACTGTTTACAGTCCTTGGCCGGTTGTGGAAATTCCGCATTCTTATGGCAGAGACAAGTCTCTCCATATAGCAACCACTGTTGACTTCCCCAACAAAGCGGAACGTATTTTATCCACCACAGAGGGATGATAGGCTGAGTGAACCCTCCCCAAACCAGGATTCGAACTCGTAACCTTCCGACCGCAAGCCACCCGCTCTACCACTGAGCCAGTCTAATAGACACTGATTTCACAGGGCGTTAAAACAAAACCGTAGAGATAACCACATTTGATGAGAGCTATGTGGTTACAAACACACCAAACCTATAAATACGAATGTCATAACTGTAGCCATCGGTACTAGTGCACACAAGAGGATAAAACGTAAATACATTCATATTCTTACTCAAGCAATCGGAGGGGACATCTCTGTTGGTAGCATTGAACCAGCAGTGGGAATGCCATACTGCACGCATGTGCTACCATGTAACTCACCTTACCAACCCCAGAATAATGCTGGACTAGGTCAATCCCCCGGCTGGAAGTTCAACTCGACGTTCGAAATGCTAATTAATAACACCGACTAATGGTTTAGTCTAATTGTGGAGAATATTAGAAAGAAAAATGATGTACAATCAGCCACCTTCCCATTTTTGTCTCTCCACACAAAATTCAAATGTATTTTTAAAACCATCGCATCGGCTACACAATGTCAAAGCTGGTCCAAAGTTTGCCTGCGTACGACCAATGCTGTTGGAAACATGCACTCCCGGAATGCCGCGTTTACCGAGAGAATGCTGACTCATACTTTAGCTTTTCGTGGGCAGGAGACCAACTATGGAAGGTGGTGGCATATTAATGAATGTTGTTCATTGCAAACCACATTCACCATCCCACTGGACCATTAGCGACATAGCTACACAGCCGGCATGCGTAAGGTAATACAGGCGTGTCTCGCTCGTTAAGCAAGACACGCCTATGCTTAATTGCTAACCTTTATTATGTCGCAAAGCGTACAGAAGGCAGAGGGCAAACAATGCAGTCGAATCATCCTCTTCGCACTCCAAAGCCGAAAAAATGGCGTCAATGAATGGCCTAAGGAAAGCAAAAGGTATACATACATATCAGTGACATGCCGGAACACATGCACAACTACATAGATATAGCATGCAATGCTCAGGGCAAGACAAAACAATGCGGACTCTGCAGGAAGTTTTGTTTGAAATACGAGCGCGTGTTAATGGTGAAAAGGTGATCACGGATGCTGGAGGCTCCGATATTGAAAATGCTTTTGCATAATTATAAACTCCCAAACCCCTTGTGTTTTTTGTAAGCTATCGTTTCAAGTTGTTACGTGTATAACAGTTGGAAATGCATGTGATTAAAACGACAGCGTATTTTTACGAAGACCCGTACACAACGTGCAGTGTCATTACGCGTTTGCTATGTATGTCATCCAACACACTCCGCACCCTCCGATTAGCACGGTTGGCTATGTACGGTGGGAAAGAAGTTCAAAGTGCATACATACTGGACTACCGCTGCAAAACAAGATGTTTCATCTCAACCGATTATCCAGGTCAAACAGTTTAATAACAATCATAATACAGGGTTTTTTGGGGGGGTTAGATCGCGTAAATATATGTCGTTAAACCCGCCACCACCCGACACAGCCAACTAGTAAGGTTTGTCACGTAAACAGAACGTGGCCAATTCGTCACTAGTACAGCACACCGGTGTGTTCGAGAGCCAAGCCACAAAATGTACAATCCGAGTACGACGTTTCGCCAGTAATTACAACTAGCTTCATCCGGCAGCAGCCAGATTTGTGGAGAAGTCCTCCTGTTTCGTTCCTTAAATAGAGGCGTAGTAGATGTGATGACAACACTTGTGCGCTCTTCTTGCACGAAGTGGGGGGGGGGGGGGGGGGGATGAATGAATGCATATTGATATGGTAATCAACATACATTATGCATTCGCATTTTGGAAGCCCATTGTTATTGTACTTAACAAACTAAAGGAAAGTGTGCGTGTACCTGCTGGTCGGCGCCTGATGTCTGGACGCAGCAGCCGATTTCTCCTCATCCGTGGTATTGAGGCGGGTGATGTGCGATGGTGACGACCGAGCGTGGCCTCCTCTTTCCATCACCTTCATCTCAATCTCTGCGCACAACACCATAGTACATTCTCATCCAATCACTCCGACCGAGAAAACGTTTCAAACAAACAAACAAACAAAACCAACAGGCTTCAACGCAGAAAGCGGGTGAAGCGTAATGTCCGTGGGCAATGCCGAGCGCACTCAACTATTATTCATACCAAAGGAATATACAGAGACACTTTCCGACAGCAAAAATACTTCATACGCAGTGATATTCTCGGTCCCACAAAAGCAGCATCGAGTCCGTGGTCAAGGCACAGCACACCCTCACAATCATAACAATTTGGAACCAGGTCCAAATTATATATTTTTTTAATTAAAATTTAGTGTTTCTTGGGAAACGGTGTGTCTTACCACTGACACTTTTCAAAATGTATTAGTGTGTATTATTAATAAAACATTCTCTGTTATGCCTGTCTTTGAAACAGTGTTTTATTTTTATTGATGAAACCAGACTAAGGAGCTTCTTAGCTCACAGGGTACTTAAAAATAAACTGAACTGAGTGGAACAGAGGTCCTTTGCGCTGTGAGGCACAAGTGTCCACCAATGCACCGCCCTGCTGCCTGAACGACGCTATAGAAATATCAAACATTATTATGATTAATTTAACACGTAGGCGTTTGCGACCAATATCATCCATAAACAGGAGGATTTCTACACAAAGCTGGCTGTCGCCGAAGAAGCCAGTTGCAATTACTGGCGAAACGTCGTACTCAGATTGTAAATGTTGTGGCTTTGCTCTCTAACACACCGGTGTGCTGTACTAATAACGAATTGTCATGTTCCTTTTACTTGACAAACCTTACTAATCGTCTGTGTCGGGTGGTGTCGGGTTTAACGACACATTTACATATTTACGCGATCTAACCCAAAAAAAACCTGTATTATGGATTATTATGATTGAGAAAGAAGTAAAACGTATGGGTTCACCTTCCACATCAGACACCGGCTCGTGTGTGTGCTCTTGGCTGCGTGGGTGTCCTTCCACGCCCGCTCCTGCAGACTCGGCCTCGGCACTGGCCGATTTCTCTGCATCCCCCTCCACATCTTCATCCTCTCCGATGTTCTTGTAGTTGGGCCTCTTGGATGGAACCTTCCTTATATGGCCACGACTCATCTCCAGGGATTTCTCCAGTGGCTCAGTGGGTTGAGTGAATCTACGCACCCCGGGCGAGAGCTGCAACCCGCAAACACAAAGAACACGCAGTCGCCCAAACCAATCGCAGACATTAACACGCGCGCACATATGAAACACCAACATGCACGCAGAAACACACAAGTTTACACTCGCACATGATACATACACTAATATACACAGTCAACATTCACACAAACATAAAATTAAGAGGCATCATATGTGTTTAATAAAACAGATATAAATGTTGCATATTCCACTGCTTTTGCCTGCTGAATATACAACCATATAAAACACAAGGCTAGTATATATGTTGTATACTGTTTAATTCTGGTTGGATAGTGTGGGATACATACTCGTTGGTTCTATTCGGTAAAGTCACATAGGTAAAAAACAAAACAACAAAAAATCACGACGTTTCGGCCACAACACAAGTGGCCTTCATCAGGTGAAGGGACCAACCTGTCCAGAGGACAGCGTTGGAGTGAAGCTCAAAGGAGGCGACCTGCGCTTGACTTTCTTCACTCCAACGCTGTCCTCTGGACAGGTCGGTCCCTTCACCTGATGAAGGCCACTTGTGTTGTGGCCAAAACGTCGTGATTTTTTGTTGTTTTGTTTTTTACCTACGTGACTTTACCGAATAGAACCAAAGAGTATGGATCCTTGCAGTCACGAAAGCTTCAAATCTAGAAGTGTGGGATACATTTCTCTGGTCTGGTGAGCACAGGCCACATGCAGTTATCAAGTCCCACAGACAAGAGGAGATGCAGGAGACTGCAATCAGCTGAGCAGGCCACTCCAATCCCGGGTAATAATTCAGGAAAACAGGCTGTAGAGGTGGGCCTAACTTACATTAAGCAGCAATCGAAAGCAAACAATTGAAATCTATTTTTGTTTTTCACAAAATAAACATTATTTGACAGCTAAAATGGTGGAATGAGTGTGCTTTCCCATGCCCACAGACACTGTGCCTCTACTGAGATGGCATTCCGTACATATCTATTTTGAACGTCTTTCGCACTGTGCGTAGCCAACCATGCCAATCAGAGTTGCGGGGGGGGGGGGGACAACAAACTAAACACAAAAAGGAGTTCTAAATAAATGAGTTTTCAATCTAGATTTAAAAGTGCACAGCTCCAGTGGC
Organism: Petromyzon marinus; assembly: GCF_048934315.1. Lineage (NCBI taxonomy): Eukaryota > Metazoa > Chordata > Hyperoartia > Petromyzontiformes > Petromyzontidae > Petromyzon > Petromyzon marinus. The sequence goes on along the minus strand of NC_133692.1, from coordinate 3,049,660 downwards.
TTCCGAATATCGGAAGGATGTATATATGTTTTTTAACTTCTTTCGCACCATACGTAACCAACCATGCTAATCGGACGATGGAGGGAAGGTAGCTCTGCAGCTACAGCCACTAACAATAGTTATTGTTGGGGTGTAGAAGAGCCCAGACAGCAATCATCCCAGGAAACTCGAGGCAGATTATTTTTAATAGCAGTATATAGAATATGGCCATTGTAGTTATATTAATATCAGTACCAAGGCAGTTGATTTGCTGAAAAAAACAGGTTTTCCAATTACTGAAATTTGCAGTGCATTACCCGTAATGTAATGATGTCAAAGCGTAATTAGAATACGTCACCGTTCCTGTCAAGCGTGATTAAATTTGAGCCATTACATGCAGGATATCGTACGATAAAATGTATTCAGCTCATTAGCACAATTCCAGACCATGCTTATGAATCAAGATATAACAAACGCTGAAAATGCTTTACAGGGGCTCGTCTAATTACGAACATTCGACTTACGAACTTTCAGAGACACGAACAAACCTGTCCGTATGTCCAATTGCCTGTTCGGAGTGACAGTCGTAAGTTCAACCGCCGCGCAATAGATGTCGGTGGTGGCATCTACATCTACAGGAGATTATATAACTTTTCAAGCCATTCCCCTTGTTCCGCGTACATGCCATACAACGTTTGGAATCGACAGGAGTAAAGTTGGACTTACGAACAAATCGACATCCGAGCACATCTCTGGAACCTAACTCGTACCTAAGTAGAGGAGTCCCTGTACCCCATTCCCTTTACGACAAGTACCACCAGAGGTAGCGCAATTCGTCACCATAGCGCCTGAACATGGGACTTGCCGTGGCATGGGTGTGTGCAGGCGAAGGTTCACAGTTGAAGACAGAGATGTCTCCGTTGAGGATGACAGCGCCCAGAGAATTTACCAAGGGTCCGTGGTGGATGATCAAGAACACCTATTTTGCATTCACAAACACAAGAGTCAAAGATGCGAGTGATTTCTTGCTCAGGCGAGCATTGAGGTGACGCTCATATTCCTTTTACAGCCGCGAGTTAGTGGTGGAGACTCCAGATTCCTATAGTGGGGGGCGAGTTTACCCATAGGACAACCACTGTTAATTTCCCCACAAAGTGGAACTTATTTTATCGACCGCAGATGAATGTTGGGCTGAGTCGACCTCCTAACCATGATTTGAACTCCCATCCTACTGAATGCACACCACTCACTCCATCACTAAGCTACCTGGCTGGAATTTCATAATGCATGCAAGTACATATGCAAGTATGTATACATATATACATGTATATGCTTTTCATTTTGTGTCATAAACAAGATAAAATGCTTTATATATCGTATATACATACGATATGTTAAACATAACCTACACATTTTACTCTGGATATGCTCAAAATAATGAGATAATTGACAATGTGGAGCGGTAGTGTCATCAACAGAGACTCAGCTGCAAAGCAGTCTGGGTATTTCTAAGATGGCCACAAACAGTGTATCATGTGGTGGCGAAGAATGTGATGTAACCAAGTTCCTGGCAAAGGAAAAAACACAGAAAAGCGCTGCGATGTACTATAAGGTGGTATGAATGTCACACAGACGTGCGTTTGAGCAGTTAACAAGGTTTAAACGTTGGAGTGACTTGATTTAACACGCTTACATGCAACCAAGTATTGTCAACTCCCACAAAGTGACCCGTGTTGAACTGTCGACTTTCAAGAATCGCAGCATCAATGTGCATCATACAGAGTAAGCTTGGGAAAAACACATTGTTCAAAGGCAGTACAGCCGACATACGAAAAACTTCACTATTTTAAAAACTAAACATTTTTTTTTTATTTTACCAGGCAAGGCCCAATGAACTATATAGCTCTGATTCAGAAGCGACCTGGTCACAAATGATAGCTCAACGAAGTGGCTTATCATGTGGAAATGTGGAGAGAAAAAATCTACGCGACCACAGGGTGAACATGCACACTCCATATATAGAGGCGTCAGGATCGGGATCGAACCCATGACCTCCTGTAAACCAGGTGAAGTAGTTAACATCTCGCCACCATGGTGCCCAAAAACTGGTGATGGAATAGCAGCTGAAGGAGAGAACATGCCCAAGCAGTCGATCAGTGGTGATGGAGAAATGAAATTATTTCAAGTGCAAGGAGTGAGGCATTTGTGGAATAGCCGGACCATGAGGTGCAGTGAAAGCATGGGGCAGTCATCATCAAGTATTGTCAACTTGATGATGTTTAACATCAGTGGATAGACAATAGCTTATGATGACAATTGTTGCTCGTGTTCGTAAATAAATGAAGTCGAAGGCCGTACCTGGGACAGCAGGTAAAGAGAAACTTTGGGACTAATTTTTGGCCAGTCCAACTGAAAACATATAAAGAAAAAGTATTACTCAAGTGTCACAAGATCAACAACATTTCATTTACTAAGCACCTTTCAAGATGATGTCCTCACACAGTCCTTAACAATCCAAATGTAGAGTTACTATATATAAAAAAAACATTCACATCAGCGAAATAAAACAGTGCTATTTGCTATCAAGTCAAATGTTATTAAAAACCTTTTTGTTTTAACGAATTTAACTTCAGGTGGGATTTTAAAATCATCAAATATTAGCGAGGCGTGTTCTTAAGTCGCAACGGTAAACAAAATATTAAGGAAAGTTTTCCATCACCCTCAGTACCTCGGGGCAATGGATTCAATGTTCACAATACACGCTCCACCACCCCTCCGGTGAAGCTAACGATCCAAGCAGCAGCGACCAAATACCACGAGCTCCAATTCTACCACGCTAAATAAACAAATTAATTATTCGCATTATCCCAGGTAACTATTGCAAATTAGACTACCCTGGTTGTCAGAGTTCTCACCTGGTTAAAAAATATAAACTTGAACCCAGGGAGCCTTAAAAGTCCCGTCATCTTGCGAATGTAGTGAACAAGCAACATTGATATTCTCTTACATATTTACCAAGACCCGAATGCCTTTATCGTGCTCTACGCATGCGGGCGAGCTTCTGCAAAGAGCACTCTACATCTCTGGTTGAGGCACCTGGTGCGGATCCCATGTCACGAGAGAGTACGTGTAGAGTGGCAGGAAGAGACGATTCAGCAGGTGATCGGTGAGGACGTCGTTCAGGAAGCCACAGTCGATGATGAGAATGTCATTGAGATAGTGAAGGTGGTCCAGGTGCTCTGCTACCAGGTCGCTGAGACGTCCACGGTTCTTGTGCCTGAATTCGACACGAATTGCACAAAGTGTGAGGTCGCACTCATTGCACACAAAGCGCTCACCACAAATGAACCGCAATACCCCGCTGATCTCGTCATGGAGCATAAACGATCAAGCGAGCTCCGGTTATCCTCACTGCGGCTTTTGGCTGGCCATCGAACAAGGACAGTCACCGCATCGCACACTTTCAAGATGCACTTCTGCAGTCATCTGGAATGCTCGTCCTTCTGATATTAGGAAGCCACTGGATCTATGCACTTTTAAATATATATTGAAAACTCATTTCTTTAGAACTGCTTTTTGTGTTAGGTTGGTTGTCCTTCCCCCACACCTCTGATTAGCACGGTTGGCTACGTACGGTGCGAAATAAGTTCAACATACATACGTACAAACTCAGCAACGTGGATGTTCTGCCCAACGTGGATTTCCATCTCCCGTTCACAGCCCTGAGGCTGATGTGGGAATTCTGCGTTCCTATATCGGGGAGCGAGGGTATCCATAGGACAACCGCTGTTGACTTCCCCATAGTGTAGTACTCGTTTTATCGACCCCGGAGTGACGATGGGCTCAGTGAATCCCCGAACCAGGATTTCATCTTACAAGCTTCCACTGAGCCACCTGGCCCATCAAACGAAGTGTTTTCTGGCGAACATGGGCATTGAGCTGGTTTTTATCTCTGGTTTACAACCCTGAGCCAGTGGTGGACACATCTCACTCTAAAATATTTCAATCTAGATTTGGGTTTTTTTGTGACTGCAGGGATCCACTCTTTGGTTCTTTTGGTAAAGTCGCCGAAAGAACCAAAGAGTATGTCTTAAATATTTGTTTTAAAGAGTTTACAGCCATCAACACCTCGGAGTAAGAATGCTCGAGTAAAAAAATATATATATCAAATGTGTACGTGTGAAACACCACTAAGGCAAAAAAACAAGTATGGGTTTCTGTAGTTGGGCTGCTTTTTGAGCATTTCATCTCTCAAGCTTTCGCCACGCAATACTGTGGGGAACTTCAGAAGTTGAACTGAGGCTTCAATTCCAGCGTTTCCCCTCTCAAGCTTTTGCCATGCACTTCTGTGTGCATCTTCAGGAGTTGAACTCAAGATCAACTCCTGAAGATGCCTGCATTGTATGTATGCACGTAAGTTGAACGTCTTTCGCACCATACGTAGCCGACCGCGCTCATCGGAGGTGTGGGGGAAGGACAACAACATTTACATAAAAATAAGTTCTAAAGAAATGAGTTTTCAATCTCCATTATTTAAAAGTGCACAGCTCCAGTGGCTTCTTAATATCGGAAGGAAGAGCATTCCAGACGGCCGCAAAAACAGATCTGAAAGTTCTAGATTTGGAGCTTTCGTGACTGCAAGGATCCACACTCTTTGGTTCTATTCGGTAAAGTCACGTAAAAGTATAAAACAACAAAAAAAGTGCACGATCCGGTAACCGCCTTTGTTCGATGGCCAGCTAAAGGAATTAGTGTGTGTGCGGCGAAAGCTGGCAAGGGGAATGCTCAAGAAGAAACCCAAACCGTAGAACCGCATTTGTATTGCGAGCGGTTGCGCTGACCTGACGCGTGTTAAGATAGAAAACAGATTGCCGAAAGATCAAAGTAATTACGTGAACGTTTGTTGCACACTGCGCTGGTACCTTACTCTTTATCAGAGGTGACACATCTGTCCATCTCGATGACGTGGCTCCCGATAAACCACACGAGATTGGAGAAATACGGCGCTGCAGTTTTGTCTCGAATGTAGTGAAGCATTCCATCATTTTCCACTGCACACATTCCAGAAGAGGCACAACTCCAGATCAGCACAGCGCATCCTTTACTCTGAACGGCCATTCGCATAAACGTTGCCCTACAATAGCACGGTTGGCTATTAGCAAGGTTGGCTACATACGGTGCAAAATAATTTTAACATACATATAGTTGTTTGTTTTTCTAATTCGCCAATACTTTACATGTTTTAATCATGTAACCTTGCCAGAGAACAATAAATACCAAAGAGACACATCACAGTCATAATGCACAATACGTGCCGTTACCTTGATAAATTAAATGTATGTTTACTGTAAAGGTTTTACCGTTTTAGGTTTAATAAGGTATGTAACAATTAACCCCTTGGAAATGCAAGTGCAATGATTTGGCATTGATATATTGTTTGAGGAATTTTTTTTTGCCATTGTGGTGGCCGCAGAGACCTCCAGAGGCTGCGTAGACCATCATCATTAGCCATGGCCAAACCATTGCTGGATAAAAGTCTCCCCCAGCCGCCGCTATATCCCGTACCAGCACACGAGTAGATTTCATCGTTACTTTTGACGAAGTCAGGCAGGTGCCGGATTAATTTTCCAGCCTACGTGTTAAACTGGGTTGAATTGTCGCGTGCACCTATTTAATACGAGAACCAATCATAAATAATAGTTTCTAACATGTGTGACTCGATGCATGCATCGTGAGCGTTAGGACTGATATTAAGTTGCATCGTTGCATGCCTAGTTTCAGTGAGTGATAGTCCACAGGCGTTGTGTGAAAAGAGGAAAGGTTAAAATGACTTACATGCAACTTGAGCAACGGTGTTGACAAACCATGATGACAAAAAGAGAGGTTAGAACGAAGGGGTTATTAACTTGGACATTCAATATTTTCAATAACGGTGAGAAAAAAACATGCACATTGTCGTCACGAAATGTTCGTTCTAAAAAAATAAACGTAGCATAAAGTACTCACCTTTGTACACATTTAGGGTGAGAGTCCTCACCGCTATTCTCACCATGCTCTCCGGGTGGTTAAAAAATTTGATTGCTTCTGTGTAGAGCGCAAAGTCATTGGTATGCTGGGGCAACAAACACAACGAGGTCATGAACAGAGAGCACGGCTCGTCGCATCAATCGCCAATTTTTCTGGGTGCATGCAAAGGTGAAGGTATTTTTTTTATAATTGATCAATCTACGCCCACTTTTCCATGGCCACTGTGAGGGGGGAAGGCAATGGATTCGGTACTCAAGGCGTAACCACTCCCCAGCACCGTGGCCCTCCCTTGGGTTGAATCCTAAACTAAACTTTTTATTTTACCAGGTAAAAGGCCCACTGAGGAGCTATGTAGCTATTATTCAGCAGCGACCTGGCTATCACAAAAGATAGCTCAACGAAGTGGCTTATCACGTGGACATTTTATAGCAGCCAACTACTCTAAACACACGTTAATTCTAAATGTGAAGAGGAAAAACCCGAGCACCCGGAGAAAAATCTACGCAACCACGAGGAGAGACATGCAAACTCCAAATATACAGGGGTTAGGGTCGGGATCAAACCCACGACCTCCTGCATACCAGGTGAGGTAGTTATCATCTCGCCACCCGGGCACCCCCTGAGCCAACTCCAATGAGCCAACTAGCGGTGACCGAATTATGCGAGATCCAACATCTAGGAATACCAGTCGCAACCGCGCACTATCATAAATATTCACTGTGACCAGATATGTTTAACTACGTGTAGCGGGACTGGATATTAATCTGCTATAAGGTATGTGTTAATTTATTTGACAGATATTTTATTGTTCCCCCAATCTATTACAACTTTTATATCTTGTTACAATTGAGGGTGCTGTTCGTTGGACGTTTTAGGCCTTTGCTCAGAGGGCGCGTTCAAAACAATGAGTACGCTGTGTGTGCGTGTACATCCATATCCTGCCAAGGCAACAGAAAGCACAATCATCGTATCTGCCAAGGTAGAATATCGAGATATATATGCCTTCCTGCTGTTTGTGAGCGAGCACACCTCTGTTTTGAACTGTTTGCGTCAAGCCTGTACGCATTTTTCTAACGTGATGGGTTTTATCAAAATGTATAATGTTGGATTTGACACAGAAAGTGAGACAGGTATTCCAGATGAGTGTCGTGTTACTTTGCCCAAAATAGAATGTGTGACATGACAGATTAGGAGACAATTGCTTTCCTCTGGATGTAATATTTGTTTAGGCACAAAATTGTAATAGCATCGCTGTAAATGATGAGGCGCACTGCACATTCATTGAAAAATGTTTCTTCCCACAATATATTTTCATCTTAAAAGTCCGACAAAAGAGGCTTACCTCGTTGTAGAAAAAGTGCACTGTGTGGCTGTTAAGCTTCAACGACAACGTTTTCAAAAACGAAATATAATACGCCATTATTTCCTCATCAGAAAAATCAAACTTGTGAACAATGATTGAGTTCACGTGGTTGTTCGACAACAGATAATCTGAAAAAAAGACAAAGCAACGTTCTTAAAAAAAAATAGAACGTTATACATTTTACATTGAATATCTCTGGAATTTTACTTATGCCAACAAAGTACTCTGGCTAATAAGGGCCGTAGCCTCACACATTAAAACCCACGTACAGATTTTATTTTTCTGTTAAATAGCAGTGGCAATGGCGCAGTTGGTGACGTTGCTTTTGTGTCTGTTTGTGAAAGTGGATATCCCGCTAAATTTAGCATTGAGGCAGCGTTCATCTCCTGTTTACAGCCCTCAGCTGGTGGTGGAAAGTCCGCATTCTTATTGCGAGGCTGAGTCTATCCATAGGACAGACAGTGTTGACTTCCCCACAAAGTGGTAGATATTTTATCGACCTCACAAGGAATATTGGCTGAGTAAGCCTGTTTGAATTTGATAATAAAGGTTTTTTTGGGTTCGATCATGTAAGTATAAATGTTTCGTTAACCCACCTCCACCCGACACAGCGAATTAGTAATGTTTGTCACGTAAAAAACAAACGTGCCAATTAGTTGCTACTTCAGCACACCGGTTTGTTGGAGAGTAATCACACAACAGGTGCAATTTGAGTACGAAGTTTAGCTGGTAATTACAACCAGCTGGAGTACATTTTTTTCAAAACCAGCTTCATCCGGCGAAAATCACCTGATGAGGCTGCTTGTAATCACCAGCAAAACTTCGGAATCAAATTGTACATGTTGTGGGTTTACTCTCCAACACACTGGTGTGCTGAAGTACTAACTAATTGGCACATTTTGTTTACGTGACGAACCTTACTAATTGGCTGTGTCCAGTGGTGGTGATTTAACGACAGATTTATATTTACAAGACCTAACTAAAAAAAAACCTTTATTATTAATTATACTGGCCGCGAAATCCCACGTGTTAAACTGTTTGTATGTCACTGCACATGGAATTCCTCGAGGCTTTAAATGTGAAAGTGTCTTCCGGGGGTTTACATTGACTCTATATAAACATGAGTGATAAAATAGCCCACAGTTACTGCGGTTTGGCAATATCAAACAGTGAACGATCGATCATGAACACGAGAGGTATACTCACACAGGGATGTCTCGTGGCTGATGTTCTCAAAAAGAATGTTAAGCGTTTGCAACAGCTGCACGCAAACATACCTTCCAGATTTTTGTCTTAAAATGTTCAAGAAAAAGGCGAACATATTTTTTTCCAAGAAAAAACTGAAAAACGGAGACGACATGTGATCAGCAAACGAAAATCCGCCAACGATACGAGAGTTACTTTTGTGAGCTCGCACGGCCTACTGTCATCCATTTCTCAAGCTCGAGACTTCACTTGAAATTCACATCAATCGTGCAACGTGTCAAGTTTATTCTGTTTTCTTGGTTCTTTCGGTAAAGTCACGTATTTTGTTTAACCAGGTGCAAACTTGAGTAGACCAGGAAGGGCATTTCTAGATTTGAAGTTTTAGTGACTGCAAGGATCCATATTCTTTGGTTCTTTCGGTAACGTCACGTAGGTAAAAATAAAATAAAACAAAAATGAAAACAACTGAATTAAATCACAAATTAAATGTGATTCAATTTAGTTGTTTTAATTTTGGTTTTATTTTTACCTACGTGACTTTACCGAAAGAACCAAAGAATAGGAAGTGTATTCTCATTCACAAAGTGACCTGGGTCACAATATTTTTAACAAGAAAAACAATGCAAGTCTATAATGTATTCAAACACGTAAATCACCATTTTACCGTATTGGCGATACATCGGTTGGCGACATAATAAAAATATCGATTTTTTTTTGCAATCATTCCTTCTTTTCCCGCGACTCGGAACCCCGGTGAGAAAATCTTGCAGGGTGGTGGGGTGCGTCAAAATCAGTTAACGTTATGTCGAAGCAATCGGAAGACGACTGTTTATACGAGAGGCTGAACACGAAGCTTCAGTCCGTTTCCATAGAGCAGCACCCGGCCTGATGACGATTGGCTGCTCCGTGTTCCAAAGGGAAGATTTGACTCCCCGTGCCCTAGACTTGTCGAACGGTTCGTCGATTCAACGGACCCAAATCAATGGTCAATATTGACCTTTTTTTTAGTAAGTCTCAGTACACTGAATACACCTTCGAATTGTGTCAAACTTGGCGACAGGGTCAAGACTGATTAAACAGATTTGCTTATTCCAATTTTTATTGTATACTGTTTTATGAGGACCGGTGTGTTATGCTGCACTGGTGTACCGCCAATACATCACTTAACGATTCAGACACAAACTCTTATCTGCACATAATCTGACGATCGATGCATGTAAAATGCACTACTGTATGTACTACGAAGATGGGCCATGACCTGAAACGTCACCGATCATAGATTTTTCCTTTCTAGGCAGTGTTATTGACGGATGTGTTTAATTTGCCGATGCGATATCTCCAAATAATTTGTTGAGTTGAAAAAATGGGCAAGTTGTGCAAAATCCTCCATAGCTATCTGCCCATCGGTATAAATGGGAACACCACAGTCAAGCAGCAGTTCTAGTGGAAGCCCTTTCACGGGCAATGGTGTGAGCAATTGTAGGGTTGTGCTTTTACCTGGACCTGTGCTTAGCAACTATTAAATGTACTGCAAGCTAAATTACTCTATTATCTATTGTTTTGGGTATGAGGAGCTCAAATGAAGGTTAATTAAAGGGCTGTAAACTCCTAAAGCCATTTTATTGGCTCATCTGAAAAATTGGCAATTCTAGAAGTAGGTCTCTATTCCATTGCGGATAAGAAGCATTTCACTGCACTGTGCAAACCCGCTGTTAACATTACGACGCTGCTGTTAACATAACGACCCAGCATCACGTTTGCATGCACTTAACAACAACTCACAACTTAAATGCCACACACAAAGCAGCCATCGGTGTCATTAGCAGTCGGTGATTCACTCACTCAAAGACTGTGCTGTCATTTTGATCGCCCCAGATGAGGATCTCGGAGATGGAACGGATCGTCTCCACTAGCAAGTTGCGGTTGCCCTCGGTCACGGTTGTGTTCTTTGCAAGAACATTATGGAGATATCTGAGAATCACAGTTAACAATGCAACGTTTTATAAGGGAATGCACACGGGATAATACAATTTAAAATCTGGCCACAAAACAATTTACACAAGTCACGGACATAGTTCATAGTTATATTCTTAGTTTTTTTCGGTAAAGTCACGTTGAAGAGAAACAACAAAATAACAAAATATATATAAAACAATAAAAAATTCTCACGACGTTTCGACCATAACTCAAACGTGACTTTACCGAAAAAACTAAGAATATGAATTACTGCAGTCACAAAAGCTTTAAATCAAAATATAGTTCATAGTTGTCAATATTATGTTGAACGTGCCAAATTATTTAGCTAATGCTTTTACACGTGACTTTTACATTGCTAGAGCACCAGATACACAAGAAAAATAAAAGTATTTTTTTTTAATAACATGCCTAATAAGAAAGTGGTTTGGAAAAAATGACAAACATATCCAGTCTGGTGGCCCAGTGGTTGAGTCGCTAATAAATGGACGTTTTGCGGATTCAAATTCTGGTTTGGAGCTGACAGCCCATCATCCCAATGGATAGATAAATAGATTCGTCCCTATCAAAGGAATTAATAAGTTGTGCACCACTGGCTCAGGGCTGTAAACGGGAGATCACCGCTGTCTCAATGCTCATTTTTAAATTAAATAATTTAGACTGTATTTAATATTTAGAAAAAAGGGCTTAAATTTGCAGAATGAATTATTGTGAGCATTAGAAATGTGACGGCACACTGGTTTATGGAGATGAGACCTGTGGATTGAATGCGAGATTCAATTATCACATGATGAATAATGTAGACCCATCTGTCAATCAATTGCTGGTTAAAGGCCACACAGTCTGCCGTGTCAAGTCTCCAGAATTGTACGGCCTTACTTCACCAGTGCAGGTTGGTGATAATAGCTTCCCAAGACCGTCTCAAATATCACTTGCCACTGATGTTATCTTTGGCCGGGAATTTAACTCTTGGTTGCCAGGTTCATAGCGAAAACGCAGGTTGCTGCTACTCATGGCATCAAAGTTGAATGTAGTCAGTTGTCTTTTTAAACACAAAAACTGTCCTCTAATTAATTATCTCACAACATTCCGGTGTACTGTGTTACGTGACGCTGTACCATGTAGGTGTACTGTGTTACGTGAGGTTGTACCATGAAGGTGTACTGTGTTACGTGGTGTACTATGTGGGTGTACTGTGTTACGTGAGGTTGTACTATGTGGGTGTACTGTGTTACATGAGGTTGTACCATGAAGGTGTACTGTGTTACATGAGGCTGTACTATGTAGGTGTACTGTGTTAGTGAGGTTGTACTCTGAAGGTGTACTGTGTTAGTGAGGCTGTACTATGAAGGTGTACTGTTACGTGAGGCTGTACCATGTAGGTGTACTGTGTTACGTGAGGCTGTACTATGAAGGTGTACTGTGTTAGTGAGGTTGTACCATGAAGGTGTACTGTGTTACATGAGGCTGTACTATGTAGGTGTACTGTGTTAGTGAGGTTGTACTCTGAAGGTGTACTGTGTTAGTGAGGCTGTACTATGAAGGTGTACTGTTACGTGAGGCTGTACCATGAAGGTGTACTGTTACGTGAGGCTGTACCATGTAGGTGTACTGTGTTACGTGAGGTTTTACTATGAAGGTGTACTGTGTTACGTGAGGCTGTACTATGAAGGTGTACTGTGTTACGTGAGGTTGTACTATGTAGATGTACTGTGTTACATGAGGTTGTACTATGTAGGTGTACTGTGTTACGTGAGGTTGTACTATGTAGATGTACTGTGTTAGTGAGGTTGTACTATGAAGGTGTACTGTATTACGTGAGGCTGTACTATGAAGGTGTACTGTGTTACGTGAAGTTGTACTATGGAGGTGTACTGTGTTACGTGAGGCTGAACTATGAAGGTGTACTGTGTTAGTGAGGTTGTACTATGTAGGTGTACTGTGTTAGTGAGGTTGTACTATGTATGTGTACTGTGTTACGTGAGGTTGTACTATGAAGGTGTACTGTGTTAGTGACGTTGTACTATGGAGGTGTACTGTGTTACATGAGGCTGTACTATGAAGGTGTACTGTGTTAGTGAGGTTGTACTATGTAGGTGTACTGTGTTACATGAGGCTGTACTATGAAGGTGTACTGTGTTAGTAAGGTTGTACTATGTAGGTGTACTGTGTTACGTGAGGTTGTACTATGTAGGTGTACTGTGTTAGTGAGGTTGTACTATGTAGGTGTACTGTGTTAGTGAGGTTGTACTATGTAGGTGTACTGTGTTAGTGAGGTTGTACTATGTAGGTGTACTGTGTTAGTGAGGTTGTACTATGTAGGTGTACTGTGTTACGTGAGGTTGTACTATGTAGGTGTACTGTGTTAGTGAGGTTGTACTATGTAGGTGTACTGTGTTAGTGAGGTTGTACTATGTAGGTGTACTGTGTTAGTGAGGTTGTACTATGTAGGTGTACTGTGTTACATGAGGTTGTACTATGTGGGTGTACTGTGTTACATGAGGTTGTACTATGTGGGTGTACTGTGTTACATGAGCTTGTACTATGTGGGTGTACTGTTACATGAGGTTGTACTATGTGGGTGTACTGTGTTACGTGAGGTTGTACTATGTGGGTGTACTGTGTTACATGAGGTTGTACTATGTGGGTGTACTGTGTTACATGAGGCTGTACTATGAAGGTGTACTGTGTTACGTGAAGCTGTACTATGAAGGTGTACTGTGTTACGTGAGGTTGTACTATGTAGGTGTACTGTGTTACATGAGGCTGTACTATGAAGGTGTACTGTGTTACGTGAAGCTGTACTATGAAGGTGTACTGTGTTACGTGAGGTTGTACTATGTAGATGTACTGTGTTACGTGAGGTTGTACTATGAAGGTGTACTGTGTTAGTGAGGCTGTACTATGAAGGTGTACTGTGTTACGTGAGGTTGTACTGTGAAGGTGTACTGTGTTACGTGAGGCTGTACTATGTAGGTGTACTGTGTTAGTGAGGCTGTACTATGAAGGTGTACTGTGTTACGTAAGGTTGTACTATGTAGATGTACTGTGTTAGTGAGGCTGTGCTGTCAGCTTGGTGTGTGTGGTGTACTTTGTGAGGCCCGGGTAGGGAGCCGGGGTAAGCAGATCCCACGGGTAGGGGGTGAGCTCGGCATGGTGGGGAGCCGGCTAGACACCAACACCAGCAGGGGTAGGGGGACAGCGCAGGGGAGGGAGAGGCCCAGACTGGGGAGCAGCAAGAGAAGGGAGAGAGAGACCCGGGGTAGAGGAAGGTCCGGGTTGTGTGGAGGCCCCGGCTCGGGAGCTCGAGGCCCCGGTAAGGGGAGGGGAGTGGAGGGCCTCACTTGAGCTGCTCCAGGGAGTGGAAGGCCCTGGGAGCTCGCGAGGCCGCGCCGCCGATCCAGCTCCTGGATTTGCTGAACATGACGAGGTGGAGGAGGACGACGACGACGAGGACGACGACGAGGAGGAGGAGGGGAGCCGCTCTCCGCTACTGCTCCCCGGCGGCTCCGCCGAGGCCGCGGCGATCGGCCGCGTTGACCGCCATCGTCACCCGCGAGCACGAAACCCCCTCGCGTCTCCCGCCTCGCCCGCCGGGGGGCAGCAGAGGCCGCCCGTCGCAGTTTGCCGCAGCTGCACCACGGGGGGCGACGAGAGCCGGGGGTGGGTGGGGTGGAGGGGGTAGGGGGTGTGGAGGGGGTGTGTAGGGTGGGGGAAGGGGGGGGCTGGGGGTGTGGAGGGGGTGTGTAGGGTGGGGGAAGGGGGTGTGGAGGGGGGTGTAGGGGGGGAGGGTGGGGGGAAGGGGGTGTGGAGGGGGGGAGGGTGGGGGGGGTAGGGTGGGGGTAGGGTGTGTAGAGGGGGTGGGTAGGGTGGGGGTAGGGGGTGTGGAGGGTGAGGAGGGGGTTGGTTGGGGTGGCTGTGCTCGCTGCCTGCCGGTTCGAAGCGACGCCGTGCACCGTCATAGCACGCGACGCCTTTTGTTTACACGCTGCGTGATGACGTCAGCCCCTCCTCGTTTCCATGCGGCGACGCGGATACCGCTGCGACGTCATGACGTCACCGGAACATGACGCAGCCGAACCCATTGAACTCGCTGATGAATTTAAACAAAATCGGAATACATATTCTTGGTTCTTTCGGTAAAGTCACGTAGAAGGGAAACAATAAAATAATAAAAATATAAAACAATAAAATTATCACGACGTTTCGACTGCAACACAACAATCATCATCAGGTGTGAAACCCACAGCAAGAAATTTTGAAAAAAGTGGCGGATTTTTTTAACGTTAGCACCACGGAGAGCGATTTGGCAGTTTGTTCAGATGGACGAGTCCATCTATGTTCGGAAAAGAGGAGGGGGGAGACGAAAATGATGGATGCGGTCTGAAAGCCACCGTAAGCGTGAACAATCAAGACCCGAAATGGTTTATCAAATCCTTCCAATGATTGCTAAGCCAAAATCCATCTTCTCGGTTGAAATTGTCTCTGTGTTTGTATTTGTGGATAGCCTCATGAACGAATCTCCCATGGTAGCCAGATGGCTTGCAAAGAACCTCTGTCTTGGAGAAGTCAATGTCATGTGAGCCTACTGAATTATAACAGTGATCTGAAACGGCCGAGGTGTTGGTCCTACCGTGTTTAAGGTGTGCTTTGTGTTCACGAATGCGGTCCGAGACATGTCGTTTGGTTTCTCCAATGTAACTACTACCACAGAGGCAACTTAGTTTGTAGACGCCAGGGTACTGTATGTCCGAAATCACATCTTTTACAGACGGAACCAGATCACGGATTTTATGTAATGTGTTGAATTGGACCTGGATCTTGTGTTTATTCAAGATTTTGGAGATCTTTTTTGTGATCCCCGCAATGTAGGGTAAAGTGATGGTTTTGAAAGACTCCCCAAGAGGGTCCTTCATAATGGTTGGAGTGACAGCTTTGCGGATTCTGTAGTCGGAGTAACCATTAGCCTTAAGAGCTTGGTGTACGTGCTTGAGTTCACTGCCTATGTGTTCCTGGTCGGATATGCATTGGACACGTACACCAAGCTCTTAAGGCTAATGGTTACTCCGACTACAGAATCCGCAAAGCTATCACTCCAACCATTATGAAGGACCCTCTTGAGGAGCCTTTCAAAACCATCACTTTACCCTACATTGCGGGGATCACAAAAAAGATCTCCAAAATCTTGAATAAACACAAGATCCAGGTCCGATTCAACACATTTCATAAAATCCGTGATCTGGTTCCGTCTGTAAAAGATGTGATTCCGACATACAGTACCCTGGCATCTACAAACTAAGTTGCCTCTGTGGTAGTAGTTACATTGGAGAAGCCAAACGCCATGTCTTGGACCGCATCCGTGAACACAAAGCAGACCTAAAACACGTTAGGACCAACACCTCGGCCGTGGCAGATCACTGTTATAATTCAGTAGGCTCACATGACATTGACTTCTCCAAGACAGAGGTTCTTTGCAAGCCATCTGGCTACCATGACAGATTCGTTCAT
Source organism: Petromyzon marinus (assembly GCF_048934315.1). NCBI lineage: Eukaryota > Metazoa > Chordata > Hyperoartia > Petromyzontiformes > Petromyzontidae > Petromyzon > Petromyzon marinus. The sequence goes on along the minus strand of NC_133692.1, from coordinate 3,033,603 downwards.
GAGGCTATCCACATATACAAAAACAGAGACAATTTCAACCGAGAAGATGTATTCTGGCTTAGCAATCATTGGAAGGCTTTGATAAACCATTTCGGTTCTTAATTGATTGTTCACGCTTACAGTGGCTTTCAGATCGCATCCATTATTTTCATCTCCTCCCTCCTCTTTTTCGAACATAAATGGACTCGTCCATCTGAATAACTGCCAAATCGCTCTCTGTGGTGCTAACGTTTAAAAAAAAACCGCCACTTTTTTCAAAATTTCTTGCTGTGGTTTTCACACCTGATGATGATTGCTTGTGTTGCAGTCGAAACGTCGTGAGAATTGTATTGTTTTATCTTTTTATTATTTTATTGTTTCCCTTCTACGTGACTTTACCGAAAGAACCAAGAATACGAATCCCTGCAGTCACAAAAGCTTTAAATACATAAAACAGAATCGGAATATTTATTTGTACTGCAGGAGGAATCCGATGAGCTTTAAAGCTCTTTTTTCACAGATGTCCAGTACAAAAACACGATTGTAGTGCAAAGTATAAAAAGGTAAAGAAATAATACAAACACATACAAATAAAAATTTACCATCCCCATCCTCCCAGAATAAGCCCACTTAGGTATTAACTTATTGTTCAAAAAGCGACCTGGCCACAGATGATAGCCCAACAAAATGGCTGAGAAAAAAATGATGACATCTTGGCTAAGTAATTAGGCACAATGGGGAAAATGAGGATTATTGGTAAACCTACACAAGCAAAATAGTTATTGTTTAATAACAGATTGCATTGCACTGTGCGTTACAGATGTAAATGAAATCATTTTAATGCTATGAGACGTGACGTATGCGTGTTGAACCTCTTTCGCACCGTACGTAGCCAACCATGCCAATCGGAGGTGCGGGGGAAGGACAACAAACTAAACACAAAAAGCAGTTCTAAAGAAATTAGATTTCAACCTAAATGACCTAAAAGTGCATAGCTCCCAGTGGCTTCCTCATATCGGAAGGAAGCAAGAGCGTTCCAGACGGCCGCAGAAGCGCATCTGAAAGATGCGCGATGCAGTAGTGGCCGTCGGTCTTTGTTCTCTGGTTATCCACAAGCCGCTCGGATTGGTGGAGTGAGAGAGGAAGGGCTGGGTGCAGATGCATAGAAAACATGGGGAACATAGAGGAGGGAGAGATGGGGGTAGAGAGAAGATATAGAAAAAGAAATAAAGAAAAATAAAAAATAGAAAAATAAAAAATCTATTAAAAATAAAAGAAAGGCAATAAATAAAAACAAAAAAGGAAAAATAAAAGAATAAGAATGAAAGAAGAAATATTTTTTTAGAAAAAAATTATTTTAAAAAGATTAGAAAGGAAAAAAGTAAAAAGAGAGAAAAGAAAAGAGAGAGGGGGGTAGAGGGGGGGGGGGTAGAGAGAGAGGGGGTAGAGAGAGAGGGGGGGTAGAGAGAGAGGGGGGTAGAGAGAGGGGGGGTAGAGAGAGGGAGGGGGGTAGAGAGCGGGGGGAGGGGGTAGAGAGAGGGGGGTAGAGAGAGAGGAGGGTAGAGAGAGGGGGGGTAGAGAGAGAGGAGGGTAGAGAGAGGGGGGGTAGAGAGAGGGGGTACAGGGAGAGGGGGTAGAGAGAGAGGGGGTAGAGAGGGGGGGGTAGAGAGAGAGAGGAGGGTAGAGAGAGGGGGGTAGAGAGAGAGGGGGGTAGAGAGAGAGGGGGTACAGAGAGAGGGAAGGGCTAAGACCTTTGAATCCTTTATTACCCAGCAGCAAATGCTCTGGCGGTTTCAGTTTTCACACAGCGAGAGTCTCCAATAAACAGAATCCAATACACAAGGTCCGTGTGCGTACCCTCGCGCGAACCGTCAACAACAGCCACCGTCAGAAAAAACCGCGTCAACATCAACGCAAGCGTGCATTTCGTTACAAAAAGAAGAAATCGTATCGTAATGACACTAACACGGGAAACAGAAAACAATCCGTGGCCAGGTGCGACCCACGCACCGCCACCAGACACAGGTGATCCCAGCCACCAACCCAGAGACAGGTCCTCGCGCGTCATCGCGTGCGCAGCAAAAGCAACCGATAGAGCTGCTGGCCCCCAGCACGGACAAGTGCAAAGAAAACCACTTCACACCGAGAGAAGTGGGAAAACCCAACCACCGCGGGTCCGGAATCCAACACCCGCGCTGCACAGGGGGGGGGGGGGTCCCCTGCCCGCACGTGAGTGAACACGTGCGCGAAAAAAACCGGCTTCGGGGTCCACGCTCGACGTGCCATTAGAACGCAAGCCAAGCCGCCCGATCGACGCGCGCATGCCCGGCGTCTCCGATCAAAACCAACAACAACAACAAACCTACAACAACCCAGTCCCGGATCCGCCCGCAGCGCACGACACGGAGATTAACCGCCGTGCCTCGCGAGGGGAGCAGGAAACCACCCATCGAGCCCAGTAAAACAAAGGAGGAGAGCAGAGCGTAAAATATCTTTGTTAAATCTTTCATTTAAAAAGGAGGGGGGGGCGGGGGGGCACATAAAGCAAAGCATTGAAAAAAACTAAATGATAAACGAAGCAAAGTTCCGACTACACCGAGCATCTTCTTGTTTCCTCTGATCGTAAAAAAACTATATTTTTGAGAGGGAGTGGTGGAGTGGGGGGGCACATAGAGAGGGGCAGCGGTGCCCTCTGGTGATAAGTGACGGGTGACTGAACCAGTTTGTTGGGCCATCATTGTTCTCCAAGTCCCTGGGGCATGGCTTCATCAAAGAAGGTACCGATATACACCGTATATGTTTCATTATCGCTCACAGCAGGACCTTTCAAGCGTCAAGGTTATTTTGTTTGACCAAGGGATAAACTAAAGAGGCAAGGATCAGTCTCATTTGCAAGAGTGATCTGGCCTTTGCACGGTGATTGTAATGTCTCATTGATTTTCAATGGCTCGCTAATACGGCGGCAGTGGCCTGAATTCAAATATCAATTCTGCACAATTATGGATTTTTTGTTGTTGTTAAAACCTTTACATTACATGGTTTTGATAGCTGCTGTCAATATCTAATCAAAGTACTGAGAAATGTTATTTTAATTACTGTATAGTATTGCAATAAATGCAGTACTATTTATCATGGTTGGTTCATATGTGGCACCTCTGGCACACAGCCTGTTCTTGGTAATCGTAGATTCGCTGTTTGGTATAATATATAACGGCAGCAAATGCTGTGATTATAGTGATTTGTGTTTGATATGTTACCCATTACACTGGGGCACCTTTGAACGTTTTACATGCGTTAAGGGTAGGCCTCGGCAAGGTAAGGTAATTTACCTTTTTTACCGGGTAAAAGGGTAAAGGTGTCGACATGCCAGGGGGTAAGGTAAAGGGTAGGGTCAAGGTAGCGCAAAGTATTACCCGGTAGGGTCAAGGTAGCGCAAAGTATTACCCGGTAAATACGGTGCCTTGTTTACCGCTAGAAGCTCCGTGGCGCAGTCCGTGGCCTACATTTAATAAGTAATATTTTTTTTACTTTTTAAAAAACACGCTGTTATGATATCTACGAGTAATGGCAGAACTCCACGACTCCAGTAAGTGGCCCCGAAGCTTGCCGCAACGTAAGGGGACCGTGGACAATTACAGCCAACGCGAGTTGACAGTGGACAATTAGACCCAAGCCGAAACATAACATATAAAAAATTATGTTTAAAAATATTTTTATTTTATTTTTAATGATAGAATATAGTATTGTCATCAGTATGACATAAGTATACCAAGTTCTCAGTCGAAACCACATTGGGGGAGTGGGTTAAAATTGAGTTACAAGATTTGAAGATACAACAACAGTGAGTTTAAAGAAAGCGTGTAAAATTGGAATAATCGAGAGTATTCTATATGAATAAAGCGCTCTACCTAGCATTTACCTGTTATAAACCTTTTTAATGTGTAGTACCCCAGTAATTACCCTGTAATCGGGTAATTTGTATGGGGTAAGGGTAAAAGGTAGGGTAAAGGTAGGCTCGTTGCTTTTAACCTTTTACCTTTCACCTTACCTGCTGAAGGGTAAAAGGCAGGGTAGAGTGATTGTATTATGGTAAGGTAAAAGGTAGGGTAAAGGTAGGCTCGATGTTTTTACCTTACCTTGCCGAGGCCTAGTTAAGGGGTAAAAGCTGATCTGCCCCTCCTGGGCATCTGTAAAAAAAGAGCTTCATAGCTCATCGGATTCCTCCAGCCTAAATGAATATTCGGACTCTGTTTCACATCTCATCAATAACACATTTGAAAGGGCACCCCCAGCGGCAGCTGTCACCTGGGGCACGTGGGCACGAGTCGGCCAGTAGGGGGCGATGGTCACTCGGGGAGCGGGTTGATAATCTGTTTCATTTTTTTATTACACGCTTTTATTTAACTCACTCTGTATGTTGTTGTTGTATCCTTAAATCTTGTAACTCAATTTTAACCACTTCCCAGTGCGGTCATGGCCCCTTACGTTATGCCAAGCTTTGCGGCCACTTCTTGGAGTCGTGGAGTTCTGACATTACGAGTACGGTACATTTCATTAAAGCGTGTTTTCAAAAAAAGTATTTTTAAATGTTACTTTTAACGTTAAAATTATTGCGACGTGTTATTTAAGACGTTTATTGATGTGATGTAATGATGTACATTTTGAGCGTGTCCATCTGTGAATGTATGTATGTCGAACTTCTTTCGCACCATACCTAGCCAACCGCGCTAATCGGAGGCGAAGCGCTCTGAGACGGTATTATTGTGAAGGGCATTATACGAAATAATGTTTTTATTGATTGAGTCATTTGTGAGGACAGTTTTTAATTAAAAAGTAATTTTGACCATGACGCTGACACGCGATGGCCTACTCGTTTGCATGATGTGAGGCGCTGTTTTAACGTCCTCTCTCTTGAAGTGCACGGCACGTTGTTAACAGGTTAGTACGACGCTCAGTGATAACCAGGGCAAGCTGAAGGAGCCGAACTGCAAACCTCTGCAATTCACTGCTGGATGGGGAGGGGGGGCATCTCCATACCGTGTGTTTCTTGGGGGGGTTATTTGACCATACTTCATCATGCTGGTCAATGTAGGTCGGTAAAAATGTTTCCGTTTATGCAACAAAATGCAATCTCGTATAATCTGTTATCCTGGTTAATCCTGACATTTTTAAAAGGACAGATGGATAATGAGGATTTAACACTGTAATATGCTGATTTATGTACCAGATTTACTTTTTCAGGCAAAGGCTCCATATTGCTAAAAGGAAACATGGAATGCAGCCAAACATAAATCTGTTCTAATGCAGATCTCTCTCAAGAGCGTGATATGTGCCCTGCGTAGCGGACTGCATGCTCACAAACAAATACACCTTCCAGCAGATAAATAATAATTATTATTATAAGTCATATTTGTATTATATGCCATCGCTTAAATGCCTCCTAAACTTTGTACAGTTCATCCAGTCACATGACGCTTACAACACACACAGTGTAGCATCAACAGATTCAATACATCTATGAAACATCCCCCATACAGTATACCCTACAGCTGTGGTCTACAAGAAACCGCTGTATTGAAAACTCATTTCTTTTGAACATCTTTGTGTTTAGCAACTCTGATTAGCACGGTTGGCTACGTACGGTGCGAAAGAAGCTCAACATACGTACATGCATACACTCAGAGCACCTTGCATCCCATGTCTTGGGGGGTATGTGATGACGTTCGAATGGAGCGGGCCGTTGTGTGCTGGCGTGATGCTCAAAGTCTGCCAGGTTTAAGGAGTTGCCCCTCCAGTAACTCAGCTGGGCTTACACGCAGCAATCGGTGCAAGGCCGCACAGGAGCAGCTGCCACTGGGGGTCCCCCTTCGAACTGTAGAGATGAGATGAACAGAGCTTTTGAGTTGTTGAGGCATTTAAGCGCCATGTAAATAATGACGTTTCTGACATTCTGTAAGCGCTCTCTACGCCAGGGGCGTCTCAGAGAGCACTTGACACACAATAAGCAATCGATGTCACATCTCATCTCAATCGATTTTAAAGGGCACCCCCAGTGGCAGTTGTCCCTGTGGGCACAGCGACTCGTCGGCACCTGGTCTGCAACCGGGAATTAGTCTGCCAGTAGGGGCCGATGGTTGCAGCTGTGTGTAATCCAAATTTTGTGATTTGTGGGTAATTAAAAAAAATGCAATTGCGTGTGCTTTAATATTGGTGTGCATCTCTGTTTTTGTAGGTGGAATGCTTGGTTTGCAGAATGCAAGATAAGCAAACAGGAGTTCCGCTGCTCACTCGCCATTTGATCACCTTTGCGATCCCCAACGCAAGCATCGGTAACACAATGCGTATGCAATGCTATCCTGAACCATTCACATCTGAATATATAAATCGGCTCAAGCCTCCCTTAAATCACATGAATTCTGTCTGGCTACCCACGCTCTGAATTTCTCTCCTCTCCACACCCCCTGTGAAACTTCGGGGCGTCACAGATGTTAACTTCCTCGCCTAGACGTGGGTTCGATCCCGACCCTGACGCCTGCTGGATTTGCATGTTATCCCCATGGTCGCGTGGATTTTTTTTGTCCATGTCCTCCGGTTATTTTCCCTTAAAATTTCTGAAATGTGCGTCTAGTAGAATTTGGCTGTGATAAATTTCACATGCAAGGCATGACGGAGGGACCAATGTTATGGTTACAAACATAAGATTGAATTTCTATAAATGAACCTTTGCCTGCACTGTTCTGTCCGACAAGTGCCCCATCATATAGAGAGCGTATTAGGGTCAGTTTAATTGCGAATGCTCTACGACTGGACCCCGTTATAAGCGCCTTTCACATCTGTTCTAGGCTATAACATTGCGGACTGGATGTTAAGGGACATGAAAACCACGCAGGAAGGTGAGATGCATTAAACTTTGTTAAATATTTCAAATGCTGTGATTGTTTCCTATGAACACCAGATGTGTAATCAAATGTTTTCTGAGTAATTTTTGTGGTTGATCACGGTTATCATATCAGGGTATTTTATAATTTAAGAGAATCGAGGTCTCGTGTGAGCCATAAACAGTTGGCTGTCCATCCCGACCACAGCCGAGTTTGAACACTGTGTGTGCTCTTCCACTCGGATGTCAATTATTCAAGGCCATTGCGACAGTCTTTCTCAATGTCATTATCGTCGTCGTAATTCTGTTAACCGACGGGGTAATATTCTGTTCTCAGAAACATATAACCTTTGTAACCTGCTGGTGAAGTATGGATACTTGTACCCCGTTCATCCAGCCGCACACCTCGGCTTTCACCCAAGCAAGCTGTACCACTTCCAGGTAGACAAGAGTCACATGACCCTTACCACACACACACACGCAGTGTAGCATCAATAGATGGAATACATCTGTGATACAGCCACCGCATAGTCTACAGCTGTGGTCTATAAGAAGCCACTGGAGCTATACACTCTTAAAACTAAATTGAAAACTAATTTCTTTCGAACCGCTTTTGGTGTGTAGTTTGTTGTCTTTGTCACCCAGCCTGCGATTAGCATGGTTGGCTACGTACGGTGCGAAAGAAGTGCATACATAGCATCTCATAGCATTACAATTATTTAACTTACATTTGTAACGCACATTGCAATTAAATCTGTTTTTAAATAATACCTATTTTGTTTGTGTTTTTAACAATTGTGCTTATTTTTCCCCATTGTGCACAATTACTTCCCCGAGATGTCACAATTTCTGTGTAACTTTAGTGTTTAAATTAATCAGTGATTTCAGGGTTAGACTACGTAATGTTCTGACAAAATCTTCACCACCCAACACAGCCAAACAGAGTAATAATCACGTGTACAAGCATTACATTTAACAAAAAATTAGGAATCATAATGTTGGCTGCGAAACCACACGTGTTCTGCGTCTAAAGGTTGACCAATATTGACCACTTTTTTTCCTCTTGACCCGTTTGTGGCAGACTCCTTACTTCTGGCCAGACAGACACCGAGAGGCCAGCGACGTGGAGTACGGTGAGCCAGTCCTGACCACGCCAGGTCCTCAAACGAGATTAGCGCTCCACTGATTGTGGCCGATCCCTCCCACCCTGGACACTCTCTGTTCCAGCTACTCCCCTCCAGCAGAAGGCTGCGGTCCATCAGGACCAAAACCTCACGCCACAAAAACAGTTTCTTCCCAACTGCTGCTGGCCTCTTCAACAAGGCCAAGGGCTTACACTGACTTTAACATTTTATCTACAAAATGACACCTTGCCATATTTACACTATGTTACCCTATTTGTATTTTTTGTATTTTTAGATTGTATCTTATAGCTACTTTATATTCAATATTCATTCAAAATTTTACATACTTTAGCCCCTTAGTGTTAGTTAGACTTTGTACCTTTACTATAGTTAGACTTGTATACCACTTATTTAAGATTTAAGATTCCTATATGTTGAATGTATGCACCTTCCTGCCAAAGTAAATTCCTTGTCCGTGCGAACTTTCATGGCGAGTAAACCCCCTTTCTGATTGTGATTCTGACACCACGATGACACACGAGGGCCAGGGGGCGTCAAACTCAGTCGGACAGCGGTGCCGGTTTGGATTGCAATGCACCTCCCGCGGGTTGCCACACCGTTGGGCCTATGAAAATATTATTATTATAATAATGTGTTCATATACTGAACATCAGCTGTATGAAAACGGTCCGTAAATTCACGTCAACAACCGACGTAAAGTGAAAACACATTAATGAATAAAATGGTGTACCTTCAGAGACATGACGTCTCATCTCCAGCCCATTTATTTTTGTTATTTATTTAAGGGGCGCGAGATGTTATCTTCGTAAGGTCCACAGATTGCATTATAGTGCAAATGTTATAATTATTGATATTAACTTTGTTGAACATTGAAGTCTATCTTGCAAAATACAAATATATATGTTTTACCCGCGGGTTCACATCTGTGGTTTGCACAAACAATCCCGTGGCATAATACAAATGTTTTTTAGTTAGATCGCCTAAATATAAATGTGTTGTTAAACCCGATATCACCGAACACAGCCATAAGGATATTATTGGTCGCGAAAGCCACGTGTTAAATACCGTGGCATTCCAGGCGCCTTGCTCAAATTATGTGTTTGGGGACATTTTTTTGTTGTTGATATTTTAATTACAGCTGTGCATCTTGTCAAGAAAAATGTTCTAAGTAATGGACAACTGGCAGAGTATGAGAAGGTATGTGAACACTGAAGTAACTGTAATGAATGTGATTTAATTAGTGGTGTAGTAATTGCATTATCAGCTCAGGAGGTGCGGCAATCGGTCAGGTGGGGCCCCAATATTTTATTGTCTTACACGGTCACACCTAGCTATACAGGGTGCTTCAGAAAAATGTTAACACTTTGGAGAATTTGCAACAATACCGCAAGAAATGTGCCTCCAGGCTCTGGAGATCACCTGGAGAAGATTACAGGCACGTGTTGACAACAAGGCCGTAGCCATGGAGTCAACATTGGGGGGGACGTAATCTTCCAGGTTGTCTGGGGGTCCCCCCCCCAGAAAAACATCTACATTTGAAAACTAATTTCCTGCCGAAAATAGAAAAAAAATTCACTAACACATGGGATGGACTTTTTCTTTATTTTTTACAATAATGTCTAAGAGTGTATTGTATTGCTCTGTTTTTACTTTTTTTACCTTTTCTTGTTTCATTGCATGTAATGGCAGAGATTAGGGATTAATAAACGACTACCATAGCCGCAATCATATACCGTAAACAGAAATCTATGCATTGATTTATATGAAGACAAGTCTAGATATTGTGGCCAAGGTTTAGCAAATTGTTGTTTTTATTTAGATAGCATAGCAATAGCACTATATTTCGGGGGGGACATTTTGAGCCTATTTGAATATTGGGGGGGGGGATGTGTCCCCCCCCCCAATATTCCTCCCTGTATATCACAGCTCCTCTTGACTAATCACATCTTTGCATAGGTTTTAGTTTTTTTACACTGTTGAAAACAAATCTCACGGTAGTTGTTAAGGGGGCCCCCAATTCGTAGCTCTGGCCACCGGCCTGGGGGGGGGGGCAATGCACCCCCTGCCTGCCCCCCACGCTAAGTTACGCTACAGCAAGGAACATAATGCACAGAGGTGGAAATGGACCGGTATACAACGGTACGGCACCTCTCGGAACGCGCACGACGGCACTTTTCAGAAGGCCTCATCTTCCGAGGTGCGAGACGATTCCGCTACTGAAGGAATCGGAAGTTAAAACCGTGGGGCTGCGGAACGAATTCATAGCGGCCCTTCTGAACTCCCCACTTCGACCATGGGCTACGCAACGCGTGTAATGTTTGCTGCACAGGTGCAGTATCACCAACTCTTCAGGAGTGAACACCACAAGTGGGACTTTGTGATCATTCAGGCTCAAGAGCAAATTCGGTTAGTGTGTGAGCTGCCACCACATTGCACTTTGAAACGGTGTAAATATTGGAATGTATTGATAATTCATAACGCGCAGAAATCATGGTATGGATGTATCGTTTTTATTGTATGTTGAATTGGAACTTGATTTGAAGCTTTCGTGACTGCAGGAATTACTCTTTGGTTATTTCGGTAAAGTCACGTAGAAATAGAATAAAATAAATAATAGAATACGACGTTTCGATTGCAACACAAGCAACCCTCATCAGGTAAGAATGAATGAGAAAACAAGTGCAGTGCTTCCCACGTGCTTCCCACGTGCTTCCACTCGCTTCCCACTCGCTTCCCACGTGCTTCCCACTCGCTTCCCACTTGCTTCCCGCTCGCTTCCCGCTCGCTTCCCACTCGCTTCCCGCGTGCTTTCCACTCGCTTTCTGCGTGCTTCCCGCGTGCTTCCCACTCGCTTCCCGCGTGCTTCCCACTCGCTTCCCACTCGCTTCCCACTCGCTTCCCACTCGCTTCCCACGTGCTCCCACTCGCTTCCCACTTGCTTTCCGCGTGCTTCCCACTCGCTTCCCGCGTGCTTCCCACTCGCTTCCCACTCGCTTCCCACTCGCTTTCCACGTGCTTCCCACTTGCTTCCCACTCGCTTCCCACTCGCTTCCCGCGTGCTTCCCACTCGCTTCCCACTCGCTTCCCACTCGCTTCCCACTCGCTTCCCACGTGCTCCCACTCGCTTCCCACTCGCTTCCCACGTGCTTCCCACTCGCTTCCCACGTGCTCCCACTCGCTTCCCACGTGCTTCCCACTTGCTTCCCACGTGCTCCCACTCGCTTCCCGCGTGCTTCCCACTCGCTTCCACTCGCTTCCCACTCGCTTCCCACGTGCTTCCCACTCGCTTCCCACTTGCTTCCAAGGGCCTGGCTTTTATACACCGCCCCAGTGTGTCAGTCCCTGGCCCCGCCTGCCTTCCAGAGAGTTCCAGAGGGGGGTTCCGGGGGATCCCAGGACACCCCGTAGCCCCCTCCTGCTTTGGGGCTAGGAATATAGCGACTGCCCCTGCTGGACTGTGTCTGCCCCTGCAGCTAAGTGTACGCAGCTCATTTACATCGCTACACAAACGTGCATTGGAGCTGAGCGTGTGTTTGTCTAGGACTCTGAAGGAACGAAGAAAAGGCGATCGGGCTGTGTTGGCCAGCCAGGAGCAGGCCTACTGGAGGGTGGCCCGGCCACCGGTAAGTCCGCAAATATTCTGCAGGCCTAGACCGTAGCGAAAAATAATCAACAGATATTGGTAGTGTGATGCTATTGAACGCCTAGTGGGAAGGATGTTGAAGCTGCATCTGCACTGAGAGAGCTTTTTGGGGGCCTCCCTAAAGGTGAAATAGTTTGTGGGTGATCTAAATTAGAATTGGCTAAACCCGCCGGCCGTGGCCACAAATTTTGCAGATGAATTTAACCTGTTTCAATTAATAAATGTCCCCACAAGACCCAACCTAAAAAATCCGGGACAGTTATCTCTGCTTGACGTCCTATTGACAAATGCCCCTCACAATTTCACACTGACTGGTGTTCTGGGTAATAACCTTAGTGATCACTCCTTCATTTTTGGGGTGAGATCATCAGCCAGACCCAAAGCCCCCCCTAAATTAGTTGAGAAGCACTCTATGAGACACTTCAGCACTCAGGCATTTACTAATGATGTGCTTCACTCGGATATTGACAAGGTCTGTGATATCCCCAACCTGACTACGGCTTGGGAGACCTTCAGGTACACGTTTCTCCAAATTATTAACAAACATGCTCCGTTGGTTAGATTTAAAACTAAAGGCAACCGCCCACCATGGTTTGATCCTTTGATTACAACGCTCATGAAAACTAGCGACAAGGATTGGGCATGTGCTCAGAAAAGTAATTTGGTCAATGACAGCACCACATCTGCTGCATTAGACTCTCTGAATCACATTTACGGTAGCCTTGATAATAATCAGTACTGTGCTTGTCTTTTTCTAGACCCATCCAAAGCTTTTGATACAGTAGACCACAACACCCTGCTTAGTAAACTAAATTGCCTCGGTTTTTCCGAAAACGCAGTAAAATGGTTACAAAATTACCTATTTTTTCGCACCTAAACTGTATTCACAGATGGTTGGAGGTCAAACAGTGTTAAGATAACAAAAGGGGTTCCACAGGGTTCCATCCTCGGCCCTCTTTTGTTCTCTCTTTATGTCAATGACTTGGGCACTGACCTGGATCATTCCAGGGTAAATCTTTTTGCAGATGACACGATATTGATTACTGCTGGCCACTCTCCGGATGACGTGATTGCTAAGCTACAGGGTGATTTCAACAAACTACAACACCAGCTAGTCCTGAATACCTCCAAAACCAAGGTGCTATGCTTCTCACCAGGACTAAAGCAGGAAGTTATTTTTCCCCAATTACATTCCTTAAATAATTATCAAATAGAGCAAGTCAAGATCTATAAGTGTCTTGGGGTCATCCTGGATTCAAAACTGAATTTTGAAGATCACATTGATTATATTGGTAAAAAGACAAAAATAAAAATTGGTTTTCTGTATCGACACAAGCACTGCTTCCCCCCAATGTTCCGTTTGGAATTGATAAAAGCTACCATACTGCCTCTACTTGACTACTGTGACATCGTGTATAAATCAGCCCCAAGTACTGTACTGAAGAAGCTTGATTCCATCTATCACTCGGCCTTAAGATTTACATTGAACTGCCCATATAGGACTCACCACTGTGATCTCTACATTGGGTCAAACTTAACATCTCTTAATGTTCGACGGCTTGTGCACCAGATCTTATTTATTCACGATGTACTTACAAAAAAATCCGCAGACTACCTGTTGGATCTCCTCTCTGTTTCAAAGAACAAATTTGACCTCAGGTCTTCGCTCATTTACCAGCTTCACGTTCCCTATTGCCGTACAAAAACTGGAGGAAGGGCCTTTGCTATTGATGCCCCCAGGGTCTGGAATGCTATTGCCAATAAACTGCAACTTGAATCGCTACCAATGAGATCTTCTCTCAAAACTGCTCTAGAGAAGTTGTACACCCCTAGCTGCCACTGCTATTCATTGGCATAAAATAAAATAAAATGTTTCGCTCCGGATGATGCTGCAAAGTATTATCTGTATTTTGATTTAGCATGCTGATCTTAAAGGTGCATTGAAAAATGTGATATTCCGACTGATGCTTCTGTTGTTGTGGAGTAACTCATGCAGCCAGCTATGGCTCTAGGATTTGGTGTTACATGTTATTTATGTAGTTTATTGTAAAAATTCGGTCACAGTCCCTATGATCACTGTTACGTTGCAATTATGGCTTTATTTTTTATTGATTTCGAAAAGTTTTTTGGTTTGGACATATTTGTTTTGTTGTAGTACGGAGTTAGACTGATGGCCTTAATCTAAGTTTTCTTGTGGTTGTTGTTGTTGTTTGACTTTGCATCCCACTGGGATTTTTTGCACACAGCGTTGGTGTACGGTGCTTTTTTCAGGAATATTTTGCTGGTTTTTTTATGGATTTTCTGTTTGCACAGTCACATCGTCACTTTAAGATGTTTTCTTGTTCATGTTTTAGTTTTTTTGTTTGTTGTGGTTGCACCCGATTCAAGAGCCGAATGGCTCACAGGGCTATACCAAAATAAATAAACTGAACTGAACTGAAAGGTTGAATGTGTCAATGACCATACTGACACACGGAATATATTTTTTTAATCTAGAATCCTATTGCATGACAGACAAACCTCTCGATAGCTACTAATAGTGGAACTATTCATATGCCAATTTAATACTGGCCATCAGAAAACAAAACAAAAAATTATCTCAAGCCCCATGGTGTAAAGTGTCAATCTTCAACTCTTATGATCCTCCGGCCTCTCTACGTGTGTGCAAAATAGAAAAGGAGCCATCGCCCGAAATGTCACCGATTATGTCGTCGGATATGTGGACACCTCTCCCAACTCCGTCTCGGCAACTGGTCTCCCCCCCCCCCCCCCCCCCAAACTGCTCAGATATCCTACCGAACGCAACAGTTTTAGTTTTTTGCCTCACGTTACCTGATGAAAGAAAGGTGACTCACTGTGGATTAACAATAATCCGTCTCCTGAACATGGAGAACTCGTGTAACTTTGTATTGCAGCCTGGACTTGACAACGATGCATTGAATGGACCTGTAAAGCACACGATGGCTTTGCATCGCGACCAGGTAATAGGTAAGCTATCCGCTTTCCATTTGAATACTCAAAAAGCGATTTTAAAGTCAAAACACCAATTAAACCTCCGATTAGCACAGTTGGCTATGTACGGTGTGAAAGAAGTTCAACATACATAACGTGCATAAACACTCTACGTGCTATTCTTTCAAATAAAAACCAGTCTGTGTTTTTTTTCTTCCCGACAGCCTTACACGCACGTGGCATCTGAGCCGAGCCCTCCGTGCCATTCGAGGGACGTGAGCTAGAGTAGGGAACGTGCAATGGGGGTACATCTCTCTTTTTATTTCTTTCGTACGTATGGCTGCCGGTGTAGATGCAGAGCAACGGCTACAATGTCGCATTGAGGTGGTCAAGCCACAGATAACTGCGTCAGGAGCAGTAGTGGAGTCGTGTATCATCGCCGTGATGTCTCCTTCGTATTTGAGCATCGGGGTATTGCGTCGTTACACGTTGTGTGGTCTGTTCTGGATGACCACATTTGGGGGTACATAATACACCACAACAAAGATAGAAAATCAGCAAAAGCCGGCAAGTATCCTCACGTGAGATGAACATGATAACCAACACATGAGAAAGCAAGTGTTCATTGAAGTAAAACAATGTCTATCTATATTAATATTAAGGAAGATTTACTTCTCTCTTCAAAACATCAATTATTTTGAGAATGACACTGCTAATTAATCATGAAAGGTGCATGGAAACAGCATCGTCCCTACCTTAGAGTTTCACAAAGCACAGTTATGTAGGGCTATGGATGCTGCCGTGGTGTAGTGGTTTATTATGAACCTTTTAATATTTACTTCCTTAGTAACCTTTCATATTTACCCCCAGGTTGCGGAACTTTACAAAAAACAGGTATTGTATTCTTTACATATTATTTATAATCAACATCTTTATTTTATTTATGGAGTGTCTTTCATATCACAAGGTTCAAGGCCACTTTCTTATAAATCATCTCGAGTGAAAACTCATTGTTTTAGAACTGCTTTTTGTGTACGGTGTGAAATAAGTTGAACATACATACATGTATGTTCAACTTCAAGAAATTAGTTTTAAATCTAGATTTAAAATGTTAAGTGCATAGCTCCAGTGGCTTACTAATATCAGAAGGAAGAGCGTTCCAGACGGCCGCAGAAACATCCATACTGTAAAATTTTGATTTAAAGCTTTCGTGACTGCAGTAATTCATATTCTTAGCTCTTTCGGTAAAGTCACGTTGAAGGGAAACAATAAAATAATAAAATATATATAAAACAAAATATATATAAAATATATTTTATTGTTTCCCTTCAAGGTGACTTTACCGAAAGAGCTAAGAATATCCATACTGTATGCGATCACATCTCCTGGCGTGGCAGGTGAATGGAGCAAGTTTCTCAAATCCCTCCACCTCTGTCCACCCAGCAATATTAATGGGTTCACGGAGTTAGTCGATCGGCAGGTCACCTGTTGCAGGACGAAGTGTGGGTACAACCCCCTCCTCAAACGCGGTTAGCGCTTCGCCTCGCTACGAACCCGGCGACCCGAGTTCGATTCCCGCTCACGGCCAACACCACTGACGATCATCTGAACCGGTTATGGGCCTCCCCAAGGTCGATTCAGCCTCAAATGAGTATCTGGTGCGGTGTGTAAAAACATCGTCACTCTGGATACAAAGGCGGTCGGGCGTGGTGCTGGCCAGCCACCCCCTCGTGTGCCGTTCCGGCCTCCATCGGTGCTCGCTAACAGCACTTGCCCCTACAGTCTGCTGAGGCTATACGGGGGATCTTTGTCAAACGCATCTGGTCAACATGGAAGAGTAGACCAAATGCCCTCTAGAGTGGAGGTCCTTTCGCCAGCAGTGACATGAGCAAGGAATTGCAGTGCCAGCAACCATGCTGATTGAAACATGCTCGTAAAAATTGCTGTGAATTATGATGAGTACTCCAACGAATAACAAGCACGTGTTTTTGTTTGTTTCACTCAACAATCGGTCACATGAATCTGTTGTCTGTCCCTCGTGTCTCGTGGAACCTGTTTACACACACAACCCCTCCAGATTGTGTATGGTCGCAAAGCTCTAGGCAGAGCGAGATTGAAGCCATCCGTCTCACTTGAGGGGTGCGTGTCTTTGTTAACATTCCAGTTCATATCGCTTGTCTTCGCCAGGCAAAAGTTTTCAATAAATATAATAGTTAACGTCACGTGATTTTTTTAAACCATTTTTGTCTACGATCAGACACTAACAACTACTTCCAAAAATGTGTATGTTTTACCCTTGAAAGAAAAACACAAAAATTGTTGACTTCATTCAACTTCTTATATTTAAAGAGGTAGCCATCGGAAACCGCTCGATTTAAAGATTCCGTTCTTGTTTGAATATTAAGAGAAACCCCTATCTTTTAATTATTCAGATTTGAACATCATAAAACGCGTATTTTTTTTCGTTGAAACCCGCCTTAATCCGAAATATCTCAAAAACAATCTCGATTAAATTTTGTTTTCTGTTTAACGCTCTATCAAAATACAAAAAAACGCAATCTTATATTTTTAACGGTTTCTGAATGACGCGCACAAACATCGTGATGGGGAACTTAAAATCCAGATTTGGGGGTTTTAAAATGAAAAATCTCTGATTTTCAGATTTTTCCTGTTGCTTGTGACCTAAAATCTACATATGTAGCTTTCTGCCTTGTCGGGAAGTACCCTTGAGGTTTTTGAGACATACAGATTAAGGTCTTTCTTTATAGATGCTTCTAAAGTGACTTCATTAATTTAAGATAAATCACTCGTGTAACTTTATTTTTGTCAAATACTTATTTTAAAGGACGTTGTGTGGTTCGAATGAAAGTCAAAAGCCTACACAGTATCATCATTAGACCTCCTTTGCCAGTACCAAAATGTAATAATAGGGTTTTTCCCCTTTTTTCTGGCAACAAAACCGAAACCTCTTTACAATGATTCATGTCTGCATTAACCACAATACCTGCAGTCAAAATGCAAACAAAAAACATACTATGACTATATATGCATTGTCCTTGAAAGAAAGCCGTCCCTTGGTGTGGACCAATCAGTTTCAAGGACAATGCATATATTATCATAGTATGTTTTTTGTTTGCATTTTGACTGCAGGTATTGGTTAATGTAGACATGAATCCTTGGTAAAAAAAGGTTTCAGTTTTGTTGCCAGAAAAAAGGGGAAAACCCCAATTAGTATTATAATACCTACACAGTACTTGGTTAAAACAAAAAAATGTGTTTTGCAAGGTACAATTGTGTCCAAATCTATGCAGGCTCATCAAATACAGTGAGCAGTTCACTCCACTGGACCCCTTGCTGAGCGGTTGTTTGCCCAACAACCCCTGGATGAGCAATGCCACGACATACTGGGTCCTCAACGCTACAATGTGCGTACCAGCGTTTCCACGTAGCCACACGTATGTCGGCTATATGGATGTTGAACTTCTTTCACGCCGTACGTAGCCAACCATTGCGCTAACGATATCAAGTCGTTAAAGCCTACACAGTACTTGATTTAAAAAAAAATGTTATTCGTAGCGATGAACATTTACTTGTTTACCCCAGGAAAGCTTTACTGACTCTGGAGACTATTTTTTTTTACACGAGGCACCTGCTACGTTGGGATGTTTGGTCAACGCCATGACTTTGTATGCTTTTAACTGGAGGAAAAAGAGACTAGTGAACACGGAAGAACCCCAAGTAGAACAGGGGGAGAACATACAAACTCCATACAGAAAGGAACCCGTTTCGGAAATCGAACCCAGGCCCTGCTTGTTGTGAGGCTAAATAGTGATTACTGCACCAACGCCCCTGCTGCCAGATTATTAAATTTACGATGCCTGTACTTTACTAATAATTTTGCTACATTCGATAATTGGAGAACCTTGACCATAGTTAATTTTAGCACGAATCTGAATGCCTAGATTCGCAGTGGTGAGATGTTATATCCCTCGCCGAGTATGCAGGAGGTCGTGGGTTCGATCCCAACCCTGACGCCTGCATGCTGTATCCGTGGTTGCGTGGATTTTTCTCCAGGTCCTCCGCTTTTCCCTCCACATTTAGAATCAACATCACGCGTTTCAAGTTATTTGGCTGCTAGAAATTTCCACGTGAGCCACTTCGTTGAGCTATCTTTTGTGATGGCCAGGTGGCTTCTGAAAAAGAGCTACATTGTTCAGTGGGGCCTTACCTGGTAAAATAAACAACGTTTAATAATAATAGCAATATGGTTAATAAATGCAATTTGCATGAAAGAGAATGTTATGCAATGTCAAAGAGAAAAACGTGATTATTTAAACGTGGGGGCCCACGTAGATGCTTTTGCTATCGGCAGGGTGGAGGTGCCATTGAGACTGCGAGTGGAGCGCTGGGCCTTCAGCTTCCAAGAGCTGATCCAGGACTTGCGCGGTCGCAAGGAGTTCCAGGAGTTCTTGTGCAAGGAGTTCAGTGGTGAGCGGATCAGCACAACACCCGAGGAATGCAAGTCTGCGTGTATTTACTTTCGCAACCGTGTTATTATTTTGATGCTTGTAATTACCTTAAATGTAAATTTTGATTTAAAGCTTTCGTGACTGCAGGGATTCATATTCTTGGTTCTTTCGGTAAAGGCACGTAGAAGGGAAACAATTAAATAATAAAAATATGAAACAATTAAATTCTCACGACGTTTCGACTGCAACCCAAGCAATCATCATCAGGTGTGAAAACCACAGCAAGAAAATTTGAAAAAAGTGGCGGTTATTTTTAACGTTAGCACCACGGAGAGCGATTTGACAGTTTGTTCAGATGGACGAGTCCATCTATGTTCGGAAAAGAGGAGGGGGGAGACCTTAAATGTATTTGCTTAAAAGCTCGTTATGAAAAGAAATGCGCGCTTTGATGGTGAGCTCATTGTGCCAGCCCAGAGTGAAAGGCTCCGCGTGGTATGCGTGTCAAAGTGGTGTACTCTATCTGCTCAGGTGAAAATCTCAGTTTCTGGGAAGCCTGCGAGGACCTTTTATATGGAGACTGCACCAAGCTGCATGAAAAAGTTGAACAAGTTTACACGTAAGAATGTGTGTTCTTTATTTTTACCAATACCTGATAACAGCAACAACAACAAAAAACGGACTTTCCATATTTAATCGACGTATTCCAGGCGCGGGTTTCTGGGTTGGGCTAGCGCGTTGAGCTGTTCACCGCTCGACGCGTTCGCCACAAGGATGCGTGCGGTGCAGCGAATTCAACTGCTGAAGACGCCCGCAGTCGTGCGTGGCCAAAGTTTAAAGAGAAAGAATGTGCATTGCTCAACCCAACCCAGGATACCCGCACTTGGGAGTACAAGCGGCTGCGAAAGCTTACGTGTTGAATTCTTAAACACGTTCGGGTAACTTTTAAACAATTTGTGTTCGTTAACTTGCAATTCATAAATCCGTTTGCATTTCTAGAGACTTCTTAGCTCCTTGGGCTAAACGCTGCATCAACATTGACGCGGAGACGATGGCGGTGACGTTGGAAGGCCTCAAATCTCCACATCGTTACGTGCTCGAGGCAGCCCAAGCACACATTTACATGCTAATGAAGAAGGCAAGTGCAGTATCACGTAAATATACTTGATTACCCTCTTATTTAAGTACATACCCATCCATCGTGGGCTGCATCCCCCACCCTGACCCCCTCCACCCCTTCTACTCTAAAAGGGGGTGCTTTTTGTTTGATCATTTTTATTTTGTAAAACGCCTTGGGAATGGCCCTGTGCCTCAGCAGTCGGGCGAGCGGCTCACAGTCGGAAGATCGCGAGTTCGCATGCTGGTTGGGGGGGGGGGGGGTTTACTCAGCCCATCATGCCTCCAGGGTTGATAAGTATTATTGTGGGGGAAACTCAACACCGGTTGTCCTATGGACTTGCTCCTACCATAAAAAGAGGAATTTCCACCACTGGCTCAAGGCTGTAAACAGGAGATAGTCACAGCGTTGGGAAGCATCTTAAAATGTCATTGCTTTCACACAATAACATTTTATATTATTTGTTTTCACAGGACTCGTATCCACGCTACCTCAAGTCTGACTTATACAAGACGATGCTGGCTGGAGCTATAGTTCCATCTGCAGGAAACGCACACTCCCACTGAGAGGTTCCCGGAGCGTCTAGCCACCCTTGGTTGCTGGATTCCCACATTGCATGATAGTACTGGCTGCATCCACCAGTGTTGACAACTGGGAATTATGAAGGGGTACTGTCTTGATTAGATTTGATTCCATGAACAAGTTTAACCCCTATAAGACCCCAATTATGTATGTTGAACTTCTTTTGCACCATACGCAGCCAACCGTGCTAATCGGAGGTGTGGGAAATTATCAAGTAACATTGCTGGTTTTCTTTTTCAACTTTCGGGGGCATTAGTTATTGGTCACCATGGTCGGAAAGTTTTGTTCAGGTATAGCCGTGTATGATATAGATGGAGCACATTCCCACGAATAAGCAGATGCAAAATTTGGAAATTTGATCAACTACAAAATCCAAGGGAGGAAACCGAGTTCAAAGTGGAGGAAACACATTTCCACATTGTTCACATTCGTAAATGTCAATGTGTTAAGTACTTGTCGGATTATCAGGTGACTAATGTGGTTATTATGTTGACATGCACATTTGTTTATGATCTTCAATTAGTTTTGTTCGTGTTTATGTTTGTGTTTATTAAGTGATGGCAGTTATTTTAATGGAACTGTCTGATTGCTTAAGGGTTTTAGATAACTTGCAAGACAATAATTAATCCTATTATGTACTCTATAGTCTATGTTTAGTGTTTCATTAGGAATGCATACTTAAGTAACTAAATGTAGAGAGGTATTGCATAAATACAAGTTTTATGATATTCCAAGTCTTGATATTAGTAACGCTGCAATATGTGTCAATTCAAAACAGTACTGTCTAGCATTGTAATTTTAAATTTCAAATAAAGTGGAGACTTCACCAAAGCAATGAAACTTTTTTAACGTATGTTGAACTTCTTTCACACCATACGTAGCCAACAATCGATAGTTGATTCGGGATTTGCATCTCTCGTTTGTTCTGTCCTATTCCAGCCATTACACTAAAATAAATAATTGCATACATCAAAACATATTCACGTATAATTTCAAGTGTGTATCGTGACCCAAAAAAAAGGTACTTTGATTCATTGGTTGTGTTGTATATGTGGGTGTTATGAAAATTGATGACAATAATGAAAATTAAATGAAATTTGAAATTTGCATAATTATTCCGAAATGTTAATTTGTGTAATTATGCGTATAAATTATGCTAATTCGAGAGATAATCGTATTAATTATACGAGTGGGTGTGGTTATGTCAATGACAGCCTTTATGATAATCAGGCCCCGCCTCGTTGACGAGGTGGTGATATCAATCGGGATAATGCAACTAATCGTATGCAGTTATGCTAGTGTCAAGAGTCAACTCGGCTTCGTGGTTTAACTTCGTATTCTCGATCAGGATAATACAATGATTCTCGCTTTAGCATTTACCGAGTATGGATTAGAGTTTATGTTAGGTCCCCAAGTTCATATCATTCTCGCTTTAACATTTACTGAGTATGGATTAGCGTGTTTATGTTAGGTCTCCAAGTTCAGGTCTCAATTAGAGTATTTTAATGTAAGGTCCCCAAGTTCATATCTCAGTTAGAGTGTTTGTGTAAGGTCACCAAGTTCATATCTCATCGCAGAACCAGATCTTATGCATAGATTTCAGGAAAGAATCACACGACCACTTCTGCATTAATCAATTTATTTCTAATTAAACCTTAACTCTAAAAGATACAACTCTCGGCTTGGAATTACAACACAGTATCAACACAGTCTCATCAATGACTGGGTTGTTTCACTTTGACAACAGCACCTGTGGTTAACTCCGCCGCGTGACGCGAGCTGTTGGTGAGAGAGAGAGAGTCGTTAAAACATCTAAACACAACAAATTCCAGACATCCCACCATCAAATTCACCATGGAAGTGGAGAAAGATGGCAAGCTACCATTCTTAGATGTTCTGTTTGAGAGGAGAACTGATGGCTCATTGGGGCATTCTGTCTACAGGAAACCCACCCACACAGATTCCTACTTGAAACCTGATTCCCACCACCACCCAACCCAAAATAATTCTCTCATCAAAACTTTATACCATAGGGCTCATTGCATTTCGGACCAACACCACCTGACCAGTGAATTAAAACATGTACACCTGGCCCTCAAAAGGAATGGTTACTCTGACCGTACCATCCGCCAAGCTGTTTCTCCCTCCATACAGAAACAACCACTTGATACTCCGGTCAAAACCATCACACTTCCATATATAGCAGGCGTTACTAAAAAGATTTCCAAAATTCTAAACAAACACAAGATCCAGGTCCGGTTCAATACAGTACACAAAATTCGTGATCTGATCCCATCCGTGAAGGATGTCATTCCTGACTTACAGTACCCCGGGGTTTACAAATTGAGTTGCACCTGCGGTGATTGCTATATCGGGGAGACAAAGCGACATGTCTCTGACCGAATTCGCGAGCACAAATCAGATTTGAAACACGGCAAAACGAATTCTTCTGCCGTTGCTGATCACTGTTACAACGCTGTGGGGGATCACGATATAATTTTCTCCGATACCAAGGTTCTTTGCAAACCCACGGGCTTTTATCAGAGATTTGTTCATGAAGCAATTCAGATCTACAAACACAGACACAATTCCAACCGAGAAGATGGTTTCAAATTAAGCAACCATTGGAAAGATGTTCTAAATCGAACTAAACATTAAACTAATTTCAATGGTACAGTATATTTTTTCAAGTAGTGGTACCCCAAACTTTCGCAGCTCTTATAAATTCCCTTTTCACACCATGAATAGGTAAACTCCCCCCCCCCCCCCCCCGCGCCAAACGGCAAGTCCACCGGCACGTACACCACCTCTTTCCTAAAATCGGCCAATCAAATACTAATTTTTATGCTAATTTCTTTGTCAGAACACCTTGTTTGCTCGCACACAGTTTAAAGGTCCGCTGTCTGAGCGTGGTTGTGTTTCGCTAAATTCTCCTGTTTGATTAGTACTAGGTGCCTCGGTGAATGTATATGCTCTGACTTTAACATAGCTATTTCTGTGACCAGTTACAAGCTAATCACTCAGCTATTTCAATTCTATGCTAATTCCTTTGTCAAGGGGTACCTCTGCGGATGTGTATACTTTAACTTAGCTATTTCAATGAGCCATTTAAATGCTAAATTATATGCTAATTCCTTTGTCAAGGCACTTTGTTTTCTTCTCACACAGCTTAAAGGTCGTGATCTAAGCGTGGCTTCTCTCACTCCAGCGCTCTCCTCCAGACAGTCTCGTCCCTTCACCTGATGAAGGCCGCTTGTGTTGTGGCCGAAACGTCGTGATTTTTTGTTATTTTATTTTTACCTACGTGACTTTACCCAATAGAACCAAAGAGTATACAACAAAACTTGATACTCTATTATGAAAGATTATAATGGAATTCACTCTATTATGAAACATTATACTGGAATTTACTCTATTATGAGGTTATACTAGAATTTGCACACAGTACCGCGCTTATGCATAGACCTATAAGCAACCCTTATGACGTTGTTAGCACATTAGGTCAAGGAACAGTTAATTATTCTGTAGAGTACGCGAGTACGTGCGCGATCAGTAATGAGAAGTACTTAAAGATTATATGACGATATTAATACGAAAAAGGCGATCAAAAACAGTTATTATTCCCAAAGGCACAAATATCTCAACAGATCCATCGGGTAGATTATATGATTACCGCAATGGCTGAGGGGGTGCAGTGTGGTGTGCTCTCTCCCCTGATATCCTTATCTTGGACTAACGTTTAATTGTGGACCAGATCGCCTGATAAGGAAGCCGGTTGGATACGTTATCCCCCCCCCCACGTGAGCGTAGCTCCGTGGCGAAGGGGTCAAGGATTAATTTGTATTGATGGATCGGTTGGTAATTTATGCGATTAGAAGTACAGCCCAAAACAAAATATTAAGGAGGGAATATTACGAATATACTTATAAACGATAGAGTGTTCACCCGATATGCCGCAATGCCTTCACAGCCACTGATGGCCTATGAACTTGAGTATTGGCTTCTGGTTAAGGACCCGTGTATGTTTGAGTGATATGAATTTTTGAAGAGTCAGTGTTTGGAGTTGAGTCTTTAGGTCAAGCAAATGCCTGATTTGTCGTGTAGTGGAGCAGTGTGCGTCATACGGATCAGTTGATTAGGCTCGGCCCACACTGGTTGATGTAGGCTGACCAGCTGACACGTTGTTGTAGTTGTGATGGCGTACACAGCACGCTCGTAGCGTGCGCGGGAGGTGACGTCGGCTTGTCAGCTGGCCCACGTTGTTGTAGTTGAAGGCGTACACAGCACGCTCGTAGCGTGCGCAGGAGGGGAGTCGGCTTGGCACGGTTGCGCAATCGGTGCTGGCGATGCACGTTCGTAGTCTTGTCGCTAAGCAGCGACCCTCGCCACCCCGGCAGGTGGCAGAGACCTCCGCGTCGGCAGAGGCCGACCCACGCAGGGGCGAGTTGAGCTGTCAAGCGGGTCTTGCCCGCCTGCAGATGAGATGGGGAGCCGCTCCGGGAAGTTGAGCCCCGATGATGATGAGTCGAGCCGACCAGTGGTCGCAGCTCGCTCCTGAGCCGACCCGCAGGTCGAACTCTTGCTGATGAGATGGCGAGCTCAGCTGATAGGCTCAGCTGAGCTGAGCTCAGCCGAGCCGAACCGGACTCCGATGAGCCGGCCGAACTGAACTTTCAATGCGGCAGCGTCCTCTTTTATGCCAAAATCCTTCCTGTTGACTCCTCCCCACAAGGTGGGGCTTCTTTTGGATTTATCGGTGTGTCGTGGTCTGGAGCGTGTGTCCGTCTGGGTGTCCTTGTGTATGCGTATCCTCGTGTGCATCATTTACAGCCTTGTTCTATTGATTCCTCTTTCCATAGACCATCAAAAAAACAGCAGGTGTTACAAATCATCTCACAGGCATCTTTGTATGTGTTGCGCAACCTGGAGGGAGGGGCGACGTTCCCTCATACGATCTTTACCGACGCACGGAGAAATGGTTAAGTTTTACTTAAGTTAACATTTTCATCACAGACTTACAGTTATAATTCTGCACGTGACTCGAGGTCTGCTTGTTTGCTGTGTCAGTCTTCCCTCGTGGCGCTTGACTTTAGCTCCATGGAAAGTGCTCTCTTAAGCATATGTATACTCTCATCATGTACGGCAGGGAGACAAAGGCGGCCGGGAGACACTCTTTTTCCCTGGCCCCCGGTCTCAAGTATCTGCAAGGCCATGCCAGCGGGACATAGCTCATGGCGCCTTTAAATGAAACTCCCTGTCCCACTCTCTCGCTGTCTGTCTCAGTCTCTGCCCCATTATCGTGCAACTGCTAGCTTCAGCACAAACACCCAATGGGGTCTCTCCCGCCCTTGCTTCAGGGCTGCGCCTTTATCCGGACTACACCGCCATGCGTCTCAAGGCTCCTCATTAATTTCGTCATTCCGTCTGGCTGCGGTGGAGAAGTGTTATCTATCGGTTCTCAGCCTTGTGAGTACAGGTGGCAGCAATAATGAGTCGGCTCTGATTCTTTCCACTCTTATCTCTAGCGTGCCGAGGTCAGTTTCACACGCTGCATTCAGTGTTGCCTCTCTCTCACGCTACGATTTAGACAAAGGCGCCTCTTCCATTGTCCTTGATTCAACACTGCCCTATTATTTGCCTATGTGCTAAGGTTAGGGAATTCGTTTTGACTTTAGTAAAATTCTGTGTTTGTCATACGCTTCGGTCAGGTTGTACAGAAACTTATTAAAGATGAATTAACATTCAGAATTGGATTAGCAAATGGGCAATAGTTCCTGATGTAGCTCGTGGCTTTGTCTCCAATTGGAGCGAGCACGAGGATCGATAGTTTAGCCTACTCCTGTTGTCGAATTTCGAACTTTAACGCTAGAAGATGCAGAATAAATGGTTGAGTTTTTTTTTTACTCACCTATATCTAGGCTAACGTGAACTCTCCGCGACCCTAGGCACCGCTTGCTCTCAGCTGTGTTTTTTTTAAAGCGGCCCGTGCTGAGGTTGGAAGGTTGTCCTTGGAGCCCATCATTTATCAAATTTATTTATTTAATTATAAGGTGGAGTGTTAGTGTCAATGTTCTGTCTGCCTCATTTAATTTCAAAACAACGGCCCTCTCGTGGCCTCCACGTGCGGTTTGTTTAGGTTAGCCCTACCTTGCACACAGATAGCCTGTGATAATTGCCTTGCCTTTTCCCCAACCCAATTATTGCCAAGGTCTGCTGCTGAGTTTGTTGGCACGCTCTTATCTCCGCTTTCACCTGCTACGGGAGGACATGGCGTCTTTTTGGCTTACGTGTTGTTTTTCAGCTACTATGCTCTTATGTTTTCATTCATTAATTATTTCGGGAAAAAAAGTATATATGTATAAGCGAATTTCTTGTTAATATTAATTTTGGAAAAAGGCGCATATCCAACAGTTGCATGTTAGATGCCCGCTGTTCATGGATGCCGTTACTTTTCATACCTGTCAAATCCCTTATTACTGCCTACCTTATTACAGACCAATTCAGACCTTATTGGTCACCCCGTACCCTTATAAATGCCAACGTTCATCCTACAAAGTTCCATCACCACAATGGAGAAACACAAACACATAGACAACAAACATGATTGCTGCCTGTATTTAAACGGCTGTACGCTGTATGGACCTGAAAACTCAATTTCCCTGGACAAGAATACGGGTAAACCGTATGGGTTGACAGGTATGTTACTTGTGCATATATGATGCAATGCACTTCATCTGGAATATGAGAGTACTGTATTGCCATAAACGGCACATTGTACCGTATTCAACAACTTAGACTTCTTATTTTGTGTAAGAATGTCCAAAACTCAAGAAGGTAAAATATGATTAAATTAAAGAGATAAATATTTCATTTTGACATGACGTGAAGTTGAGTGTCAAAATAAATAAATAAACGCCATTAAAATGTACGTGTTTTCAATACGCTGAAATCTAAAACATGTAAATTGACAGCAACCACGTCACTTTCAAACATCACACTCTTTTTTTATTGGTAAAATCGTAGCAAAAGGACCACAACTTACAATGACAACTTGTAATGTGAATCTAGGCTACTGGGCTCGCCAAAATCCACACAGCCAGCAGAGAATGGCTCTGGACAGCTCAGAGCATAGGACAGGCACTTTTGAAATTGCTTTACTTTTGTCGTAGAAGTAGGAGTTTAGTTTCTAAAAAATCAAATGCATGTATTTATCTGACCCTAACAACACTGAAATTGTCAGTCAACGATACAAATGTTTAGGCTCTATAATATGTTCCCACATACAAAACATGCAATTTTTAAATACATAAACCACAGTAAATGTATTTAACATAAACCACAGTTAATGTATTTAACAATTATCAATATCTCAATGCCTTTATTCATTGTAAATGCCTAAAATAATCTTGTGGTGAGCTCAATACAATGTGGCATCGAGAAGCACACAAATTGTTTTCACTGCAGCCACTATTGGACTACACTTACATTTATAATTCAATAAATACTGGGTTCCTGGGAAATAGGGGGGCACAATGAAACATTGTCATCCCAACATCGCGACAAGGCCCCTCAAATAGGATCAGTAAACAGCCTCCCTGTAACTACACTGGACCATAATGAGGTTCGCACCTCCGATGAGCACGGTGTGTTATGTACGGTACGAAAGACGTTCAACATACAGGTCAATAGAAACCTTTCGCAGCTCACTTCCCAAGTAGCTGCTTCCGTTGCTGCTCCAAGAGGCCTTCAAGATGCTCTGCGCGCTTTACAGAAGCCTGCAGCACACGACTGCCGTTAAACCACAGTGCCACGAACCACATGGCATTTGCACTCAACTTGGAAATATGCAGCATCATCTATTATTATAACGATCATTGGATTCTATAGTAATCCATCAAATAGCCGAGGGATTTACATTATCATAAGCCCACACCCATCATTGACCATTTAATTATGATTATGACAATATAAAGTTAAATATTAAAATAAATACGTGTGATTTTAAACATTAATATTTCAAGTGAACAAACCTCATGCTGCTTCCTTAAACTGTTCACCATTTCTTCTTTTTTCACAATGGCAGCTTTAACTCTGAATAATAAATAAAAATGTAAAAACTACACATTACAATAAAAATATAGAAAATTAAATCACCAATTGCAAGACTTCATTATTAAATGTTGCAATAATTATGGCCATTTAAGGTTTCTTAAATGGTCATCAACAATGGATATTAAAATCCACGAAAATTAGAAAGTTACATTGTACCGTATTCAACAACTTAGAATTATTATTTTTAGCAGCAGTGTCCAAAATTCAAGAAGCTGAAATATGATTAAATTAAAGAGAGCAATATTACATTTTGACATGACGTAAATTTGAGTATCGAAATTAAACAAACCCATTAAGAATTTACGTGTTTTTAATAGGCTGAAATCTAAACACATAAATTGACAACAACCACATCACTTTCCAACATCACACTTTTTTATTGGTAAAATCGTAGCAAAAGACCATAACCTGCAAAATTCAGCTCAACTTGGAATTTGTGGAGCTACGCGTTCGTCTGCACGTACTTACCTCTGGTGCACTTCCTGCAGCTCCTTTTCCTTATCCTGATGAACCCTCTGTATCTCTGCATGCTGCCGTGCTCTCAGCTCCGTCATCTCAGCTTGCAGGTGCCGATTCTCTTCCTCCGTCATCGCCAGTCGCTCTGCAAACTCCTGCCTCAGTACAGCACCGAGGCGATTCCGCTCTTCCATCAGTTGTGAATTCACCTGCACTCGCGTTGGCACAGAACACAACACCTCATTATACACAAGGCGCATAATCGCATGTTCAACGTCAAGTCAAAGTAAATGTTTGCTTGCGTGAACATGGAGGTGGTGCTTATCTCCCGTTTACAGCACTGAGTCTGTGGTGGGCATGGCGGAGGCGAGTCTATCCATAGGAAAACCACTTGACTTCCCTACTGAGTGGTACTAATGTTATCATCGCAGGAGGAATGATGAGCTGAGTCAACCCCCAATCGGGATTTGAACTCATTTACAAGAATGTAAAGATGGATAGGTTACTTAGAAAAACAGAGACGTTTTGACTTGGGCAGGACGCATG
The DNA here is from genome assembly GCF_048934315.1 of Petromyzon marinus. Lineage (NCBI taxonomy): Eukaryota > Metazoa > Chordata > Hyperoartia > Petromyzontiformes > Petromyzontidae > Petromyzon > Petromyzon marinus. The sequence continues at coordinate 3,003,728 of NC_133692.1, read as the reverse complement.
GCTATAAGAGATTATAGCACACGGATGAGGTTGGTCTTCTCATAGATTGTGTGAAAAGCTAAACTTGAATACTGCGTCGAGGTTCGTGAGCCACATCACAGCTTTTGGGTGTGGGTTCATTGATACACTCGGGTTTCTGGTGAAGTCTCGCAATGGGCAGGAGTTGATGAGATGTATTCCATTGTTTGGTTTCCATCTCCCCAGTCACATTTGGGGACCATTTTTGACCTTCCACTTGTCAAGTAAGAAGGAGCAGCATCCGGTTCTTGTATGAAATCGGTCCGCTGCAGACCGTAGTTTCCGGGCAAGTTGAAATCCCTTCGATTGTCGTGTTGGGTCTGCAGCAAGGTGTCTGCTGTGGATCTCAGCACTGTTCCATGGCGACCTCCATCTCTCTTTCGCGCAGGTCGATTCATTGAACACCCTTGCGTGACCCCCGAGTGGTTTACTTTACGGGACTTGAGACGGGGCCAGGGAGGGTTATTGAGCTCGTCATGGACGAGCAAGTTTGGGTTTAATTTGATGCAAGCGAGTTCGGACGATGTTCGGATGTCTCTGCAGAAAAATTTGGTGGCGTAATGTGGACAAGGCCGGGAAGTCACATGGTTGGTGTTACTTTGAGGGTTCCCGCTTTTATCCTCAGTGCAGTGTGGAAGCAAGGGTCGAGACTTTTGAGCATGAGCCAGCCAACCAGACGGGCACGCATCACTCTGCCACAGGGTAAACTCGTTATTCCCTCGGTATTCGCAAGGCATATGTTCCGGAGATGCTCGTGAATAGCACATTTTGCGGATGATATGAATTGATTACCTCAAATAAATACGTAAATAAGCTGTCTCTCTCATTACTTCATCTCATCACTTTCTTTCTCACTCTCTCTCGATGCAGTCGTGTAGAGCTCCAAATGTGATTCGCGGATAGCCACACATCGTGGATAGCAAGTTCTTGAATAAAGGAGGAATGCTGTATTTCGGGTGTGGCCATTCATAGGTCTCGGGATGAGGCTCGCCATGTCGTCCCGGCAAGATTGCGGAAAAGTCGGATCATTGACTTGACCTATTCTTGGGTCTTTCTCTAGATAAATTCGGAAGGTCAGGCTTCGGTTAAGGGCTACCCAGAGACATATTGGAAAAGGGGTCGTTTGAATGAGTTTTCTGCAGAAAGACAGGCCAGGCATGTCCCTTGCAGCCCGATTGTTGAGATCGACATTGGCGATGAAATGGCAACCAAATGAAATACATTTCCCATGAGAACGTCCAACGTGCTGATGGAGTGAAGAACTCAGCACGTGGCGCAGTCAGAAGATGAATTGTGACATCGCAGGAGAATGAGGATTGGTGACATCGTGGTGAGCCCGTCATCTAGCAGTCGAAAGATCATGACTGATGATGATTGCGCATGTTTAGCTCTGAGCATTGTTACCTTATTCATTTCAGATAACTCTGCGTCCTTCTGCTGCAGCAAACCCTGGCAGCGGGCAGCCTCCCCCTCCACCTGGGTTAAGCGGGTCCTGAACTCAACAGCCTTCGCCTGAGCCCTCTTCTCCGCTTGCTCCAGTTCACGCACCTCAGCCTCTTGCATTTCTCGCACACGTCGCAGCCTGATGTGAGACAAAGATAAGACAAAAATCCCCCATATAGCCTTGACAGACTGTTACGGAAAGTGCTGTTAGTGAGCACGGCACACGAGGGGGTGGGCGACCAATACCATGGCTGGCCGTCTTTGACTCCTAAGTGGTGATTTTTTACACACCACACCAGTTACTCGTTTGAGACTGAGTCGACCAAAGGGAGGCCCAGGACCGGTTCAGATAATCGTCATTGGGGTTGGCCGTGAGCAGGAATTGAACTCAGGTCACTGGGTTCATAACATAATGCACTAACCACTACACAAAGGCCCCCCCGTATAGCCTTCATAGACTGTTGGGAGAAGTGCTGTTAGCGAGCACCTACACACGGACGTCACTGTGCACCAACGTGTATAGCCAACTCCTACCGCAGACTCTCTCGCAATGACCGAGCTTGGATGTGCTTTAATTCTGCTTCACAATATTCCCGACTCCCTTTTCCCATTTGCTTCTTCCCATGGTTGCCCCCAAGAATAACTCACAATCTAACACCCTTGCATATATTTTGCACGGCAAGTGAGCTGTGACGTCACATCTGTCGTGTCACCCGCGCATGCGGAAGCGTAACGCAGTGTGCCTGGTGACGTCACGCATCCCCCCCCCCCAACCCTCCGCGAGTAAAGTGCTATACAAATGTGTTGCAGGTCTCAGGCGTTCTTCGCGCAGCATTGGTTTATTATTTCAGTCGTTTACTGCCGTACGCACCCTGAAAGTTGTGTGTGTCTGCAGCAAGCGCGTGTATGTGTACCTATGGACGTGCGTGCATGTGTGTGTGTGTGGGGGGAGCGGTAGTGTAGTGGTTAGCGCGCTGCGCTACGAACCCGGCGACCCGAGTTCGATTCCCGCTAAACAGCCACCACTGGTGACGATTATTTGAACCGGTCCTGGACCTCCCCTAGGTCGACTCAGCCTCAAACGAGTAACTGGTGTGGTGTGTGAACATCACCATTGAGGAGACAAAGGCGGCCGGGCGTCGTGAATCCAAGTCCCGGGCGAAGCCGGGTAGTAAAGTTCGTCAAATATAAATCAATCAGTTTGGGTGGCCGGGTGGTGCAGTGATAACACTTGTGCCTCACACAAAGAAGATTCTGGGTTCAATTCCACTGTGGGAGAAGGGGGGGGGGGTCTCCTCGTGTGGGGTTTAGATGTTCTCCCCCTGTTCATCATTGGTTTTTCTCCGGGTTCTGCGGTTTCCTACCATATCTTAAATCATACAATTCAATGTGTTGGCCAAACATGTCGATGTCGAGTTTTTAGATTCAGTCTGCCTTTCCTGGGTAAAGAAGTACATTTTCCTGCGTTATTCACAAGTTTTACGTTCTGGAGATGGTCGTGAGTAGCACAATTTTCAGATAATGATCAGGGCCTACGAAAACGTATAGTTTTATGAATTTCCTTAAATAAATATAACATATTCAATACATGAAATTATCCCATCACTTTATCTCGTAACTTTCTCACATCACGTTCTCTCTCATCACTTTATCTCCCAACATTTTATATTTCACCACCCTCACTTCCGATAAGCTCGGTTGGCTATGTACGGGGAGAAAGAAGTTCAACATACATCATGCATCACTTTATCTCATCAGTTTCTCTCTCTCGATGCAGTAGTCACGTGGAGTTCCAGATGCAATTCGCGGACAGCCAAAATCGCGGACAGCAAGTTCGCGGATAGCGAGGGAACACTTCAACATGCATTACTCGACCTGTTTTCGGCCGCACGATCACACTCTTGGCGCGTGGCTGTAGCATCGTCCTCCAGCCGCCGGATGACCATCTCAATCTCCTCATCACGAGTCTTGCGAACCTCCTCGCGCAACTCCCGCTCACGACTAAGCAGCCAGGCCTCCTGCATCACCAGAAGAGGTGTTTTCACGTGCCATTTTTAAATCATCTAGTGCAGACCTTAAATGTACATTGGACTTCTTTTCCACCATACGTAGCCAACCGTGCCCATCGAAGGTGCAAATCCTATATGTTGCTAGATCAAAATTATAAATAATGCAAAAATAAATGAAAATATTGTTCTAAATTGCCAAAGTGATTTATTGCTCCAGGAGCATTCAGATGGTGCTCACCTTTTTTTTTTACAGCCTTGAGCTGGTGGTAGAAATTCCACATTCCTCTGTCAGGGATTAGTCTTTTCATAGCACAACCACTCTTGATTTGAAGCTTTCGTTACTGCAGGAATCCATACTCTTTGGTTCTTTCGGTAAAGTCACGAAGTTAGAAATAAAATAAAACAAATCTGTTTGATTTTATTTTATTTCTAACTTCGTGACTTTACCGAAAGAACCAAAGAGTAAGCACAACCACTATTGATTTCCCCACAAAGTGGTACTTGTTTTTTTTAACCCCAGAGGGATGATGGGCTAAGTCAACCCCCAACCAGAATTCGAACTCACAACCTTCCAATTGCGAGCCGCTCACTGTTGAGCCACTCAGCCGGTTACTCTGAACCAATAATCACTGAGATGAAGATTTCCATCAGTGGAGTCGTCAGTGGTAATAAACTTGCATTATTAGGACAGATGACTACTCACCATGACCTGCAGACTTACAACAAATTTGATTTAACACATAGGCTTTCGCGACCAATATTATTCATAAAGGTTTTTGGGTTAGATGGCTTAAATATAAATGTGTCATTAACCCACCACCACCCGACACAGCCAATTAGATGAAGGTTTGTCACATAAACAAAAGTGACAATGAGTTACTACTTTAGAGAGTAAACCCACAACATCGTACAATTTGAGTACGACGTTTCGCTCGTGATTACAACCAGCTTCATTAGGCGATTTGACAAAATTGTGAAGAAGTCTTCCTGTTTCTGGACTTAATTTATATTTACGTGATCTAACCCAAAAACCTTCATTATGAATTACAACAAATTTGTCAGTAGGTGTTGTGATCAGTTCTGTGGATTTCAAACCTGTTTTTTCCTGTAGTTTTCTTCCCAAGTCTGTTTCTCAATTTCAAGTCGCTCTTTGTACCCCAGCAATTCTACCTACACAATAAACGCCAGTACATTCATTCCTCGTGTATTCCAGAAAAAATAACACCAAGCAGATTTGTCAATGTTGAAATCGGTACTATAATTTATACGTGTCACCATCTTCCCAACAGAAGTTAATCATGTTTTGGCCCGACAACAATTTGAATTGCTACCAACGGTTTAGTAGCAATAGGTAAAATATTGTAACTTTGTGGATCATGTGCTCTAAATACTTAAATACCTTACGTTGTTATCGATGTTAATTGAAAAAACATATTCTATGGTTACATATACAAGATCCCTACTAGTGAGACAACCAGAGACAAACACAAAGATTGTGCTTCAAGGGCTTTTTACAAAACATGTTTTAAAGTACAGTACATATACTTTGTATTTTGCATGCATGTATGTTGAACTTCTTTTGCACTGTAAGTAACCAACCATGCTAATCGAAGGTGCAAATGTAATACTTTATTAATATCTAAAGTCATGACTATTATGGTTTAACCCAGTAACTTTGAACTTTTTTTTCTAACATTGTGATATGGGACTCCCCTGATAATCCATATGAAAGTTCAAATGACCATTGGGGCAGTCCTCATTTCCAGTTTACAGCCCTGATCCAGAGGTGGATATTCTACATTTCTCCGGCGGGGGCGAGTCTCTCCATAGGACAACCACTGTTGACTTCCCACAAAGTGATGATGGCCTAAGCCAACCCACTTAGCCACCTGGCTGGTCAATAATATGTATGGATATTCCACATGGAGACCAGAATCTTTATTTAGAGTTCTTGAATTGGCATTGAATTCCACCTGGTGTCGTTTTTCCTGCTCTTCTTTGGCATGGTGGTACTCTTCCTTTAGTGCCTGGCAGGCTGTAATAGAATTCCTCTCCAGTTGTCTGCGTAGTTCCTCCAGATCAGCCCTCTGCCTGTATAGCAACAGGTGCAGAATAGGACTAGATCAAGCAGAAAAACATTACGTTTGAAAGCGTGTCTACATAGGTGTCACTTATGGACTCGGTGGGAAAATCCGTACACTAAATGTGGAACACTAAATATCCTGCAGAAATGCGCTGCATTGTGGCATACCTGTGAGCCTGCTCGCTCAGTCGTTCTTTTTCTTGACTCAGCTCCGCGGCAATTCTCAGTCTCTGTTGGTGCAGAGCTTTCTGTTCCTCCATCAACGCCTGCTCATAGCTTCTCATTCCAAACAGCACATGACACACTGCATGGCGCCATAGCCAAGAATAATTTCTACCGCAAAATAACAAGACCTTATCTGCAGAACACACGATATAATAAGTATTTTAAAAAAACTAATTTTATTTTTCCAAGTAAGGCCCACTCAGCAAAACAGCTCTATTTCAGAAGCGACCCAGCCACAAATGATGTGGCTCAGCATCACATGGAAATTTTTTGCCACATGCCAAATACGCATGTTGATTCTAAATGTGGAGGGAAAAACCGGAGGACCCAGAGGAAATTCCACGCAACCACGGGGAGAAGATGCAAACTCGAAATATACAGGCGTCAGGGTCGGGATCGAACCCACAACCTCCTGTATACCAGGTGAGGTAGTTAACATCTCGCTGTAGCACAGGTAGGTGGCTCAGTGGTAGAGCGGTTAGTTCGCAATCAGAAGGTTGTAAGATCAAATCTTGGTTTGTTTTTTTAAAACACAGTTGCTGACCACAAATATTCAGAAAGTTGACTGTCCATCATCTGTTCTGGGATAATTAAATTGAGTACTACTTTGTGGGACATCAAGAGTGGTCCTATAGGAGACCAGTTCCCCTTGTCACAGGAATACGTAATTTCTACAGCTGCTTCCGGGTACGCTGGTTTCCTGTTGCATACCAAATGTTCATAAATGGTAGTTACCAAATAAGCAATGAAAGATTATAATCTTTAATTATCTTTAAAAATGGGCTTAAAGATTCAGTGATGCTTTCTGAGGTAAATAATTGCCATTCTAGACTGAGCAGGGAAGCAAAGAATAATGTACACAGCAGGGTTGCATGGGCATTACATAAAAACAACAAAAATAACTTGAATTAGCCACGTGCCTTAGAAATGTAACAAACGTCTCAAAAAGCACATACTAGCATAGGAAGAATGGAAGAGAATAGAAAGGACCATCAAAGGGAAGGAGACAAGCAGCAATTAAGGCGGTCCGACAGCACGGCATTGAATAGGAGAGTTTTGAGGAGAGGCTGGAAAGCAGAGAGAGGTGACCAGGCAGAGTTGCCTGGGGAAGGAGTTCCAGAGAGTGGTGGCATAGTAGCTACACGATGGCCACCACATAACATAACAGGGAGATGGAAAACTACCCACTGCTTTTGTGCCACATCTCTCTCCCGCTGGCATGCAGCTTCTTTTTCCTTGTCGAGTTGGGCTCGGAGCTCCTGGATTTGCTGCACATAACGCTTGGCAGCACGCTCATCGCTCGCTTGTAACTCGGCATCATGAAGTGCACTGAGTCGTGCCAGTTCCTGTTTGTGTTTGCTGATCAGTTTCTGGATCTCTGGCTCCAGGCCTGGAATGACGAAGATACGTTGATGTAACATTTTGCGGTCATGAACCGCTTCCATATCAGAAACAGGTTACGTCCATGAATCCACATTTTGTTTTAGTGCAGTCCTACTAATTACCACAAACGACTGCAAATTTACAAACGTCCACAAAGTACGACAAAGGACCCCCTCTCAGCCGTGCTGGTTGGCACTGGGGTCGAGGCGAGTTGGTGGCGGGGGGGAACGGAGGGGAGCCCGGACCAAGGATGGGGGCATGCAGGATGGGGGGATGGTTTGGGAGTGGGGGGGATGGCATGGAAGGCGCGCGGGTGGGGGTGCACGGGGAAGCCATAAGGGGGGGCGACTGGTGGGGGGCCTGTAGATGAGGGGGGTCCTTCGTCGTATTTTGCAGTAAATTTGCGGTAGTTTGTGGTACTTTGTGATAAGTACGTGGTAGTTTACGTTCATTAACAGGACCGGTAAATGTGCACTACCTTGCGGCAAATTTGCGGTAGTTTGCGGAAATTAGTAGGACCTATCTTAAGACCTCTGGTAGCACGGAATGGATGACTCATGCAGAAATTACCATATGCATTGCTCATCTGTAGAGGCAGCGAGGAGCCATTGGATGGCATTACAAGTGTAGCAGAACCACGCGAAGACGAGGAATTCTAAAAGGGCTGTTGCCGTTTAATAAAACACTGTTACCTTCGACATCCTACACTCACAGCAGTGTAGGTGCACTCTATCTCGGTCCTTTACCCCGGACACTGAATACTTTTTGGGTCCATACCCTCGGCTACCCTATGGGCTCTCTCACTCGCCTGCCCGGAGCAGGGGTTCAGCCAACACCACTCCGCGACGAGGGGAGAGACCCTCTTCCAGCCAATCCTCACCCTGGCTCACTACGATGACCCCCCTCCATCACGGGGGCCCCCCTTAAGAACGCTTTGGGGGGCTCCTCCCCCCCAGCTCGGCTCCTCCCCCTAGCATGGCTCCTCCCCCCAGCTCGGCTCCGCCCATGTTCCCGAAGGTGCTCTCCAAAGCCCCTTATGTAACCCGTGACGTTACGTCATTCTTGACTGTCAACTCGCTCGCACCTCCTTCTGCTCGCCCCCTCATTGGTTACTCACAGTACTCCTCTACACAAGTAGGCTACTCATATACATATCTTTTCAATTTTTGAGTGCTAAAAATTAGTTATTAAAATGGTCCAAGTAGGAAAATGTCTTTTAATAAAACGTGTGATATAACATCAAAATATTACAGTTTTTTTCTGTATTTCCTCAGTTTGATTACACATATTACTATTCTTGTAATGTCATAAAGTGACTTATGAGAAATTAAATTATCACCATCATCATCAGCCATAAGCAATCCACTCATGGATGTGCCGTGTCACGTCATCTCGTTGTGGGGTTTGAAACGTAACGCCATCGCTAATTAAATCCTTTTGACAACCAAATGTCAGAAAGCATTACAGAATCAATGCGTGTGCATGATTTTTCTTCCTTGTGCAATGAACAAAACATTGGAAAATAAATGTGCGTTGTTACCTTTTACTGTTATTTCTTTTATTTTTTTGGTCTTTTCATCGATCCACTTTTCTCTTCTCAGTTTTTCTGTTGCTGCCATTACATCCTTCAACCTCTTTACCTCCTGTGGAACAAATACCATGCATAAATGTCTCACGATACTTGTTTATATATTCAGAGTGGTATCAAATAAACTGACTATACTTATGGAATGTATCGTTATACCATGGCTGTACGGCTTTAAAACGATGGCAGATTGTTGTCCTGTCAGCCAGTCAGTATCCTTGATTTAACCCAGAGGTCGGCAACCAAAATAACAATAAGAGACATTTTTTGATCGAATTCGGTAAAAAAAAATCAATAATCCGAGAGCCGCAATGCACTGTGTGGTGACTAAGAGACGGTGGTCCTCAATAAATAACGCCACGAGGCAGTCCTTAAAGAGCCGCATTTGGCTCTGGAGCCGCAGGTTGCGACTTGGGTTACATAAAGACAAAATAAGTTATTCAACATTGATATTTAACAAATCTACACTAACCTGTAAAACTGTCCATGGAATACAAGCAGCCGAATACAATGGAGAACAATTCATCAGGTATTATATACTGGGATAATAAGGGTGGTTAGTGGCAAGTAAGGAGGCGAGACATAGACTGTTCAATGTTCAATAATAAAGTGGAAGAGGGAAATGCCAAGAACCTTTTCATGCTGCTCTTGCATGTGCTGAAGGCGTCTTGCATACTTCCCGTCAATGTGCTGCAGTTCTTTCACGACCGACTCACACTTTTCACTCAGGTTCTTCTTATCTTCAATTAGCTAGTCACAAAGAAATGAAGCAATGTAACAACGACTGAATTGCTTACCGTATTTGCGTTGAATAATGCCGAGCTTGATTTACTTAAGATCAACTTTTATTTGTCAAGAGGGATGATGACGACGATGATTATGATTAAAGTGGAAGAGAGGGGAAACCTGGTCAATGAAGGAGAGGTGGCGTTGGATGGCTGTCTCATAATGCTCCTTTTGTTGTTGGAGTTGAAGTTGCCTCTCGCGATCAGCATCCTTTGCATACCTAACTGTGAGTTCCTTCTGCTGAGCCTAGACATCGATGGAAAGACCGCTTCAAGAAAGACATCGGTTTGTGTTTGTTAAACGTTAAGGACACTGCGCTAATGTTAAACTACAAGGCATAACGAGCCTGAGTTTTGTTGTGTAAACTATAAGAAGCGATAAAACAAGCAAACAATATATGTCCTTTTCATGTATTTTCCCACGTAGAAAGTAAGATGATTTTACACATCCCATAAGCCACATAGCCAAAAGTTAACCAGATCACAGTTCGATGAGACGTCACATTTTTTTTTGTAAGGAAACGCGAGTAACCTTACATTAATGAAGCTCTTGTTTTATTAGTTTTTGGTAAAGTTAACATGAAATTTGCACGTTATGTTTCAGAGTTTTAAACTCCAATTTACAACAGACAACACCCGTTAACAACTTGTTTTTAATTACTTGTTGGCTGTAAGTACATATAGAATAAATCAATAATAATGTCCAGCCCAATCCACTGTTAGATGTAAGCCTCTTATACCACGTCAGTCATTAGGGTTGTTTGAGCCTACCTCGCCACGCTGGTGAGTAAGAGGCATGACATTCTCATAAGTTCTAGCATTGAATCGCGATTCCATCCCTGAAATTTAATAGAACTCTTAGCAGGATCATGGGGTGGGCAGAATCGTGGTGGGTTCTGGGATGCGTGGAACCTGGCATGGCATAAAATGGCCTGTGGGGTTTGGCCTGCCTAATCATAAGTGATATCAGCTGCCTGAAATTAGTGCCAGCAGGCTTGTATCATCCAGAATAACAATTGCTATTATTCTTGACTTAAAGCTTCCGTGACTGCAGGAATTCATATTCTTGGGTCTTTCAGTAAAGTCACGTAGATAGGTTCAAATAAAATAACCAAAAAATATAATTGCTATTCTTGTCGATACTGAAAAGCTGGTATCAGGTCAATGTTTTATTTACATACAACTCTAACGGAAGCACAACTGATGATGAATAGCCAATAGGGGTTTTAGGGGTGGATCCTGGATTAGAGAAACATTGATGATTAACAACCATAGATTGATGAAGGAGCTGCTGACAATTTGATTGGAGTTAACCTTGAAATGTTTCTCAAGAACACACTTTCAGTTGGGAGTACCATTTCTCCACACATTTATAATGTAGTTATGATCTAGATTTGAAGTTTCCGTGACTGCAGGAATCCATACTCTTTGGTTCTTTCGGTAAAGTCACATGGGTAGAAAATTGTGTTGTACTCGGGCTCGGGTGGGTCTTGCACTTCGCTACTCCCCCCCTACCCCACACCCCCACCCTCTCTATCTCTCCTACCTGGCTCCTCACCCCCCCTCTTATGTATATATAGCCTCGTTGTCACAAGCAGCCTCCTTTTGCCCACTTCAGCAATTTGTTTATTGCTGTGGTTGTTTCCACCTGATGACGGGCACTTGTGTTGCGCCCGAAATGTCGTGATTTAATTTATTTTATACCTACGTGACTTTACCGAAAGAACCAAAGAGAATGTAGTTGTGCTTACAAATATTTTATCCAATACTCGCATCCACACCTTATGAAATGTAATTTCCTCACACAAAGTCTTAAATGCACCTCTGCACATTATGAACTCCCATATGCCCATATACTTTATTCCACAACTTGTAAGTGTGATTAAAACAATGCACGCATCTATCATTCACAAATATAAACGATAGCACAACGTGCCACATGTTGCCACAACGCACCAGAGCAGTCTGCAGCATATGAACACTCCTTCTCTTCTCTTCCAGCTCCAGTTTCATCTTTATTAAGGTACTTGTCACTTCTGCCGATTCTTGCTCAATCTGAGAAAAATATCTTTCTTCACATACCTGGTGCACACAAACATACCGTACAGGTATTGTCAAAGTATTGCTCAAATATATACTGCAGATATACAAAAAAAGCTAAGACACTGTTCAAAAAGCATTACCGTGATGCTACAAACCAAGCGATTTGTTAAATTGCTAAATGCAGGCGTGAGAAAAAAAAGTCAAATCAAAGTGATGACACCCACCCAACGAGGTCAAGGACGCACTCACCTTCTGTTCCATGGTGGAGACAACACAATACAATGGCACGTATCCAGGAAACACTGGGCTCGGGATGGATATCTTCTGGCCTTTTTGGTTGTCCGTTTTTGCATTATATGATTATACCGGAGGGCAACCTTTGCGATCACGTGTACCTCACCAACATTGTGCATGTTTAATATGCAAGTTTTTTGTTTGCAGCCGTTTTTAACCCGAGTGGGATTTCATTAAAACAAGCATATAATATATAACATTGGAATGTTTCCACGAAGTGCTTACGTAAAAACTGTAATTCGGAGAAATAGACTTGCCTCTGCTGGAAGTGGTGAAACTAAAGCTGTGGTGATATCTTGCGCATTCTTCTCCATCTGCTCCAATGTCTCCATGAGATTGGTTAATGTGGCATTGGAGGGCACAGCTGTCTCAGTAGGGCTGCCTATGGCCGATTCCCCCTGCACACCAGGCAATTAAACAACGTAGTTACCAAACCGTGCTTAGTGGTAGTAATAATTATAAACCAAAAATGTTTATTTTCATTTTTTCCTGTTATATGTGAATAAAAAAAATGCACGTAAGTGACACACACAAAATATATAAGATGAAGCAGTAATACTTTATTGGGTAAAGATGTATGATGGCGTATACTTCAAAGCCACATTAGACATGGTTAATTGGCCATCAGCAACTTCACTCAAGCTGAGAACCGCAGTGTGCTGGGTAGACCGAGTCCTTAACATGAGTTGAGGTCTCATCAAGTAAAGTTAATGGGGATAGCAGCCATAGAAGAGTGATGCGGAGGTAACAGGCCGCCGGTAAGCGAGTGACGGTCGTGAACCAGTGAGTATAGGATAATTATCAATTAATCTGACTTCTTTGAGTTGAACTATATTGGTTAGTAAGGTAGAATTTCAGTGCTCCACCCCCAGATGTGACAATATTATTCCAGCTGCAGCCAAATGTGCAATTTGTAAAGTAGTACAGCAATCATCACAATCGTTTGGAGTTCGCAAGTCATTCAAATCTCAGCAATAGCGAGTAGGGCGTTAGCCTAACGGCTTCTCGATAAACCACTGGTCAAATCGCAGTAGGGGCGGTAGGGGCAACATGGTTCTTACCTTGTCAATCCACGCGTACTTGTCGGGCTGAGGCGATGTGTCAGGTTCCTCCTCCAGTAACTTCAGGGTCTCCAGAAGCTCCCCAAGCGTGGACGCGCGGGCACTTGGGTTCACACCAGATGACGCCTCTTCGCCCAAACCTTGTTTAGCGCAGACCACCCCGTGGGTGTTTTTCTCCCTCGAGGTGTCGCCGTTTTCAGCCGCTCTTTCAGAACTGTCACCTATTTGTGGGGGTGAGAGAGAGTAAAAAAAAGACAAAACCATTGAAGTCATTTATATTGGAAAGCAGTACGGTCATAGATCACCGCCGATTAGCAACGGTTGGCTACGTGCGGTGCGAAAGTTCAACGTACATATCGGCGTCCACTTGTGAAAGTTAAATACACGACACTGCAATATTGGGGGGAATGTTTCATAACTGTTATTGTACATATGTTGAACTTTTTCGTAGCCAACCGTGCTAAGGGGCCGTGCATAAATGACGTCACGCGATTTTGGAATTTTTGACCACCCCCCCTCGTCACACGGCGTCACAAAAAGTCAGACCCACCCTCAAATATGACGTCACAAAGCTCTGCCCCCCCCCCCCAAAAAAATATAAAACATGCTTCAAATCGCTTTAAACTATTGTCATTGTAGTGTGTATTTAATGCTCCGCGGCACTCTGATGTTGTAGGAGAAAACATTTATTAAAAAGTCTATTTAATTAAGTAGAACGTGTTGTCTATACTTATTTAAAGTTGCGCATTTTGATGTGACGTCACATTTCTCAACCCCCCCCCGTCACACATCGTCACTAATGTCTGACCCCCCCCCTTAGGTGCGTGACGTCATTTATGGACGGCCCCTAATCGGAAGCGCGTTATTACATACCCTGTCAACCCATACGGTTTAGCCATATTCTTGTACAAGCAAACTGAATTTTCAGGCCTATATGGCGTACAGCCGTTTCAATACAGGCAAAAAACATGGCCTATTTATTTTGTGTTTCTCCCTTGTGATGGGACTTTGTAGGATGAAGGTTGAGATTTATAAGGGGCATGGGGTGACCAATAAGGTCTGAATTGGTCTGTAATAATTGTAGGGCACTGACAAGGGGTTGACAGGTATGTTAAGGGGTCGTCCATAAATGACGTCACGCACCTAGGGGGGGGGGTCAGACATTTGTGACGATGTGTGACGAGGGGGGGAGGGGGGGGGTTTGAGAAATGTGACGTCACATCAAAATGCGCAACTTTTAATAAATATAGAATTGTTATAACAGCACTCATTTTGATTAATTTTCATTATTAACTATTTTATTATTTAAATTCACTAAGGTCACCTTTTCTTTATTCCATGAAGGAGCATTTTGCTTCCCCATGGGAGAATGGAAAAGCATACATTTTGAACATTTTTTTAAATTATTGTTATTAAACATTTTGATTCTAATTATTCTACCAGGGCTGTGGATTGCTATAATTGTACTCTCCATTTTGCTTCGTTCTACTACAAAGTTTCAAGTATTTTTTTAATAGTTATAATTCCTTTTAATATTTTATCATTCTAAGATTATTTCAATGTATATTCTGAACATCTGCAGTTTTAGTTAGACGTTGAATATTTTCAAGTGAATTTTATGCTAAATGCAAGCTTTCCAACGCCTCCTTTTCAATAAATATTTTCTCCTACAACATCAGAGTGCAGCGCCACATTAAATACGCACTACAATGACAAAAACTTAAAGCGATTTGAAGCATGTTATATTTTCAAAATGTAAATATGGTTTTGTGGGTGGGGGGCGGGGACAGAGCTTTGTGACGTTATATTTGAGGGGGGGGGGGGTCTGACTTTTTGTGACGCCTTGTGACGAGGGGAGGGAGGGGGTCAAACATCGTCCAAACTCGCGTGACGTCATTTATGGACGGCCCCAAAGCTGAATTTTTATTTTTAAAGATTCGGTGTGCAACATCATCACCTGCATTTCTTGGGGTCCTGGAACTGTTGAGGTCCCTCTTTGCCGTGACAGCATTCAGAGACGTCCTCCGTCTGGTATTAGTTCTCTCGTCTGCGCTTTGTAAATCTTGCGCCGCTGCGCGATTTACCGCAGAGACTCTCTCAGGCCTTCTTCTTTGCATTTCCTGAAATCGTTCTAACGTGTTAATCGCTGCATTAGTGTATGGGTATTGAGATCCGTGAAGTCGTCATTTATCATTAAGAAAGTGAGAGCAATAGCAAATTAAAGCGTCACCCCCTTGACGCCTCAGGCCAATAGGTAACCGCGTGATATTCGTACATACGTGTCGTTTTGCGTGTTTGCTATGTCATCATATTACATCCTGAACAACATTTGAAAGCGAGAAATTCCATCTCAAATGGGGATTTTCTTGGTAGAAATATCTGAATAAATTTAAATAAATAAAAAGTATCGGCCACGGTCTGAACCCAGCTCAATACGTGAGCGGTTAAGCACAGGCTGGCCCTGATGCCTTGTGACCCCCATTTAATTCTCTAAAAGTAAGTATTTTGCAAAATATATATTTTTAAAATGTGTTACGGGTCAATTAATTAGGTCACAAGACATCGGGACCACACTGTACAACAGCCGTCCAGTAATATAATCGTGACTTTACGTAATCCGAATAAAAAGGCAACATACTTACAGCGCGACCACTTAGTGTGCACACGTTAAATGCACAGCAAAGAGAGCGATGAGATAAATTGCTCTTCAATTGTTCAGCGGCAGCGCCACGCGAGTGACTCGGGCCGCCTCCTCGCCTGGGCCGCCTCCTCGACCAGGCCGCGTTGCCACGGCGACCCGCGACGCCTCGCCGTCGGCCATTGCGAGTCACGTGGCGCGTTGTCGGGCAACGGGCAGGGACGCTGCACGCAGAGTACACGGGTTAGCTGGTACACAGTACACACAGTGCACGGGTTAGCTGGTACACAGTACACACAGTACACGGGTTAGCTGGTACACAGTACACACAGTACACGGGTTAGCTGGTACACAGTACACACAGTACACGGGTTAGCTGGTACACAGTACACACAGTACACGGGTTAGCTGGTACACAGTACACACAGTACACGAGTTAGCTGGCACACAGTACACACAGTACACGGGTTAGCTTGTACACAGTACACAGTACACGGGTTAGCTGGTACACAGTACACACAGTGCACGGATTAGCTAGTACACAGTACACACAGTACACGGGTTAGCTGGTACACAGTACACACAGTACACGGGTTAGCTGGTACACAGTACACACAGTACACGGGTTAGCTGGTACACAGTACACACAGTACACGGGTTAGCTGGTACACAGTACACACAGTACACGGGTTAGCTGGTACACAGTACACACAGTACACGGGTTAGCTGGCACACAGTACACAGTACACGTGTTAGCTGGTACACAGTACACACAGTACACGTGTTAGCTGGTACACAGTACACACAGTACACGGGTTAGCTGGTACATAGTACACACAGTACACGTGTTAGCTGGTACACAGTAGACACAGTACACGTGTTAGCTGGTACACAGTACACACAGTACACGGGTTAGCTGGTACACAGTACACACAGTACACGTGTTAGCTGGTACACAGTACACACAGTACACGGGTTAGCTGGTACACAGTACACACAGTACACGGGTTAGCTGGTACACAGTACACACAGTACACGTGTTAGCTGGTACACAGTACACACAGTACACGGGTTAGCTGGTACACAGTACACACAGTACACGGGTTAGCTGGTACACAGTACACAGAGTACACGTGTTAGCTGGTACACAACACACAGTGTACACGTGTTAGCTGGTACATAGTACACACAGTACACGTGTTAGCTGGTACATAGTACACACAGTACACGTGTTAGCTGGTACACAGTACACATAGTACACGGGTTAGCTGGTACACAGTACACAGGAGGTGTTTGATATGTTCAAACACCAAATAGATATACTTATTTGCAGGGCAGTAAGTCGGCATTAACCACACACACTTCTGACAAAACATGCAAACAAATGCTCTGATAATAACGTTATATACCTTGTCAACCCATACGGTTTACCCCGTATTCTTGTACAGGGAAATTGAGTTTTAAGGTCCATACGGCGTACAGCCATTTCAAGACGGGCAAAACCTATTTGTCTGTGTTTCTCCCTTGTGATGGGACATTGTAGGATGAACGTTGAGATTTATAAGGGCACGGGGTAACCAATAAGGTCTGAATTGGTCTGTAATAAGGTAGGGTAAGCGGTTGACAGGTATGTAGTGTATAGTGTAGTGTACGTGTTGTCTTCGACACCGATTGTCCTACACCAGAAAGAGCAGCCTTCTTTTCGCACCAAGCCTCGTCCGTCACTTTGTCCTTTTCAGGAGCTGAGGCGGCGAGCCTCAACTCGGCCTTGGGAGACGCGACGATGCCGTCCCTGGACGAGGACGACCACCAGCAAGACGAGGAGCAGGATGGAGACGTTGAGCAACATCAACAACAACAGCAACAGCATGAGCAAGAGCAGGGCTTGGCGCCCAGCAATGACATGAGGCCACTCATAGCGCTCATCATTGAGAGGCAAGCAGCAGCAGCTGCAGCTCACGTCATCCCCGAGTGGACAGAACAAAGCGAGGGGTGATCCAGATGAGTTTTAGAGAATAGTTGTCACAAGGCATCAGGACCACCCTGTACAATATACATCGGAATATATATTGTTATACATTGTCATACATTTATACGTATGTTATGCGGTCCGTAACTAAGTATGTGTTCCCGATTTCGAGATTAATTCTAAAAAGATCCGAAATTTCATTTAAAATTCAGAAGATGTTAAAGCCGTAAGCTGACATGGTGCGATTGCATGGCCAAGCGCTACATTGGTCGCTTTGTTGTAGAGGTTCACGATTTGAATCCGGTAGGCCGCCCTGATTAATACTGCTGGCGTACTAAGCATTAGATACGTGCTTCAAAGTGGACGTTAAAGATCGCGTAACGTCATTTGAAGGAGAATTGACCGTTGCGTGCCAGCGTCATATGGGCTAAATTTGCAATTTAGTATTCCTAAAAAATATTTATTGATTGGGAAACATGGCAGTTGTGAAAACATAGCAGTACCCTCTAGAAAGAGAGCTGAGACTCGGCGAAGCATTCCTGTGTAAACAAGTGGAGTGGTATAATTAACAATAATCAATCTTCGGACCCATCCTTCATCTGTATGGTATTTACGAAAGCTTAAAATCAAGATATTTACTAATAAGTCACGATGGCTACAGCGGTGAGATGTTAACTCCCCTGCCTGGTATACAGGAGGTCGTGGGTTCGATCCCTGGCTTGACCCCTGTATATTTGGAGTCTTCGTGTCTCTCTCTCTCTGTGGTCACATGGAATTTTCTCTGGATCTTCCGGTTTTTCACTCCACATTTATGATCAACACGCGTTTATGAGTATTTGGCCACTATAAATTTCCATGTGATAAGCCACTTCGATGAGCTATCATTTGTGGCCAGGTCGCTTCTGAAAAAGAGCTGCATAGCTCTGTGGGCCTTACTTGGTAAAATAAAGTAGAAGTTATAAAGTAGGAGTAAAAGTTCCAATTCAATGGTGGTTTTTATATGGATAGATTTGATCCTGCCAAAAAAACGTGGAATTTCCTCCACCGGTTTATGGCTGTAAAAAGGATATGAGCACCGCCTCAATGCTTCTTTGAGCAGGACATAACGTTGGCTTCGACTAGAACATACAAATGACATCAGTTAGTCATCATCTATATGTATTGCAGCAATAAAACAACCATATGTATGTCGTAGCATGCAAGGGCATCCTTAAACTCCGTGTAACTTAGTGACACAGCTGGTCCAAGTTTGTCGTATAATTTTACTGCAAGCTCTAAAGAATCTTATGAATGTACATGCCGGTATTGTCGGATCAATGAATTGTTTATCTCCGAGCGTCATCATCTCTGCTATTTTTTCTTATAGATTCGAAGTCACAGATGAGAGTGAAGATCAAGTAAAAGTATTTTACGAAGGTGGTAATGTCTATAGCGTAAGTACTAAAAAGAAAATAAGTATATTATTCAATCGCTGGATAACTAATCATAAATATCGATTCGAAAAATATACATCACTTTTAATATATGCAATTTATGCAAAACAAAGTACTATTAATATAAGTGTATTTTATTTAAATCAATTGCACATTTTATAGAGTATTACCGATGATGCAAATAAATACAATTTCATTCTAATAAATTACAGTTAAAAATTATTAAACTGCACCTGAATAAATCATGCAGGCTTAGAACAAATGTATGATGATCTTGATTTGAAGCTTTCGTTACTGCAGGAATCCATACTCTTTGGTTCTATGGTAAAGTCACGTAGGTGACTGGACTTCTATGGTAAAGTCACCACGTGGGTGACTGGACTTCTATGGTAAAGTCACCACGTGGGTGACTCAACTTCTATGGTAAGATGACTACCGAAAGAACCAAAGAGTATAAATGTATGATGATTATTCCAGCAGGAATTGTGTTCGTGATATAAAGGACCCCCTCATGGTTTGACATGTGTGTTACAGGGTTCCTTCTGCAACAATATGATGCACGGGAAAGGAAAGTATGTTTGGGCAGATGGTGTGGAGTTTGAGGTACTATATTTAAATATAGATTTATATTCATGCATTATATGCACACAAAGCATACAGCACTTAAGTATTATTGGTTCTTTCGGTAAAGTCACGTAGAAGGGAAACAATAAAATAATAAAAATATAAAACAATAAAATTCTTACGACGTTTCGACTGCAACACAAGCAATCATCATCATGTGTGAATAACCACAGCAAAATTTTTGAAAAAAGTGGCGTTTATTATTTTTTTCAAGTCAAAATTTAGACAAAGTGGGTTGTTTAGCAGAAGCAGCAGCAGCAACAGCTGCAGATGAAACATTTGCATTCACCAATTAAAAACACACAGTTTATTGATATCAACATCTCACCAATATGACTCATCAACAGGGTGACTTTTGGCTGAATGCAATGGTGGGACATGGCACATACCAATGGCCAGATGGAAGCAAGTACACTGGCAACGTGGAGAATGGGGTGAGGCATGGGCAGGGTACCCTGACCGTGTCAAAGCCCTTTGTTTCATACAGTGGACATTGGTATGCCAGCGAGAGACATGGCAAGGTAAGGCTATCATCGTCGGGGTTTTTTTACAATGAAAGTTGCTGATGAAATGTCTAGACCGAATGTGAACCCAGTTACCATCAAAAACGCAGATCCGTGAATAGTCGATGGTTGAAGGTAGTGTTTGTACTGGCTTAGTGGAGTTATCTTTAAAATATAAAGGTCATGCGGTTGATGTCGCCTTAGTCAATAGCAAGCAGAGCACCAAGAATATATATTCTGGCTGTGGCAGATTTTAATGGAGCTACCAGTTTAATTTATAAATGCAGAAGTGCATTGAAGCTCATCATCATTGACAGATAATGGGGTGGTTTGCTTGTTATGGAATGGATATAGCACACGAGAAATAGCACAGACAAGACCAATATCTGAGTTACACCAAACATTAATGGACACTTAACCACATTTACTGACTCTCTGGCATGTACAGTTTGCAACATTACAAATACATGAATTGGAAATAGATGTTTTTTTTCTTTTAATTACTCATGCAAAATATGTGGTTGAATCAGCATTTGTCATTGCAATTTTTAAAAATGCGACGTTTGCCAGGTATAAGCACCATGTGATAAGTACTCGAGAGCATTGCTGGTATTTAAAAGTTGTATATCATTTTACTCCACAGGGAATTGTGTATTATGATGAGAAAAGGGAGTCTTGGTATTGTGGAGAATGGCATCACAACATGCGACATGGATGGGGAATTAGAAGGTAACGAAAGTTGAATGCACCCTTTCCATTATTTGTCATCTAGAGAGCACTCTAACAAAACATAACATTTGAATATTCTAGATTTGAAGCTTTCGTGACTGCAAGGATCCATACTCTTTGGTTCTATTCGGTAAAGTTACGTGACTTTACCGAGTAGAACCAAAGAGTATACCATTTGAATATAAATTCGGATTTGTTGAACGCTCGTAAATTAAGTGTAGAACGAAGAACACTGTATAATGAATCCAAACATAATGTTGCATCTGCTTTAAGCAGTTCACATTTTTCAGAATACTGCCAAATACGATTTTTCTCAACCTTACACGTTACTTAATTTAATCTTGTAAAAATAATTGCAGTACATTCTAATGGGTGTAATATTTTGGGGGAAATGCACAACTCGTTAATATTGTAAATGTTGTGGATTTGCTGTACTCGTAACGAGTACAGCAAATTGGCATGTTCTCTTTTTGCGACATACCTTACTAATTGGCTGTGTCGGGTGGTGGTGGGTTTAACGACACATTTATATTTACGCGATGCAACCAAAAGAAAACCCCCTCTATTATGAACTCATTCATTATCAATTAATCTTCTCTGCTGCTCAAAATAGCAACTCGTAATGGCAAGCGACACAGTGGGAATAGGAATACACAGTGAGGACGATTTCTGAATTGACAATTGTCCTGTCTTCTCATCCTGCAGGTACCCTTCAGGAAACATATACGAAGGGCAGTGGCTGAACAATGAACGGCATGGGGAGGGTTGTATGAGGTGGATCACATTGATGCAAGAGTACAATGGCCAATGGAAGCACGGAAAGCCGGTACCGTTCACTCTTTCACCTTGCGTGCAAAGATGTCTTCACAAAACTGTTAAAGGGCATTTATGAAATGTCTAATTTTATGTGGTATGAAGAAGACCCATCGCACAAAATGTGACCAGTTACACATTCACGAATGCGTTGAGTTTTTATTTTACTCTGTAACGAGTTGAGCATGTAATACAAAATCCTAGCCATATACTTGAGCAAACCCGTGTGTGATCTCTTCTATGGTAAGTTAAAATGAATAAGGGTTAAAGTTTTGTCTTGGGGGTGCCGCGGTTGTGAGATGTTAACTACCTTGCCTGGTATACAGGAGGTCGTGGGTTCGACCCCAACTCTGACGCCAGCTGTATATTTGGAGTTTGCATGTCTCTCTCCCCGTGATCGCATGGATTTTTCTCCGAGTCCTCTGGTTTTTCCCTCCATATATAGAATCAACATGAGTTTAGAGAATTTGGCTGCTATAAATGTCCATATATTGATAAACCACTTCATTGAACTATCATTTGCGG
This sequence comes from Petromyzon marinus, assembly GCF_048934315.1. Taxonomy (NCBI): domain Eukaryota; kingdom Metazoa; phylum Chordata; class Hyperoartia; order Petromyzontiformes; family Petromyzontidae; genus Petromyzon; species Petromyzon marinus. The sequence goes on along the minus strand of NC_133692.1, from coordinate 2,981,565 downwards.
CCAAGTCGCTTCTGAAAAAAAGCTACATAGCTCAATGGGCCTTACCTGTTAAAATAAAACATAGTTTAGGTTTTAGTTTTAATAGTTTATAGTTTAGTTTTTGTAAATTTTAAAATAGCTTAAGTTTAGTCTTGCCACGAGGACTGCGTTTTTGCTGGGCTGCCTGCAGGCTTCCCGTGTTGTGTCTACGTGATGATATGGGTGGTTTCCTTGTGACACAAAAAGTGTTAATTGCTCCTTACACTTTTTTATTTACAAAATACACACGCTATAGAAGAAAAACAAGACTTTCTAATAAAAACATTTTATTACATGTTTAATGTATTGTAACAAAAATCACTGATTTGATCTCACCAAAGTGTACTGTGGATATGATCACATGAATATGTTCATTTGTTGAGTACATTTTATATCATCTATTTTGTAGGCCTTATTTTGGCCCTATACTGCAAGTTAAAGATTACAGGCCAGATGATACACATTAAAATCAGATCATTCTCCCAGGTCAAGGTAATTTGACGGTAGTATTTCAACAGTTTAAGTCTTGGCAAAATCTGGTGTTGGACCCTTGTTTAACATTCATCATTGATGTTTGGTTTAGGTCACGTTATAAACAAGATATTTGTTGTGAAACCCTCCACGACCCGACAGAGCCTAACAAATTATATTGTGTTTAACACACCAATTATTATTGTTTAGCTAACCGGTGAGTGTAAGAACAATTCTAACATCCAAATTTATCGATTGGCTATGTTTCATTTTAAATCGCATCAAGCATCTTCAGGTCAGAAGCCAGGGAAAAACATCTGGCCAGATCAGGACATGGTTTAACCCAAAATTCATTTCGCCAAATCATGTGCTGCAAAAATGCATTCATTCATTCATCACGCATAGTCACCGAAGGACCGTCGCTGCCAATCGTGTGACCTCTTGTGACATACACCGGTGTTTCGAGTGGTTTGTTTGATCCACGGATCATACAGGCGACCATGGGGACGGCGCTATTCCAAAATCCTGTGTGTTAAATTCTTCATCATCATCATCGGCCATAGTCTGATTCAAGAAACGTGTTCATGTGTATGCTCTCTTCTGGTATTCATGCTTTATGCTGCCGGTCACCTTGCAGGCCTCTGGGTCTGTGGTCAGCAGCTGCGATGTGAACAAAACCGAATGTAAAGTGTGCACGTGCGTGTATGTGCAGGACGGCAGGGGGGCACACAAGTGGCTGGTCAAGCGCGTTGGGTGCTCGCAGTATCCAATGTGCAACGAGTACCATGGCGAGTGGGCAGCCGGGCACCGCCACGGGCAGGGAGAATTTCTGTACGCTAGTGGAGCACAGTACAAGGGGGAGTGGAGGCAGGATCGCAAGCATGGCTCGGTGATCATCGAAAAAAAAAACACTCAATGCATCTTATTCTTAGTTCTTTCAGTAAAGTCACGTTGAAGGGAAACAATAAAATAATAATATATATACACCTGATGACGACCGTTTGTGTTATGGTCGAAACGTCGTGAGAATTTTTATTGTTTTATATATTTTTTATTATTTCATTGTTTCCCTTCAACGTGACTTTACCGAAAGAACTAAGAATATGAATTACTGCAGTCACGAAAGCTTTAAATCAAAACTCAATGCATCTTCAAGAACACATACGCACTCAGTCTCTCGGATATGAATTATGCCGTATAAGAACGACGTCACAATGTTTTCGTCTAATTTACAGGGAACGTTTACGTGCAAGAGCGGTCAAATCTACGAAGGATCTTTTGTGGAGGACGTAATGGTAGGATGTTCTCAAAACAATGTGGGTGAGAATGGACTTTCAAGAGCAGATGCATCTCTTCCAAGTAAGGAGTCTCAATGTTTACTCCAAATCCCACAGGCCAGGTCCTGACACCATCATATTCGATCAGGATGTACCAATGTGCCTTCCACCCTGCCTATGTCATTGTATTTTAATTACATTGCATAACATGAAATAGGTATTACATTTTGATGAGCACTGCCTTAATGCTAATTTGAGTATGGAATCACTCTGTACTTAGAACTCTTGCTTTACAAAAGTGTGGCTGTGTCGTTTTTTAAAGTAACATTTATTGTGACAGCCATGTTACTGTTTTATACATAGAAAACTTAGCTACTAATAGTAGAGGTTTTTTGGGTTAAATCGCGTAAATATCAATGTGTCGTTAAACCCGCCACCACCCGACACAGCCAACTAGTAAGGGTTGTCACGTAAACAGAACGTGCCAATTCGTTACTAGTACAGCACACCGGTGTGTTGGAGAGTAAATCCACATTTACCATCTGAGTACGACGTTTCGCCAGTAATTACAACCAGCATCATCAGGCGACAGCCAGAGTTGTGGAGAAATTATCCTTAAATAGAAGGGTAGATGTGATGGCGTCACTTGTGAGCCCTCACGTGAGAAGGCCAAAGGGGGTGGTGGTTAATAAATGCATATAAATGACAATGGGTATCCATTACTGGTTGGGTTAATCATATGGTAATCAACGTACATTATGCATGCACATTGGTCGCGAAAGCCTACGTGTTAAACCGACTTACCTACTCGTTCACCTGATATTTTGATGAATCAACTGACCGTTCCGTGCGCTTTATATGTATTGCCAAAAAGGCACGTGCAGAAAATTATTGTATAATACTGTACCTCAATTGGTTTTATATCTTTGTTTATAGTTGTGGAAAATATAATGAATTCAATGTAAAACAGAGACGTTGATTGGTCATCCAGCACTCACTGATTCACTCCAATCACTCGCTCATCGGCGTCCTTTTAAAGAAAATATTAGCTCTGATCTCTTACATATTTACGTAAGTTGAACTTCTTTCGTACCGTACTTAGCCAACCGTGCTAATCGGAGCGTGCGATTACAACTGTGATAGTGCTGTTTGTTGCTGACCGCCTGACAGTTTTGGCCTTTTGGGTCTGTGATAAAAACATATTAACGAGAATGCGTTTTGTTTACAGCAAAACGTCACTTGGAGGATAAAGAGAGCACTGCGGAGGGAGGGAAAATGCTACAGAGTTCACACGTGGATCTGGATTTGGCACGGCTATTGCAAAAGTTTCCAGCTGACAAAAGGGAGGCCGAGTACAAACAGGTACTGGTAGCAACTGATTATAGTATTGTCATGTATCCTTTATACCAGTTGAGAGCCCATTGAGATCAAGTCTTTAACGTGTAAATTGCAGCGGTGGCGTAGCCCAGAGAAAGCACATTCATTGCAGAGGTTTGCGGTTTTTGTGTTTCAGAACTGCTTTTCGTGTTTACAGACTTAGTGCTGCTTGGAAGCATACCTATACGTCAATAGGGATTACCGTTGGTACGGCTATTTTAGTAAACACAATCGACAGGAAGTACAATAATGGGCTTCTATAATGGGCTTCTATAATACGTCGATTCATTAACCCCCCCCCCCCCCCACTTGGCGCAAGAAGAGCGCACAAGTGTTGTCATCACATCTACGACGCCTCTATTTAAGGAACGAAACAGGAGGACTTCTCCACAAATCTGGCTGTCGCCTGATGAAGCTAGTTGTAACTACTGGCGAAACATCGTACTCAGATTGTAAATGCTGCGGCTTGGCTCTACAACACACCGGTGTGCTGTACTAGTGACGAATTGGCGTGTTCTGTTTACGTGACAACCCTCACTAATTGTCTGTGTCGGGTCGTGGCGGGCTAACGACACATTTACACATTTACGCGATCTAACCCAAAAAAACCTCTATTATGGATATTGGTCGCGAAAGCCTCCTACTACGTGTTAAACTTTTCGTGTTTAGTTTGTTGTCCTCCCCGCACCTCCCATTTGCAAGGTTGGCTACGTACGGTGCGAAAGAAGTTCAACAAACATACATACAGGCCGCCCTGGTTAAAACTGTGGGTGTATTGACCATAAAACACGCGCCGTCTGCTTTAAGGGTGAATGTTAAAGACCCCGTGACGTCGTTCCAAGAAGAGTAGGAATTTGCGTGGCATAGTCGTGGTCCAAATGCGCAAAATTACTTCATTGGTAAATGCGGGGTAGGGATCGTCACCTCCCCTGCTGGGAGAACTTAACAGGACCCTCCTGAACAAGGGTTGAGAGTCAGTGAGGCCTTTCTGGGTAAGCAAGCAATGTGGAAGAATATAAAATAAACGATGGAAAGATCGAAGGTGAAAACCCTGATACCCATACAAACACAATTAACAATAAATAAATAAAATTCCAACAATAAACCATTACGCAGTGTAACGTTTTAAATATTACTATTTCCAATAGGCTATATTTTAGCTTTGGAATAGGGTAGAGTTTAAAAGCAATTATACCCGTAATGACAAAGCATGCTATCGTAATGACAGGGTGACACCTGCTGGCCTGGAAGGGGAATCACGGGTACGGGCACGGTTAAGTACCAACCAATCAGAGAGCGAGGTGTATCTGGTTCAAAGGTGTAAGGTGGGGGCTAGCCGAGATACTCCGGGAACCTGCTCGAACGTTCCATGAGAGGGCGTGGCCGGAGGCGGGGCCTAGCCACGCCTGGGGGGATATAAGGGGGAGCGGACCCGGGGCTCGGGGCTCGCGCGTGGGGTCCTGGGTCCTGGCTGCGTCGCTGCTCGCCGACATCTCTCTCCGTCGTCGGGCCACGTGAAAGATCTCCTGGGTGGCTTCCATCGCCGTCATCGTCACGCCGCCAGTCAGCGACGTAGCCGAGTGAGGGCGGTGGGACCACGCCGAGTAGAGACGTTAATACCCAGTGTTGTACTCAGTGTGAGGAAGAATCAGTGTTGGCCTGTGTTGTGCCCAGTGTGAGTAATAAAGAAGAAGTACGCTCTACACGACGTGTCGCGGAAGTCGCTTGTATTCAACATTTGGGGGGATCAAATCTTCCAAGGGGTCTGGGGGTCTCCCCCCAGAAAAAAAATCTCAACTTGAAAACTAATTTCCTGCCTAAAATATTAAAAAATTCACTAACACATAGGATGGACTTTTTGTTTATTTTCTACAATAATGTCTAATAGTGTATTGTATTACATTGCTGTTTTATTTTTTTACCTTTTCTTGTTTCATTGTATGTAATAGCAGAGATTAGGGATTAATAAAGTACAACCATAACTACAATCATATAAACAGAAATCTATTTTACAGCAATATATTGGGGGGGACATTTTGAGCATATTTGACTATTGGGGGGGATGTCCCCCCCCATATATATTATAATGACGGCCTTGCACTACGTTATTCTACGTGCAAGGAACATCATTGTTAAAACTTTTTTTTTTATCTATTACTCTTGGGACATTAACGTCTGAATGTTCAGGTACATCTTAAATTTATATTATTTAAATGTTTGTTTTTCTGTAACAGAGCTTGCTCTCTGTCACTATTGTGCATGTAAGACATTAACTTAAAGCTAAGCGAGGCACGTGTAAGGCAGATGAATCGTGGCATAGCAAGTGAACGTAAACACGCAAGCACGTGGGTTGTGGGTAATAACAGGCAGCCTCGTGGCAATGCGACATGACAAGATCACCGAAGCATGATGGAGGGAAGCCGTGGGTAAACACCAACCTGCTGCAGAAATACATCGTCAGCGACCCCACAATCCTCCAACCAGGATGTGACCTAACGAGGATGATCCTGGTCCTCCTTGAATCGGATCTGGAGACTCCATGGAAGACGTGGGGACACTTCCTCCAGAAATGGAAAATTTTATGAGAGTCCATTTTGTGACTGGTTGGTGGTGCGACATCTGAGTCCGTGCAGCATATCGTGAACGAACTCCCCAATCGGAGCATTTAAAGGCGATCTTAAACAAATCCACGCGGCTACTCCTCAAGTAGTCGAATGGCTATCAAATCTCGACATCAATTTGTAATCTGCTCTAATCCCCAAAAATGCCATACGAAAGACAAATAAGACTGGTACAGCCAAGGCTCAATCAAGTAAAACTCAGCCGTGACTCAGCGCAGCACAGCATTTCCGTATTTTAAAACCGGCTGGAATGAAAAGAGGTAGTCCCCTGTTTACTGAAGCCCCCGATTGAGGCGCGACGTTCAAGTTGTTGTTTTTGTTCAAACAAGATTCGAAGCTTTGTTTTTGTTCCCCCCCCATTGTTTTCGTCTCCAGGTGCAATTCGTGGTGCTGCAGCACATAGCAGCACTGCGCAGAGCGTACAGCAAATACAGCGGGCTGGGTGTAACGCACTCCCCAGACAACACGTTCATCCTCAGTCGGATGCAGTGGTGGCGTCTCCTCAAGGACTGTCAGGTGCATGTCGAGGGCCCTTCCTTGGCACAGGTCGACCGTCTGCTTTCCAGTAAGGCACTCACTAGCATTGCGATGCCAACACAAAAAACACTGGGAGTTGCAATGAGAGACGGACACGGGACACATGGTCGTTTGGCACTTTGTTGGCTCGTTGGCACGTGTAGCAAGGGGATACATATCAGATAGAGGATGAATTCACTGGGTGAGTGAAATCAAATTATGCAGAAGTTGCAAAGGTGATACTAGTTGGCTGACCGGTAGGATGAATGGGAAGCTACACACAGATATGTATGTGATGGTGAAGTTTACAAGTAGGCCCAAAGGATATTTGTGAGACGCATACAAATATGGCATGCTGACATTATGGAATATAAACCTGCTGCATAATGCGTGCAATGTTTTGTTTGTATTCCATAGCTTTTGAAGAGCCCCTAGATCAGATCCACTACCCTAATAAACGACTGCTCATGAGGCAATTCTTGAGCAACTTGACCGTCCTGGGATACCACATGTATCACACGGACTACGCGTAAGTCTCCCAATTGCAACATTTTGTCATTTTATGTATCTACAAAAGCCTTGGATTGTGATGTTTGGCAGATTCCTCGTTTAGAATATTTTTCTATTTAATGCCTTCACCACAATTTGATCATACGGTAGTCTATGTGATCCACCGCTACCTATATATATAGTACACACGTTTTATGATACCCTCTCACAGTTTTAAGCCTAACCCATATCCAGGTTTTAATTCCTCAATGAATATTTTTGGTCCAGCATAGTCATGTGACCAGTAGCGGCCTCCAGAGAGAGATGTACTTACTGCATGTGGTGGGGTGCCGTGTATGGAAATATTTTCCGGGTCACAGACCCAGATAGATCCGGCTAAAATTAAACTTCCAGTTTTCCAATGTAATGCTTTATTTATGTTTTGTGCTGTTTTGTGCAGGGGCAAGAGTGGAGAACTGGCCTGGTGTTTGTCACAGCTCATGAATAATGCCATCCTCCCGCATGCATGCAGCATCAGGGGTAAACTACCCATTCCACTCCAGTTCCCTTTGCTATTGTGAAGTATATTCTGCTTTCACACATTATTGTAACGTTAAGTAAAACATGATTTTATGGTAAATTCCACAATGAATAGAGCTTTTCACTTCGGAGAAGCTTCATCTTTTGAAAAGCAAATTAGCTCTTGAAAAACTTTGCCATGTTGTATTAATCACTTTGGGTTTATACAGTAGTGTCAGATTGTATTAAGCCTTTCCCATTCAGAGACGTCTGTAAGTTGCAGGGTGGGTGTGCCATTCACCGCCGAATCTTGGAAAGTGCAAGCGGCTCAGCATTAATTTAATTTAGAGAGGCATAACGCTGTTGCTTTTAAAGACGTTACTCACCACAGAGAACTGTAGAAACACGACCGCACTCTACGATAGCTGGCAACCAAACTGTGCCACACGCCCTCCCACATGACCTTGTGGGAGCGTCAGTACCGATAGTTATTTATTTAGTTTTTAAATAAAAACTGATGACGTACACATATGTCATCAGAATGGGAAAGGGTTAAGTGTCACTGTGCTTACAGGATCGGTGTTTGGAGAGGCTTGGCGTGCCCAGACTGCTCTAGAGTACGCGTCGAAGAGCTGGGATATCTACAGGAGCCTTTGCAAAACCAACTTATATTCCCCACACGAACCAACTCTCACTGCACGGAACTTCTTGTGGATGCTGCAGGTAAATACGTAGCAAACATGCCCTGTCCGGAGAATGCGTAGGTAGGGCTCTTTATGTCTGTGCTAATAGAAGCATAAAGTTTAGGTGTCTAAGGGTATACAGTACATTACATTATGGCTATATTTGCAACAAATTTAGAATATATTTATACGAAGCTTCATTCATCTTTACAAATCAGTATATAGGTCACAACACTTGAGTAATTCTTCTTTGGTTCTTTCGGTAAAGTCACGTAGAATGAGAATAAAATAATAAATTGATAAAATAAAATAACACAATATTCTCACGACGTTTCGGCCACAACACAAGCGGCCTTCATCAGGTGAAGGGGACGAGACTTAAAGGTCGTGATTTCAGCGTGGCTTTCTCACTCCAGCGCTGTCCTCCAGACAGTCTCGTCCCCTTCACCTGATGAAGGCCGCTTGTGTTGTGGCCGAAACGTCGTGAGAATATTATTGTGTTATTTTATTTTATCAATTTATTATTTTATTCTCATTCTACGTGACTTTACCGAAAGAACCAAAGAAGATTAATCCTTGCAGTCACGAAAGTTTTAAATCGAAACTTGAGTAATTGTCATTGCAGAGAGTTAACAGCTCATTCTGACTGCAAGGAACCAGGAATTAGCTCTGGACACCCGATATGACCTTTAACCTTGGTGAAAAAAATATAACAAGATTTTCACCGCTGCAATTGTATTGGGTTTAAGAAGCATCTAAACTATCTTGCCATTCCTCTCTGTTTTAAATTTTCAGAGTTTGTTAACATTTTTGTAGAAAATGAAATCTTAGCACACAATTGGGAGCGGTCTGGTGGGGATCTAAGCTCTGGAAATTCACTAGGATCTTGATTTGAAGCTTTCGTGACTGCAGGAATCCATACTCTGCTTTCCCACCTGATGAAGGACGCTTGTGTTGCGCCCAAAACGTCGTGATTTATTTTATTTTGTATTTTATACCTACGTGACTTTACCGAAAGAACCAGAGTATTCACTAGGATGTTCAAGTCCACGATCGAGCTATTACAGATGCTTCACATTACACGAATACAAATTACATTTATAGCAAAACACTGCAAAAAAATGCAGCATATATAATCAGAGCAATTCTACCAACCTATTTTTTTATGGATTGTTAATGTAACCCTCACAATATTTAATTGTTTACCATTAGCTGTGGGCCCACCAGATATGTTGTTCACTGCCCCCTCTTGAGTACGGACACACTTTGACTGAACTTCAGTCTTTTATTATTACGGCATCATAATTATTTCCCGTGTGGTACAACGCAAAAGCATTGTGATGATTTACAAGTGAACGTTATTGAATTTAGACCTTTATTTATTGTGTGTGTATATATATACAATGTTTATGAACAGTTGTATGTATTTTCCATACTTGAAGTCCAATATTGTTTTTAAAAGTACACATATATCCCTATTCTGTGTGGAAATGTATGTTTAATAAGGATTTTAAGCTCATCTCCAAGTCACTCTCAGCAGCAAAAGTCATGGAGATTTTGAGTCTGGACAATCCGGCAATATCAGATGGGGCATCCTGCAATCTTTCATACGAGGTATGTCAATTGTGGCCACTTCCATCACATGCTGGCTTTCATATACATGTCGAGCCGATACGAGGTTGGGGGGGGGGGCGTCCTTTATTTTCCTGCAGTCCACACTTGCCCACAGCCCCCTCTCAATCCGTTCCCCGCCAAAATGCCCCGAGCCCCCCTCCTCTATCTCGCCTGCTCCTCCCCCCTTCCACTATTCCTGGTCCACTGCCCCCCTCCTTTTTGTGGGAATCCTCTCCATTCCTACCCCTAACAACCGCCATTCGCCACTAAGTGGCGGTGACGTCACCACGACGCTTGTGCCAGGCTATGTGCACTTTGAGGCCACGTGAAGTGTCGAACGCCCGCTGGCAGGTCACGGGGCAGACCCAGATGCCACAGGTCGACTGAGATGACTGGCTGACCATTGACATCCCTTACATATGTAGTGGGTTCCGGATTACTGGTTGTTTAAACATTTTTAAGCAAAATTATTAACACGACAGTTTTCTTGGTTAATCCGTGAATATAAATACATTTTATTCTTATGGTATATATTTTCAAACTGAATCTGTTAAATTTGTTAATGATGTCACCTGGAGAATTCCTTTAGATCCAACATCTCATTTGCAACGGTGCCCAAGTGTGTCAAGTGATTCATATGTAGCATGAGGCACCCTGCCCACACCCAGAGGGTAATACTATTTCCACAGTTGTATGTTGAACTTCTTTCTTACCGTACATAGCCAACCACGCTAATCGGAGGTGCGGGAAAAGGACAACAAAACTACGCCATTTGACCAGACGCCAGATGGCAGGGATACTGTTATGGCAGATCTTGGAGGTTGTCGCATGTTGCCTTTGCTGCAGCTGGCAGGCGGTATAGCGTTGGCGAGGTGGGGTGGTTGGCATCAACGGCCACATCTTGTGCAATTATACGATGACCATTGCACCTCAAACATGTAATGCTTCGATAAAATTAATGGCGCGCCAACAGAATATCCCCTCTGGCAAGTTGTACGGTCGTGAGGTGCATTGATGTGTTCCGTGTTAATTTACTTCCTTATAGCTCACCTTTCTAGAGTTCCTTGAGGCTCTGGTAGCATGTGCCGAGGTGAGCGTGCCGGAAAGGTCGGATGGCCGAAATGCTATGGAGCCCTGCGCCGAGGCAAACTTGGCTCACAGTTGCAGTGGTGCACGTGCGAGATGGAGCCGGAGGGAATCGGAGCGACAGCAGCAATGGGGCCGGTGGAAACTCGAGGAGCCGCAAACGGCTCAGCCAGTGGACAAGAGTCAAGAGTCCACTACGCAAGAATTCACCACGCAAGAGTCATCACAGGCTACAACCCGAGAATGGATTTCCACGAATAGTTGTGCGTAAAGTCGATCGTTGTGCGTCAAGTAATTTCGCACCTCCGATTAGCACGGTTGGCTATGTATGGTGCGAAAGAAGTTCAACATACATACACACGCTATGCTTTTTCCAAAACATTTATATATGCACTTTTTTTATTCTGGCAAATTGCCCGATGATGCTGGATGTAATTACCAGCGAAACGTCGTACTCAAAATTTTAAATTATGTTGACTCACTCTTCAACACACCAGTGGGCTGAAGTAGTGAACTATTTGTCTTTTGTAAACGTGACACATTTTTTACTGTTTGGCCGTCTCGGGTGGTGGAGGGTTACGACACATTTATAAATAACGCGATCTAACCCAAAAAACTTTATGAATAATATTGGTCGCGAAAGCCTACGTATTAAACTGAATATTCGTTGTATTGTACTTCTATGCTCCCTACCTTCACCAGCACTGACCAAATTGTAGGGACAGATAACCGCCACTACCTGTACGGTGTAGGCAGGCCCTAATCTAGCAGTGGATTGACAAAGGGCTGGAGTTTAGTGCTATTTACATTCATATGTCGTAAATGGTATACAAACGTCCGAGTGAAATTATTTGAATCGCAGAATGCAATTCATGTGTTGTTTTGCAGATGATGGTAATACTGTGGTTGAAGATGCCTGGAAAAACCAGCTGTACGCATTTTTTGTGGAGAAACTGTTTGGAGCATTTGAACGTAACGAGGCCCTGAAAGCTGCGGCCAAAAAGGAGCAAGACCAGGAGGCTGATCGTGCTTACAATGAAAACATCAAGGTCCGGCAGGCATGGTACGTGCACACAGAGGCACGTGCAACGAGGTGGTAACGTGGCTCAAGAGGTCAGAGCTATCACAGCTCAACTACCTCACCTGGTATGCAGGTTGTGGGTTACATCCCGACACTGACATCTGTATATTTGAAGTTTGCATGTTCTCCCCGTGGTCGCGTGGAATTTCCCCCGGATCCTCATTTAGAACGACGCATTTTGAGTATTCAGTTGCTGCACATTTCCACATAAGCCACTTTGTTGAGCTATCATTTGTGGCCAGATTCTGAAAAAAAGAGCAATATAGCTCAGTGGGCCTTACCTGGTAAATTAAAAATAGTAATACTTTTTTACTGCTGAGGTCCTGGGTTCAAATCCAGCCAGCTGCCTGTGAATAAACCTAGTGCTCAAGTCGTATATTAATGGTCTCAACCTGGTCATCAATGACTACACGAAAAAATGAATTACTTCATTTTGTTACATTTTGTCTCTGACAATTATAAATATCAGTTTGACCATCATGTAATGAACCCGATGCTTATATGCAGGGCGAGTAGAAAGTACCGTACTGCCCTCTACTGCGTGTGGACCAGACGTTACCCGAGGGGATCTCAGAGGTAGCTCTGTAGTGTTCGCTTCTGTGGGCCGTTCTCTAACGTGAAGAGTCGTACTGCTCAGCGAAAGATCAGAGTGAAATTCTTCATCTCGTGACGTGATGCCGATAGCACAAGCTGGATATAACTGGGGGGTGGGGGGGGAGGAAATTACAAAAGATGTAAAATGTGTTGATTTGAAGCTTTCGTGACTGCAGGAATCCACTCTTTGGTTCTTTCGGTAAAGTCACGTGGTTAGAAATAAAATAAAAACAAATCACGACGTTTCGATTGCAACACAAGCAATCATCCTATATAACCTCTTACCACGGCATCTCTCTCCCACTTCAGCAAAAAAAATATTGCTGTGGTTTTCCCACCTGATGATGATTGCTTGTGTTGCAATCGAAACGTCGTGATTTGTTTTTATTTTATTTCTAACTACGTGACTTTACCGAAAGAGTGTGGATTCCTGCAGTCACGAAAGCTTCAAATCAGCAATTGATGTGGACGCACTGGGATTATATCCACTGCCATTACCGACTTTCGTGTTGGTATTGCACCGAGTACATTGCAACGTCTCTTCAAATTTGTATAAATGTACACGCAACCTCAGAAAATGGAAGCAAACTACAAGTAGAGTAATTAAAGCTTCATGTCTGATACAAGAAAACTACATACATCAACTCTCCAAAGTTCCTATTCTGTACGAGGCACTACTTTATAAAATGCTGCCTTTAGTGATTTTGCCCAAGTATTAAAACTGACCTCTGTTGCTTGTGGTGCGATCAAAACGTCGTGGTTCTTTGGCTTTTATTTTTTATTTAAATGTATTTATTTTATTTTCTATCTACGTGACTTTACCGAAAGAACCAAGAATATTAATTCCTGCAGTCACGAAAGTTTTAAGTCAAGATTTGACCTCTTATCAAAAGTTAGGGGTCTACACCAATGATTTGCTTTCAAGTCGCTCTCTCTTTAAGAGTGAGCGAATACTGTGCAAGTTACAAGATGAAAGCGTTATTATGTAACTATTGTGACTTATAAGGCAATATTAATTACTCTTGAGGTTGATTGGCCTGTGTACACCACGGCTAACACACGTCTTCATACTTGCTGCCCACGTAGATAACATTTTGGCCCACGAAAACACACAAAGGTATGAATTGCCATGTTTAATTAAGGTCATCAATACAAAGTCACGATATAAATTAAGCGTACTTTTTTACATACGTATTGAAGAACCAGACGTTAAATGAGAATCAAACGTAAAATCCATCTTCCCTTACAGCAGTTAGTTTATTTCTGGCAAGGCCCATTGAGTTATTAGTTTTACTAGTGACCCGGACGAAGAGTTTCGTCTCATTCATCAGCTGGCTCTAATTTAGTCATTGATCGAAAACTGACTGTGAAACCTTGGAGTGTTAACGACTCTTTACAATGTAGACTTTGGTTATCGACAGTTTGATTTTGAAGCATTGTAATGACACCACTAATAACTACACGCAACCACGTTAGGAAAGTAAATAAATGTTATTTCATTGGTTTGTTCCAGCAGATGTATTTAAAGAGCAACACTTATTTATTTTGGTCAAACCTAATGCGGATGTGAAATGTGGGTTCTCATGATGGATAGAGTTCATCATCAGCCCTGATCAATGAATGCACTGCTGGATGAATGTCTCCACAAATCTGCTACCCCCTCTCACAATCCTGCGATGCCTCCATATTTTATTTAGTTGGTCCTGGTTTTAATCGTTTATAATTTTTTATTAATCGTTTATATGTTTTTTATTAATCGCTTATATATTTTTTTCCCCGCGAACACCTCACGGGTACCCTGTCTGAATGTATTAGGGAGCAGCGGATGGCTCTGGAGATGGAGGCAATGCACGCTGTGGAACGAGACGGACTAAACGAACAGGGATCAACTCTCCCGTGGGAGGAAGGGGCAAAGGTGCGGCCCGATGAACCTACCAGCAAGGAGCCAGAGAGGCCCGCCAACTCCCCAGCTGTTACAAAGTCGACGTCTGCGGTGAAAGTTTCTGTCAACTCGAAGCCACATTCCGCGAAGGACAAGAAGAAAAAGAAGTGACCACATTCGTAGTCCCTTTGATGTATTCTTAATAATGTTGATTTTAAATAGCCTTTATTAAGAAACGTCTCGGTCTCAAGAATATTTTCACAAGGGTCCTGCATCGGAATGTTCGGCAGAAATGTGTTGACGGGGTTTTTTTTTTTTGCACGTGTGAAGAAATTGGCATTCTGAGAATCCCTATGCATGTAAGGAAATGGATACAAGTCAATCAAAACAGGTTTACGAGACCCACTCGCTATTCTGCTGTCTGCAAGCCACCTCAGACGAGCTTGTGAAAGAGTTTCAACACTCAAAATAAGCGATTCAGCAAAAACTTAAACTACGGTCCAGTTCATTCATGAATTAGTTGACAATTTTACACAAAGGCTTCCAAGACCAATGTTAAGATTCACAACACGCCACGGCCACAGCTGAGCTTCTGGTTGTAATCTCCAGCGAAACAGCATGTACGATTTTCAAATTATTGCTTGCTTTTCAATGTTCCGGTTTGCTGAAAACCAAATTCACTTGGCACATTTAACCACGTGCTGACCCGAGTTCATTGGCTCTGTCGGATGGTGGGGGGTTATATTTAAATCTGAAAGTACATCTACATCATCTGACTGAAAAATAAACGAATTATGAATCATTTGTTTAGATTCATTTTTGCTTATGGCGAACTGTATTCAGGATTGATTTTGACAATTTTTTGTCATAACGTATTTTGCATGAAAAATACTCACTGGAATAAGAACCACATACAGTAAAACCTTGGATTGCGAGCATAAATCGTTCCGGAAACGTGTTTGTAATCCAAAGCACTCGTATATCAGTTGTGATCACGTGATGCTCGGCAGACAAAGCGTACACATACACTACTTGTATTGCAAGACCTCGCTCGTTTATCAAATTAATATTTATTTTAAATATTTGCTCATCTTGCAAAACACTCGCAGACCCAAGTTACTCGCAATCCAAGGTTTTACTGTAATGACTTAAAAGTCTCAAATATCCAAAAAGTGTAAAGCACAAGAACGTACACAGTAACCACAACTCGCTGCACCATCTGTACATCTTGCAGACTTATAGCTCCATGGCATCTGAAGACGTTGAACTTTTGCCTTCATCGTCTGTGGATAACAAAGCAAGTTACAGATTTAAAAAATGTATTTATAATTTTAAATGCTGCTTAAAATACATTTGTAGCCCTAAGATCGTTTCAGATCAGTTCATTTCAAACACTTTCAAGCTTTTTACGTTGATTTCACACACCAAGCCACCATAAGACACTGTGCTGCTTCCAAAGCAGGTACACGCTTTGGTAAATTGCGCATAGCTCCAACCTTCGATCATGCACCCATCGTGGAAAGTATGGATGTGATGCCTCAAGCAATGGAATCCAATAACCACAATGTGGCTATAAATCAGGGCGCCACAGTGGCTATGAGATGTTAACTACCTCGCCTGGTATACAGGAGGTCGTGGGTTCGATCCCAACCCTGGCACTTGTATATTTGGCGTTTGCGTGTTCTCCTTGTGGTCGCGTGGATTTTTCTCCGGGTCCTCTGGTTTTTCCCTCCACATTCAGAATCAACGCACGTTTAAGAGTATTTGGCTTCTATAAATTTCCAGATGATAATCCACTTCGTTGAGCTATCATTTGTGGCCAGGTCACTTCTGAAAGAGAGCTAAATAACTAAGTGGGCCTTACCTGATAAAATAAGAAAAAATGGTTGAGTTTTCTTGTTGAGATTGTCTTAAATTTGAACTATAAATATAAAATAAATGAATTTGCCGAGTGGCCACCAGTTTGCATGAATGCAGCTGTTCAACTGACATCCATTCCTTAATGTCACATCCATAGGAAACACTACCATAGCCTGGCGTAGAGAGAATTTTAATGCAAGTATGGACCATTATTGTTGTCATTATGGTACAATTAACAAATCATCTCCGATGTGACACATTTTAAGATAACCCGGTGCCAGTGGCCGAATCCAGTGCCGAGATGCTGATTACTGCACATCGTTTGACTCGTTAACACTCACACCTGGGCAGATTAGATTATCAGTAGCTCCATATATTTTTTCCATGTTATTTTGTCCTAATCTTATATTAACATCATGTCATGCTGGACACGTCCCTTCCAAATTCTCACCAAGCAATGCAAGTGTAAAAAAAAAACAGCCCGGTGAAGGTGACAATACAGAATTACCATTGAGATACCGTCAAGTGCCCTCGTATCCACACTTATAGAGATGTTTGTTGCATGACAGTCAAAATAAACTTGATTCTTGTTCGTTTTCATAACCATAATTTTAAAAATGAAGTTTAATATGATGCTTTTATAAAAATGGGGACTTTTTTTGCCAGAATCAAAGTATGAAAAAATCAGAATAGGTTTTTACCCTCTGGCAATAAAGCAGTTGTGTTACGATGTTCAAACATCAAATAGAAATATTTTGCAAGGAATCAAGTTTGCATTAACCACACACAGCACTTGTGGTGAACATGCAAACAAACATGCTCTGATCATATACGCATTGTCCTTGAAATTGATTGGCCTACACAAGAGGCAGCCTTCATTAGGGCCTTGTCTCACTACCAGTGTCAGACCAGAGAACGCCAAAAGGGGCAAACAGGACAAGGGCAATGGCACTATAAGGGCATTTATAACTCGGGATGAGCGGCTACAAAATGGGACCTTTTTTCGTTTGCTAGCATGTTCACCACAAGTACGTGTGGTTATACTGTGAACTTGATTCTTTACAAAAGGTTTATTTTTGGTGTTTGAACATCTTAACACCTGTTTTATTGCCAGAAAGGGGTAAAATCTATTCTTATTTTTATGATGCTTTTATGTTTGAAATAATAATGAAACCTCTTAAGTTACACTTGCATTGTACAAGACGTGCATTGTCACGTGGCTTTCGAGATCTCACCGGGGGGCTCGTTGATCCAGGGACTCTTGCAGCGAGGGCACACGCGAGACCGATTCCTCTTGAAGAACTTGGCAGAACACGGAGCGTGGACCTTCACGCTACAGTTGGAACAGACTTGGCCCTGCAGTTCAGATGGCAAGGGTGGAAGCGGAGGGCAACATCAAAAATGTTAATTCTCCTTCTTGGTTCTTTCGGTAAAGTCACGTAGAAGGGAAATAATAAAAATAAAACAATAAAAAAATGTAGATTTTTTTGCATTATTTTATTATTTCCCTTCTACGTGACTTTACCGAAAGAACCAAGACGATGAATCCCTGCAGTCACGAAAGCTTTAAATCGAAATGTTAATTCTGTCTGTCCGTCTGTCTGTCTACAAACTGAGAAATGTGCACGGCTGTAAGAAGAAGAGCCAACCGTTCAATGGTGCCAGCTCGGGGTGCGGAGGTCAATGTATGCCAGCACTTCCGTCTCCACACAAGCTATCTCGATTATTTCAACTTACTACTCTAGGGGACGTCTGGCAAAAACGTTACCGAGGTGCAGCATGTACTCTGGTCATCCTCGCAGCAGCGGTTTTTGGTTGGGCCATCGAACAAAGATGGTCACTGCATCGCGCGCTTTCGGATGCGCTTCTGCGGCCGTCTGGAATACTCTTCCTTCCGATATTAGGAAACCACTGGAGCTATGCACTTTTTAAATCTAGATTGAAAACCCATTACTTGAAAACCGCTTTTTGTGTTCAGCTTGTTGTCCCCCCCGATTAGCGCAGTTGGCTACGTACAGTACTATTAAAACCGGTTCTTTTTCACAACCGATTTTTTAATAAAACTAGCACAACAGACGGTCACATTAAAGGGTTACGCTGGAAAGATACGCATACACAGGCCTGTGTAAAACACCCATACCCACCTTCAGGGCGATTTTGTGACAAAGGGAGCAGATTTCAACATTGCTGAAGCGACTACGAATGAAAGGATCCATTTCAATGAGGCAACGTGGGCTTAAACTTAAATATCCATTTTCCTGCAACAAAAATGCACACACAGTTCTGGGTTACCCAATTGCATGCTGAAAATAATTGTTAAAAACCGTTGTCAGTAATAAGCGTTGCATAAACCTCTCCCTTCCGATGACGTATGTAGCCAACCGTGCTAACTGGAAGTGCGGAATGCTAATCAGGTGCAGGAAACTATACAACTGCATTTACAAACTATTATTTAATACTTTTAAATAAATATGAATTTACCATATAAATGATTATAACCAATGTTTATTTGTGGTATTATAATTTTCATGTATTTAATAGCTTATTTATGTGTTTTATTTAAGTTTATTCACGATCATTATCTGAAATTTTTGTTGTATTCACGAGCATCTCCGAAGCGTATCCCTGGCGAATACCAAAAGGCATACTGTACAAGTCATGAGACTGAGAAGAGATGGTCGTAATTCCTATCTCTCTGTATCTCCCTGGGGGCTTTTGTAACGAACGTGGTCAAGTGTGGAAAGCAGGAGTGGAGCGGTTGGCGCCCTGCACTACGAACCCGGTGCCACAAGTTAAATTCCTGCTCATGGCCACCACCAGTGACGATTATTATCTGAACCTTTTCTGGGGCTCCCCCTAGGTAGACTCAGCCTCAGATGAGTACCTGCTGCGATGTGTAAACATCGCCACTGCGGAGACAAAGGCGGCCAGGCATGGTGCAGGCCACCCAGTCCCTCGTGTGCCGCGCCAGCCTTCATAGGTGCTGCTCGCTAACAGCACTTGCTCCTACAGTCTGTTACGGCTACACGGTGGGGGGGAGTGGGGATCTTTGTTTTTGATGGCTCTGACAGGGAGGGGTTACCATGCACAGCCACTTGTCTTGCACCAGGCGCTGCAGCAGCAACTCGGCACTGCCCTTCTTCATCTTCTTGCACTGCAGCTGGTCAACCAGGTTCAGGATGTCCATAGAGGAGGCCATACCCACTCCGCTGTCGACTATTAGCTCCATCTGCTCGCACGTTGCGCAAACAGAACAACAAAGAGCACCTGTGTAGCTTGTGTAGTGACACATGGCCCAATAAAAGTGCCTTTGCCGCTTATATTATAATAATTAACACTGCCCGCACATTTGCACGGAATGTCACTTAAGTGAACTGTAAGTGACATGGATTTCTTGTGATTTATTTCCCAATGACACTACAACAATAACCACATTATAAGAATAATGCCCGTTCTTGTATAAGTTAGTGTTCAGATTATGGCTGGCAGATAGCACTCAGGGTTAGGGTCTATCGTTAGCACTGTGGCTGGGATGATAGTGAGAATGGATTAATAATAACAGTACAACTGTAATGACAATAGAGCCTGCATGTGGTGTGAGTGGACTAGTGGCCACGGGACGTAATGACAGGGGAGTCATCCTTCAGTGCGAATGCACTAATGGTCATGGGAGGTAATGACAGGGGTATCAGTTGTGAGTGCGAAGGGACTGGTGGCTACGGGAATGATCGAGAAGGGAGCGTTGTCAGGTGACGTAAGAGGACGGTGGAGTCTGCCGGTGCAGCTAGCGTCCAGAGTCAGCGAGAATGATCGAGAAAGGGGTGGTGGCCTCGGTTTGGATATAAGAGAGATGCACAAGAGAATTGGGGCTGTTAAAGTGGATCTCCACCTGATATCAAGTGAATGTGTCTTCAATAAAGTGACATCTCAAGAGAAGTGTGTCAAGTCGTCATTACACAACCATGGAGAGACTTGCTCACACTCCAGGAATGTGGAATTGCCACTGCTCGTCCATGGCAGCCAGCAGAGGTGGAAACCATCCAACCAACACTTGCTGGAACAAGATGACACTGCCGTCTGGTCCACAACCCTGTGAGCAAGCCGTGAAGGGGATAACCGTGCAAGTATGATGCGGGAACTTAATATTCTACCACCAACACCACACTCACTGTTTTGTTGAAGAGTTCAAGCTCAACCTCTGAGTAATCAGAAGCCAAGAGAGTAACTTCATTTTGTTCGATATTAATCTGAGAAAGGCAGACGGGCACAGCAACGTTATTACGTTGCATGAAAATCAAGACAATACACCTTTTCAAGTAAAAGTAGGATATCAGGAAAATTCGAATCAGTCCGGTTTTTTTCCGGTAAGGCCCACAGCGGCTGAGTGTTTACAATGCGGTCGGTGCTTAGGGATTTGTGGTCGCACTCGCATACACAGTCTGTTCTCCCATAACGCGGTAGTAGTTACGTTCCCAAAGAACACTGTGTTATGGAAAAATCGCGTTATAATAAATAATGTATGATATAGGGTAAGGCACAGTCCGCGATAACACGGTGAGATGCGTACGCAGGCTGAACAAAGACTGAGGCGCGTGGATAGCATCTAGAAGAATCCCGTATATTCCTACACGCGAGATGTAGTTCTGCTCACTCGATCGCATTATATCCAAGTCACATCCGCATTATGAATCAAATACAGCCTGTTCCCTAATACATTCATCGCGTTATATTCAACTCACATTATGACAACACGCGGTGTTATAGGAGAACAGGCTGTATTTTATACCACGGCTCGAACATTAAATACAATTCTATCCCAACGACAGAGCCCCTTTTTTACACCCCTTTTAAGGGGTGGCTCTCGGACTAAAAAAGTTTGCCTTGAAAAAACTATAAACTATTTGTATTTTACCAGGTAAGGAGCAATCCATTTAGTACGTACGCAAAAATTTGTCGCAACCCCCCCCCCCCAAATCCTATAGAACAGCCGATATTTAATCCATGCAGAAACGATCAAGGATTAATAATATTAACGTGTTTAAGCAAACAGATAGTCCACCAACCGGACTATCTAACTCATTCTATCTAACTCATTTGAAGGCCAATGTAGACAAATTATTATCAAGGCTTCAACCCCTCCCCCATCCCCCAAGATTCCTATGCGTACGTACATTAGACCCCCCATACGCAAGCGTACACAATTGGGTTAACCCCCCCCACCTCCTCCATGCGTACGTACTAAATGGATGGCCCTTAAGGCCCACTGAGCTATATAGCGCTTTTTCAGAAGCGACCTGGCCACAAATGACAGCTCAACGGAATGACTTATCACGCGGACATTTACAGCGGGCAAACACTCTAAACGCACGTCCATTCTAAATGTGGAGGGAATAAATGGAGGGTCCGGAGAAAAATTCACGTGACCACGCGGGAGAGAGGGTAACGCAAAATCCAAATATACAGCAGGCGTCACGGTTGGGATCGAACCCACGGACTCCTGTATACCAGGCGAGGTAGTAAATGTCTGGCCACCGTGGCACCCAGAAAGCCCAATCTCTTCCAACAGCAGTGTCTGCAGGTGACTCACCAAGGCGTAGTGCGTTTTCCCATCCTCCTCAGAGGTTCCCTTTTTGATCACCATGAAGAAGGGCCGGATGTGGTTGTTGATAACGCCAATAAATGCATCCAGCTGGTCATGTGCATAATGTTCTGCGACGAAGAGACACGCCATTTCGGGATGCATTCAGTTGCGTAAAGTATAAGAACACGGAAAAAAAACACACCAATGTGAAATATTTCTCATGAAAGGTCGATGTCAATATTTGTTCCCACTGGGTTCGACGCTCCACATTTGCTCCATACATGTACTAAACACAGAGACCATGTTCTCACCATAGACCTCCCAATTGACAACAAAGAAAATTGCCCTTCAATAAAACAACTCTAAAATCAGGTGCCCGACAGCATCCGTTGATTTAACCAACTTGGCTACCAAGTTTTCGACGCCACCAAAAACAAACAGCCCTCATCTTGTAGAACCATACATTGGCTGCGTTTCATGCTGCCCAATAAGACTTCGAGATTGTTCTTGAGAAAAAATAAAACACCTTAAAGTTATGGTCAACCGATGGGTTAATAAAATGTCAAAAACAGCCGCTTGAGAACATCCAAGTGCAGGGTAATCGTAGACAATTTCTTGGAACCAAAAAGTTCGTGGACGGAGTCTAGAAAAAGCTTGGCTGGCTTACAGACATATGCCACCACCGCCGAGCTAAAAAATATATATATTGGAACGGAATAATAGAAGATAATGCGTCCAACAAGTTATTGAGTTTCGCCCTCACCTTTAAACTGGTGGCAGCATTCCTTGTGCACTTTTACAGAGCTGGCAACGTCCAAGCACCCGTGTGCCATCATTTTTTGAAGGAACAACCGGTGGCTGGAACTCATTCGTTCTTGCGCTGCCATGACGCTCAAGCTCCTTCCTGCCGGGCAACGCAATTGTCAAACGATGGGAAAAAGCAAATTCAATTAAGCGCAGAAATTAAAATACTAAGTCTCGCATCATCGTGGGTTTAACCCAAGCCGGGTCGTGCGAGGATCTCGCACAGTACTGACAGATCTGGACACAGTCCCATCGGTGAACTACCAGGGGCCAGGACGAGGCTGCGTTGGCTGGGGTCACGTAGCCCGCATGCCCAAGCAGCTTCTGATCGGCCGGATAGATGGGGCTAAACGTGCACGACACGTGATGGATGAAATGGATTTATGTGGTACGAAAGGATCTAGAGCTGAGTGGACTTGCCGATGACCGGTAACCAGCGGTGGTCAACATGGGCCTCTGTGGAGGAGGAGGCTGGTGAAAGACGCTGAGGCTGCTGCTGGGTAGTTGGAGGCAGTCGCCCTCCAGCAACAACGGAGAGCGGAGGGCATGCAGCAAGTTGGTACTGTGGAGGTGGGGGGGCACAGCTGATGCATCTGCCGGTCATCTCAGCCAAGTCAACCCATGGCACACCCGGGGTCTGTCCCATAACCTCCTGCAAGCAGCGACCCTTCGACATACCGCGTGGCCTCACGGTGGTGCACCTAGCCTGGCACAAGCGCCGTGGTGATGTCGTTGTTGTACGTAACCTGTGATTGCCTTACAAAACATTGCCAGGCCTGCGAGCTCTCGGTCGTTGTCGTTATCAGGGTGCGAGTGGCCGCTAGAATGAAAGGCCGCGCTCGCATATTACTGTATATCCTTTCTTAAAGTCAACAAATATAACCAAAAAAATAAAGGGTCGCCCTTGAGCGAGAGGCGACGAAACGAAGACGTTCCAGCGCGACCGGCTTTGCCACGTGCCTGAGTGGTAGTCGCCTGTCTTAGCGCAGTCCGATGATAGTCGCCTGTCTTAGCGCAGTCCGATGGTAGTCGCCTGTCTTAGCGCAGTCCGATGGTAGTCGAACTCTTGAGCGGCTGTTGCTACTTTCCCTGCTGTTGTCAGATCAGAGGGTTCCCCCCCCCCCCAACTCCACTCACCTCCGTCCCTTCGCAAACACACACGCGCCGTGCCCGCTTCTCACGTTCTGTCGTGCGCGGTTGTTTGGTTGTGACTTACTGGCTGTGGAGAAATGGGATTTGCCAAGTTTGGCGCTGTGGAGATGAAATAGCAATGTTGCACAGAACAGAGGAATATATTTGAAAACTTACTATCCACCCACCCATCCCCTGTGAAAACCATGCAAATGGTTTGACCCAATTCAGAAATACCCCCCCGTGAAAGGCATTACAATGGTATGACCTGCATTGCGTTATTGGTTACGTGGACCAGCCTGGCTTGAGATGTAGTAAAAATAAAGATCCACCCTTAACGCGAACATCATTCTCATGGACATTTATGCCATCCGCTTTGCCGATATCCCGTGGGGAATTGGCAACGGGAGAAATCGTGGACTACGCGATTTCTATTCTTGACTCTACAAACAAAAAAATGCCCAAAAATGATCACCAATTATAAGTTTATTCACAAAGCGGGGAACCAGCAAATCTTGCTACAGAATTAATGAGGGTACAAACGTGAACGGCACAATATATAGGATGTGGCCAATGTTATGTTATTGTTTCTGTAACAGTTTATGTTTTATGTTAGTACCATAACACTAAATTGTGCTGTATTTCAGAATTATCGATGAAAATAAAATTTTATATAAACAAATTTGAAAGCCACATCTTTCAGCTTAAGATATTTGAATTCCACAACCGGTTTAAATCAAATGGGGTTAGCTATAATTTGGCTAACAACAAAAACATCTGAGTGAAATGGCCGATTAAAAATATGCCACTTTGTGTCTATGATATACTGCTCCATTTACCTTTCTACCTGAAAATACAACCTTGACAAACACGTACAAAGCAAAAGCCAACACATTTTGAAATATAAATTTGAACCGTCAATGCAATTTTGCTGGTATATTTCTAAATGGTAAAAACTGCAGATGCATGGTTTTATGCTGATACTGCATCATTAAAGCGCTGGTGCAATGTTAAGATTTACCAATTCTGGCTTTAACTATACGTATATCAAATTGAATATGAAAACCTACATTCATAGAGTTTGACGATTTCTTAAATTATTTCCTGAAGTGCACCAATTAGTCCTAGCTTGCGTTGTCATTGTAATCGTTTTGGTGCTGATTTGTTATGAGTGCTGCTGATAACGGAACTGTTTGGTGGAATGGGGAAGGCTGCACAATAGAAAAGGGCAAGTTACTTTCGTTAAATAATTTCCTATAAGTGGTGTGGTAGGTTAGTGAGGCCTTTGCTTGAGGCATTTATCCAGGAATAGATTCACCATAGCCGATGATGATGATGAAGTGGTGTTGAACACATTCTGTGCACAAATAATGAGAATACGGTAGTTTACATTAGCAGCGCAATCAAGGTGGGTGGCTGGAAAAAAAATAATTTTGCAATTGTATTTGGAAGAGAACACAAGTGAAATCCTTGCACATTAATGTACCAACCTCTCTACTTATTATGGTAATACAATACAGTTGTTCCAGGTTACCAACAGACATTTCACTTTGTCTAAGAGTGTATTACCGACCATATACTTATCAATAAATGGGAAAAATACAGTCGGTGTCTGCAAGTGCAACGACCAAGACTTACATTTAATTTTAAAAAACATCCAAGTTTTATTCTGTGCTCATATGCCCAGCGCGATAAATATCAACTAAACATATTTTGAAACAATGCAATCAATCATCTGCCACAGGCACAAGTTGTAAGTTCACACTGAGACATCCAAGCAGTGAGCTAGATCCCCAGTCGACTAGGGGAGGGCTGCTCGGTGTCGCCTTCACACGTTCTCCTTGAACATCTTTATCTTCGAGTCAAGCCAGATGGGTGGGTCTATGTTCCTGCAATGAAAAGCCATTACCTTGCATCATCAGCTACGGAGACCTCGAGGGGTGCTTGAAAAGGCTGGGCATGGAAGAAGTGGTGGTAGAAGGGTGCATGTTCAGTTGAAAGTTTAAGAATATCCACATTGTATATGAATAGATATTTTTTCTAGGCGTTTGAAATTATCTTCACTTGTCCTAAGCAGTACCTAAAGTAGAGTACTTAATATTTACCGCATGTTTTTTACACAAGTTCTGGTTGCTTGAGTTACAAAAGAGAAATAATTTAAGAGAAATGCTCAGCATTGTATATGCAAATATGTCTAACATCTAGATTTGAAGCTTTCGTGACTGCAGGAATCCATACTCTTTGGTTGTTTCGGTAGTCACGTGGGCATAAAAAACAGTAATATATCACGACGTTTCGATCGCAGCACAAACGGCCGTCCTCAGGCAGAAAAAATAATCCAGCAGTGGAACTTTACCGAAAGAACCAAAGAGTATGTCTAACATGTAAATGTTTAAACATTAATGAGATAATTACTTTATGGGTTTTTTTGTTCATATACATACAATGTTTTGATGCAAAAATACACGCATACCACATCTAAACATACAATATTGTGTAAAGTTGTCCATATTATGTACAGGGGTGTAAATTGTGCATTAAAATTGTTCTGTGATATTTCGACCTACATTGTAATCTTATACAATTAAATCAACGAATACTGAGAACGACTGTGGCTATGAACTCAAAACCACGCAGCATATATCTTTGCACTGCTCCGAATATAAATGTGAAGGTGGTGTATCTACAATTCACAAACTCTCAAAACCACTTATTGGTTCTCAACCTTCGTTTGGCCCTTGTTGAAATTTGTTTTCATGATTCGTGGCGTCTAACTTATCCTTGTTGAAATTTGTTTCAACCGAGTACACACCCCTTGCCTGACTAAAGATGGTTCTGTGAAATAAATGTACGAATAATGAACATCAATAATTTTAACCAATTGTCCATTTTAAGAGGTATCTTAGCTCGCTAGTAACTGCAAGCGAATACAAAATTCAACGGATGCTCTGCATCCATGGCATAATTTGTTCACTGGTGACTTTTGTAAACCACATTGTTACGATCAATGAGTTTAGAAAGGTCTTCTTATTTCGTCTTCGGTTACCATATGGATTTAAATGTTATCGTAGTTATTTTATATAGGTAGATTTGTGCATGAATATTCACCAATGACTCTCATGTATGATATAATTTCACACATTTATAAATCATCTCACATACCCCTTGGGACATTGCCACGTACCACCAGGAGTCCGTGTACCCCCGTTTGAGAACCGCTGATTAGCTAAACCACTCGCAACTGAATCTCGAACAATTGCTCTACGTAGGCTGTACAAAATAATCAGATACAATGACATTATTAAATGCCATCCGTGTATAAGGAGAGTGAACACCTGTTACAGATGACACTCCAGAAGTAGGTGCTGAACCAATGAGCGGTGTCCTTGTTGGGCTGACACCGATGGGTTATGATGCGGTGAGGCACGGGCAGCAGCCCGACCATGCTTCCCTGCCTCAGGTAACGAAGAATCTCTGTTTCATCCTCCAGCCCCCTAACGCGTAGATGTCGATCCACATGTACAGGCGCACGATCACACATACAAAGAAAATACAGTGGCACACACACGGACAAGTTAGACGCCACGAATCATGAAAACATTAGTCATGGCTTCCAGAGTATTTTGTTCAACTAAACTATTTTTGTATTTTACCAGGTAAGGCCCACTGAGCTATAGATGTAGTGGATTAACACGCGCATTACAGGGGGGAATGGTAAAGACGCGCGAGTTACGGACAGTGGGGTTACGTCGGGCCGGCCATGTGCTGCAGTAATGACGGGACAATTAAGTTGGTAAGCGATGTACGGCTGTGATTGACTGGGGTTGTTGTCAAGGGCGGAGTGGCGACGGGATATCTGGGATAGAGGGGGGCAAGTAACAGGTGTGGGGGGGGGACGCGGGGCGTCGGTGGCACGCGGCCTAATTAATTGGTTGGTAATGAGAACGGGGATATATTCGGGAGACGGGAAGAACGAGGGGGAGTTGTCGCTGGGACTGGAACGAAGCAGGTCGGGGAGAACCGGAGCAAAGACATCGGAGACAGAACAGGCTAGCAGTAGAGCAGAGGCAAGCAGAGACAACCAGAGACAACCAGAGACAGCCGAGACAAGCAGAGAGACAGAGAGAGAGACAGAGAGAAGCAGAGAGAGACAGAGAGAGACGGAGATACAGCGGGAGACAAAGATAGCGAGCGATGGAGAGAGACAGAGACGGCGAGTGATGGAGAGAGACGGAGACAGCGAGTGACGAAGAGAGACAGAGACAGCGAGTGACGGAGAGAGACAGAGGCAGCGAGCGACGGAGACAGCGAGCGACGGAGAGAGACAGAGAGAGACAGAGACAGTGAGTGATGAAGAGAGACAGCGAGCGACGGAGAGAGACAGAGACAGCGAGTGACAGAGAGAGACAGACAGCGAGCGACGGATACAGCGAGCGACGGAGAGAGACAGAGACAGTGAGTGATGAAGAGAGACAGCGAGTGACGGAGAGAGACAGAGACAGCGAGTGACGGAGAGAGACAGGGACGACGAGTGACGGAGAGAGACAGGGACGACGCAGAGTGACAGTGAGGGTTGGGGGAGGAAGCGGAGTGAGCGAGACGGACGGAGCGCGGCGAGCGAGCTGCGGCTAAGCGGAATGACAAAGTCACAGACGTAATGTGAAGAGTCACAGACGTAATGTGAAGAGTTGTAATAAAAGTGGTGCCGGAGAAAACAACAAAGTTGTCCGCGTCAAGTCGACCACTACATATATATCTTTTTCAGAAGTGACCTGGCCACAAATGATAGTCCAATGAAGTGGCTTATTACGTTGGAATTTAAAGCACCATTGTATTTATTTTATTTAACATGTGTTTATGGTAATTGTTTAAAGTACCATCTCGTGAAACGACAAGTGAAATGCGCTGTTGAAGATGTGAAGGGCATACAGAGTGTGTGTGACCATGAGGCTCACGGCGCTCCGATGTGTGGTTCTTTCATATTTCTCCCGTAATCGCTCTGTGCCAGTTTCGATTATTTAATATTGCTCTAAATTTCTTTAAAACTATCCCCGACTCTGCCTTTCATAATTTTCTCTCTTGTTCTATCTTTATCTCTATTTTTAACAGGTCCCTGCAGGGTGGGCTGGTAGGAACATTGGAATTTTGTGCAATTTTATGACATTGTTACTTCCAAATGTTGGGTGCAATAAGATATATCAAGTCTCTGCGCTGTCTATTGCTGATTTTACACCCAACAGCACGAGATTTCACTTCGTTAAAGTATTGAAAGGGGACGGACGGACACATTAATCTATTGCAGGCTGGTACACTCAGTTTACAACTTCGTTCCTACCAGTATTATCTCTCTATCGTTCCCCTTATTCCAATATAGTGGCAGCTTCACTGTAGTTCCTTTCACCAATTTCTCTTGTTTTATCTTCCTTATCCGTTTATCTAACTTTTTCTGTCACGATCTCTGCCCGGTTTAAATTTCGAACAACATGCGACAATGCACAATAACACGCAGCCTTTGCGCGTATGGAAAAAAACCCTCTATTTCCTGAAGAAGTGCATTGTGGTCCCATCGTCTTTGGTCACCATCAAAATAAATTTGAGCAAATGTAGCATACGGACAGTAGCAGTGATACACAACTTTGGATCGGTTTCATCCTTGTTTTTCGGTTTATTATAAGTCAAAATACTTTATAAATCCAGTATCCCATATAGCAATATTACTGTACGGTAAAAAAAGATATTTGTTTCCCTTATGTAAAAATCCGATAACAACCTGATATTGTTCAATTAGATGATAAAGGCTGGTCAGACAACCACTCCGTTCACCACAACCACGAATGAGCATAAGCTGTGTTAACAAAAGAGACCACCTATACGTATGAAATGTGTACTGTGCGAAAGAAGTTCAACGTACATGTGCGTGCGTCTCATCTCACCTCTTAAGGCACAGCATTTTCACTTGAGGGACCAACACATGCAGCAACTTCATTATCGTGTTCAGAGGCAATTTGGATTTCCACGAACACACCTGTTAAAATAACACTGCATTAAATGTTTGATTACGTTACTATAATACGTATTTTAAACCTCAAATGTCCTAGTTATTGACAGCTTATACGTGAAATATATTGCATTTTACGAATAAATTATGATATACTAAACAGCTGTTGCACAAGGGAATATAGTGTCAATCATTGTGGTGGTGGAAGAGCAGATATAATATGAAAGCCTTTGTTTATAGGTCAAATTTGTACAAAAAAGGGGGTTTATACTGTAAATAGCACATTAAGTGGATTTCACTGTTGTCACTGCACTCTGATTTTTTTTTCATTTATTGTACTTGTGTATTGTTTTACGATAACTTGTAAAAGAAGAATGCAATCAGGTATTTATTTTTACAATTTAAACGTTAATGTTGGTGCATTGAGTTCATCGTTTACATTTCATTGCGAAGTTAAAAATTTCAATATAAGAACTTAACATTTGATCATGCGGCTATCAACTGAGTGGGACATAACGTAAACTGTCAGCCCACGCAAGAGATAGATGAATGGCATTAGAGGATTTAAAATAAAACAGGGCTTTAATAAATAATTGGCAGCCTCATCATTAGCCACCACGTGACGACTGAAGAAAAGAGAGAGCGAGAGCTGAACTGCAAATTGTATGGTCACTGAGCAATAGCTTAAGATGCATGGTTGTATGAAATGATTGTACAGGGTGGTCCAGATGATTCGTTACTCCTAATTAATTGACCTCTAAAAATGTTTTACCCTTTGCATATTTATTTCTGTTTTAAATAAACCTCACTTAAAAATAGTTTTAAAGAATTAACTATAGAAAAATAATGTTTATTTACAGGGGAAGGCCCACTGAGCTACTGTATATAGCTATTTTTCAAAACTGACCTGGCCAGATGATAACTTAACGAAGTGGCTTATCATGTGGAAATTGATAGCAGCTAAATACCCGGTGAAAAATCCACGCGACCACGGGGACAACATGCAAATTCCAAATATACGGGCATCAGGGTCGGGATCGTACCCACGACATCATCTCTCCACAAGACATCTGGACTACCCTGTACATGTAACTGACGCTTAGTTATAGAATACATCCGTATCCACGTAACCTATAGCAACCCAAAATAAAATTTGTATGCATGGAACTTTTACACTTTTATTAATGTTGCCTTTATTGGCTGGGGTACGCACCCACTTGGGCGTGGGTTTCCAGGATGTGCTCTCGAGGCAGTCGGGTGTCCCACAAAATTTGCTCTCCTACAGGGTGCAATATGACACACGTTTATAAAGTCAGTCTCCCTATTTTAAAAACTAGTTGTTCACAAAAGCATTTCCGGCCTTTGGCCAGGAAAGTCACAAAATGTGCATACGAACGACGCATTCCCGCAAGCACCCGATGCTCCGTTCTGTAGCCGTGTGGTGTGAACCTTTGCGTGGGCCAAGCATTAAGTCTGTTACTAAATAACAATGTTTCTAGTTTTGGATAGCGTCGTTCCCCCACACCTCCGATGAGCACGGTTGGCTACGTACGGTTTGAAAGAAGTTCAACATTCACACGTGCAAATTGCACCTCGCAATCGCTGAGGTACTACAGACAAGCTGGAAGGTAGCCAGCCAGTGAGCTGGAGCCAACAATTTCCCGAGCTCTGCTGTTCTCTATATATTATGTTTTCAGCCAATTAATGTTTATGCGTGGGAGAAAACTCGACCACGTGATGAAAACCACGCGTGTGTGTGTGGGGGGGGGACAGCACTCCCATAAAGAGGGATTGATATTAATCTGCACTTTTCTACACCGCCTTCTCCTGGCAAGCCAGGTTATGGCACCTCGACGCTGGGGAAGGAAGTTGAGTAGCATTTGGGCGATCCACCAACCCTCCCTCGCCTCCACAGTGTGCCACCACCCGCCACTTCATTTCATTTTCGACGCTTTTGGACTCAATTGACAATTGAACCAAATTAACAATTGAGCCCGAAAGCGATTTCATCGATAATAGATGAACGGTCTTAGTAAAAAAAAATCCACGTTTCTATGGTGGCAGCTACTATCTGTATGTTGAACTTCTTTCGCACCGTACGTCGCCAACCTTGCTAGTCGTACGTGCAGGGGAAGGACAACAAACTAAACACACTGTTGACTTCCAACAAAGTTTTTTTTAAGGAGTATGGCATGAATTGACCCCCAACACACACATCGCCACTTATTGAACAATGATTCTGTATGGAATTTAACTTTTTAAAGCATTACATTTAACCCATACAAGTCTGCTTCACATTGGGAAGGACGCACACACACACCCACCTCTGCAGCCCCATCACCTGGGCCACTGCTCTCTGATCTTGCACCTTCACACAATTCCAGACAAACCAGCGTCCAGTTTGAAAGCATACATTTGTTAGGGATGTCAGGGGAAGGATTCCCACCAAAAGGAGGGGGAGTGGGACGGTGACAGTGGAAGAGGGAGGAGCAGGTGAGGAGATATAATAGAGAACGGGCGGGAACCGGATCGAGAAGGCTGGGGACGAGTGTGGACTGGGGCAAGCAATAAAAGATTAACCCCCTGCAACCTTGTGTCGGCTCTGCTTTACACATTGTTGGAACTTGCATTCACAACCAGCAATAGCACCAATAATAAACTAGAAAAACTTTTTTATTTTACCAGGTAAGGCCCACTGAGCTATGTAGCTCTTTTACTGGCAAAGGAGGTCTCAAAATGTAAAGGCTTACCCCGAGCTCTCAATACTCTGATAGTGTGCTGTTTTTGAGTTGTACGCCTTATGGTGTCATCTGGTCCAACACCAGTGGAGACTAGACTCTAAGAAAAGCCGTCTCGGGTGTGGACAAATCAAATTCAAGGACAGTGCATATCATTATCAGAGTTGTCTCTTTTGTTTGCATTTTTTGACTGCTTGTGTTGTGGTTATTGCAAACATGATCCCTTGTATAAAGGTGTCAGTTTTTGTGCCAGCTAAAAGGGTAAAAACCTATTACTACATTCTGTTCTATTAAGTGTTAATGTATCGCTATTTCCAGGACGATCTTTGGGCCTAAATATTGCTTTAGGACCAAATTTTCTAAAGCCATATTTTTCTTTAACAGATGTTACCACTTGATGGCATCAGACACATCATAACCTACATTTTGTTACGTGAAATTTCAAGACAAGGGCATCAGCACCCACCTGACAATAGCGGAGACAGCACCAGCTGTAAAAGGGTGAGAACACTGCATAATAAACACTATCCAGGCAAACCTCGTCTAGTTGCACTCACGCAAGGGGCCTTTTTGTGAATACTATAGTAGTCATTAAACAAATTATATGATTATTATTATTCTGCATTGTCAGTGATGCACAAGCATGATTAACAAAAATTACTCAGCACACTGGTTAACAACACTGCCTTTAAGGTAAAAATATGTATGATTGGTGACATTTCGGGAAATGTGTTATGAAAAAGGACCATTTTCAAAAACATCACCAAGTATATATTTTTTCTTTTAAGGCAGTGTTGACGAGTGTCGAGTAAGATGATCACTTTCATATTTAAATTGCGAGAAGTTGAAAAGGTTTCTCAGGTTTGCGCAAGTTCCGGGAAAAAAACTATGACGGAAGGTTACAGTACACCGCTATTGTTGAGCATCACACCGATTCGATAGACTTCCACCGACCTGTATTCATGACTGATATTGGACCTCTGAAGCAGTGTTGCTTAATTCCACAGACATGCTTCACTCCACAGATATGCTAGAATGTATCATGATTATTTAGCAATGCACTTTGTTTAAAGAGGCTCTCTTGAGCAGCAAGCGTCCTGCATTGAAATTGTTTGGCCAGTCCCTTTATTTAGTGTTTGGCATGTGGGAGAAAAGCCCCCACACATGAAAGCCGAACAAAAAGAATATAGCAACGGTACAAGTTCGGCACCTTGAACCGTTCTGAGCCTTGTCCCAAGTTGTCCGTGAAAGATGGGTTGCAGTGCCTCTGGAGAATCAGTCACGCTCATAGATG
The DNA here is from genome assembly GCF_048934315.1 of Petromyzon marinus. Classification (NCBI taxonomy): domain Eukaryota; kingdom Metazoa; phylum Chordata; class Hyperoartia; order Petromyzontiformes; family Petromyzontidae; genus Petromyzon; species Petromyzon marinus. Next base: position 2,947,931 of record NC_133692.1, on the reverse strand, counting down.
GCTGTTTGTCCTGTCAATGAACAACCATTCCCATCAAAACCAAGTGCCACTGCTTCCTGCTCTATATTTTATACATGTACATCATCATTATCACCATCCACGGGCAGATAGCCCGTAGGTTCCCACTGCACATTTCGTCATTTGTTTCCACTTTCCTGTCTTGTGCCAACATGCTCAAGTAGTGCCACATCTTTCTGGCACCAATCTCTAATGTGAGTTTATTCCTCCTCTTACCCCATGAGGAGCCTCAGTCTTCCTCGTGGTATTCTCAATGAACTCTTTGTCCACAGGTAGGTTGGCGAGGCGGTTGAAAACGGACCTCTTGCACAGCATTGCATACACCAGGTGGCAATTGCCTGCACAAACCACGTCATGCCAATTAAGTGATCATCGTTACCTTATATTAGCAAGTGTTAAAGCATCACATAATGCACTTATATTCTCCATGTGTTTGCAAAGAGAATTTGTCACATGGGTATGAGGGTTGCTTTGTAGGTATAACAGTATTCGTGTTTATGACATATGCTTTTGCTCCAGAATGTATTATTAAGCAATAGAAACTCCAACAGATCAGACTTTCACAATTTTCCATAATAGAGGTTTTTTTTAGTTAGATCGCTTAAATATATAAATGTGTCATTAAAACCCGCCACCACCCGACACAGCCAACTAGTAAGGGTTGTCACGTAAACAGAACAACAGAACAAGCCACAACATTCACAATCTTCCACTACCTCTAGGTTAAAATGTTCTACATTCACAGGCGTTTTTTTTTCTAAAAGCAGTGTCCCCTGGTTTTTGTCATTCCTTGCACTTTGTATTGTCTCAACCAAATTATTTTCTAAATAAGTTTCCAAAGTATAAGATATAATTTAGTTATTTTGACAACTACTCCTATGACCCAGTTTTGCATACGACTGCAATAGTACAAAAATAAACGTTTGTATTTATAAAGTGTTTGAATGCACATTTATCTCAAGACATTATACAATAAAGTGCTCAAATATACGTGCAGCTTTCACTAGAATATAGTGAAATACAAGTAACGTACTATGCAAGTGTAGTGTAACAGCGCCGGCTGGTGGACAACAGCGGCAACTGTGGTGGACAAACAGTACACAGGCCGGTGAGGGTGTGCACGGTGTGTGGGCAGAGGAGAGGAACTAGGGTAAGGGTCACAGAGGACCCCGTCTGGAGACCCCTGGAACCTGCTAGTGGGTTCGAGAAGAGAGGTGCGGTCAGGGCGGTGCCAGGCCGAGCTGGGAGCATAAAAGAAGCCGAGAGCGGGGGGCTTGAGGCTGCCGGTTCTGGGAATAGACTTATCTCATCTCGTCATTGCTGTCGTCTCGTCGCCGTCGTCGCTAAACGTCTCCGCTAGATATTGCGCTAGGAAGGAGAGTAGTTGGCTATCGCAGTCGGCGTCGTCAGTATTAGACGGCTCGTGTTATGTACAGGCGAGGTGGAGCTACTGTGATGAGTGTCCGGACGAGACCGTAAAAGTTGTTAAGAAAGAAAGTGCCTCCTAGAAACTCTGTCTCTGAATCGTTGACACTACACATGTAATGATTCAAAACATAAACTCAACCCTTACGCTCACAACACATGCATTGAATTGTATAACAATATATTGTTTAGCATGTAAAGCATATGCAAATGTTACCTTTAGGCTAATGGTACAAAGAAAATGGCTAAATGAAACGGAACTAAAGAAGGCATATCACACAGATAATACAATTGGGACAGTACAAACGGCAGGACACATGATTTATTCTTGAATTGATTCGTGATCTACAAGTGCGACACTTTAATTGAATGATAGAGAGGGGGTATGAATTCTTACATTCTGAATACTGACGATCTGTTTAAAATGCACATGGCAATCAGGATGATAATCTAGAACAGGGGTCGGGAACCTTTTTGACTAAGAGAGCCATGAAAGCAAAACATTTGGAAATTTATTTCAGTGAGAGCCATATAATATATTTTAAAAGTGAATTCAACTAAATGTCAGTATAATAAGCCTCTTAATTTATTCTTTTAAATAATGTTGTTATAACACTCACCATTAATGCGACTTCTGGTGCTGCATGGATTTGCTGATGTCTTTGTAGTCGGGTTGGTACTTTGTAGTCGGGTTGGTACTTGGTGAGGTTAAGCTTCATGCAAGCGTTGAGGCTTTCATCCGTTAAACGTGATCGTAGGTTGGACTTGATGTTTTTAAGATGTGAGAATGACTGCTCACATGCATACGTAGATCCAAACATGGTCAATACAGCAATACTCACACGCTGCAGTGTGTGGTATGTGACAGGAAGCGCGTTCCAAGTTTTGAGAATCAGCTGGTCTTCGGGTTGGAGTTTTTTCATTTCTGTCCACATGTGCTTGCTCGCCAACTCCGCTTTCTGTCGTGTGATTCTTTCCAAATCTTCATTCAGTGACTTGAACTTATTCACCCACATGTCTGAGGCCTTCAGGTCAGCCACTTCTGCTTCAAAATCTCTGACGGAGACACCAGGGATGTAATTCAGGTCGGCTGTGTTCAGTGAACACTCGTTTGGATGGGTGATGAACTTAAAAAGACGAGTGTGCTCACGAAATTCTCCAAAGCGTGCTTTGAAGGACTGTAGGAGACTGGATGTGCAGCCAGCTAGCTGGTGGAGATCAAGGTTTTGAATGGGCTCACTTGCTGTGCATGCATCTTTAAATTGGCTCAGTTTTTCAAAATGTAGTAAACGACCTGTTTCAAGATCCGTGATGAAAAGCTCCAGCTTGTTTTCAAAAGCAAATACAGCTTGTTGAAGGGATAACACTGTATTTCCAATGCCTTGCATTTTCACGTTGAGCTGGTTCAGATGTTCAGTCAGATCTACGAGATAGTAAAACTTGAGGAGCCACTCGGTGTCGGCTAGCTCAGGATGCCCGACGCCTTTCATTTCAAGGAAAGTCCGGATTTCGTTCAGGCAAGCCGCAAAACGGCTAAGCACCTTCCCTCTTGACAACCAACGCACATTGCTGTGCAAAAGCAGACCAGGATAGTTATTTACAACTTCATCCAGCAGTGTTTTAAACTGGCGATCATTTAAGGCTCGGGCAACAATAAAGTTGATCACACGAATGACCAGCGACATCACTTCGCCAAACTGCCTGTCACACATCTGAGCACAAAGTGCCTCCTGGTGTATAATGCAATGGAAACTTAGGATGGGTCTATTTTCATGTTCACGGAGAAGCGCCACAAATCCTTTGTTTTCCCCCACCATACACGGAGCACCATCAGTACACACTGAGAGAAGTTTATCCATAGGTAGACTTTTTTCTTGAGCAAACTCCATGAAAGACTTGAATAAATCCTCACCTCTTGTGGACCCTTTTAATGGCAGAACAGCAAGACTTTCTTCGCGCAGTGTGTCACCAACAGCATATCTTGCAATCACGCTGAACTGCGACAAATGGCTCACGTCTGTTGACTCATCCAAAGCCAGAGAAAAGAACGGCGCTGCATTTATGTCCTTCACTTGCGTTTCCTCCACTTTGTTTGCCATCACGATGGTACGATCATGAACAGTTCTTGCCGACAGAGGCATGTCTTGTATCCGTTTGATTATCTTGTCTTTGTTCGGAAGATCATCAAAAAGTTCATTGGCTACATCCAGCATGAACGTTTTAGCATACTCGCCATCTGTGAATGGTTTTCCGTTCCTCACTATTGCTAAAGAACCAGCAAAGCTAGCCGAATTATAGTCACCTTGCCGGGTCCATACGCGGAGTTGCTGCTGGCTAGCTTGCACCCTGCTCAGAAGCTCTTGGCACGCTTTCTTTCTGCTGTCTCCCGCAGGGTATTTTGATGCAAAGGTAGCGTGGCGCGTGCCGAAGTGCCGCTTTACATTCGACCGTTTCAACGATGTAATTTTGTCATTGCAAATTAGACACACCGCAGAACCCGCTCTCTCCACAAAGGCGAATTCTTCGGTCCATTCGTCCTGAAATGTACGATACTCGTCGTCTTTTTTTCTTTTCGCCATCTTCTTCGTCAAAGGGTTAGCTTTGAGCTAATGACCGAGCAGACGCAGTCTCAGACTGATTCAAAAGGGGGCGTTTACCTGTTTTACCCAGCAACGGCAAACGTAGGCCAGTATCATCCAATTAAAATAATGGACAATTGCTCCTGCAGCCCTGAACAGGACATGCGCAGTGAAAAATCGATGGATGGATTAAAACAAGTGAGAATATTTTGTTTTATCTGCGAGCCATATGCAATCATCAAAAGAGCCACATCTGGCTCGCGAGCCATAGGTTCCCGACCCCTGATCTAGAACGTGGAGTGAGACTATAACCCACAGGTGATGGAACAGTGATTGGCTTTAATTTTGTAATTAAGCTGCCTGATGGAACTTAATTGTGGATGGAGAGAAATTCCAGACAACATTGGCAGGAATGTTTACCCCTCTTTGGTCCACACTCTATTCGCCACATCAAAAGTGTTGCAAATGTAATTTGGGATTTTTTGTATTCATTGACATGTTTCCAACTGCAGCCACTCACCATTAAACTGGTATTGTATGACATTGTTGAAAACCTCCAGGAGCAAGAGAAGAAGCTTGGGGTTGTGTGGTGAAGCGAAAAGGAAATGTGGTGAAGAGAAAATCTCCAGCAACTGCACAAGTTTGGTGGCAGAGACCAAGGACATGCTTTTCAGAAAGGGGGACACTAAAGACACACACATTACACACAATGCACACAGATTAGGAATGACATTACAACTTCTCAACCATTCATAACATGGAAAAATGCAGTTGCGGGAATCAATATTAAACTTAACTAAAAACTCTTTCCCTATTTTACCAGGTAAGGCCCACTGAGCAAAATAGCTCTTTTTTAGAAGCGATCTGGCCACGAATGATAATTCAACGAAGTGGCTTATCATGCGGAAATGTATAGCCGCCAAATACTCTGAACGCATATTTCTAAATGTGGAGAGAAAAACTGTAGGACCCGGAGCAAAATCGATGTGACCACGGGGAGAAGATGCAAACCCCAAATATACAGGAATCAGGGTCGGAATCAAATTCACAACCTCCTGCATACCAGGCGAGGTAGTTAACATCTTGTCACCACAGTGCCCATAAAACTGCACTTCTAGCACAGATGTGTAATGTCAAAGGGTCCCAATTTATGTTGGTAAATGCCTCTTTCTGTCCCATTTTTTCAAGAAATGTACCAATGTCTCTATTCACCAACAATTGGGAAAATGTCCCCTTCGGCAATGTGTGTTAGTTCAATGAATGCAGTCAATATAGCTGTGACCCAATTGCTGAGAATTCTCAAGCATGGCCCTCCTAAAAAAACAGTCTTAAGGGTTCCCAAATAACTGCTTTGTATGATAACTTTTTAAACAATCATGCATTTAGCACAATGGGGAACTATCTGCCTTTTTTAGTTGTACTGTACTGCATTAGCCACGCCACAACCCTTGACCAGAGTCCCTTTTAGTCACCACATAATCGTGTTGCCCATCTTCCACAAATACAAACAAAAAATATATGAGCATGGTTACCTACCATTAGCAACAATGGTCATGAGACAGTCAAACAGATTCTGCAACTTCTGTTGGCTTCTTGTAATCATTTGGTGAAACACCTGTGCAGAGACCAATGTGCATCACAGTTCACATTATCTTCAACACACGAGAAAGAATGCTAAAATAATTAGTGTCACGTCATTGTCATATCAAGAGGCATGCTTGTAAATGGTGTGCTGGTGTTTTTAGGTTGTGAATTGGCTACTTATTGCCTCGCCCAATATATATCGTCTATCTTGGGGTACTTCACATGTTTCCACGCAAAGTATACAATTCCTAAAGCAATCATTGCAAAGCTTATTACAACTTTCCAATTCCCAGATCTTGATTTTTTTTTACAAGATTCACAACTTGTACAATGCACGAACGTGCGTTATAATCTGACTGTGGGTGTAAGCTTGCATGCCTAACATGTACACATTTGTATATATGTTTTTACATGCTTCCATGGGAATATTTGTACAAAAATATGCGGCACGGCACCTTAACAAAATGTACGTTTGCTTAATGTTCTGGCTTGAAAGCCTTTTTTTATTGTTTCCTCTACTGGTACCTAATTTAATCCTGTAGCAATTTAAAAACTCAGTTTGTCTCCAATATCCTCCATTGAATCACCATTGCCTACATCTCCCCTCATCTCAATCTACTCCTCTCAACATTGTCACTCTTCACACACAAACAATGACGATGTTTGCTCAGTGGGAGGTCGCTCATTTTCTTCTGCTGCCCCATAATCTGGGACCCCTTCCCCTGTCATTCGTGCTGCTGACTCCCTGCCCACGCAGGTTCAGGCTCAATATCTTCTTTTTTTGCTCTATAACTGTCTGTATGATATCAATATCCACTATTGAAATACAGTATCTTGAAATGTATATGCATTTAAATGCTACACATAAATCTAAATTGTATTGTAAAATACAATTTCAAGGTCCGACTTGAAATTCATGTGATTTGGTCTGCACGCATAATCCTGCACTGGGTGGAAACTCACAATGATGAGGAGGTCGGCGTGTGTGCCGTTGAACACCCGGATGCCCAAGGGCACACGGATGGACAAAGAATTGTTGAGATGAATCCCAAAGTTCCTTTCTCCGCTCAGTATAAGGAGAATAAACACGCCGATGGAGAGTAGCCCCATTTGAGCTGTCAGTGTACAAACAAAGGCAAAGATAAATATTCTCCATATAGCCTTAACAGACTGTTGCAGTAAGTGCTGTTAGCGAGCACCTAATGAAGGCCGGCATGGCACACGAGGGGATGGGTGGCCAGCATCACGCCCGGTTGGCTTTGTCTCTCAAGTGGCGATGTTTACACACTGCACCAGGTACTCATTTGAGGCTGAGTTGACCTAGCGGACGCCCAGGATTGGTTCAGATATTTGTCACCGATGTTTGTCGTGAGCGGGATATCGAACTCGTATAGCCAGGTTCGTAGCGCAGTGCGCCAACCACTACACTACCGCTCACCCCAGTGTGTAAATACTATACACCATCGTAGCATCACAACAACAAACAAGATCCACAATATTACAGTGGGACTCCTCTTATCCACGGCTCCTTTATCCGCAACTATGTGGGCCATTATCTGTGGGCCTTGGCCATCCGCGTTTCTTCCAATTATCCAGAGACAACTTATTCGTATTACCTGAACATTTTGTAGATAGGAAGCATTACCTGGAAGCGGTCATGGCATCTTGCAAATAAGGTGACGTTTTGACTCTCAGTGGGGGCCAGGGGGCTGGGAGGGAGGCAGACCCTGCCTCAATGATCGGGTTAATATGCACCCGTAATGCCGCGCATAAACAGGGACAGAGCGCTCCTGTATATATATTTTTTCAGTTGCTCAATAAAAGTGGGCTTTTTCAAGAGATATCACCTGAAGTCGGCATGGAAAAACAAACTAAACTTTTTTTTTTATTTTAGCAGGTAAGGCCCACTGAGCTATACAGATTTTTTTCAAAGCTACCATTGGGCCACAAACGATAGCTAAACGAAGTGGCTTATCACGTGGAAATGTAAAGCAGCCAAATACTCTTAAACGCATGATTCTAAATGTGGAAGGAAAACCAGAGGACCCGGAGAAAATCCAATTGACCACGGGGAGAACTTGCAAACTCCAAATATGCAGGCGTCAGGGTTGGGATCGAACCCATAATCTCCTGTTTCCCAGGCGAGTTAATTAACATCTCGCCACTGTGGCACCCTCGTAATAATTCATGCCCCGGTGAATAGTTGATTTGATGACTTGTCACAATTTGTGGTTGAGATTCGATTAAAGATTTTTTATTTAATTTATCATCTAGTGTGTCTTATCTTTCTTCATTGGTCTCATCGAGTGAACGACACTAAACAATTCACCTCCTTAAAAAAGCAAATAAGGCAGTTAAAATCAGTACTGCATATAGCAAATCTAGTATTGAATCAAGTCACAACCCCTAATTATAACAATTCATCAAATAAATGGGGGTGAATCAATACATTGGACATCTGTGAAAAAGAGCTGTATATCTCATCAGATTTCTCCAGTATAAATAAATATTCTGATTCTGACATACCTAGCTGAAAGGAATGACGGCTAATTACAAACACCGATGATGGAATGGCAGCCAAGGCAGGAAATGCGCCTGATACAATGACCTCTATGGACATGGAGTTTTCGTTTGCAGGATATGAACTGTGGCATGTGATGCATGTCAAAAGCATGGAAAGGATCTTTAGAAGTGACTACACCATGGCTCATGATGATTGATGGAGAGAAAGATGACGATGGCTTTAGATTAACACGGTGCCCATTGAAAATGATGAGGATGTTGTCGTCAAAACTGCGAAGGATGGCACATACACCACTTCCGCGTCTTCCCATTCATTATTTTTTGTGAATAAGAGACGTTGCTTAAAAATGTATCCTTTTTATACGTTCAAACAATGCATAATGCATGTTTACCTTGATTATACTATGTTCGTATAAGCTGCAATATCCATGTAAACCCACACTGTAATAAGACATTTTAATAATGAATTAAATGTCTTATTACAGCATTGATTTCATTATATTTTCATTCCTCATTTGGGCACTTTGATTGTATGTTTGTATTTTGTATGACGATTATCATGATGAGTGATGGAGCAGGATTCCGTAAAATAAGCACATTTTTAACTTAGCATAAGTAGCCAATGATTGGATCGTGGAGGTTATGACATCCGCCACTTTTATCTGAAGACTTAACCTTGAACACAGAGCTGGATTTGTATATAAGCTAGTGACTTACAATCATCATCTCTTGCATCATTCAGGTAATAAAGGATGGGAACAACAATTCCCAGCATGTCATTTGTCTTCAAAACAAAGGACAAGAAATTCTACAACAAGAACAAAATCAAAAGAATGTTTCAATTTGGTTACATGTAAAACATATCAATACATCTGTTAAATGTTATTTCATTTTATCGTCCAAATCACAAAGTAGTGTAATAATGAAGAGGTTGACTTTTCAGCATTTGTTCCAAGTTTTAAGCACATTATTACGTTGAGAAATAAAATGCGGTTTAGTATTGTTAAAATAAAACAGGTAGGAACATATTTATTTAGTTGCACTCAAATGCACACTTTCTTGTAACTATTTTGCCATGAGAGTTAATTGGTGTAAACATCAAACAAAACTTTCAGTGCTACGAGGGAACTTAAATAGACAAATGCCTTCACTTCAATCTTTTACTGACTTTATTGAAATTAGCAGGTTCTTGCCTTATTTTGTTGACAAAGGATCCAGAATAACACGAGCAGCTCCTGATGGAAGTGTATGCGTTTCGTGGAGTATGGCAGGTAGGTCTGCTGCAGAGGGTTGTTGAGCAGACGGACCAGGCCACTCAGAATGAATTCAAAGTCCTAATTAGTCCAAGATAAAAAATGGGGATTTTTCTTTTATATCACAAAATGTTTATCTTGATACAATTACACAAGAGTTTATTTCCCCCTTTGCTGATATAATTATTCATCGCAAAAATGTGAGCACAAAGGAATAGATTTATAAGCAAAAGTCTGTATCTCAACATATCATTTGCCATCGAACAAAGATGGTCACCGCATCAAGCGCTTTTAGATGCGCTTTTAAATCTCGATTGCAAACCCATTTCTTTAGAACTGCTTTTTTTGTTTAGTTTGTTGTCGTTCCCCCGCACCTTCGATTAGCACGGTTGGCTATGTACGGTGCGAAAAAAGTTCAACATACATACAAAAAATGAATTAATTCATCAGCCTATGGGTCACCAGGACCAATGTTCCACAGCAACAATTATGTTATCCATGATCCTCCACGATGGCACGTAATTATTTTTTTCTACTAGTCTTTTGTGTACGTGTGCTGATATCTCCATTACCAACTTTGGAGCAAATCATCACAGCTGCATGTTTCAGTTATATTGAAAACATTTACAAATGCTGGAAACAGCTACTCTCTCTCTCTAGTGACAATAAATGGTGACTACCTGAGGTGGTAAAACGATATCAATACTGTAATAATTTATGTATTTGGCAAATAAAATGACAGTACTGTACAGTAATGTGAAAAGCACCCATTTGAATTACATAATTCACATTTATTGACCAGAATAAGAAATTGGCAGCATTAAGTTCCGTCCTTTTAGGTGATACTGAAAAGTAAACAAATGGGTTAAGCTCATAAACTACTCACAGTTTATCTGTGGACCTTTTAAACTTATTGCAGTTTCCTCTTCTCCAACACATGACATACTAACAATCTCTAACATCCTTTTCTCCTGGCCGCATGTCTTAGTTCTTACGCTAGTTCCCTTCACTTCCATTCTGCTCTTCATTTTCTATACCGCCACCAAACATTCCTAACACTCTTCCAGGTACCTTTTCTTTTTCCCAAAGTATAGTATTACCTTCTACAACCCCCACAAAACGCTCTCACCTCATCATTATGAATCTTGGAGAGGTAAGTCACAAAGAGATTGCTGCAGTTCAAATGCTGTAAGACACGAAAATAATGTTGGAATGATAAGGGTGCACAATGGTATATTGTGAAGCTCTCTAATGCTGTTTTTCCTTGATGTAGCAGCTAATATTACTTTTAATTGTTATATTTGAAATGTCTTTTTAATCTGTAGAGAGAAACACGTACAGTATTTGGGTTATTTTAAATGTAATCGGACTCATCTCATCCTATTGGCCTCTTATCCCAGAGCATTCTAGTGATGTCCATGTTACACCGTAGGTGTGAAGTGTGACAAGATGAAGGATGTTAGAATGATGGGTCAATGTATCCTGGATTTGGAGGCTACATTTGCCTTTTATACCAATTATATAATTAAAATATGATTCAAATTAATGAGACTCAATGAGGTGAACCCCAACACAGATGAGTTCGTGAACCTACTTGCAGTAACTGATGTCTCCTGGCAACCTTGCCATCCAACAGGTTTAATAGTCACACAAATGTATGTGATCTACAATTCCAATTTCAAGAGCGCTGGTATAATGGTGTGGGCTACCGTTGTACTGTACATGAATTAGGGTTGTTCAAAGTCAATCAGTAACCCGGTAACCATATTCATAATTAATAACGAGTTCTGAAAGCTGGGAACCGGCAATTTGATTCATGAATGTGTAGAGGTGTTAACTATGTGCTGTTGCGTAACCTGCGTTGCCACCAGGGCAGTGCAGCATTACCCCTGGGTACAACGGTTGGGGTCAGTTGAGGTGAAACGGATCGTGGCCAGGGTTTGGTGCGAACCAATCAGACGGTTCCACGTGGGAATGTATGATTGGTTCTACCTAGCCACGAATGGGTATAAGACGGGTGACCCAACGGACCTCGGGGAGTTCTCTCCCTGCACGAAGATAGAAGACTGGGCTGAAGCCTAGCTAGGACCCTGGACCAGCCTTTCAGCCCTTCTAAGGGCTAAGGCTCGGCATACCCAGTGGTCAGGACCCACCGGGCCAGCGGTGGGTCAGATAGCCTCCCCTAGGTCCTAGCCGGAGGACTAGGATAGCGGTAGACGTGTGAGTCCCGCCAAGTCCGGAGGTTGTACCTCCTTAGGTATCAAGGAGGTTAGCGGTAGATGTGCGAGTCCCGCCAAGTCTGGAGGCTGTACCTCCCTAGGGTATCGGGTGAGGGGACCGAATATCCCTCTGTGTGTGTTAAGCATTGTATAAGGAAATAATACAATAAACAGAGTGTGCCTCCTAAAGAAGTCTGCTCGTCCTTACAACACTACAAATGCACCGATTAGCACAGGTGAATGTAAAAACCACATGGCGGCCTGAGTTATATTTGCCCACGTTTCTCAGCTCAAAAGGTAAATGTGAAATCCTGCCCTTGCTTGCTTGTCCACGCCACTGCTGACAGTAGAGCCTTCACTAGAGGGACCTCTAAGGGAAATTTGGTTTCTTCTGCAATGTTTATCAGACGCCTTGGAAAGAGTTCAACATACCCACACTGGGTGCACCTAGGCGAGGGGATCAATAAGCTTTCCACATTATTTCAACTGCCCCCCCAGGAAATGGAATCTAAGTATATAGCTAACCTTTACACAATGGCAGCTCCCTTAGTTTGTTGACAGACGTTTCTGCGTGTGTGGCAAACCGGTGACCTTTTTTACCATGCGATTAACAACCCCTATATATTCTTAGCTCTTTCGGTAAAGTCACGTTGAAGGGAAACAATAAAATAATAAAATATATATAAAACAATAAAAATTCTCACGACGTTTCGACCATAACACAAACGGTCGAAACGTCGTGAGAATTTTTATTGTTTTTTATATATTTTATTGTTTCCCTTCAATGTGACTTTACCGAAAGAGCTAAGACTATGAATTACTGCAGTCACGAAAGCTTTAAATCAAAATTTAACCCCTATATAATCCCATATGCACAAGCACAGAGACATGGTTCCCTACATAACAGATGAGATTAACGTGGTACCTTTTGTGTCCGTGACTGCTGTGGGTTCTCAATGTCACCGATGGAGAAGCCAAAGAAGGGAGAGCCAGGAAGGGAATGTTCCCCGTCCAATGCGGCAATCAGCACCTGGCAGGCCACCTCAACGAGTGGCTCACGGTGGTCGCGCACCAGCAGGTAATTGTACGGCACCCCGTACCCCACAGGGTCGTAGGCAAACACCACATTCAAGAGAGACGTGAACAAGGCCAGAGTGTGCCTGTGAACGCATGAACGTAGAAAGGAAAACAGTGGAGCTGAATTTCTTACTCAAGAAAGAAAAGAACATGTATTGGGATTTGATTAATTCTGGAGAAACAAATCTGGTAAGACATGGGAGGAATACGCACAAAAGCAAAATGTTAACTAAATTAATGATACAGCAGCTAAATAAGCTCAATGATCACACGGTAACCTAATCAACTCTTAAGGAACTTGAGTTATTTACCTGACTACAAATTATATTTACTATGATCACTCCTCAAATGACCAAACACCTGCCTGTTCTCCTTTGAGCAGAACAATTTCACCCAGGAATTGCAGCTCCGTGGGTCATTTTCAGATTGGTATATCACCTCAGAGAAGCAGGTCAAAAGCAGCTTTAATATCTCCAACCTGTCCATACAAAAGGAATAAAGAACATCCGCAAATTAGATATCACGGGTATTTAATGAAGTTAAAAACATATAAAAAATAACCCTTCTGAAATTTATGTACAGGCCAGAGACACAGATGCAAGCATAATTCAAATTGATACCATTAAGAGAACGCAAAGTAATCTTGGATCTCATGCAAGATTCATGGATTTTCACAAACATATATTATATATTGTATCGACACATTGTTATGCTAGCACTACACCAGCATATACCATGTGATTCTCTGTATACTCTACCTACATAACAAAATCCAAGAATATTAGTTTCAAACATTTGCATTACCTTAAAGACACATAGTGATACTCTTATCCATGGTTACGTTACCAATTACTCATTACCCCTGGGCATAAAAATGTTGCCCCAGGATTCACTGCCATGTGATTTGTGTGGGGGCTAACACCTGGATATAAAATAATGTAATCATTAAAAATGAATTAATAAAATAATGCAGGTGTGCCGACACACCTGAAATTCTGGGCTAAAATCAGGCAGCTTGCCTGTCAAGAAAACACGTTTTCTCGTGTCGATTATAGTGTCGCATAAATTATTAAAATGACAAAGGGAAAACAAAATTAACTTACCTGTTAGTGTCGTGCACATAGCTCTGTGGTGGAGAGATATTGACTCCCACCCCTGCCTCCCAGATGAACTCACAGCTGTCAAGTGGCCAAGTATCCTCCGGTGTGTCCTGCCACACAATAACCAAACGACTTTTGAAGCTCTAGCTTGACTAAATATGAGGTTAGCTTGACGAATATAAAACTATATATATAAAAAATATCGTGTAAGGCCGCGATACAGCTCTTTTTTAGAAGCGAGCTGACCACAAATGTTAACTCAACAAAGTGGCTTATTATGTGGAAATTAATAGCAGTCAAATACTCTAAATGCATGTTTTGGAGAAAAATCCACGTGACCACGGGGAGAAAGACACGCAAACTCCAAATATACAAATGGCGACAGGGTAGGGATCAAACTCATAACCTCCTGTATACCAGGCAAGGTAGTTAACATCTCGCCACCGTGGCACCCTATAATTAAGCTCCGATTATAATTATATAACCATCTGGCCTGCATATATTAATAGTTACTTTTGTCAAAACGGTCAATTTAATCCAACAAAATCTCCAAATATATTTGTTTTTAAATGTCATAATTTCTCAAACATTGTTTTAATTTATGCACAACACAACTACTAATGCAGTGAATGGTGAAAAGTATTCTCCAGTGCCATTACGGGGCCAGGCTGCCTGTGCGGTGCCACAGTGAAGCCCGGACAGAAGAGCAGCTCAGCGATTGCAAGCAGCAGCGTCTCAGCCAATGGAGGCGTGACTTTGCTCGTATCTTCCTCCACCTACATTTGTCAGACAATGCATTAAGTCATAAAGGATAGCACACATTAATAATTGTAGACTGCACCAATAAGAGGTTTACTTTATTATTTCCTGCCCTGAATCGACTTTCCCAGCAGCCGTAATTGACAACAGGCATTCCATCAATTTATTTGCACCAGTGCAGTTAAGGCAAGTCGGGAATAATTGCATCTGTGCAGCAACCCAAAATTTAGGTTTGTACCAGAGGCAGTGGATTTCAGCTGTACCCTTTGATGTAAACCCAAATTAAATGCCACACAATGCCAGTCATGTAGTATAGAGTAACAATGTTAAGGAGAAATCAGTTACATTAAGAGCAGGCATCACATACAGAGTCATATCTAAAATATAGTTAAAAAAAATTGCAGAATCTTTGCTATCACAGCGTTTACTTAACCATATTGTCTAACTTACTGGCACTGCCATTTAACTGAAACCCGTTGTACAATTACAATGAAAAAATCAACCCCGACAATTTAAATATGTTCTAGTTTTGTCAAATATTGTTTAGGCAGCCCTTATCTCCAGTTTAAAGCCCTGAGCCAGTGGTGGATGCTGCACATATACAGTGGTGTCAGGGAACGCGTCAATATGCTTACCACTTTTACATTTTCTAACAAAGTGTCACGCTATTTAATGGCAGTGATCTCAACCCATCATGACCCAGTTGGCGATAAACTAGTTGGGCCATCAGGCTTCATTTCTAGGCTGCTATGGGCGATGGATACTTGAGACCCCCCAAACAGATTCCTAGTTCATCCGTGGAGATCTGCCACTGGTCTCAGAGGTATTACAGAAACCTCTCTTTGAGTATCTTGCTTCTTATTCCCCGTTGCATTTGGCATCACTGATCAATAAATGAAAGGAACAAATACCGTAATGAAAAAAGTCCCGCACCTCCGATTAGCACGATTGGCTATGTACGGTGCGAAAGAAGTTCAACATACGTACGTACAATAAAACGCAACTTACATTTACGTTGTGGTGAGTAGGTGCATGGGCCCAGAAGAAATCCTTCCACTGTGCATCCTCGAACACAAACGGCAGGAGCCTTGTCAGCAGGCGGATGCAGGTCAACACCACCACTGGTTCCTGATCGTCTGCGCAGCCAGACTCTGCAGCCACTCTCAGTTTCTCCACAGCCTGGTTCCACACAAATCCAAGGGTTAATCTTCGTAGAATGATAACAGAATGGGTGTTACTCATGTTGGAAGAAAATGCCTGATTTAAATTGACTCCACCAAGATGGAGCGGTCTGAAAGGCTAACATGGGCCTCAGTTAACATGTAAATAGCACCTTTACCAGGGGCAACTCGTTATTTTTTTTAAGTGATCACCCACAAGAGTTGGCCACTGACTTGCATAGTGTCATTGCAGCAACATCCACAATTGAAGCACATCAAATGAAAATATAATTTATTTCCTAACACAACAAAGAATAATCTCTGGCAACTACTTTGGGGGAGACTATCATGCGGCATTAGATAGTCACTTCAAGATGTTTTTCTTGTTCATGTTTTTTGTTTGTCGCGGTTGCACACGATTCAAGAGCGGAATGGCTCACAGGGCTACACCAAAATAAATGAAACTGCAAAAAAAAAACTGAAACTCAAAACTGTTCACCGCCGACGACGATGCTGATGGCTGCTTAATTGCAGTTTGCCTTGTGAATGAGCGTGCAGAGTCCTGATGGGAGCTCGTCGCGCAGGGCTCGCACGTCGCCCGCAGTCACGTAGAGGAACGCGTCCTGCCCTGCGGCGTCGCTCTCCCCCAGGAACGGCCTCCAAAATGCCTCGTCGCCCAGCTCTGCCATCTGCATGCGCCAGGACACGAGAGGACACATGGCAGTGGTGGGGGGGGGGCATCCATTGAGTAGGAACGCACAAATTTGTCAAAACTTGACAACTCCACCCCACCTCCCCGAATCCTATAGAACGGCCGATATTGAATCCACGCAGAAACGATCAAGGATTAATAATAATATTAACGTGTTTTAGCATACATTGTCCACCGCCGGACTATCTAATTTGAAGGCCAATGTAGACCCCCCATACGCAAGCGTACACATTTGGGTCACCCCCCCCCCTCCATGTGTACGTCTCCATATATATAAAAGGCAAAGTTGTAAATTTTGATTTAAAGCTTTCGTGACTGCAGTAATTCATATTCTTAGTTTTTTCGGTAAAGTCACGTTGAAGAGAAACAACAAAATAACAAAATATATATAAAACAATAAAAAATTCTCACGACGTTTCGACCATAACTCAAACGGTCATCATCAGGTGTGTCGGTTTGCATAAATTTATTTTGAAAACGGCATATTTATTTATATATATAAAAAAAACGTTTGCGTCACGCGCAACGATGGCAGTTTGCCAGGACTAGTCCATCTATTTTTTGAAAAGAGGAGGGGGGAGACGAAATTTGTTTTTATGTATGCTGTCTGAAAGGCACTGTAAGCGTGAACAATCAATCAAGAACTGAAATGATTTATCAAATCTTTCCAATGATTGCTAAGATAGAATCCATCTTCTCGGTTGAAATTGTCTCTGTGTTTGTATATGTGGATAGCCTCATGAACGAATCTCTCATGGAAGCCAGATGGCTTACAAAGAACCTCCGTCTTGGAAAAGTCAATGGCATGTGAGCCTACTGAATTAGAACAATGATCTGCTACGGCCGAGGTGTTGGTCCTACCGTGTTTAAGGTCTGCTTTATGTTCACGAATGCGGTCCGAGATATGGCGTTTGGTTTCTCCAATGTAACTACTACCACAGAGGCAACTTAGTTTGTAGACACCAGGGTATTGTATGTCCGGAATCACATCTTTTACAGACGGAACCAGATCACGGATTTTATGTAATGTGTTGAAACGGACCTGGATCTTGTGTTTATTCAAGATTTTGGAGATCTTTTTTGTGATCCCAGCAATGTAGGGTAAAGTGATGGTTTTGAAAGGCTCCTCAAGAGGGTTCTTCTTCATGGTTTGAGTGATAGCTTTGCGGATTGTATAGTCGGAGTAACCATTAGCCCTAAGAGCTTGGTGTACGTGCTTGAGTTCACTGCTTATGTGTTCCTGGTCGGATATGCATTGGGCTCTATGATACAGAGTCTTGATGAGAGAATTCTTCTGTGATGGATGGTGGTGGGAATCCGGTTTCAGATAAGCATCCGTATGGGTAGCTTTCCTGTAGACTGAGTGGCTCATTGAACCATCAGGTCTCTTTTTAATTAGGACATATATAAATAAATAAATATATATAAATAAATATGCCGTTTTCAAAATAAATTTATGCAAACCGACACACCTGATGATGACCGTTTGAGTTATGGTCGAAACGTCGTGAGAATTTTTTATTGTTTTATATATATTTTGTTATTTTGTTGTTTCTCTTCAACGTGACTTTACCGAAAAAACTAAGAATATGAATTACTGCAGTCACGAAAGCTTTAAATCAAAATTTAATCGCCTCTACGGGGAGGGTTTTCACATAACTTTAAGATCTTTCAACAAACTCCGGGATAAGAAAGCTCAGCTGATCGAGTCTCTCACCTTCCTGAAGAGATGCCGCGACTCTGGGGTAATACCAATCGCATTTACACTCACCTCTGCTACTGTAACTTCTTCAAATGCGAAACGAATTCTTTTCAAAACTAGCTTAGCTCTTATCTCAGAAAAAATCAGACTTATACGCACAGAACTAGATCAGTTAGACAAGACACTCTACAAATCACACTTATCATTGACGGCAATAATGTCCACATCGGATTGGGAACATGTAGACAATATGACTGCCTCTTCAGCTGCTACTATGTCGACCAAATGTAAGAAAAACCTGATTTCCAAATTTAACCTCCTCTTAAACAAAAGACCGGACCCACACACCAAAAAGTTAGACGTTAATAAAGTCGTAATTAATCGCAGTAACAGTTCTATTTCCGATGGTCTGAAATCCGTTTTAGCTAAAGGTCTAAACTTTGCAGTCACACCTAAACACATACCAGTTAATGATATAATTGCCCAAGTAGACGTTGCTCTCAGGGGCCTGGGTCACATCGCTGCAGACGTAGCAAGATCTGAAATCGCTGCAACCCTCAAAAACGCTAAGATGCCAGCTAGCAACCTCAGCAAAGATGAGCGTTTTGAATTATATAAATTAAAAAAGAGGAATGATATTGTAGTTCTCTCAGCTGACAAAGGCAATGCTACTGTTATCATGGATAAAATAGAATACAACAACAAAATTAAAGAATTACTCGACGATGGTAGTTATACAAAAATAAAAAGAGATCCCACCAACAGCCTCGTCACACAAACCAACAAAATAATTTCTGATTCAACCGCATTAATTGATCAATCTAAACAGTTTTCGTTGAAACCTTCTGCTGCCAGGCCACCAAGATTATACGGCTTACCAAAAATACATAAAGTTGATACACCTCTTCGTCCCATAGTCTCTACTATCAGCTCCCCCACCTACAAACTAGCTCGTTTTTTGTCTGAAATCCTGCGTCCTTTCACTGGAAAGACCACCTCTACGGTACAAAATTCTACTCACCTGGTATCAACAATCAAGGGTATTTCCCTGTCCCCAGACGACCTGCTTGTCAGTTTTGATGTAGTTTCCTTATTCACCAAGGTTCCTGTACCTGACACCATTGCAATCATTGAAGACTTGGTTCATCAAGGACTAAACACTGAGGTACCCCCCCTGGTGAGACACTGTTTAACCAATACATACTTCACTTGGAATGGAACTTTCTACAAACAAACTGAGGGCACCCCAATGGGCTCCCCCCTTTCTCCAGTTATAGCTAACATTTTCATGGAGAAATTTGAGACTGACGCCATCCAGACTGCCACTCTGCGCCCAACCTTATGGAAGAGGTACGTGGATGACACTTTTGTCATCTGGCCACATGGCCGGCCTGCTCTAGACAAATTCTTCGACCACATCAATTCCATACACCCAGCCATCAGATTTACCATGGAAGTCGAAATAGATGGCAAGATACCTTTTTTGGATGTCCTAATTAAAAAGAGACCTGATGGTTCAATGAGCCACTCAGTCTACAGGAAAGCTACCCATACGGATGCTTATCTGAAACCGGATTCCCACCACCATCCATCACAGAAGAATTCTCTCATCAAGACTCTGTATCATAGAGCCCAATGCATATCCGACCAGGAACACATAAGCAGTGAACTCAAGCACGTACACCAAGCTCTTAGGGCTAATGGTTACTCCGACTATACAATCCGCAAAGCTATCACTCAAACCATGAAGAAGAACCCTCTTGAGGAGCCTTTCAAAACCATCACTTTACCCTACATTGCTGGGATCACAAAAAAGATCTCCAAAATCTTGAATAAACACAAGATCCAGGTCCGTTTCAACACATTACATAAAATCCGTGATCTGGTTCCGTCTGTAAAAGATGTGATTCCGGACATACAATACCCTGGTGTCTACAAACTAAGTTGCCTCTGTGGTAGTAGTTACATTGGAGAAACCAAACGCCATATCTCGGACCGCATTCGTGAACATAAAGCAGACCTTAAACACGGTAGGACCAACACCTCGGCCGTAGCAGATCATTGTTCTAATTCAGTAGGCTCACATGCCATTGACTTTTCCAAGACGGAGGTTCTTTGTAAGCCATCTGGCTTCCATGAGAGATTCGTTCATGAGGCTATCCACATATACAAACACAGAGACAATTTCAACCGAGAAGATGGATTCTATCTTAGCAATCATTGGAAAGATTTGATAAATCATTTCAGTTCTTGATTGATTGTTCACGCTTACAGTGCCTTTCAGACAGCATACATAAAAACAAATTTCGTCTCCCCCCTCCTCTTTTCAAAAAATAGATGGACTAGTCCTGGCAAACTGCCATCGTTGCGCGTGACGCAAACGTTTTTTTTTATATATAAATAAATATGCCGTTTTCAAAATAAATTTATGCAAACCGACACACCTGATGATGACCGTTTGAGTTATGGTCGAAACGTCGTGAGAATTTTTTATTGTTTTATATATATTTTGTTATTTTGTTGTTTCTCTTCAACGTGACTTTACCGAAAAAACTAAGAATATGAATAGGCAAAGTTGTGTTTGTGTCTGTACGAAATGTTTAGCGTACTTCCCGACATGCAACAAACTGGAAAATTGCCATGTGGGTACTTTCCAGAATGTACACCATGCAAAAATTATAAAAATACACTTTGGTTTTTTTTTAGGGGGGGGGGGAGCTCAATAATACATCAATATTTTGCACGGCAAGTGAGCTGTGACGTCACATCTGTCACGTGACCCTCGCACGTGGAAGCGTAACGCATTGTAGTGTAGCGGTTAGCGCGCTGTGTATGTGTCTGTGTGTGTCTGTGTGTGTGTCTGTCTGTGTGTGTATGTGTCTGTGTGTGTGTGTGGAAGCGTAACGCATTGTAGTGTAGCGGTTAGCGCGCCGCGCTACGAACCCGGCGACCCGAGTTCGATTCCCGCTCACGGCCACCACGATTATTTGAACCGGACCTGAGCCTCCCCTAAGTCGACTCAGCCTCAAACGAGTAACTGGTGTGGTGTGTGAACATCGCCACTGGGGAGACAAAGGCGGCCAAGCGTCGTGAATCCAAGTCCAAGCTATAGTACTAAATAAATGGATGGGCCCTGGGGGCGATAACCATCAGCCAGGCAACAGCAAGGTACCTGTTCGCTAAGGTGTTGGTTTATCGGACTTTTTAAATTGAAAAGTGATTTTGGAAATATCACCTGAGCTATATTTGCAAGAAACAAAATCACACTTCAGGGAAACATGCGTGTTGCGTACGCATTGTTGAACTTATTTCGCGCCGTACGTGACCAAACCGTGTTCATAAAGACACTGGGCATTCCCCTCAGGCAAAGCAAAACCCTTCGCTGTTAGCATGGACGATGCAAGCTGCACCATTATAAGCACACCACCGATGTTAATGATACACGAATTACAATGTACAACGAAGAATGCAATAATAAAAATATAATAAACTGTCAATTTCGATCATGTGTAAATGACTCTTTGTGATTGACAACGCACGTCCAACGTTACTCCGCTTTGCGTTATCTCCCTCACGTTATCAGATAACCACATTAGCTGACGCGATCTTCCTCCCAACCCTGGGGACACTGCACTTTGCTTCACAATCCTCACACTGTCAGAATAAAAATAATAATCAGAATACGTTGTCACACTTGGAGGAAATCCGATGAGCCCTAAAGCTCTTTTGTCACAGATGTTCAGTGTAAATAACTCGCAGTGATCCCATCGCTCACTATTCGCTTTCGTGGCGCTACTGGCCCAAAGCGGATATTATTGTTAGGAACTCTTTAAATTGGTACACTTGTGGTGAGGTAACGGACGAGCTAAAGACAGCTACGAGGGGGTGGGTGGTCAATACCACGCCCGGCCGCCTTTGTCTCCCCAGTGACGACGTTTACTACACACCGCCGCACCGGGAACTCATTCGAGGCTGAGTTACGACGTTTGGGGATGGCCCAGGACCGGTTCAGACAATCTTCATTGACGTTGGCGGTGGCCGTGAGCGGGAATCGAACTCGGGGGGGGGGGGGGGGTCATGAATCGTCACGCAGCGGAGTGGCGACCGCCCCCCACCACCACCACCACCGCACCTGGCGCACGCACGCGGCTGCCCGCGCGGCACCGCCCGGCTGCTGCCCTCCGCTCCACGTGACCCCCATGGCGCGTGTGTGACCCCCCCCCCACCAGCGTGTGTGACCTCCCTCCACCCCCCGCGCTTGACCCCCCCCTCCCCCCGCGCGTGACCCCCCTCCCCGCGCGCGTGACCCCCCCTCCCCCCGCGACCCCTCCCCCCCGCGCGTGACCCCCCCACCCCCCATGTGCGTGACCCCCACCCACGCGCGTGACCCCCCCACCCCCCACGCGATCCCCCCCACACCCCCCCCCCCCGTGCGCGTGACCCTCTCGTGTCCGGCGCGAGACACGAACATCCGCGGCGGGACACCGCGGATGTTCGTGTCTCGCGCCGTGACGACGACGCGCTAGACTCGAGGGTCACGTGACGCGCGAGACTCGAGGGTCACGTGACGCGCGAGACTCGAGGGTCACGTGACGCGCGGGAGGCATTGCAGAGGTCGCGCTGCACCAGCAGCAACAACAACAACTTTCTGAGCCACCAGAGGCAGTGCGCGTGTGCCAGGCTAGGTGTACTTTCGGCCAACCACAGTCGGTCAATGCATAACTGTTCAAATGTTTTGCTTCACCCACACACCCTTGTGTGTGTTTTTTACGAATGAATCGTTTGCGTTCGTTAAGAATATCTCTTGACAATATGCCTGGTTGGTTACACACAACCGCCTGGGGAGCGAATTCTTATCAGCAGCATCGGTGTAATACATTACCATTGTTGGTAACAAAACAGGTCTTGAGATATTTTTACTTAAAGCTTTCGTGACTGCAGGGATTCATATTCTTTGTTCTTTCGGTAAAGTCACGTAGAAGGGAAGCAATACAAATATAAAACAATAAAATTCTCACGACGTTTCGACTGCAACACAAGCAATCATCATCAGGTGTGAAAACCACAGCTGTGAGAATATTTATTTTCGTCTCCTTTATAATGTCCGTTTCACCTTTCAGAAAATCAACATCTAATGCAGGAGAACGTCCGTTTCTACGTCGCCTTTGAAAAAACTTCGTTGTCGTAAATGTAAATGTTTGATTTGCACACAGTAGTATAATAATCGATTCCAAACGGGTGAATCGTACGCGTGAATTGATTTTACAGGACGGATCCGAGTATCGTTTACACGCTTCACCATCTGCCCCTGTGCAACTTGTAGAACATCTCCACGAACCGGACAATGTGCGTAGTACAATAAATGTGAATCGTAAAAAAAACCCATTGACAGAATCCCGCGCGAATCGATCTTTGACCAAGATGGGGGTAGTCGTGAATCGATTCCTGCCGATTCGTTTTTTTCTTCTCCTTCCCGCCAATTGTGGTGCAGCGCTTTTGACCAATGGGCGTGGCGCTCGCGGGTGACGTCACGCGCGGGAGGTTAACTCCGGCGGTAACGCGGGGCAACGTCTCTGGTTAACCACTACTTCACCACTAGTTAACCACTACTTCACCACTAGTTAACCACTACTTCACCACTAGTTAACCACTACTTCACAACTAGTTAAGCACTACTTCACCACTAGTTAACCACTACGTCACCACTAGTCAACCACTAGTCAACCACTAGTCAACCACTACTTCACCACTACTTCACCACTAGTTAACCACTACTTCACCACTAGTTAACCACCGTGAGCGCGGACACACACAGCGGGGAAACAGCCACAGCCAGCGAGCCATTCTCCCGAGGCGCGATTACGATAAACAAAACGTGCGTCTCTTTACAGCAGCGCCACCACCACCACGTCGATGAGTGCTGTTTGTTGCTGGTATGCTTGGCGTTTCGCGGCCCGTGCTCTCGACGCTTGACTTGTTGCGTGCGTGTGTACAAAGCTGCCGTCGCTTAAACCACGGGCACGGCAGCGGCCGGCCTACGGGGCTCACGGAGTTGACGCCAACTTTGAAGAGGCCGCTACTGCCTCCCACCCCCCCCGTAACCTCCACGTCGGCGCGGGCGGCCGCGTACGGCGCGAAAGAAGTTCAGCGACACGCGCGAGTAGCAACTCTTGGTGCTCCGTTGCAGTGGCGAGGTTAACAAATAGTTTGTTATAGTTTAGTGGTGGCGCGAGTTGCGTCGACGAACCTGGGCCCACCCGAGTTCGAGTCCCGCTCGTGTGAGCCGCTCCTGGGCCTCCCCACCCCCCCTTACATTGACTTGGCATCTACGATTCGTTTTAACGCTACGGGCTTTCGCGACCAATGTCATCCAGTTAAGGAACGAAACAGGAGGATTTGGCTATTCTTTGGGTCTTTCGGTAAAGTCACGCAGTTAGGTTCAAATAAAATAACAAAACTACGACGTTTCGATCGCAACGCAAGCGTTCCTGATGACGACCGCGTGTGTTGCGATCGAAACGTAGTTTTTTCTTGTTATTTTTGTTTTACCTAACTACGTGACTTTACCGAAAGACCCAAATAATTTGAATTCCTGCAATCACGAAAGCTTTAAGTCAAGGAGGATTTGTCCACAAATCTGGCTGTCCGCCTGATGATGCCGTTTGTAATTATTGGCGAAACGTCGTACTGATTGTAAATGTTGTGGCTTTGCTGTCCAACACTGGTGTGCTGTACTAGTGACGAATTGGCCACGTTCTGTTTAAGTGGTGGCGGGTTTAACAACACGTTTACGCGATTTAACCCCCCCCCCCACCTATATTATCAAATGAGTACTTGGTGCGGTGTGTAAAAACATCGCCACTAGGGAGACAAAGGCGGCCGGGGTGTAGTGCTGGCCACCCACATGATTCGTGTGCTGTGTCGGCCTTAATAGGTGCTCGCTAACAGCCATTGCTGTTAGCGAGTAGCAACAGTGTGATAAGGCTATACGGAGGGGAGGGGGGTAAATCTTTGCCTTTGTTTGTGAAGTGATTTGTTCAGAGGTGGTCCCGGCTCGGTTGGTGTCGGGCTGATCAAAGTCGCGGACGTGGAGCAAGACTGAACCGGACTCCCGTCCACGTGTGAGTTCCGATGCACCCCCAACACGTGCTTACACACAGCGTTACATTGTAAACGTTGCACACACAGCGTTACATTGTAAACGTTATAAACGTTCTAGATTTGAAGCTTTCGTGACTGCAAGGATCCATACTCTTTGGTTCTATTCGGTAAAGTCACGTAGGTAAAAAATAAAATAACAAAAATCACGACGTTTCGGCCACAACACAAGTGGCCTTCATCAGGTGAAGGGACCGGACTGTCCAGAGGACAGCGTTGGAGTGAAAACAGCCAAGCCCAGGTCGCGTCCTTTAAGCTGTGTGGGAGGAAGCGAAACGCTTTGACAAAGGAATTAGCATAGAAGGTCAGCGTCTCGATGAGCTTTGACTTCTTGTTCCGTTGTCTGTTGAAAACTCTAACAGATAGGTGAAAGCCCTCCCCGTAGAGGTTATCAATTCTAGATTTGAAGCTTTCGTGACTGCAAGGATCCATACTCTTTGGTTTGGCTGTTTTCACTCCAACGCTGTCCTCATGACATCACGGTCCCTTCACCTGATGAAGGCCACTTGTGTTGTGGCCGAAACGTCGTGATTTTTGTTATTTTATTTTTTTACCTACGTGACTTTACCGAATAGAACCAAAGAGTATTATAAACGTTGCACACACACAGCGTTACATTGTAAACGTTATACTGTCCAGTGTTTATAACGTCTTGCGTGTCTCTCTGAACGGCATACAGTACAAGTGTATGCTCTGTCTCAGTGGACTTGTTAGTCCGTCTCTGTCTCAGTGGACTTGTCTCTGAGAATGGTCTCAGCGGAGCCTCGGCGAACTTCTCTCAATGTAACAAAAGGCAAATGAAGCAATTGGCGGGACCCTGGGGTCCCATCACTGCACCGGGGTCGGAAAAACCGCTTAGCGACACGAGTTTCGTCTTACCGACAACAAAACTAGCGTCAATCGATTGGCCTCGTCGAGAGCTACTCGGGGCACTAAGTTTCGTAAAAAGTTGAAAAATTACATAAACACGTTAAATTCACTGCGGGGGCGGGCTCGCCTTGGCAAAGAAGCTGAGGATCGACGGCTGACCGGAGGGCGTCGTCGCCGCGCGCGACTGCGGCGGAAGCCCCCCGGGCTTGCGTTTGGCCGGTGGGGTGGCGCCTATCGTGTTGATCACCGCCTGCTGCTGGAGCTTGTTGGCGCGAGTCTGGGCGGGCGGCGCGTTGCTGTCGGGGTCACGAGTGGGCGGACTCAAAAATTATAATTATTGACCTGATTTTTGCGGGACCCCAGGGTCCCGCCAAATGATTCAAATGTCAAGGGGAGTCTCCCAGAGGTCCTGCCGAAGACGGACCCAGCCGTTGGTGTAGCGCGCGTGCCCGCGAGATCCTAGCAAAGATTGTTTTTCACGCCATTTTCTGTGCCGTATGCAGGGATCGCCTGGCTGAGTCCACCACCCCCACCCACCCCCTGGCATGGCGCTGCTGGAGCTGTCGTCGTCCAGCGAGGACGAGCTGCCCGTCGGCCCCCTCGCGCAGAGGCTGAGGATGCAGGCGCCCATCGCGCGGGCCTTGCCGGGCGGCGCAAAGGACGGGGCGACGAGCATCGATCTCCTCCGGGACGACTCGGACTCTGATGAGGACGTGATGAAGAGGATCAGGGAGAGGCTGGATAAAAAACGGCGGCAGGAGGACTGTGGGGTCAGAGGCGGCGGCAGCGACACTAGAACCGGGCTCACGTTGAGCGAAGACGACGTTGGGGACATTGTTGACGTTGGTGCGGGGAGCTGGACCAAAGTGCGGGAGCCGCGGACGTCACTCGGTCGGAGTGGGCAGCTGCTGCTGGGACCAGTGGCCTTGTCCGTTGGTGATGAAGGCCCCTCGATCTCCCTCTCGCATCGAAAGCCAAGGGACGCTCTGGGCGTGGAGATAGATAGAGATGGACTCATGCGAAAACGCTGCCAGACGGTAGCAGGTGAGTACGCAAAAACTATTACTGTGAACGCCTCTTTAACATCCGATAGCATTTATTAATGAGGCCAGCAAGCAGACGAGTGGGAAAAGTGTAGAAGAGAAAATAGTTTCGCGCAATTGCACAAAAATGGATAAACAATTGGCACCCGCAACATGGTAGTTGAGTCATTTTGACCTCGCTAGTAACAGACGAGCCTCCGTTGGGGTGACAACACTCTTACAATGCTTGAGAGAGGAGTAGCTGCTGCTTCTCAGTGTCTGAACGTTCACCAACCACCGCAACACTTCAGAGTTGGATAAAAGCACACCTTATGTAAGCATGACGCCGGTTGTAGGAAGAAGGGAAACTTCTGATATGAGCACACTACTTTCAATATAAGCACAGTTGGGCTTGCTTCCCAGGGGTATGCTTATATCCGGATTCTAGTGGACTGTAAGATCAGACGTATGAGGCCTGATGTCATCTGCAACAGTTGAGGGATCTCAGTTGTTGCAGATGACCGTCCGTGCCACGCGCGCTTTCAGATGCGCTTCTGTGGCCGCCTGGAGCTATTTACTTTTAAATCTAGATTCAAAACGAATTTCTTTAGAACTGCTTTTTGTGTTTAGTTTGTTGTCCTTCCCTCACACCACCGATTAGCATGGTTGGCTACGTAAGGTGCAAACGAAGTTTAACATGCACATACATACAGACAGGTGAGAAGTGAGGCGACATCAGTCACTGACTTGACTTGAACCCTGGATGAGGATGTGACCATTGGGTGTTTCGCTGTGGATTCTCTTGTTGAGATTGTGGAGCCTCTGTCCCAACGTCGAAGCTGCCTCGACGACAGCAGCAGCATCCGCAAGAGAAGAATAAGCAAGAGGAAGAGGCACGGGGAGGCAAGAAGGCTCAGCGGGAGGAGCAGAGCACACGGCGCGTAGAGGCGCAGCAGGAGAAAGAGCGTGAGAGGGCCGGCAGGCAGGCCACCGCCGCCCTCATCAAGGCTCAGCGGCCCGAGGAGTGTATGAAGCACATGGCCGTGTGCGTGGACCCAGGTGCCGCACTCTGTTACCCGTCCTGTATTTTCCTCTTATATTTCTCGTGGCACAAATGGTTAACTCACTGCACCGACGAATCTTGCGACCCGAGTTCAATGTCTCAGTTTACGGCGAGCATTGATTGCGAGTGATACCTAAACTGGTCCTGACGGTCCCCTTCACGAACCCGCACTGACCAGCAGAGTGAAGTATGGTCAAACAACACCCATAACTGACACGGTTTGGGGAGGTCTTCATCCAACAGTGGCTTGCTTAATGGTTGCAAATCTTACTTTTTATTAAAATCAAACTTTTGATTTTGTTTAAACTATTTTTATTTTACCAGGTAAGACCCACAAGAGCTATATAGCTCATTTTCAGAAGCGACCCGACCACAAGTGATAACTCAACAAAGTGGCTTATCATGTGGAAATTAATAGCAGCCAAATACTCTAAACGCACGTTAATTTTAAATGTGGAGGGAAAAACCGGAGGATCTGGAGAAAAATCCACACGACCATGGGGAGAGAGACATGCAAACTGCAAATATACAACAGGCGTCAGGGTCGGGATCAAACCCACGCCCTGTGTCCAGGCGAGGGTAGTTAACATCTCGCCGCCATGGCGCCTTGAGCCACTTGGCCACTTCATGCATGTAATTTTTTTTTTTCGGAGTGGGTGTGCTGCATTTGTGTAGTATGGGTGCGTAATCCGTTGAGCTCACAATTGCCATACAACGCGCACGTGTGTGTGTGTGTGTGCGCGCCAGGAGTGCTGGAGGCCGAGGGGGGAGGCTTGGTGCTGTCGGCATTGCAGGCCCTTGAGTCGCGTTGTGTCATCGCTGGGCGCCGTGTGCAGCGCAGCATCGGCTGGCGCAGAAGCCTGCCCGGCCTCGCCGCGGCAGAGGTGAATCCTCCATTGCTTGAAGCAAAAAATACTACAAACTTTTTTTTATTTTACCAGGTAAGGCCCACTAAGCTATATGGTTCTTTTTCAGAAGCGACCTGGCCTAAAATTATAGCCCAACGAGGTGAGCTATCGCGTGGAAATTTATAACAGCCAAGTACAGTAAACGTCGATTCGACATGTGGAGGGAAAAACCGGAGGACTCGGAGAAAAATACACACGACCGCGGACGGATATTTTGAAAACTCCAAATATCTTGATTTGAAGCTTTCGTGACTGCAGAAATCAATACTTTTTGGTTCTTTCGGTAAAGTCACGTGGGTAGAAATATGATGACGACCACTTGTGTTGCGGTCGAAACGTCGTGATTTGTTTTATTTTATTTCTAACTACGTGACTTTACCGAAAGAACCAAAGAGTATGAACTCCAAATATACAGCAGGCATCGGGGTCGGGATCGAACCCACGACCTCCGCCTCAACCAGTAATTCTCAACCTGTGAATTACATTCCCCAGGGAGATTCAAAACGAGGCCATCTGATTAAGTTGCTTTGTGGGGGTCCTTGCCTTTAAACATCTGGCAGTTCATCAGCAATCCTGACTGCTGATGAGAAAGCGAATGTCAAAACCTCCGATTAGCACAGTTGGCTATGTACGGTGCGACGGAAGTTCAACATACACACAAAAGCAGTCCCTGAGTTTGCTTGTATTCACCAGTGTGGTTTTAAAAACATACTCCCAGGAGGTTGTGGCCAATGGGACGTGTCAACATTTTTTTAAATAGATAAAATACAACAAAAGCTTTTTCCCTTCCTTATTCTATGGTTCTTTCGGTAAAGTCAGGTAGATAGAAAAAATAAAAATAAAGTGATTAAAAATATCACGACGTTTCAATTGCAACACCTTTGTCGTCATCAGCTGTTGTATTTTTTTGCCGTGTAAAAATGGTTTCTCAGGTTGAATGCGTTTAGGACCCCTGTTCCAAAATATGACATTGCCATTTTTTAAATAATTATTATTGTTGTGTTCTTCCTTTAACTCGTCTCCCGCGACGTCGCTTCGTGAGAAAAAAAAAATCGAATCTTTGTACGTGCGTGGATCTGCCAAGTCACGTGGGTGATGTAGGGGGGGGCTTAGACAAATCCCATGATGCCATGCGGCATTTTAATTTTAAAGACCACATAAAAAAACTGAATAGAAAGATACTGAACGAGTAAATGTTACCATATTTACGAGTAAATGTTACCATATTTACTCGTTAAATATACGAGCGGCTACATTTTAGCCGTGTATTTGCTTGAAAGGAATTGGTTCCCATAGCGTAGAGGAAAGCGCCTCGCCGTGGAAAGGCTGCGATGGAGCAGCCCAACTCATACTTACCTGACAGGGGAGGCACCATGATCACACAGGTGGTCCTCACAGGGCGAGGCTCTTCCATTGCACTGCGGGAGGGTTGACCCCTGCGATTTCCCCAAATGCGGGAAACTCGACTGTATAATTTGTGGTAGTGGGGGACTGCGTTCGCGCTATCCCCCGACATTGAACGTCAAAGAAAGCGTTACGTTCGGATAGTTCAAACTACTGGTGAGACACTGAATGTCAAAACCAGTCCTGGAGTGTCTGTAATATTACACCAATGCTGTTTGACAAATGCACTCTCAGAAAGAAGTGTGACCATGGGGAGGTTTAATAAAATATTTTTTAGTGGACAGATAAATGAGGTGTATTATAAACATATTTTCTTACTTGTATTTTCAACCACACGAACGATTATTTTGTGTTATCTTGATTTTGATTTCTGTAGGCAAGCAGCCTGGAGAGTGATGAAGAGGAGAAGCCTGTCGTGGTTGTGGTCCCAGTGCTGGACTTCATTGCCATGGTGGACGCACACAAGCAGGTGGGCAGGCTGCAAAACCATCCCTGCGTTTGTGCTGCACACTGGTCATGCAGCAGGGTGAAGGTAGCTGTGGCAGATCCGCGGGTTGCGGGGCGGGGAATGGAACTCCTCCCCCACCACCCTTTCCAAAAAAAAATCGGTATTTGATTGATATTTAACAGAGAAATTACAATGAATGGTTTTATGTTAATGTCGGGCCCAAAAAGCTTGATATTTTGGGGCTGCCCCCTCTCCCTTGGGAAGTTTGTAGATATGTGTCTGGCGGGTGAATGATACGGACATCATCGTTATCTGTGTGTCCAGCTCAGATTAGCAACAGTTGGCTACGTACGGTGCAAAATAAGTTCAACGATATGTACATGCATAATGGGCTAAGAGGGGGGACAGGATATTAAAGTACAGAAAATGTTTATGAGCGTATCTCTGCGGGTTTTTTTCAGTGTAGCCACCTCGTGTGGGGCAGGTTTTCTCATGGCTCTCCAGTTGCCTCTCATGTAAAAAAATAATTTTTCCT
Source organism: Petromyzon marinus (assembly GCF_048934315.1). NCBI lineage: Eukaryota > Metazoa > Chordata > Hyperoartia > Petromyzontiformes > Petromyzontidae > Petromyzon > Petromyzon marinus. The sequence continues at coordinate 2,916,412 of NC_133692.1, read as the reverse complement.
TTTTTTTAACCAAACAAGAATTTGAATGCAGGACCCTCCTGAAAAATCTTGAGACTCAGGCATTCAGGGACAGTGATTTGTGTTGCTTCTGATTCTATACCGCTGCCAAGTCCCTAAGTATTCTTTTTATTACATTTTATTGTACGGTTTGAAAATTATAGGGTGAGTTAATAGCACTGTAGTCTTAGCTGCATGCTCATGGAGTGTTAATGGGCAAGCTGAGTGATGAAGCTTGTGTCGAAGGGATCTAACCAACCGACGTGCTTTTTCCTTTTGAGTCTCGCGGAAGCGATTTGCGATTTTTCTCTCCTCTCCGTGTCGTCAGCAGGTGGCATCTTCCGGGGACAGCGGCTGCCACCTCTCACTCAGGGGGTTTGTCTCCACGGTGATGGCGGCCCATCCACACTGCGCCCTCACGCTGGCCGTCGTGGACGTCGACAAGTATTTCAAGTGAGGGGCCACAGGCACATCGGCTGGTGCACGGCTTTCTCACACCCATGGGACTACTTGGGTTTGAGAAAGTCCCATGGGTGTGAGAAAGCCAACGGGCACTAAAATATCCGACTCGTCGAGTTGCATTGGCTTCCGGTTGCCGAACGAATGCGTTATAAGGTCGCACTCGTCACACACAAAGTGCTTGCCACAAATGAACCGCAATACCTTGCTGATCTCGTCAAATAGCATACACCATCACACGAACTCCGATCATCTTTACAGCAGCGGGTTTTGGCTGGCCATCGAACGAAGACGATCACCGCATCGCGCACTTTCAGATGCGCTTCTGCGGCCGTCTGGAACGCTCTTCCGATATTAGGAAGCCACCGGAGCTATGCACTTTTAAATCTAGATTGAAAACTAATTTCTTTAGAACTGATTTTTGTATTTAGTTAGTTGTCCTTCCCCCTGATTAGCACAGTTGGCTACGTATGGTGTGAAAGAAATTCAGCATACGTACAGCAAAGACAAAGATCCCCATATAGCCTTAACAGACTATTGTTATTGAGTAAGTCTGAGCATTTCTTATCTTACACTCTTATGAGCCCAGTCCACCATCACGAATACGCACGTCATCAGCTCTTTGGAACAACACTTTTAAAGTCTATTGGAAAACTGGGATCGAACCCACGACCTTCCTGCACATATTGGTGACCATGTTCTTTTGAAAATGCAACAGCCAGAAAACCAAGGGACAGAAGCCGAGTAAAGAGTCGGGGGAGAGGCGGTTGAACAAGCGAGCAATGCCAGCTAAAGTCGACGTCTCCCGGGTGGACATGGAGGAGGTGAGGCTGGGCGTCTCTGGCTGGGCGCATATCCTCTGTGTGTGCTGCGTCTGTGGGGAGGAGGGAGGAGAAGGGGGAGGAGAGGGGGGAGGATGGGGGGCAGGATGGGGGAGAAGGAGAGAGGAGGAGGCTTGTGCGGGGTGCCCCCGTGTGTCCGTCCCCCAGGCGCTCGTGGATCTGCAGCTGCACACCAGCACGGCGCTGCGCTTTCTGGACTCGTGGAAGGAGTTTGCCGACTTTGTGGCCATGTTCACCAAGGCCATCGCCGTGGCTCCCTACAAGTGAGAGATGCGCAGCTGTTTCCGCTTTGCTTTAACGGCACGAGCAACGCTGTGCACATTAACGCCGGCGTTTGATGCGATCCGATGTGGGGGTCAGCGATGCCCATGTGAGCGGCGGTGAGTTAGGTGAGGCGTGGGTGTGTGAGTGGGGAGCGGTGGTGCAGCGGTTAGCGCGCTCTGCTACGAACCCGGCGTGACCCGATTTTAATTCTCGCTCACGGCCAACACCAGTGGCAATTATCTGAACCGGTCCTGAGCTTTCCCGAGGTCGACTCAGCCTGAAACAAGTACATGGTGCGGTGTGTAAATATCACCGCGAGGGAGACAAGCTGCCAGGCGTGGTGCTGGTCACCCATCCCCTCGCGTGCCATTCCAGTAAGCTACACTAGCTACCTATTAAATACATAATTGCTTACAAACTGTGCCTATTTGTCTACAAGAGTCTGCATAAATCCACGCCGTCCTATCTCGCCGATCGGCGTGTACCAGTCTCGACAGACCCAAATCGACGCCATCTACGATCTGCAGCCCACGATGATCTGCTGTACCCGCCGCACGTGAACCTCGTGCGGCGATATGACAGCTAGTTTTTCAAGAGACTTTAAAACGGTGTTGTTCCAAAAAGCTGACGATGTGTGATTAGTGCGAGTTCGTGATGGTGGACTAGACTCATAAGAGTGTGCAATAAGAAATGCTCAGACTTACTAACAACAGTCTGTTAAGGCTATATGGGAGATCTTTGCCTTTGCGATACATTTGTTGAACTTATTAGACAACTGTGCCAATTAGAGATGCGGAGGAAGGACAAAAAAAATAAACACAAAAAGCAGGTATGAAATTTCTTTCAATCGAGATGATTTAAGAGTGCACAGCTCCGGTGCCTGTGTTTATCTCTACATTCATCGTGGGGGTCGTGTGCAGGAGGGAGAGGGAGGTGACGGGCCTGGCGTTCTGTGTGGAGAGCGAGGGGGCGGGCGGCGTGCGCGTGGAGCGCGACGGCCGTGGATACCTGCAGCTGTGGCAGCGTCAGCTGCAGCAGCTGAACCGCGTGAGCGCCGAGATGGCGAGTGCCATCGTGCGCGCGTTCCCCTCCCCCCGGCTCCTCCTGCAGGTGCGTGTGGCCACGGGGGGGGGGGGGGGGGTGACAGGAAGGGGATACCTCAGGCCCAACCGCGCTGCTTAATGACGACGCGTTGCTTTTGTCTTTGCGGCCCTCGCGTTTTGTTTTGGAAATAATGCTGTCACGTGTAAATAACGGGGAATTATCCAAAATGGTCTTCCCGAGTCTTGAGACTTTTTCAGAAGGATTTGGGCAAATGTGTCTCAATGGAGTGGTATTCAGCCAATTTCCATTTTGGGGGGCGTGTTTTGTGTGTAGGAGCAAAGTGGAGTTGCCAGTGAAAGTCCACGCATAGAAAGGGGCAATATTCAAATGTCCACCCAGGCAGCTTTATGAACCAATTCACCATCTTCTGGCCACGTCACAGGCCAGCGAGTTATGAGGTCATATTTTATGTTATATCTTGTAAAGTAAAAAATTACTACTTGGTGTAATGTAATATATGGCCATATTGTATTCCCTTAGGTTAGATTATGGCTACTTCTCATCTGTGCTTCCAAGAGTATTTTAGCTTGAAAGTAAAATGTTAATATCTAGCAAGGACAGGGTGCGCCCGGCACCCTTCCTACGGATTAGAAGACTCTAGGCAGGGTTATGTCGAGTGAACAAAAGCACAAAAACATTACAATACAAATGTGAAACACAATTACGTTTTTGTAAACTAAATATCTTTTGATTTAAAGCTTTCGTGACTGCAGTAATTCATATTCTTAGCTCTTTCGGTAAAGTAACGTTGAAGGGAAACAATAAAATAATAAAATATATATAAAACAATACAAATTTTCACGACGTTGCAACCATAACACAAACGGTCGTCATCAGGTGTGTCGGTTTGACGACCGTTTGTTATGGTAGAAACGTCGTGAAATTTTTTATTGTTTTATATATATTTTATTGTTTCCCTTCAACGTGACTTTACCGAAAGAACTAAGAATATGAACTAAATATCTATATACCTCTTTGTGGGGAAGTTAACAGTGGATGTTCGATGGAGAGACTCACACCACCATAGGAATGTGGAATTTCCACCGCTGGCTCCGGGCTGGAAACAGGAGATCTGCATCGCCTCAATGTTTACTTGAGCGGCAAATCGCTTTGTTGTCTGTACAACCGTGGTGTCGTGAAATGTTATACCGCAGCGTGAAAACGGTATCACGGCAGCGCTAATCGCACGTTGAACTTCTTCCGCACTGTACCTCGCCCAAAGTGCTAATCGGAGCATGCGGTGCACTATGCGCGGTGCTGCTGCTACTGCTGCTGCTACTGCTGCTGCTCCTGCTGCTACTGCTGCGTGCCCCTGCAGGCGTACGCGCGCTGCGGGAGCGATCGCGAGCGCGCGGCCCTGCTCGCCGATCTGCTGGTGCGGCGAGGTGAGGGCGTCGTGGCGACGTCACGCCGCGTGGGGCCCGAGCTGAGCCGCCGCGTCTTCCTGCTCGTGACATCGCACGATCCTCAGCTGCTGCTCGAGCACGGCAGCTGAGGGGGGTGGGGAGCGTGGCCAGGAGAGCAGCGGACACGGGCGGTCCCCAGTGGTGCCGCCACCGTGCCGGGCCTCGAATGCGCGGCTCGGGGTGGAGCGGTGGGGCAGTGGTTGTTAACACGCCGCACCGCGAACCCGGAGACCCAAGTTTTATTCCCGGTCGTGGCGAGTGTTATCCGAACCGATCCTGGAGACACCCCCCACCCCCACTTCTTCCCGGACCTCCGATTAGCACGGTTGGCTACGAACGAAATAAGTTAAACATACAAAGATCCCCCGTATAGCCTTAACAGACTGTTGGGGCAAGTTTTGTTAGCGAGTAGCACCTATGAAGGCCAGAAACGGCACACGAGGGGGTGGGTGGCCAACACCACATACATACGTTCACCAACACCCACTGGCAAGCACGGTGAAGTATGGTCAAACAAGCCCCGTGAACAACACATCCAGCAGTGGATTTACAAAGACCTCTAAAGTGAAAGTGTTAAAATGAGCATTGCTAACGTGGTGGAGGAGGAGGACTGATGCTGCACTACCGTGGGCTCGTGCCGTGAACTCCCACGGTGGGGAAGGCGTGAGGAGGGGAAGGCGTGAGGAACGGAACGGAACCCATGTCCCGTAGCTCGGGGTGAGGGTGGTGGTGGTGGTGGTCGTTGTGCCAGAGCACTGAGCCACCAGCGCCTTTGGCATCCTAGGCGTGTGTGCCAGGAGCTGTTTTATGTTTTGGGTAGAGCGTTCTGTTTTAAATTACAGGCATAAAATGTGTAAAACCTTGGACTCCAGCAGTGATGAAATGCACATTTGTGCTCTATGAACGATGAACAATAAATATAGAAAACCTGAAATCATGTTAACGGTCAATCTCGGCATTTTTCAAAACGCCAATCGAGGCAGCGTCAGACAAAGTGAAAATAGCAAATGATTTTATTTTCTGCGTTACTGCATTTAATGCAATTTTTGTAATCAGTTCCATGGACTTTTAATTGTCTGGAAACATAATATTATGCTACTTCATTTCAAGTCAACGTGTCTTTTACAGACACCCCAAGCGACATTTCAAATACATTTAAAAGAGCTTATGTGTTTTAAACTTTGGCAAAATAAAAATCTGCAGCACCAAATTGAATTTAATTGTACATTTTTTTTAAGTTTGCGATACTGTTACTGCATACGTTTTGTGAGCATATTAAAATGTTCGTTTTACGATTGACATTGATTTGACCGGGGTGAGGAACACGGCTGCATCTGGAACAACGGCCAACCTTCCTGGCATTGAGGATACATGCCATGGAGTTCACTCTAACCTTTCCTTGCGTACTTGTCCAGTTGTGCATAACCTTGGCATTGCATTTGTTTTTATGAAAATAAACCCACTGTGAAATCACAAAACAGGCATCAAAAATAAAAGCACAACAGGGACGTGTGGGCAGCTTGTGAGTCCATATTTATCAGCCCCTCTTGTATGTTGAACTTCTTTCGCACCGTACGTAGCCAACCGTGCTAATCGGAGGTGTGGGGGAAGGACAACAAACTTAACACAAAAAACAGTTATCTTCAGTCCCTCTTCACCGACCCCTATGCACAATGTGCACATTACACTTCTGTCTCTGTGCCTTTCCCCTTCTACGCCTCCATGTCTCTGTCATTGTCTCTCGGTCACTTCCATTTGTCCGTATTGCATCGCACCTCCGATTTACTGTTTGGCAGCGTACGGTGCAAAAGAAGTTCAACATACGGGACAAAGATACATGTTCCAACTCCATCTCATTCTGCTTTGTCAGCATCTCCAACTTTCCGTGTAATGTGCGGGTGGGGGGAGAGGAGAGCAGCGGCGCCGTCACGCCTGCTCGGCCTTTTTCCTATCGGAGCGTGCGCGCCGCGCCATAAGGATGAAGTAGAGCGACGGGAGCAGGGTGCGCAGGTAGACGGCGGCCGTCGGCACCAGCCCGGCCGACACCACCTCGGCACGGCCATCGAGCACCGCCCCCACCACGTCCTGCGCCACGCTGTCCGGGGAGCGCCCGCCCGCCGTGTTCGCGTCCATCGCTGCACCACGTCGCGAGCGCAGCGCACAACGCAGCACAGCACAACGCACGTAGCGCAAGGCAGCACGGTGCATGCAGTGCAACGCACGCAGCACTGCGCCCGTGGTCGGGCAGTGAAGGATGGCGGTTTTGGGAATAAGGCTGAGTCTTTTTGTACACGCGACGCACATCTCTTAAGCGTGTTGAGAACTGCATTGTGTTTCTGGCCTGCTCGCCCACTCCTTTCGCTCTTGTGATGGCTTTTCGAGTCATTTACAGATTTTAATCATTGTTGCCTTGAGACAACTGCTCCCGGGGATTACGATAGTGTGAAGGTTACAGTCCTCTGCATATTTGTGGATGGCTGCTGGACTGATGAGTCCTTCGATGGAAGGAATTCTGTCGAGAGCGACTTTCGCTGCTTGCCTGAGCCGGTGGTCTGAATGACAAAATGCCCAGTGCTTTTGAGCTGGGGGTGTGGATAAGGCCCAGAGCTTTGCTTGTGCTGCATGTCTCCATGTGCTGTTGAATCTATTTTGTGTCCAGGGTGCACTCATTTTTCTGTTATGGGTTTTTTTTCTTCCTCCATCATTTACTTGCGCTACGCCCAGGGGCAGCACCACTGACAATATATCTCAACTGGTCTTGGGCCTCCTCTAGGTCGACTCGGCCTAAAATGAGTAGCTTGTACAGTGTGTAAACATTGCCACTAGGGAGACAGGCGGTCGGGCGTGATGCTGCCCCCACATTTATAAATAGTCTCTTCTCCTATAACGTGATGTTTTTATAACGTTGGATTGGATATAATGCGATTAATATATTGGGGAACACATTTTTTTATAACGTGGATTGCGAACTTGATATAATGCGGTTGAGAGAGCGGAACTACGTCGCGCAAGTCGGAATAAGCCGTCATACGGCTGCTCCGGCGAAGCATCTCAAGGCATTGGGATGGTGCTGGATGCTACGAGATGCTACCCACACACCTCAGTCTTTGCTCGGCCTGCGTTAAGCATCTCACGTGTTATCGCGGACCGTGCTTATAACGCGATTTTTTCATAAAGGGGTGTTCTTAGGAAACACAACCAAAGCGTTGAGGAGAACAGACTGTACGCGTGCACAGCACTTGCCCCAATAGTCTGTTGAGGCTACGGGAGGGAGTGGGGCGGATTCTTTGTCTGTGGCGTGTGGCACGTGGCGCGTGGCACGTGGCGCGTGGCACGTACCGTGGTATGGCGTCCCGTCGGCCGTGAGCGCGTTGAGCGAGAGGTTGGTGCGGATGTAGCCGGGGCTCACGACCGTCACCTTCAGCCCCGAGTCGGCCACCTCGGCGCGCAGGCTGTCGAAGTACGCCTGCGTGGCGTGCTTGGAGGCAGCATCTGCGCGCAGAGTCATCGCGACAGGTTGCGTCGCCGTGCTGAAACAGGTCTGTGTTGGCGTGCGCGGTGCTCGCGGTACGGTGGCGTACACGGTGCTAGCGGTGTGTTGACGTGCAGGTCGCTCAAATGCTTACATGCAGAACGGAAGGGAATGGCGATGCGACCCTGCACGCTGCTAATGGCCACGATGTGCCCCTCTCCTTGCTTCAGCATGGACGGCAGGAGGGCTGGAGTAGCCACGCACAGCACGCACAGCTCTCTCAGGGTTATGGGGCGACACCAAAGTCACAACAAGGCGGTCTGCATTAAATAAAACATATGCTTACGTGCTAAGTTCAACATACATGCGTATGTGTACATATGTTGAACTTCTTTCACACCGTACGTAGCCAACCGTGCTAAATGCGAGGGGTGGCGGAAGGACAAACTAAACACAAAAAGCAGCTATAAAGAAATTAGTTTTCGATCTAGATTTAAAAGTGCATAGCTCCAGTGGCTTTCCAATATCGGAAGGAATAGCGTTCCAGACGGCCACAAAAGCGCATCTGAAAGTGCACGATGCGGTGACCGCCTTTGTACACACAAAGACAAAGGGGGTGGGTGAACAGCACCACGCCCGACCGCCTTTGACTCCCCAGCGGCAATGTTTACACACTGCACCAAGTACTAATTTGAGGCTGAGTTGACCTAGGGGAGACCCAGGACCGGTTCAGATAATCATCACTGGTGTTGGCCGTAAGCGGGAATCGAACTGGGGTCACCGGGTTCGTAGTACAGCGTACTAACCGCTACACTACCGCTCCTCCACACATACAGAGCAGCAAATCGTTATTTGACTTGGACTGCTGCTGCATGCACTAGCGCACGCGAGTCGCCGTTGGCCGACGGCCGAGATCCGTAGATGCGTGCGCGGGGGGCGACTGACCCGTGAGGAGGGCGATGGCGCCAAAGTAGTTGACCTCCATGAGCTGGCGGTGCACGTCCATGGCGGTGAGCGCCGCCTCCCCGCGGTAGCTGATCCCCGCGCCGCTCACAAGCACATCGACGCGGCCATACGCCTCCACCACCCGCTCCGCCGCCCTCGCCACCTCGCCAGGCGAGCCCAGGTCAAAGGGCACTACGCGTGGGGTGCGGTCCTCTGGGCCCTGTGGGTGACGCACAGTGACGGAGTGGAGGTTGGTTTAGGCCTTTGTGGGGGGAATGTCACGAAGCTCCCTGGCCCATCCATTTACCTTACCCCCTACCCTTGTAGCTGAATGATTGGGCCTTTTCAGCTCCTGGTGCAATTGCACCACTTGCACACTGATAGCCGAGCCACTGAGTCACGTGTGTATGTGTGTGGTGGACTGCGGAGCAAGTATACGTACTCTCTCCGAGAGCTCATCGCGTAGAGACTCGAGTCTCCGCAGGTCGCGTCCGCACAGCACGAGCCTCGCTCCCTCCGCATGGAACGCACGTGCACATGCTATCGCGCACGCACAGGCACACGAAGACAAAGATCCTCCATATAGGGTACACGGGCTGTTGGGGCAAGTGCCGTCGAACAAGGACGGTCAACGCACGCTTTCAAACGCCCTTCCGTGGCCGTCTGGAACGTTCTTCCTTCCGATATTAGGAATCCATTGGAGCTATGCAATTTTAAATGAAGACTGAAAACTCATTTCTTTAGAACTGCTTTTTGTGATGAGTTTTTTGTCCTTCCTCCCGCACCTCCGATTAGCACGGTTGGCTACGTACAGTGCATAAGTTCAGCAAACATACAGAGGGATAAACCATGGCTGATGATGACAATGATGGCGATCTGTTACACGCACCCAGTCCGAGCCCCGAGCTGGCGCCCGTGACCACCACCACCTTGCCGTGGAGGCTGCGCATGCGGCGCTGCAACCGGCGCAGGAGGCGGTAGAGCAGCAGCAGACCCAGGCCGCCCGCGACGAGGTACGGCATGGCCGCCGCCCCTCCGCCACCAAACTCGAGCCCACGCAGCATCGGAGAACCTCGCCTGCCAGCGCACCACACACACACAGACAGACGGGGATGGTTCTGGCACCACGGTGGCAAGATGTTAACAACCTCGCCTGGTATACAGGAAGTTGTGGCCCCCATCCGGACCCTGACACCTGCTGTATACTTTGAGTTTGCATGTCTCTCTCTCCTTGTGGTCGGGTGGATTTTCCTCGGGTCCATTCAGATTATATTGCGCCTATTAAATTTCCACATGATAAGCCACTTTGTTGAGCTATCATATGTGGCCAGGTCGCTTCTGAAAAAGACCTGTGTATCTCGGTGGCCCTTACCTGGTAAAATAAAAAAAAAGTTTCCAGCTCTCCTCTTCATTCCATGGTGTAACATTCGTTGCGAGTTTTGCAGACTTGTATTGTGCACGTGCAGAAACCCCTCTGTCACTCATCTGGTGGATGAGGGCCTCTGCACTGCAGGCTGGAGAGAGGTTTTTTGACAATACGAGATAAAGGTGACTGGCATAGATGTGGGATCGTAGAAGTACAGCGTAACAATGGTTCAACCCTGGTTAGCTTCAACAATCTGACCGGATAAGGTGCACTTCTGGTGCATTTATGTGTTTTTTTAAAAATATATATTTTAAAAACGAGTGGTTGGGGAAACAAGTAAATTGGCACTCCAACCAACCAGTCTTGAGAAACGTGTCTGGGGAAACATCGCTGCCAATGATTCTCGTGCACTCCTCTCGTACGTTCATCAACGCATCACCGCGCAGTACTGGCAGTTCCACGGGTGGATGTGTGAAACGGCTCTAAGGTATTGTCAGCTGGAGTGCTGTTCCTCAGCGAGTTTTCACGACCGTAAGTTGAAGCATGCACACACACGCGCATGCATACATGCACACAAGCATGCACACACACCCATGCACACAGACGAGTGTTGAGCAGGCAACAATTTCGAGGGGGGGGGGGAGGGGGGTGTAGATAAGAGGTCTGGATGTGTCCAATCTGTTCATCAGCACTTCTAGGAGCATAAACCATTTCCCGAACTCCGGTCATCCTCACAGCAACGACTTTTGGCTGGCCATCGAACAAAGACGGTTGCCGCATCGCGCGCTTTCAGATGCACTTCTGCGGCCGTCTGGAACGCTCTTCCGAAATTAGGAAGCCACTGGAACTATTAACTTTTAAATAATCTACATTTAAAACTGTCTTTAGAACTGTTTTTTGTGTTTAGTTGTGCTTCCCCCACACCTCCGATTAGCGTGGAAGAAGTTCAACATACATAGAATGTCTACACCACGCTATTGAGCAGTCCCAGAGATACGTGATAGAACAGCAAATATTATACGCCCTAGCCCTTGACAACATCCATGACGGATGGACACATTTGGACACAACTACTTGCTTGGTAGCACGAATAGAAGTCTCCATATATCCTCAATCTATTGACCAAACTCACCCCTCACAGCCTATAAATCCTGGTCCACTGCATTACCAGGTTTGCCAATTCCTCCATCTCCATGAATACATTTCCAAGCTCACAAGACTGCCATCCTGAAAGTACTTGGATCTAAATATTCCTGCAAGTTTCCATCCTACCGAAAACCTTCCTCGGCTTGAAAAAGTCCGACAAGGCTCTTCCCGCATCTCTGAATTACTTTGCACAACCTTTGTCCGCCACCTCTGCAGCATCTCCCACTTCTGCCACTTCCTTGTCGCGGATGCTGCCGACGCCCTCATCGCCACTGTCATCATCACATCTCCACCCAGCTCCCCTGCACTCTCATCTACAGCCTCGCACAATCCCTTAACTCCATTTGCCAGATGATCGCAAAAACGTTACGACCAGGCTTCTCGCCCACACGCAGAACCAAATACTCCGATCGCTGTAGGTACCGGGTCTACACAGCCTCGTGGCTCATGAAGCACAGGGACTGCTGGCTTGAGTCCTGCTGCTCTTCATCCTGGAGCCGAACTGAGCAGGAGTCAAGTGAATATTAATTCCCCCCAGGAGGCAATCTTTGGGAATATTGGTTCCCCTTTCTGAATATTTGTACCCCTTAATTTTTTTTCGAACAAAATGTTTGTTAAGGTACAAGCATATCCGTGCATTTTCAACTCAAACCTTGATTTTAAGAGAAGCTTCAAACCTACTTGCGAAACGGGTGGCCCAGTTCGCTATCGGTATAATTTTATTCTTTCATACCGTTCGGTTCTGTGACCTAACCAAAACAGCACCTAATCCAGGGGTACAAGTAACAGTCAGGGGTGGGTGGGGGTGACACACTTTCACTGGTAAGAACATATTTGGGAGAACCCAAATTAAACTATTTAAACCATGTTTTATTTTACCAGGTAAAGCCCACTGAGCGATATGGCTCTTTTTCAGAAGCGACCTTGACACAAATGATAGTTCAACCAAGTGGCTTATCGCGTGGAAATTTATAACAGGCAAATACTCCAAATGCACGTTTCTAAATGTGGAGGGAAAAACCGGAGGACCCGGAGAAAAATCCACGCGGCCACGAGGATAGAGAGACACGCAAACTTCAAATATATAAGCCCAGTTCCCAGTGGTCTCGGGAGAACGTGGCGTTAGTCCTTGACAAAGTGACATAAAACAAAACACGTCGTGCACTGAGATAGTTCAAACGGCCACTCGAGCGCACGCGGGTTGGATGCACCAGGCACGTTCGAGCCACACGCAGGTGACCTGCCTGGGAGCGGCAGGAGGGAGAGGGAGAAGGGAGCGAGGGTGCAGGAAGACATCTCGCCATGGGCACGGTGGCCAAGCCGGGGCAAGCGCTAATCCTGTGAGGAGGTGGGGCGGGGCAAAGGGAATGGTGGAAACTCACACGACCCCCCACTCACTCGATCCACACGACCCTGACCCCCACGACCCCCACCCGCACGACCCTGAACCCCCCGGGACCCCCATTCACACGACCCCCACGACCCCCACTCACACGACCTGGAACTCTCTATATGCACTCTGACTTTGAAGAAACATCTAAAGGCCTCCTCTGTCTGTGTTGGGTCTCAGGGCTTTCGAGCAGTCCTGAGTGTGGCTCCGCGCCTCCGAGTTGTTGACTTGTCTGCAAAAAAATCTGGGGCGTTATAAACGGCATCGTAATTATTGTTGTTGTTGTTGTTCACGGCCTCCACTGTGACACGGCTCGTTTCGCCGGATAAGAGGAGTCACTTGGGATATTTGTGGCGAATCCCATACCTGTCAACCGCGTGAGTTGACACGGGGTGGAATCCTTCCCTCTCCTTTAATGCCGATCGGCCACAAGGTGACCCACGTGGACGCCCAATAGTTATTTATTGATCGTTTCGCTGATAAATGCCGATAAGCGACCGATTTTAATTAAATTAATCCACGAAGAGTCGTGGGGGCATCCCTTGGATATGGACATGGGGATCTCCCCCGTGTGGCTGTGCGGAATGGCGGTGGTGGTGGGGGTGGTGGTGCTGGGGGTGGTGGTGCTGGGGGGGGGGGGTGGTGCTGGGGTGGTGGGGGGGTGGTGCTGGGGGGGTGGTGGTGGTGGTGGTGTTGGGGGGGTGGTGGTGGTGCTGGGGGGGTGGTGGGGGTGGTGGTGCTGGGGGGGTGGTGCTGGGGGGGTGGTGGGGGTGGTGGTGGTGCTGGTGCTAGGGGTGGTGGTGCTGGGGGGGTGGTGGTGCTGGGGGTGGTGCTGGGAGTGGTGGTGGTGCTGGTGCTGGGGGGGGGTGGTGCTGGGGGGGTGGTGGTGGTGCTGGGGGTGGTGCTGGGGGGGTGGTGGTGGTGCTGGGGGTGGTGCTGGGGGGGTGGTGGTGGTGGTGCTGGGGGGGTGGTGGTGCTGGGGGGGTGGTGGTGCTGGGGTGGTGGTGGTGGTGGTGCTGGGGGGGTGGTGCTGGGGGTGGTGGGGGGGGGCAAAAGTGCTCTGAACGAGCCACGTCGCGGGAGGAAATTCGATTTATTTACAAATATTTAAGAGAAATAAAATACGAAACGCGGCCACCGACGGACGCGCGCGCTCTAACGTGCGTGGTGCCAGGCGTTGATAAACACGCGGACGGGAGGATTTTTAATTTCCCTCCTCCACAGTTGTCTGCAAACCGATGCGAATAATCGTGAGAGGAGGGGTGGGAGTAGGAGAGACACGAGACGAGAGAGCCGTGGTCACAGTGCACGACAGCACACGGCACGAATTCACAACCAGACACAGTTGAGTTGATTGTACAGGGTGGTCCAGGTGTATTGTGACCCCCCCCCCCCATTTCATTATCTAAAACTTTATTTTTTGTGAGGTTAATATGCAAAGGCAAAAACTCGTTAGGGGTCAATTAATTGGGGGGGAGGGGGGTGCTACAATCTCTACGTTGCTCTAATGAACATATTAAAGACCCTAGTAGTTACTGTGATGTGGCACAATTTAGTGTGAAACATTCACAGTGCCACAAGTCTATAGACGTGGGCCACTGTGGGATACAGTCTGAGAGCTACAGTCTATGTGAGAGCTACAGTCTGAGAGCTACAGTCTATGTGAGAGCTACAGTCTATGTGAGAGCTACAGTCTATGTGAGAGCTACAGTCTATGTGAGCGCTACAGTCTATGTGAGAGCTACAGTCTATGTGAGAGCTAGTCTGAGAGCTACAGTCTATGTGAGAGCTACAGTCTGAGAGCTACAGTCTATGTGAGAGCTACAGTCTATGTGAGGGCTACAGTCTATGTGAGAGCTACAGTCTATGAGGCAGCTACAGTCTATGTGAGAGCTACAGTCTATGTGAGAGCTACAGTCTATGTGAGAGCTACAGTCTGAGAGCTACAGTCTGAGAGCTACAGTCTGAGAGCTACAGTCTGAGAGCTACAGTCTATGTGAGAGCTACAGTCTATGAGACAGCTACAGTCTATGTGACAGCTACAGTCTATGTGAGAGCTACAGTCTATGTGAGAGCTACAATCTATGTGAGAGCTACAGTCTATGTGAGCGCTACAGTCTATGTGAGGGCTACAGTCTATGTGAGAGCTAGTCTGAGAGCTACAGTCTATGTGAGAGCTACAGTCTATGTGAGAGCTACAGTCTATGTGAGAGCTACAGTCTATGTGAGAGCTACAGTCTATGTGAGAGCTACAGTCTATGTGAGGGCTACAGTCCTGGGCCCTGGCCACAGCTGCTGCGCCGTAGACTGCACACAGCTTGACCACGGGCCGCTCCGCGGGGTTGACCCCAACACCGCGGGGTTGACCCCAACACCGCGGGGTTGACCCCAACACCGCGGGGTTGACCCCAACACCGCGGGGTTGACCCCAACACCGCGGGGTTGACCCCAACACCGCGGGGTTGACCCCAACACCGCGGGGTTGACCCCCACACCACGGGGCCGGCCCCCACTGCCCCAACACCACGGGGCCGACCCCAACACCACGGGGTCGGCCCCAACACCACAGGCCTGGCCCCCACTGCCCCAACACCGTGGGATCGGCCCCAACACCGCGGGATCGGCCCCAACACCACAGGGCCGGCCCCCACTGCCCCAACACCACGGGGTTGACCCCAACACCACGGGTCGACCCCAACACCACGGGGTCGACCCCAACACCACGGGGTAGGCCCCCACTACCCCAACACCGTGGTTAATCGAGGGGGGGGGGGGGTGTCCGAGCGACTTTACCGACGGTCGTCTCCAGCGCGTGGGACCCGCAGCGGTTGCTGCCAGAGTCTGGAGGTAAACCCTCTGCACGGAGCCGCCTCGCCACGCCGAAACTCCCGGGTCGTGGTGAGCTGTCGTCGTGGTGAGCTGTCGTCGTGGTGAGCCGTCGTGGTGAGCCGTCGTGGTGAGTCGTCGTGGTGAGCTGTCGTGGTGAGTTGTCGTGGTGAGTCGTCGTCGTGGTGAGTCGTCGTGGTGAGTCGTCGTGGTGAGCCGTCGTCGTCACGACGGGATGCAACGCAACATGTCTGATGGGCAGACGGCTCACAAACACCGCCCCCAGCGTCGAGTTTGTGTCTCCTCCCCTCTCAGCTCTGACAACTCCACTGCTCAAAATCTAAGAAGCGCGTTCACTCATCGATGGCATTGGGTGTACAGGGTGTTCCACATTTCTTGTGACTCCCCCTCCCCCCAATGAATTCACCCCTGACATTTTTAATTATTTGCATGTTCATTTCTGCTTTAAATAAATCTAACCTGAAACAATATTACGTCTTAGATAATTAAATGGGGGGGGGGGCTCACAAGACATCTGGACCACCCTATACAATGCCCTCCGAGCTTCCGAGCTCTACAATTAATGGGCAGTGCCCTCTCTCTATTCCAGAGCTGCACAGTGAATGGACGATGGGCCCCTGGGCGTCCGTGGCTGTGAATCGTGGAACCCTCACGTGGGAGCTGCCAAGCCAAGGTTCAGGAGGTCAAGTGCAGTGACCTTCACGTTGGCCGAATCAGAGGAGAATCCCCAAGGTGCAGAGCCCGCTGGGGGTGGTGTGGGGGTCATGGGCCCCTCTAGCCCCCTCGTAGTGGAGCAACGGCGGTAATGCAGCCACATCAGCAGCAGATTCTTCCACTTTCGTCGCGTTGCTGTTAGATGCAGAGCAACGACGACAATTTCACATTCAAGGTGGTCAAGCCCAGACAACCGGGACAAGGGGCAGTAGCGGAGTAATGTAGCATCGCCGTGATGTCTCCTTCGTATGTGTGGATTGGGCGTTGCGTCCTGAGACGTTGTTGTGCGGTCCGTTCTGGATGACCACAGTCACACACTACTCATGAAGAGTTTTTTTTAATTTTCCATGTGTGCATCAGATAGCCGCATCTACTGCCATGGTTTGTGCAGTGGATGCGCTTTAGGGTGGACCGTGAGCTTCGTGGAAGATCAAAGCCAAGGGGTCTTCTCCGTTGGGTCTTTCACAACAAGCTGTTTTTTGTTAGTAATTTTGAATCTATCACCCACACTGAAAAAAAAATTATTAGAATAAGAATTAACTGAGACGACAACACCAACATGCACAATTGACATATTTAGAAGTTTTATTTTTTAAAGAACAATGGCTTAAAAAAACTTTTCCAAAGTAGAATGTCACATTTGGGGTAAACGAGACGTAGATGCAATCACTTGTGAACGTGTACAGGTCTCCTCGCGAATGCGCTGTATATAGCGGCAATGACAACAACCAGAAGCAAGGTCAGGCGTGAAGATAGGAGAGCCACAATGACTAATGATGACCACGCAGTGGTTCGCGTGATAGCGCGATGGGAACTCCATAACATTGGCTTGGCCAATGTTATGGAGTTAGAAAAAGCTTCCCATGTTTGCCAATCACAAGAGCCCCCCATACGCGTCTACGGCCTGCACGCGCACGATGTCACGTTCAGTCCTCCTTGACCCCTGTTGGCCGAAGCCCAGTGTGTTCACGGTGTCTAGGAGATGTTAACTACCTCGCCTGGTATGCAGGAGGTCGTGGGTTCGATCCCGACCCTGACGCCTGCTGCTGCTGGATATTTGGAGTTTGCGTGTTGTCCCCGTGGTCGCGTGGATTTTTCTCTGGGTCTTCCGATTTAATAAATTTCCACGTAAGCCACTTCGTTGAGCAAGCATTGTGATGGCCAGGTCGCTTCTGAAAAAGAGCTACATAGCTCAGTGGGACTTACCTGGTAAAACTAAGTTTAACTTAAAAGTTAAGTTTATAGTTTAAAAGTTTTTAAACAAGCCGATTCCCGGCACTGTAAAGAAATGTGGCAACGAAGTATCAGGCAGCTAAAGAGAGACTCCAGCATATGTTGAGGACATCATGACAAGACGACACAATCCTTCTAAAGCACTCTGCACACAGCCTGAACACGGCAGTCGTGACCTTGGCGTGACACTGAACTCAAAGCTCTCAATCAGCCCCAAATGTAAGCCAGCAAGTCAGCAGAATGCTTCTGCCAGCTGCAAGCGAATCAACAGCTGCGTGAAAGCGCTGCAATTTGAAACCCCGTCAAGGCCGTGGTTAAACAGCGTTGTAGTTTCCAGAGCTGACTGATAATGCTGCAACGGTCTTGCTGGCCGGGCCGCCTCGACACCGACACTCAGTCTTCAATCAACACCGCTACAAGGTTGATGTGCGGCAGTCAGAAGCACGATGTTGGGGATGCGGGGTCTGCAGCGTGTCGAGTTCAAGCTTTGTATGCCGACCTATAGGGCCCTCGAAAGTTCATCATACATAACCATAACACAGGTTGTTGTTGGGGTAAATCTCGTAAATATATAAATGTGTCGTTAAACCCGCCACCACCCGACACAGCCAATTTGTAAGGTTTGTCACGTAAACAGAACATGCCAATTCGTTACTAGTACAGCACACCGGTGTGTTGGAGAGCAAAGCCACAACATTTGCAAACTACCTCGCCTGGTATGCAGGAGGTTCGTGGGTTCGATCCCGACCCTGACGTCTACTGTATATTTGGAGTAAAACCCACTAAAATATGTAGATCTTTTTCAGAAGCGACATGGCCACATGATAGCTCAACGAAGTGGCTTATGACGTGGACATTTTACAGCAGCGTGTTTCTAAATGTGGAGGGGAAAACCGGAGGACCCGGAGAAAAATCCACGCGACCACGAGGAGAGAGTCATGCAGCAAACTCCAAATATACAGCAGCAGGCGTCAGGGTTGGGATCGAACCTACGCCCTCCTGCGTACCAGGCGAGGTAGTTAACATCTCGCCACCGCGGTGCCCCAGAATACCGCTGCAAGGCTCCTCACACAGACAAAAACGTGATCACATCCCTCCAGTACTACAATCCCTCCAAGTGGCTTTCTCTCACATCTCACATTAACTTTAAGTTTGCGGTGCAGTTTTTTTTATATTCGTCACGGTCTTGTCCCTGCCTTCTAACCTCTCATCTCTCTCCATTCTCCGGCACAGTTGTCGCCTCTCCAGCAACGAAGGCCCTCTCACAAAGCCCACAGTCGACCTCCATTCCATGAGAGGTCGCCTCCCTCTTGACTTCTGCCCCTGCATGGAATTTTCTTTAACACACTCTGCCCCACTGGTTCAAGTCAAGAATTCAAAAGACCCATGTGTGTTCACATGCACAAAGCCTCCTTTATTTCTCTTCTTCGTCTTTCTCCCGTGAAGCCTCGGGAGATGCGGTCGCATTTTGACGCACTATGAATTAAACGGTATCGTCTGATATATTGTTGAAAATGAGAGCAGCATACATCGAACGGGTATAGGTGCTGCACGTCTCCTGACCTAACCATCAGCTTGCTAAGACTGGGGGGATTATCAGGCTGTTGTGCAAATTTAAGCCATAATGGGGCGTCCAATGTGTAAAGATATTTCTCATGAGGCACGAATAATACATTTCACATTAACATCGCTTCTTGGACATTATTTACTTGTCTGCATCTATACTTTTTTTTCTGGGTTTAAAGCGAAGAGAGCGTCATCAGCGGAGGTGTTCGCATGCTTCAAAATTCAAATATAGAGACCTTGAACCACGAAAAGTGGGTTAAGTGCTGTTGTAATGACCTTAGGAATTTAAGGTGCTTTGGAGGGAGAGGTCCAGAGGAGTGCAAAGTCCAACACACGAAATGATTCTGGTTCTATAAATTCTAGATCGAAAATCGGTACCTTCCGATTTGCTTTTTGCGTTTCGTTTGTCCTTTCCCCCGCAACTCCGGTCAGCACGGTTGACTACGTACGGCGCGGAAGAAGTTCAACGTACGTACAATCCAATCGTGATCTGGGATTTGGTGGAACTCATCCGAGTGTACACCCTCGATCTCGCCTGGTGACAATACCATCCCAGGGCAGTGAAGATCAAGCGGGTTCACATTGTTCCACTGCCAGGCATGACACAACTTTAATAACAGGCCTCTTGCATCACTGAAAGAGACTGGACTTCTGGAGAAAATCCAAAACTCGGGACGAGCGCAGGGCTTTTTAAACTCCAGCCCTCACCTACCAACCACGGTGGACACGTGTTTATATTCACCAATCGAAACTTTTTATTTTACCAGGTAAGGCGCACAGAGCTATACAGCTCTTTTTCAGAAACGACCTGGCTATCACAAATGATAGCTCAACGAAGTGGCTTATCAAGTGGAAATTTACACCAGCCAAATACTCTAAACGCACGTTTATCAATCTGGAGGGGAAAACCGGAGGACCCAAAGAAAAATCCACGCGACCACGGGGAGAGAGACATGCAAACTCCAAATATACAGCAGGCGTTATGGCTGGGATCGAATCCACCCCGTCCCGTATAACCAGGCGAGGTAGTTAACATCTCAGGTGCGTGCAACCAGAAACGACCGTTTGTCATTGAAAGGAAAATACTGGTCAGCGTGAAAAGGTGCGCTTTGGTTGAGCGAGGACCTGGAGTTTTTAGAAGCCCTGGCCTATGCAGTGGAAGGTTGTTACGAATCACACGTCACGCAAAACACTCAAAAGCTACCAACAACAACAGATGGATGCTGCAGCACCATCCTGGTATGTGTGCAAACAAGAAGCCCTTTAAATCGAACGTTGTCCTTCGAAATGACAACCTATACTTTGCCATGCACGCGTATTTTACTGTAACCTCCCGGTACTTTTAACACCCACGTGGGTCATTTTGATAACTCCCCCCCAGTGTAAGAACCCAAGGCACTGGATTTGTCACCGTGAACGAAATTGTACCGCTGCGTGAAGCATCTGCCTCGATTACGTTGACGAGGGGTCTACGGCTCGTACTCTGCGCCTGTGTGCGCCGCAGGAGGAGTCGGGGCACCGCTTTGCGCTTCTCCGTGCCGTTGAGGGCACGAAGGGAAACCTGCGAAACAGTGCAACTCTGTGAAGGAGAAACGAGCGTGCACAGCACGTCCTAGAAGACCACGACGAAGCTCTCAGCGCTCCGAAGAGCATTTTCGAAGGTTTGTCCAAAACAAGATTGCCACCCAACGACTGCACTCCAGGAACACAACAAAAAAAAACAACAAAAGATAATGGCGAAACGAGAGAAGTGTTGAATACATTGTGCTGGAAGGCCGATAGAAATACACAGGTCTAACATCTGGAACTTTAGGTCGATTCCCGGTCACGGCCGACATAAGTTGTTATCATGTCTTGGGTCTCCCCTAGGTTGACTCAGCCTTAAATGAATACTTCACATAGCCTCGTCAAGAGGCATAAACCATCACGCAAATTCCAGTCATCCTTGCGGTGGCTTTTGGATAACCATCACACAAAGACGGTCACTGCATCGTGCGCTTTCAGATGCACTTCTGCGGCCATCTGGAACCTTCTACCTTCCGATACTAGGAAGCCACTGGAGCTATGCTCTTTTAAATCTAAATTAAAAACTAATTTCTTTTGAACTGCTTTGTGCGTTTAGTTTGTTGTCCTTTCCCCGCACCTCTGATTAGCACGGTTGGCTACGTATGGTGCGAAAGAAGTTCAACATACTTGCATACATATATCTGTTGACTTGATATCTATTTACCCGACAGTTCACTTGGTGTGCGAAAGATCAAGAGATTTAAGCAAGAGCTACAGGATAACCCGGAAGAGAGATTCACCGAGCTAAAGGTTTGGGTTTTGCACTTCCAAGACCAACTCATCCCATCACAAATATGAAATCGAGCTGGTGTTATAGTTTCCATTTTCACAACTTCGCATCTGTTGTGATATGAAACCCCCAAGTATTTGAATCAGTGAATGGATTTTATAAAACACAACAGTGCAGCAGTATGAAGTGAAAATGTACGACAAAGGTACAGCCTACAGACTTTGAAAAGTCAAAGTCCAGAGGTCATCATAGTCAGGACTATTCATACCATCAAACCTTGAAACTGTTTCCTTATAGTACGAAATACTAAAAAAACATTTCAGTGGGCACCTGAAATCAGCCTTTCAAATACTAAATGCCAATAAGAACATTATGGAAGGAAGGCCAGTACGATGGATGTATTGACGCCGAGTGTACCAGGCGTGAAGTAATTTAAATAAACATCTCAAAACAAGGAACCTGACGATCTATACTCACCCGTGTGTTAAAGCAACGGCCTACCATCAGCTACACAGGCCTAGCTTTAAGCGTGGTTTTGCTCGTCAGCTGGGTGGCAAGTGCTCAGGAGTAAGGCTCATCCGATTGGCACGATTGACTCCGTACGTTGTGAAACAAGTTACATGTATGTGCCCGATCCAGAGGTCCCCTCACCGAAATCTATATTCGCTTCTCTGAAAACACCTCTCTCCGAGCGAGATCTATGCCCAATTTACACACCGCACAACTCTCCCATTCACCTTCCACAACGCGCGCGCCGCTGCAGGGAGTCTGCAAACCACGCGCAGGGGTTGGTTGGTTCAACGCAGGGATCGGTGTGTGTCACAAGACTCCTGGCATTTGCTGGAGTGAGGAGGCCCAGGAGATGGCACCCCCAGTGGGCTCGCGAACGTTTTTGTGAAGAACTTCGATTGGCGTCCCCTCGTTGTGCGTCAGATTTTCTCCGCGATCTTCAACTTACCCTCATAGCGCGTGTGGGTTTTTCCCAGGTTCTCCAGCTTACCCCCACGTACGAAACATCCGTTTTTACAGCGGTATTCTTCGTTGCGAGGCCCCACCGCTGGGCCACTGGCGGGCCCCTGACGTGCGGCCTCCCGACAATACGCAACAAATGTGAAAACAACCCCTTGCAGGCGGTGATGGCGGCCCTCGCACTGATGATGTCTTATTGGCGAAAGTGCCCCCCCCCCCTTCTGAAAATGAGTGAGGAACAAACTGCTTTGCAGGATATTTGTCCAAACATAATGTGGGGTGCTTCTGAAAACGTCTTGCGACTCAAGGAAAGACTTACATATAAATTAACATTTATTTCAATTAAAATGCACGAGAGGGCAGGATTTTCCAAACTCCTTTCCTCATCACAACTATAGTACACACACGTTTCCTCGTTAACCAATCCCTCAATTCAAATGCAAATTGCATTTACACGCTTCGTGCACCCGACGATTGGTAGACCGCATCCCTAGCGATGCGAGCGAAATTAAATTAAGATGGATATCTCGAGTGCATGCCGTGTGCTGCAAGGTGACAGGAGTACAAATTCAAAGGTCTATCTTAATTCGAATCGGTGCATATTATCGGATTAATTTGCTGCTAATCATCGAGCACATCCAGCATTTAACGACTCAACTTGCATTGAATGAAGGAGATTGATGAACGTTAAAAGAACCACAAAAGTGGCTTGTGCGGAATTTAAGTTTGGGAAATTTTGAACGAGGAAATTAATTAATCTGAGAATGCTGCGACAGGAATCCTGTAAAGGTGCTCGCTTAAACACGTCGTATTCAGTTCTGAGACCAAAAAGTTGAAGAAAAAAAAGACTTAAATTCTGTAAAACGCAGACATTATAAACCAAGAATCAACTGGCAGCAAGCCAATGCGCTTCCAACGACACGGTATTTGAATTCGGTCGTTCAAGGCCCCTTAATGGGGATGGCAACTGCCCCCAAGGTCTCCAACGATGCTGCGTATGACCTAGATTGTCAACGTATATGGCACTGACGCGTGCACCCTAGCAGGGGTCTATTTTTTGCAATGCGTTTAGAGTACAACGTGATAACAGGAAGGCAGCGACTCTGTGGACAAGGGGTTCCCCCCCTCTGGCTCCCATTCTTTTGGGCCCCCCCAAACGCGAGTTCCATTTTCTACCATTCGACAGAAATGTCAACGACATAAAGATTACACTATTTACATTTTAACATTCCTGTTGGTTAATCACGGGGGGGGGGGAAATGGGGCTGCGAGATGGAGTTTGAGAAAAAACACAAATTGAAAGACCAAATACCCCGTAAGTAGATGAAAAAATAGAAAATATACGTTAAAAACATCCATGAGCAAAACGTCATTGTAAACGGCGTGTTCATTTAGCAAAGTTCACGGGCACCCCCCCCTCTTCCACTCGCAGCCTGGTCCGCATGCTGCAAACCAATGCTTCAGAGTTGTTGTTGTTGTTTGTTTGTTTTTTAACAGAAGAGAAGGGGACACCTTCTTCGGCCCTCGCGTCGCCACCGCGTTCGTCGGTGGGTGCTGGGTGCGGGGCGGGAACGAAAAAAAAAGTTTTAGTTGAGCCGACACTTCTTGCGTTGCACTGCACGGGTCTGGTCCCCCAGCGCCACGCCCGCAGCGTCCCCAACACCGCCGCCGTCGTCGTCGTCGCCGCCACCGCCGCCGTCTTCGCCGCCGCCGCCGCTCCCGTCGTCCGCCCCGCGCGCTCCATGCGTGCATAGCGACAGGATCCAGCCCAGGTTGTTGCGCAGGAAGAGGCGCAGGCCCGGCGGCAGGGGCAGCACCTGCAGCGCGTCGCTGTGCGCGGGGATCAGCTGACGCAGCCGCAGGCAGCACAGGAACTGCAGCGACGTCGGCGCCGAGCGGCAGCGGATGACCTGGGCGTCGCGCGCAGGGAGAGGGGGGGTTAAGTGGCGCTGGTGACGCACAAAGAGAGTGGGGAGGGGGGTAGTGGAGGTGATGCAGAGAGGGTGGGAGAGAGAGCGGCGCCGGTAAGAGGGGAAAGACCGCAATCGCTTGTCAGTCGTAGGTCAACTAAAAACTAAATAAAAAGTCGCTTATCACGTGGAAATTTATAGCAGCCAAATACTCTGGACGAATGTCAATTCTAAATGCGGAGGGAAAAACCGGAGGACCCGAAGAAAAAAACCACACGACCCACGAGGTGAGGTAGTTAACATCTCACCATCTTGGCGCCTAACGCTTGGACAGCGTCTGTGGTGCATTGGTGCTTTGTGTTTTCATTCAGCAAATTACTGTATATGGTTACAGAGATTGTTTTAGAAATATTAAATGTGACAACACCTTGGAACGTACAACAAAGAAAACACTACAGTTACCCACGTACAACACACACACACGTGTTTCAAAACCAAAAACTTCTGTAAAATGATGAGAAACCCCATCACAACAGGAAAATGTGTGTTGTACAATACCACGCCGCCTTCCCAGGGTGCTGAAGTACAATGCCTAGTGCTGCATTCCTCGTAGGTATGCATGGGGAGGAACGCGTGGGAACTCCGGTCAGCCAATCAGAGGGCAAGGCTTAAACTATGAGCTTGGTACATCCACAGACCACCATGTATTCACATGAGCCAATGCAATAGCATTGGCTACAGCCCAAAGCATTGTTAATTACACAATCATTGACCTCTCACGCCACCACTGTAGTCCTAAGGAGAACTTCATGTACTTTTGAAACAAGTATGATTTAATCAACTCCACACTGTCACTCGCTATTAACAGCTGGATATGTTAGTGCATAGCAAGCATTTTTTTCTAACAGTGGCCAACGCCGACAAGCAGTGAAGATTTTTGTTCTGTGGATGAATACAATAACTCGTACACTGTGGCACACAAGCAATAATGCATTGTATCACGTGAATAGTTTTATGAATATTGAGCTAAATGTATTCAGCAATTCCTCCAAATGGAATTAACCAAATTACGAGTGGAATGGTTGAAGAGCTGAACCATGAAGTGAATAACTTCACTGACAAACTGATTGTCCAACGCAAGGAACGTGGCTTGAGCGATTGCCTTTCTTATCGTTTCATACCGGTCATTGTGCCAACTGGAAACAAGGTTGTGAGAAACTTTGGTGGGGGGGGGGTCACATGACTCTCATGATATCTGTACACTGAGATCCAAATGGTAAATAATTTATACAGGTAGATTCATATTGCTACAATATAATTTGTACTCCGGGATTCCATCAACTTGTGTCAGTGTCTCTCAAACTTTTTAGGCGTTTGCATCACAGCCCCGCGGACCACCTGTGGGGACCCATCCCGGATCACCCCACTGGTGGTATTGGGGATCGCACTCTGAAAACCGCTGCTCTATCGTATTCTACATATTCTGAACCGCGGGATATCCAAAGCCTACGGGGGTCAAAACAAGATCTCGCACACATGCAGTGGGGGCGCTCGCTCTACCTTCATGCTGCTGCGGGCGGCCGTGGAGCACACCATGGGGAAGAGGCGCTTGTTCTGCAGCCCCCGTGCCGCCACGCCTAGCCCAGCGCGGTCACGGACACACGGAGAGCGGCGGGGACGCGGCGAGGGCGGGCACAGGGAAGAGGCACGGACCACGACAACGAGCAGAGACCTCCAGTTAGCACGGTCGGCTGCGTGCGGTGTGCAAAAGAAGTTCACCGTACATACAAACAAGCGTAGTCCACCATAAGCCGAGTCAGTAGCCGGCAAGCCACCAGACTAGGGACTAGTGCCGATCGGAGCACACGTCCCCGCTTTGCTCCAGCGGTGTCGACAGAAGTGGCACCAGTGGCGCTGCAGTGTGACACTGCTGCTCTGGATAAGAGCACTGCAGCCAATCTCTATCTTTAACCCTATGCCTAACCAATCTCTCTCCTTGCTCCCGTACGTGGTTATGTTGTACCCATTACGGTGCCCCATGGACTTCCCCCACCAATAGCCACTACTGATTAGTGGAAGCAGATTTTTTCAAACAGAAGCACCGGAAATACGATTTAGTAGCACCACCCTTGCGTCATCTACCAATGCGTTCACAAAACCCATCGCAAGTGATCAATCGGCACGCAGCATGCACAGCGCTCAAAGCGTACACAAAGTGACCCCTCCGTATAGCGGCAAATGCCACCATACGCGGCAACGTTGAGGTCGCACTCATTGCACACAAAGTGCTCGCCACAAATAAACCACAATACCTTGCTGATCTCGTCAAGGAGCATGAACCGTCAAGCAAACTCAGATCATCCTCGCAGCAGCTTTTGGTTGGCCATAGAACAAAGACTGTTACCACATCGCGTGTTTTAAGATACGCTTCTGCTGCCGTCTGGAACGCTGTTCTTTCCGATATTAGGAAGCCACTGGAGCAATGCACTTTTAAATCATCTAGATTAAAAACTCATTTCTTTAGAACTGCTTTTTGTGTTGAGTTTGTTGCTCTTCACCCTGCACCTCCGATGAGTGCGGTTGGCCACGTACGGTGCGAAAGAAGTTCAACGTACACGCACGCGAGCCAGCGCCATCATCGCCAGAATTACTGGGCGACGCGGGGACAGGACGCCGCGGGGGGGGGGGGGGGGCCGCACTCACCCAGGCACTTCCTGTTCTTGTAGAAGGTGAGCGTGCCGTGCCACGTGTCCAGGTGCACGCCCAGGATGGAGCCCTGGCCAAACCGCGTGGAGAAGTGCATCTTGTCTCCCTTGTGGTACAGTAGGCCTTGGGGAGGGGGGGGGGGAAACACGCGCCACACCGGTTGCCAGTGACCGAGCAGGCAGTTGTAAACTAAAACTTTAATGACTAAAAACCTATGTTTTTTATTTTACCAGGTAAGGCCCACTGAGCTATGTAGCCCTTTTTCAGAAGCGACCTGGCCACGAGTGATACCTCAACGAAGTGGCTTATCACGTGGAAATTTGTAGCATTCGAGAAAAACCGGAGGACCTGGAGAAAAATGCACACGACCACGGGGAGATAGAGACACGCAAACTACAAGATATACAACAGGTGTCAGGGTCGGGATAAAACCGACGACCTCCTGTATACCAGGTGAGGAAGTTAACATCTTGCCATCGTGGCGCCCAGTTCTAGGGATCAATGCGCCACAACTTGCATGTTGCTATAATTGGATTGTCAAGGAAGTTATATCGGATCCCCTAATCTTTCGATGGATTAATTTTTTCAGATTTTTATTTTAAACACAGTTGTTGAGCACAGGTCCGAAGGCCCAACACGTCAAGCGGAATTGAGCAAGGTTATTCCAAGAGCTTGGGGAAAGAGGCGTTTGAAGAGATTCCTAAGTGGAACAAAGTGCGGGAAGTAGCAGAAAGAGTTGTTAATGTAACCTGTAATGTGGCTAGTGGGTGTGTTATTGTTGTAACTTGCAGTGTGGCTAGTGGGTGTGTTATTGTTGTGACCTGTAGTGCGGTGAGTGGGTGGGCCAGTGGGTGTGTTGTTGTTGTGATCTGCAGTGTGGTGAGTGGGTGAGTCAGTGGGTGTGTTATTGTTGTGATCTGCAGTGTGGTGAGTGGGTGAGTCAGTGGGTGTGTTATTGTTGTGACCTGCAGTGTGGTGAGTAGGTGGGCCAGTGGGTGTGTTGTTGTGACCTGCAGTGTGGTGATTGAACTCAGTGTGGTTGAGATGAAGCATCTTCTTGGTTCTTTCGGTAAAGTCACGTAGAATGGAAATAAAAAAATAAAAATAAACCATAATAAAATATTTTATTTCCATTCTATGTGACTTTACCGAAAGAACCAAGAAGATGAATCCCTGCAGTCATGAAAGCTTTACATCGAAATTGAGATGAAGCAGTCGGTACGGGCAGTAACGATGACTTTGAAACATTCAACAGTACTTTCAAAAACAACAATAAGGGGCAAACCATGTCAGCAGCTATGGTTAATTCAGAGACAGCAGCAGCCAATGCATACAGATCATGATCCAATACTTAGTCTTCATAAAGTAAATCGTATATTTCTTGTGATTATCGGGTGATGAGCACAGCTAAGATATTGTCTACGGTGGCATCTGGGTAATTGTGGAGCAGAACCACTCTCATCGCCGGGCGTTTCAAATTAACATTTCACCTCATGACGTAACCATGTACATTATTAAAGTGTTCAATTTAGCAGCGTATTAATGTCTGCCCCACCCCTCAACCTCGCCTCCCCCACACGCACAGAGTCCACGGTTAATTTTGCTAATGAACGCCACTACCTCGCCTGATATACAGGAGGTTGTGAGTTCAACCCCGCCACTGACAATGCCGGTATATTTGGAGTTTGCGCGTCTCTTCTCCCCGTGGTCGCGTCGATTTTTCTCGGGGTCCTCCGGTTTTTTCCTTCACATTTAGAATCAACTATGCGTTTATAGAGTATTTGGCTCTTATGAATTTCCATGTGATGATAAGGCACTTCATTGAGCTATCATTCGTGGCCAGGTCGCTTCTGAAAAAAGAGCGATATATCCCAGTGGGCCTTTACCTGGTAAAATAAAAAAAACTTTGTTTAAATAGTCTGTACAGCAGTTTCCAGTCATCCAGTCAAGGCCCTTTCAATGTGTCAAGTTAAACCAGCAATCGTCGTTTTAAATAATGAAATTATCTTGCTTACACTTTATATGGCATCCCCCCCCAAAAGGGTTTGATGCCCAATTATGTATCTAGTGAGTCTATGCTACACGCGTCACTAATGAACACGTGGATGCAGTTGTGTTGTTTGCCTTCTTTATGAATGAGGCTGTGGGGGGCGGGCGGTGTTAGCGGTGGTTCTTTGGTAAACAGCGTGGGGTGTGGAGTATCTGACATTCATCACGAACAGACCACTCGCGGCACACCCCGGCAGCATCGCCTGCCCATCCAGTCGTGCAGTTGAGCGCCGCCAGTGCGACTCACCGGTGTAGGACAATCCCCAGCTCTCGTCGTCCTTGCCCAGGAGGCTGCAGAACATGTGGCGGTAGCGGTCCAGGTTCACCTGCTCCGTCCCCACGCCCACCATCTGCCGCGACAGTGGCACGCGCACGTCAGCTCGGCACCGCCCCCGCCCCCCCCGCTCCGGCGTGCCCGATACACGCCAGCTGGGTATGCGCTGCTCCGGTGCCACTGCCATTAGGTACCAGAGCTGTGTGCTATGTGGGCTCGAAACCATTGGTGCCATGTACCCAGTCCATGCCATGTAATCTGTCTGTGCCGCAAACCATGTCCGTGCCATGCACACCGTCCGTGCCATGCACACCGTCCGTGCCATGCACACCGTCCGTGCCATGCACACCGTCCGTGCCATGCACACCGTCCGTGCCATGCACACCGTCCGTGCCATGCACACCGTCCGTGCCATGCACACCGTCTGTGCCATGCACACCGTCTGTGCCGCATACCATGTCCGTGCCATGCACACCGTCTGTGCCGCGTACCATGTCCGTGCCATGCACACCGTCTGTGCCGCGTACCATGTCCGTGCCATGCACACCGTCTGTGCCGCGTACCATGTCCGTGCCGTAGACGGGAGACGTCATCTTGATCTCCCAGAAGTGCTGCCCCTCGCAGAGCTCCCGCGAGCCACGCACGGCTGCCGTGCCACAGCTGTAGTCCATGTGGAAGTTCACCTCGCGCTTCTCGCAGCCCAGCGCCACGGCCGCCGACTTGTGCACGTCATCCCACACCCAGTCAAACACTGCAAAGACAAATATCACCCCGTATAGCCCTTAACAGACTGTCGGGGCAAGTGCTGTAAGCGAGGAGCACCTATGAAGGCCAGCAACAGCACACGAAGGAGTGGGTGGCCAGCCCCACGCCCGGCCGCCTTTGTCTCCCCAGCGGCGATGTTTACACACCGCACCAGGTACTCATTGGAGGCCGAGTCGACCGAGGGGAGGCCCAAGACGTGTTCAGGTAATCGTGAGTGGGAATCGAACTCGGGCTGCCGGGTTCAAAGCGTGGCGCGCTAACCGCTTGACACCAGGGACTGACACATCATAGACGTGTATAACCCAAACAATGTGTGTGTGTGTAATGCGCCCTTCATGTACTCAGCTCCATAAATAGCTCAGTGTCTTACACAACAAGTATCTCGTATAACTCTGGACCCACACACGTCCTGCACCAAAATGTAGAGGATTTCTAGGAACCCAGATCCTGTGTAATACACACCCAGTGGACACTGGGACCTGGGGTTTGTGTTAAACATGGATTCATCCAGTGTGTGTGGTTAGCATGTGTGTGTGGTGAGAGTGTGTGGTGAGGGTGTGTGGTGAGTGTGTGGTAAGAGTTTTTGTAGTGTGTATAATGTGTATAGCGTGTGTAGCATGCGTGTGTAGCGTGTGGTGTATGTAGTGTGTAAGTGGAGAGCATGTGTGCGTGTGGTGAAAATGTGTGTGATGTATGATATGTGATGTGTGAAGTGTATGTAGCATGTGTGTGGTGTGTGTAGCACGTGTGTGGTGTGTGTAGCATGTGTGTGGTCTGTGTAGGGTGTGGTGTGTGTCAGGTGTGGTGTGTGTAGCATGTGTGTGGTGGGTGTAGGCTGTGGTGTTTGTAAGGTGTGTAGCGTGTGTGTGGTGCGTGTGGTGTGTGTAGCGTGCGTGTGTGGTGTGTGTAGCGTGCGTGTGTGGTGTGTGTAGCGTGCGTGTGTTGTGGGTGTAGGATGTGGTGTTTGTAGGGTGTGTAGCGTGTGTGTGGTGCGTGTGGTGTGTGTAGCGTGCGTGTGTGGTGTGTGTAGCGTGCGTGTGTGGTGTGTGTAGCATGTGTGTGGTGGGTGTAGGCTGTGGTGTTTGTAGGGTGTGTAGCGTGTGTGTGGTGCGTGTGGAGTGTGTAGCGTGCGTGTGTGGTATGTGTAGCGTGCGTGTGCGGTGTGTGTAGCATGTGTGTGGTGGGTGTAGGCTGTGGTGTTTGTAGGGTGTGAAGCGTGTGTGTGGTGTGTGTAGCATGCGTGTGGTTTGTATAGTATGTGTGTGGTGTGTGTAGCATGCATGTGTGTGGTGTGTGTAGCATGCGTGTGTGGTGTATGTAGCGTGCGTGTGTTGTGTGTGTAGCATGCGTGTGTGGTGGGTGTAGCATGCGTGTGTGGTGTGTGTAGCGTGCGTGTGTGGAGTGTGTAGCGTCTGTGTGGTGTGTGTGGCGTGTGTGGTGTGTGTAGCGTGTGTGGTGTGTGTAGCGTGCGTGTGTGGTGTGTGTAGCGTCTGTGTGGTGTGTGTGGTGTGTGTAGCGTGTGTGGTGTGTGTAGCGTGTGTGGTGTGTGTAGCGTGCGTACGTGGTGTGTGTAGTGTGCGTGTCTGGCGATGCCGGTGGTGGCGGTGAATCGGAGGGGGGGGGGGGGGGGGTGCACGCACGGTCGTCGTCCTCGCCGCAGCGGCAGTCGCGGGCGCGCTTGCTGGAGCGTGCCCCGGGGAAACGCGCGGGCGGCTCCACCCTGCCCAGGCAGTCGCAGTACGACTCCCCCGTGACCGGCACGGCCGACGGGATCGACGGGAACTCCGAGTCCGAGTCGCTGTCCTGCAGCGCACAGCAAACGACAGCGACAGCCGCCAATCAATGACTACGCCGCAACGGTGATGTCGCCACGGGGGGAGGGGAGGGGATAACGGGGATGTTGGCAGATCCCATCGTAAGCTACGTCCTTCTGCAAAAATCAGTGCATGCTACCTGCCATGTAACATATGGCTCCGCGCTGGCGAGATGTGAACTCCCTCGCCTGGTATGCGGGAGGTCGTGGGTTCGATCCCGACCCCGACGCCTGCTGTGTATTTGGAGTTTGCGTGTCTCTCTTGAACGGTTCACCTAAAACATTAGACACGTCCAAATCCTACTTTCACAACAACAGGCTCGGAGAACTAAATAAGAAATAGCAGCGGTGTCCTCAAGCGGACTGCGACAACCGCGGCTAAACCTGGAGACTCCTGGCACAGTCGGTGAAGCTCTTGCACACTCTCCATTCTTTTCACCACCCTCTCCTGCCCCCTTGGTCAATCCACACTGTAAAAAGTTTAATTAAATTTGAAATCAACAATGCGGCGGCAGTAGCAGCGCGTCTGCCAAGCGCGTGTCCATTACACTGTGAGGGTAACGGGCACGGAAGCTGCGTAACGCTAGCACGTCGCTATTTGCGTCGCGCACGAGGGTCAAATGTAGCGCAGCTCTGCTTACTCAACTGTTTACAATTGACACAACATCCAGCTCAAACACCTGCTACACACGCGTTACACACAGACGTGCACCGCCGTTTGATAAACGTGTTTACAGAAAACAGAAAACTCCGTAAACCGCCGTCTAAACTGCGTGTGCAACTATGTACAGCCGAAGACTGATAAACGTCACGTTCGGGAGCGACCAAACAGACCTACACCGGTTACAACGCAAAAACACAAACACCGGCTGATGATGCAGCAAGTAGCAGCAGGTGTGATTTTGCAATATTCCTAGCAGCTGCCCACACAACCTGTCAGGATTCATGAGTTACTCTTGGAATAGATCAATGCATAGGGTATAATGTACTTTTCCTTTGACTGCTTGTATAACCCTCCACCATCTGCTGGCACTCGTCTGCATCATGTGACGTTGTCGTTGTTGTTGTTGTTTTCTCTCCGGGGCTTTGCGCTCTCAGCACTGTAAGCACTGTCCCACAGAGCTGGATGAGAGACCGATTCCCCCCGCAGAGTCACGGTTTGACATTTGAGATGTAACTATTAACTATTTTTATTTTACCAGGCAAGGTCTGCTGAGCTATATAGCTGCTTTTCAGAAGCAACCTGGCCACAAACGATAGCTCAACTAAGTGGCTTAATACATGGACATTTGCAGCCACCAAATACTCTAAACGCACGATTTCAAATGTGGAGGGAAAAACCGGAGGACCCAGATAAGAATTCACGCCACCACAGGGAAAATGTACAAACAACCAAATATACAGGCATTAGAGTCCTGTGTACCAGGCGAGATAGTTAACACCTCGCCACTGTTGCGCCATACATATATAATACAATCAAAACAAGTAGTAACGTCATGGACAAATCTACCGATTTATTTGTTTTTTCAGCAAATTGTAATGTGAAAAGCTCGCACCATTTTTGACGATTTTATACAATATTGATTTGATTGACTCTGTTGGGTGGTGGAAGGTGAGAGAACAAGAGAATGTGATGCTATACCGACACAATCTATCCAAAAAGAAACTAAAAATCGTAATATTGGTCATTGAAGCCTCCATGTGACATTAACCTGTCGGGATCCACACCAAATGACTTTCCTTCGCAACACAAACTAAACGTCAGGCTCACAATTATCTTTGTAACAGCAGGCAAGGGAACGGGCTCCTATCCCACTCTCCCCACAGGGTCCCAAAGTTGTTTACTGCGAATAGACCAAATGTTTGCAATTGAACAATTCAATAACAGATTCTCAGATGACAAGTTCACGTCAAGTCAACAGCGCCGTAGATGGTTTCATGCTGAGAGTCTACCACGTCCGCCTGTTACGTTGCGGCCAAGCCAAAATGCGTTAGTTTTGTAAGAGCGGGCAAGTGCAATAAGCAGAGGTTTGTTTAAACTGCTGCGAACTGGAATGTTTGTGTACGATTCGATGGCGACACCGTCACAGCTGCACGCAGATTGTTTACAAGTCAGGCCAGTGTAAGAGGTTGTTGTAAAATTATCACCATTTATATTACG
Source organism: Petromyzon marinus (assembly GCF_048934315.1). Classification (NCBI taxonomy): domain Eukaryota; kingdom Metazoa; phylum Chordata; class Hyperoartia; order Petromyzontiformes; family Petromyzontidae; genus Petromyzon; species Petromyzon marinus. The sequence continues at coordinate 2,882,718 of NC_133692.1, read as the reverse complement.
CGCATAAAAACCATACGTTAGTGGGGTACAGAGTGAAACCCAGTACACACACACTGTAAAGAGTGCTCCAATGTTTATTAAAAAAACCCACTGTTCAGGAAGCAAGATTTTATTGAACTCATTGGGAGCGGTAGAGGAGTGATGGGAAGTCGAATCACTGTCTACGCTTTTTAAAATGTTTACAATGCTGAGTGATGATTCCCTGTTTCCCCATTGGCCTGTGTAACACGGCTTGCTACTTGCTGCTTTCATAAAAACGTTTATTTTATTTTACCAGGTGAGGCCCACTGAGCTATGTAGCTCTTTCTTTCAGAAGAAACTTGGCTATCACAAACGAATGCTCAACGGATCGGCTTATCACGTGGTAATTTATAACAGCCAAATAACTCTCAACGCGTGACGTTGATTCTAAATGTGGAGGAGAAAAACCAGAGGAACCGGGGAAAAATCCATGTGACCACGGAAAGAGAGACATGCAAACTCCAAATTTACAGGCGTCGGGATCGAACCCACGACCTCCTGCATACCAGGCGAGGGAGTTAACATCTCACCCCCATGGCGTACCCTCATATCATCCGGTCTTTGTCCTGCCAAGGGATTACTGCAGGCTGATTTTAGAGTGCAAATTTGATTCATAACAGTTATTCCTCGATTAAAGCCGTCCTTTTCAGGAATGCATCAACAGCGTTAAACAAGGGATTACTCCAAATATACAGCAGGCGTCCAGGTCGGGATCGAACCCACGACCTCCTGTACACAAGGTAAGGTAGTTGACATCTCATAGCCGCTGTGGGTGTTGAGGGGGGGGGAGGTAGGGGGCCTGTGTTCCATGACGCGCCCACAACGCACAGGACTCACTTCCTCCGGGGAGGCCGACGAGCCGGCGTCAACAGGCCGAGGACGGGCGGTGCGCGCACCTGCGTGTCGAGGTCGGAGGCGAAGCTCTGCAGCACGGAGGAGCAGGGCTCCGACTCGCTGGGCGAGCGTGCCGGAGACGAGCCCGGCGCAGCCGCCACTGCCACAGCGCCAGACTCCTCCTCCAGCTCGGCCTGCGTGGCGGCACCTCCCTGGCGTTCCAGCACCCGCTCGTGCTGCGACGTCATGTCCTGCACCCACACCACTAGCGTGCACGGGTGCGGGGAGGTGACGCAGACGATGCACACACGTTAAACACGGGTGGGAAAGGGGCACGGGAGGGGCACGGGAGGGGCACAGGAGAGCATGGGGGTGGCATGGGGGTGGCATGGGGGTGGCACGGGGGTGGCACGGGGGTGGCTTCCTGCTCGAGCGTGGGGTAATGTCCTGGTTTACAGCCTGGAGCTAGTGGTGGACTTTCAACATTCCCATGGCAGGCACAAATCACCCTCACAACGACTACTGTTGACTTCCCATAATGCGGTATTGATTTTATTCACCCCGGAGGAATGATGGGACGAGTCAATCCCCAGCAGGTAACTTGAATGTGCGACACCTTCCAACTGTGAGCCAAGCGCTCTAACCAGAGCACCGATTTACTGGAATAATACACGCTGGAAAACACAACCCCCATTAAAGCACGGCTTCTTTGTGTGCTAACAATGCAGCCCTGTCCCCTTAGGGACCCAACGTGCTGGAGTCAGGCTAATGGAATTGAACCCTTTCTCGTTCCGAGACGTCTGCAAGTTGCAGAGTGGGGGTCCTGTTCACCGCTGAATCTCGGAACTCTCAGCGGTTAGCGTTAATTTTAATTAGAGGGACGTAGGCATCATTGTTTTTAAAGACATTGCACTCACTGTAGAGAACCATAGTGACACGACCGCACTCTACGATAGCTGGCACCAAACTGTGCCACACTCCCTCTCGCATTGCCTTGTGGGAGCCTTGGTACCGGATGAAGTAATTTTATTCAAAGTTTTCGTTCGGTTCCAATCTGATGACTGAGCTATGTAGCTCTTTTTCAGAAGCGATCTGGCCATAAATGACTGCTTAACGAAGTGGCTTATCACGTGGAAATTCATAGCAGCTAAATACTCTGAATGCATGTTTATAAATGTGGAGGGAAAAACCGGAGGACCCGGAAAAAAATCCACACGACCACGGGAAGAGAGAGCATGCAAACTCCAAATATACAGCCGTAAGGGTTGGGATCGAACTCACAACCTCCTATATACCAGGCGAGGTAGTTAACATCTCGCCCGCCGTGGCCTCCCTGTGACATCATCGGAATGGGAAAGGGTGACTTAACACAGCCGATGACACAGACTGGCTTCACTCAAGCCTGGCCCGCAGCTCAAGTGGCAGCAGCACCGTCAGGCAAGCCTCTTCCACACAAGGAATGGTCAAGAGGATCTTAGCGCCCACTCAGGTATGAATCCGATAATACGGCTGGGGTCACACAGGCTGTGCGGTTTCTAAACAGGCACCACCACTCTTCTCCAAACATGAATCATCCTCTACTGGTTGCAAAACAGAAAAAAATAATCCTTCTTGTGAAGCACCAAGTGTTATGCCCTCGATTGTGTGGGGTTTCCCCGGGTGTTCTGATTTTCTCCGACATGCCAAAAAACACAAATGAACAAAATGGGACCAACATCCCAATGTAGGAACCTCCTAAAAATCAAGTCCTGTATCTCGGTGAGGATTTTCCGTGGAAACAAAGTGCACTGTTATTGTCACGATGCATTCTCTGGCTTTTAGGCGCAGGGCGAGATGTTCTGCCAAGCTTGGCAGTGTTCACTGAAGCGCTGTATTCCCGACAGTTCTGTTTCTTCACCTGAGGAAGCCTACTTGTGTTGTGGCCGAAACGTCGTGATAATTTTATTTTGTTATGTTTTATTTTTATTATTTTATTTCCATTCTACGTGACTTTACCGAAAGAACCAAGAAGATGAATCCCTGCAGTCACGAAAGCTTTAAATCAAAATGAATGTACGGCTGCCATCGGGCGAAACGTTACACAAGTTGTTCCAAAAGTAAAATACAATAATTACGATATCATGAATATAACTGTCATTGCAAATGTGTTTTAATTTTAATCTCAAGACAAAAGCAAGTGAGACTTTATCCCTGGGGAAGTGTGTACATTTTTATAATTAGGTTATTTTGCTCAATGTCTTTCAAACATTTCTTTGTTGGTGTTGGCGTTTAAATTTTATTCACGTAATAGTTTTTTGTTGTTGTATGTCATTACGTTGAACTTATTTCGCGCCGTACGTAGCCAACCGCGCGTCGATCGGAGGTGTGCTGTTGGATTCCGTGAAACCTGTGTGCATTTGCATCCGAAAGCTCGCTTCAAAGACGGACCTTTGTCTCAACGGGCGCTCGCCACGTTGCACCGTCGGTGGAATGACCGTGGGGATGTGATGGGTACTATTCAAAGAGTATTTGTGTAATGGTGGGCCCCTATTGCAAGCACTAACCAGGCTTAAATCTGCTTAGCTTCCGAGATCTGACAAGATCAGGCGCATTCCGGGTCGTTTGATCATACAAGTCCAATGTCAATGACGTAGTTAGATTGCGTGACTAATAATTGACTTTATTTCCTCACTAACACACTGACAACCTCAACGGGCTGTTGCACAGTTATAAAATGTAACAGTTGGCGACTGTAATCGCCGCAATCTGCTTTGTCGTCCAACTGCATTTATCTACGCGACTTTGCGCGTTCACATTACATCGCGAGGTCTCACCACTCGGGTAACAAAGCGCTCGGCTCCTCGCAGGGCGGCGCGGTTTCACCTAGGGCGGGGAGCAAACGTGACTCATCCTAAGCTCTAAGGTGCTCTATATACACACACACACTCTCAGACGGGTACACAGTGACTAACAATGGGCTTAGGTGATGTGCTAAAGTACACCGGGCATTGCAGACCTTATTTTAGCGGCTCAATGGATTGGCAAGTTAAATGTGGGTGTTTTTTCATTCAACAATACACACACTCGCCTGTACATGAACACAACCTTGCAGAGCGATACAAAAACTTCTGTGATCGTAACATTAACCCCGCACCTCCGATTAGCACGGTTGACTGCGTACGGTGCGAAAAAAGTTCAACGTACGTACGTCACAGACACTACCTCGTAACTCAAGGCACATAACACGCTAATGTTCCTGGCAGTATCCATTATTGAGAGCAGAGCGAGTGAAGAATATTGAGTGACTTGCAACACTTGAAGATATCACTTTACACCGTGGTGCCGAATACACTTGTTAGAATGTTGGCACGTGAACAGTTTTGAGTGAAATACGAATTGAGATACGAACTTGCTTCCAATAACGATGTGTTGTGGGTTAACTGCGTAAGCGGTATGAATGGAAGAGAAGAAGCCGTCTTACTCTGTAGAGTGAACATCACGACTCTCGGCCTCTCCAAGGCAGAGGGAGTGCCGCGATCCCGGGTTATCCAAGCCGATGGCGAGCACGGTGAAGGTGTGAGGAAGTCTCCACTGCGGCCCATGACACACGGGAGTTTTGAGAGCTCTAACGCTGGGGATGGTGGGGTGGTCCGTGGTTGGATGGGCGGGCGGGCGATGGTGCCGGAGTGTGCCGCGAGTGGTCCGTTCGTAATGAATTTCAGATGCCCAACACCCCATGCTGTTTACCAAAGAACAACCGATAACACCCCCCCCCTGCCACCCCCTCAGCCTCATTTGATAAAAAAGGCAAACAACACAACTGCCTACACGTGTTCGCAACATAAAGTGTACGCAAGATCATTCCATTATTTAAAACGAAGATTGTTGGTTTAACCCGAAGCATTGAAGGGGCCTTGACTGGCCGTATAAACAGCTGTATAAACTATTTATTATTTTACCAGGTAAAGTCCACTGAGCTATACAGCTCTTGCGACCGAGCTATAACCAATGATAGCTCAACCAAGTGGCTTATCACGTGGACATTTATAGCAACCAAATAAACGCATGTTAATTCTAAATGGGGGTGGGAAAAAAACTGGAGGAATCGGAGAAAAATCCACGCAAACTCCAAATATAGAGGTCATCGTCAGGGTCAGGGTGAAACCCACGACCTCTTGCATACCAGTTAACATCTCGCCGCTGTATTAAGCTTGAGATAGTGGAGGCTCCTTCATGGCCATACGAGAAGAAGAGCCGCGTTCAGAATGCGTCACGACCGCTCCGCAGGTGAGAGGTTTCCGTGAGACGTGGTGTGGCGTCGTGATGTAAACGGAGAACCGGCTTCATATCGCAGCTCCAAACAAGCCATGGATTTCGGTGGCTCGATCAGCTGTTCATCGTGACACTGCAGTGCGCGACAAGTTGTTGGCAGGCTACGTAAAGTTTTACATTACTCGCAGCCTCCAACCACGTGAAATGTTTTGTGACAAATAAACTTGGACCACGCTCAATAACAAAGGCCCTCTCGGGCCTACTAATCATATATGACAACGTGATGAACTGGATCAAAACAGATTATTCTCATTCCCCGCGGCACTTACTTAGATTGTAATCATTGTATGGTAAACCAAAATAATAACAAGTTTCCAAACCAAATCGCCCTACTGATACCCCAAAACATGCACAACTGATCTGGTAAGCTCCCTTGTGACAGCTAAACATTGCAAAAGAAGCAGCAGGGAGCACATCCAAGGACCATATTGTTCACTTGCTTGCAACTCCCCCCCAACGAAATTCCTATCATTGTTCAGCAGTCACCAACGATCAATCGATGGCAAATTCTGCTGTAAAGCGCCTTTGTTCAAGCTTCAGTTAAACAGCACAACCTTTGAGCGCTTAACTTCAGAGCACACCTAAAACGGCGTGCAAAATGTTTTCATTACGAAGGCAGAGGTAAACCGCAGCCCACTTGTTAATGACTATTTGTGATTACACTTTGTTTACCCAAGAAAGCCTGAGGGGGAAGAACTCTCTCTCAGAATCAGAATCTGCATTTAGAATGCAGGAGGAATCCGATGAGCTATAAAGCTCTTTTTCACAGATGGCCAGTAGGGGGCACGGGGTAAGAACGTGACAACAACAAAATGACAACACGACAGGAGTGCCAAGCACAAGACTGGTAAACAAGTCACCCAAAAACATTAAAATAAAATTAAACCACCCCCGTCCTACCAGGCAAAGCCCACGGAGGTATTAACTTATTTTTCAGAAACGACCTGGCTACCACAAATGATAAGAGGGCCCCCTCCCAGGTTTATCACAGAAGGGTGCGACGATTGCCATATATATAATCCCAATTGAGTAATTCGCGGGTCATTATTTTATTATTTGGACCATGTCTCTGGCACACAATGGCCTACCCTTGTGAACGAACATCACGGGATCTTGGTTATTATGTGCTTGCGGTAGTAATAATAATTGACCAAGGCGGCAGCTGGATTTGAACCGTCAACCGCCGCAAACAAAGTGGCTACACAGACGACCAACTTGGTCACCTCAACACTAACTGAAAAAACATCGAGGCCAGGAAGGGCCCGAGACACTAAGAGCCCCTTACACCTCCCTCTCTTGCCTAGACAGCCCGACCCAAGGGGGCTTCTCCCAAACTCAGCAGGTGATCTAAGGGCAAAACGCTCGTGGCCTGTCAAAAAAAAGCATACAAATTATGGGTAAAAATAATAATAAACATCAGAGTACCGTGTCTTTGACTTTTTATGGGAGTGATGGGATCACTTAGGTCGCCTTGCCCGAGGGAGGAAGTCACTTGTTTATATTTAGTGCGATGAGTAAGCACTGTGTGTGATGCAATGATATCACACCAGGACGTATGGGGGGGGGGGGGGTGTAAGGAGGTTCTAATTCACCCCTTCTTTTGCCAAGTGGGTTTTTTATTTTCTCACATGGGGATTACTCCTATATTTGTTTATGGTTATACTAGTTTGTTTGCCCGTCCTAGGACGGAAGCTGAAATATTAAAGATGTACATTTACGTTTTATTGTGTGATTCACACGCTCATGATTATTAATGACGGGGGGGGCTCTTTTGCAGTGACGTCACGTACGGATGTAGCACTGTGCTGCGTAGATTTATTTTTTACCCTCACTATCTGTAAAGAAACTACATATTTGAAGCGACTTTGCGTAATAAATTATTTAATTCAGCCCGACCCTCCTCAGCGTTAGTGTAAAACTCCACCCACTCATGAATATTAATGAGGGGGGTGGGCCTCATGTGTAGTGCCGTCACGCGCAGGACACACATTCTTGGCTTATTATAGTAGTAATGTGACAAAATGTGTGTAGAATATCATGTATGTTGAACGTCTTTCGCACCGTACGTAGCCAACCATGCTAATCGGAGTGCATAGCTTCAATGGCTTCCCAATATCGGAAGAAAGAGCGTTCCAGACGGCAGCAGAGGTAAAACTATGAAACACAATTCCTGTTTCTCGTGGAGAAAATGTAATTGGATATTATGACCTGTTGTTGACCGAGCGATGTGAACTGCAGATAACCCTATAGTGCAAAAGCGGAAAAACTAATGTAAAAGCCAACATGGAGTTAGGTAATAGGGTGAGGCAATTGAAAACAAGTGGGAGGAGTTACCCAAGCTTTATTCAGAGAGCAAGAGGGAGGCACGTTTCCAATACGAGACGGGAGTAGAGGGGGCAGACACAGCATTGCTTATTTGAAGGCAAGGTGGCAGCACAATGCAAGCAAGTGCTGAACAAGCGACACCCAGATAGAACGTCATCTCACCGCGGTGAGTGAATATTAAAACAAAATTTCCACAATTTTTGCATTTACCAGGTAAGGCCCACTGACCTATGTAGTTCTTTTTCAGAAGCGACCTGGCCACAACTGATAGCTCAAGTGGCTTATGATGTGGAAATGTACAGCAGCCAAATACTGTAAACGCATGTTGATTCTAAACGTGGATGAAAAAACCGGAGGACCCGGACAAATGTCAACGCAACCATGGGGAGAGAGACACGCAAACTCCAAATATACAGTCATCAGGGTTGGCATCAAACCCACGCCCTCCTGCATACCAGGCGAGGGAGTTAACATCTCGCCCCAGTGGCGTACCCTCTATCATGTCTTTACCCTACTATGGGATGACTGCAGGCCCATTTTAGAGTGCAAATTTAATTCAGAACAGTAATTCCTCGCTGCACGCGGCACGATTCAGGAACGCATCGACCGCGTGAAACGAGGGCTTACCGAACCATCCACTGCGTGCGATTTTCCTCATATCTCATGACAGCACTGCACACACAGAACTCCACTGTGCACGAGGTGGAGTGCAAACTCAAGAGAGCAGCTCTCACTTGCATCGGCCTCTTTTAAAATTGAGGACCCACTCGCGGAGTCGTCCTAAATGGGAGCGACCACCCTTTGCGCTCCGTTTAATGCGACAGCAAAACAATGACAGTCAAGCGCAACCGCACATTGTTGAAAAGCAACTGGCAAGCCCACAACATTCTTGCAGAATACAGCACAGCGACTTGAGAGCTCCGAGTAAGATATCAAGGGAGTGTTGTAAGTAGCGGTAAACAAGCACAAAGCAAACGAACTCGCCGTCATCATCAGCACTGAAACATAGGAATAAGCATAACGGCTAACACGGGCAGTGGCCCATCTCTGCTCAGAAGGGTCACTGCCGGAGCGGTGATTCAATCGGCCTGCGATTGGACGCTATACGGCAGCGTTGACGACGAAGGTTGCGATTTTTCCCATAGAAACTCGCTCACCAGCAACTAAAATTGACGGCTTGGCGATTTCTTGCCAGACAACGGTAGATCGCACTTTTGAGCCGGCTAAGGAACGGCACTTGAACGTGGATCTGCGAACGGAACGCAGCCCTCCCTTAGACCGACGAGACCCCCACCACCCTTACCACCACCACCGCCGCAAACCATCGCTCCCTCTCCCTCCCTCCCAGTCACAGCGCGAGCTACTTACGCAGCAGAGCCAACATCCTCATCACCAGCATGAGCAGGGAGAACGCGACGAGGCCGCACACGCGCATCGCCTTCTTGACGGCCGAAGCCGGTGGCGGCAGCAGTGGTACCTTGCGGGCCATTGCTGCTCGCTCGGCAGTATTCCAGCTGGGGGAGCCCCTATTTCAGGAGGTAAACAGCACGGCGACGACCCATCTGTGCTCACGAGTCACATTGGAGCTTGGGGGGGGGGTGTGGGGGGGGCACGTTGGTGGTGGGGGAGAGTGGGGGGGGGGGAATCTGCTACCTCACAGCGAATGGGCGCAGCGCTGAGGAATTCGCTCGCACGTGGACGCCGGAGACGGCTCATATGACAACAGCGCGACGTGCAAGGATGCGTCCAACCTACTCGCGGAGAGGCGTTTTTCAGACACACGGTAGGCCTTTCGCTCCTATCAATTCGTTAATAATGCAAAAGCACTTGTTGCATAATGTGTGCGAGATTAAATGGTTACCGACGTATGTACGCATGTTGAAATTCTTTTGCACCGCACGTAGCCAAACGTGCTAATCGGAGGTGCGGGGAAGGGCAACAAACTAAAGACAAAAATCCGTTCTATAGAAATGAGTTTTCAATATAGATTTAAAAGTGCATAGCTCCAGTGGCTTTCTAATATCGGAAGAGCGTCTGAAAGCGCGCGATGCGCTGACCCGTCTTTGTTCGATGGTTAGCCAAAAGCGGCTGCTGCGAGGATGACCGGGAGTTTGCGTGGTGGTTCATGCTCCTTGAGGTGTTGTGGTGCAGCAATGACTGCGGACCTGATAAATGTGTTTGTGTGTTTTATGCCGGCATACAGTGGCTACTATAGCCTCACCCTAACGTTCAGGGGCAGTGAGAAACGACGCGTGTGATTTGTGTTTACTGCAGGCCAAGTAAGCGGATCCAGGCTCCCAGCCACCCGTGATTAAAGTTGGCTCTCAAGTGCAGCGAGTTGATAGTCTTAGCCTGGTCACTCATGGCTTTACCACCAAAAATACATAAGTACGGGCTCTGGCACTTCATTTGTAAATTTCCAGCAACGAGCTTTGAAATGTTCAATACCGAGTGACGTGCGGTGAACACTCTTCAAAGGGCACAAGATGAGGCTCACCCCTCCTGGAGGATAACAGCCCACAAGAAGAGATTTGCTACGTCACCGTTCCAACACGAAGCGTGTGCGATTACTTCGCTTGCCGTGAGCTCTGAATGGACCTTTCTTTGTCGCATGACAAACCCATGCCAACAATGCAAATTAAATACACTACCTTTAATTAGGAGCAGAAAAAAAACTCTCAAAAGTACGGGAGTGGATTTCTCATTAGATGTTTGGCAGCTTGTGCACAACTACACCGGCTCAAATTGTGAAAATGGTCGCGCGACCCACCCATCAACTCAACAGCAATCAAACGTTCCATTGTTTTACAAAAGGTAAAATAGAAACACAACATCTAAATGCACCCACATCCCAAGACACTGTGAAAAAACTGTGGTACTTACACACCGAGGAAAAAATTCCAGGCATGCACTTGAGTTTTTTTGAGAGAAACATTCAGTCAGTCAAGGGCAGAAGATTAAGACCTTGAGGCTAGACTCTCTTAACCCTTTTCCGTTCCGATGACGTACATACGTGTACGTCATCAGTTTTCCTTCCGATTCCGTTCCGATGACGTACGTGTACATGTTATCAAAAGGAAAGCGAAAGAGAAACTAAAATAAAATAACTTCATCAGTACCGAGGCTCCCACAAGGCGGGAGGGCGTGTGGCACAGTTTGGCGCCGATCGCGCGTTCCGAGATTCGGCGGTGAACGGGACACCCACCACCCTGTAACCTGCAGACGTCTCGTAACGGGAAAGGGTGAACGGTTCGAGCGACACTGTACGAGGGGTGTCTTAGAGGGGCGTGGGTCGAGCTTTGCCAACCACTGCTGCAGACACTCGCTGCAGTGCGCAAACGCAGCGCAGGCAGGAGCACGCTCCAAATCTCCGGCATGCCTCCTACGGACCCTCCTGCCCCAACAGAGTCCCACGAGTCCCCCCCCCCCCGGTCATCCCGAGATCTCATCTCCCTCACAGACACACAGAGGCTTTATCTCCTCAAGCTCCACTCGTATCCATAACACCGGGCGCCTAACAACTGACTGCCAGGGATATTAATAGCCGTCAAACAGGGCGCTGCCGCCGGTGGCCGTTATTAGGGTGAAATGGTCTCCCGTGGCACGGCAATGCCCTGCTAAGGAGGCAGGAGGTCCAGCACGCGCAGCCTGTCCCCGGGATAATTAGACGCCCGCAATGAGGCGTGCCGCAATTAGGCACCGTGTCCACAATGAATTGTGACACGATAGGATTATTAGCGGATGACAGCGACTAAACTGCATTGACGTCAACGGGTCTTTAACAACAAAAAAGCGATTGCCCAGAGATGTGGGAATGTGAACGTAAATATATATTTGGAGACTTTAGTCCTCGGTCATTGTTGATTTTAACGAAATATGAACAGTTTCCCTGAGAGTATCTTGCTGCAGTGTTTTTAGTATGTATGTTGAACTTCTTTTGCACCGTACGTAGCCAACCGTGTTTATCAGAGGTGCGAGGGAAGGGAAAACAAACTAAACACAAAGAGCCGTTCTAAACACATGAGCTTTCAATCTAGATTTTTTTAAAGTGCATAGCTCCAGTGGCATCCTAACAATCGGAATGTCACATTATCATGATCTCTACTTACAAATCAAAGCCCCCGGTCTCGATGTTGATGCCTCCGAGACACGTCAGCAGATATACCGGATCGGCCATGAACCAGTGACAATGTCCTCTAGAGAAAAGTGCACCAAGTTTAACTTCCACTATAAGTAGATGAAGTATAACATAATGGATCACCAAGATCTCCCCTTACACGATGGTACAAGCTGGATTTAGATCTCCTCCTTGGTTGCTGACCTACATTCGTCTCAAGTAACCAACCTTCCCCTCCATGCTGCACGTGTCCCACACATCAAAACACCTCCACGACTGTCTACAATTCATCACACACAAAGCGCTCGCCCACAAATGATCCACGACACCTCGCCGATCTCGTCAAGGAGCATGAACCTTTACGCAAGCTCCCGGTCATCCTTGCAGCGGCTTATGGCCGAGCCAACGAACAAAGACGGTGGTCAGCGCATTGCGCGCATTCAGATGCGCTTCCGTGGCCGTCTGGAACGCTCTTCCTTCCGACACTAGGAAGCCGCTGGAGCTATGCACTTTTAAATCTAGAATGACAACTAATTTATTTCTAACTGCTCTTTGTGTTTAGTTTGTTGTCCTTACCCTGCACCTCCGATTAGTACGGTTGGCCACGTACAGTATCAGAATATTTAAACATACATACGTACAAATAATGTCTTTATGCATTTGATTTTGAACTCTGAAGTTAGTTATCCTAATATGGAACTAAAACGACGTTTTCGTAATATAGCCATGACATTGCCCCACACAAACCCTACGCATGTAAACAACATCGACAACAGCGATTTGTCAACACACTCCAGAAGGCCTCCACACACTTTAAGCTGGACAGAGAGAGGGGGGCTATTAAACTGGACGTCAGCAGGAGGTCAGTTGGCTTGGTGGAGTGAAGGAGGGGTCAGAACTGGCTCTGATTTCACTGCCACTGATGTTAAGCCACGGCCGGGAACTGAACTCGGGCGGCTAGGTTCAGAGCACACTGCAATAAGCGCTGCACCGCCATTCCCCGAAACAATATTAACAGCCAGCCGCAAACTTTGTTCGCCAGAGCTGAACACGACACACTTGAAATAATTCGCTCAGGTGGTAAGACAAGAGGAGGGGGGAAGGAGTACCAGAGTTGGGCATTACCGAGGTGCACGTTGTAGACGTGAGGGAATGTGCTGTGCAGCGGTGTCGGCAAGGAAAACACGAATCACACGGCGAGATGAAGAGAAGCGGCTTCCATGAACGTGTCCATCAGAGCAGTGGTTCTCAACCTTGTTTGGCTACCCCTTGTTGAATTTTGTTTCAACCAAGTATCCCCCCCCCCCCCACCTTGCCTGACCCAACGTGATTTTGAGATATAAACGTTAACAATAATCAACGTAAATATTTTAATCAATGTGAGGTGTCCCTAACTCGCTAGTGACTGCAAGCGAATAAAAAAATGCAACGGACGCTCTGCACGCGTGACGTAATTTGTTAGCGCTTGCTGGTTACTCTTTTAAACCACAGCGTTTACGATCAACGAGTTTATAAAGGTTTTTTGTATCGTCCTAGGTTACCACATGGATTTAAATTTTATCGTAGTTATTTTACATTGGCAGATTCATACATGATTGTTCACCAATGGACTCACGTGTGAACAAATAAAATTCACACATTTATAAATTACCTGAAGTACCCCCACCCCGGGACATTTACACGTACCCCCAGGGAGTCCGTGTATCCCCGGTTGAGAACCACTGCATCAGTGGAACAACGAGACAGTCTTCAGACGAGCACAGACGCCAGCGAAAAGACGCAAAGGGAGGAAACCGGCGCAATGATGAGAGAGGAGACGTGCGGCGAAGGTGCAACGGGATCATTGATATTTCTGGCCTGGATTCTATCAAGATTATTTTGTGCTGACTGAGGCATCTATCCAGCTTTGGAAGCAATGCTCCTACGTTGTGTGCTCTTTAATAATCCCCTGCAGTAGCGTGGCATGTATGCAAGTTGAACTTATTTCATACCGTATGTAGCCCACCGTGTCAATAGGAGGTGCGGGGGAAGGACAACAAACTAAACACAAAAAAGCAGCTCTTAATAAATGAGTTTTCAATTCAAACCATGAACCCTGGCCTAACATCTTTCCTCTCACCTTGCAAGGCACCTGCACCCTCTCTCCTCTAAAACCGAGCTCTTCTGAGCAAATGGGACGAGACGGTGAGGATGGGCGGTGGGGATTAGGGGAAGGTTTGCACACAGAACACCCCACAGGGTAAAGCACAGTCTGCCTGCTATGGCAGGCACACCGAGGGTACAACAATAAGCACGCAGCAGTTCGCCCCCTCGTGGTTCCGTCACAATTCAGGGTCGCAAGTCGAACTTGGAATTAAAAAAGTGTTTTTGTTGCAGTTGCAGTGAATGGTGGCGCCTTTTAGTGGCTGCAGTATTTTATCAAACCAATGACATACTATACAGTACAAGGTAAAATCATAATGCATTAGAGAGGTAGTGTAAAAAAACACATTCTCATTGATACATGATCTTGCTTCCGATATTAGGAAGCCACTGGAGCTATGTACTGTTCAACCATCTAGACTGAAAACTCATTTCTTTAGAACTGCTTTTTGTGTGTTAGCACGGTTGGCTACGTACGGTGCGAAAGACGTTCAACATACATGCATAACATCTGTACACAACACGCCAACAGCCTACACTTGCCAATAACTTTTCATTGTCCTGCTCCCTTTGAAAATGCACAGCTTTGATGGAAATTATATTTGACCACCCAAGACTGCCACAGAAGCCTCAGACAAGATGATTGCGCACAGTACATCACTGCCACTGTGGTAAGTGCACTAACCACCAGCCTATACCGAAGATGAATGTTGCTCAGTTCTAGTCAATTAAACCATTACTGGTGAATGTTTTTCCACCACATAGTGACCCCTGCAGGAAGGAAAATGCCATATCAAATATAGCATTTGCATTTTCGTATACGCGGTTCTTCCATTTGGGAACACTTTTCACACAACGCAGAATGCGCTGCGTTATAACACGGAACGCACACCATTATAACGTGGAACGTGCCTGCTATAACACGGAACGCGCACCATTATAACGTGGAACGTGCCCGTTATAACGTGGAACGCGCCTGCTATAACACGGAACGCGCACCATTATAACGTGGAACGTGCCCGTTATAACGTGGAACGCGCCTGCTATAACACGGAACGCGCCCGCTATAACACGGAACACGCACCATTATGACGTGGAACGTGCCCGCTATAACACGGAACACGCACCATTATAACGTGCCCGCTATAACACGGAACGCGCACCATTATAACGTGGTTTCTGTGCGGTTGACAACTACTTTTTGAACTGCGCGGCCGAGCGACACGATCTAGTATGCAGTAATGCGGCTGCATCCCCTCTGTTATTTTTCCCGCAATCTCACTGTGTGTGCATGTGCATCGTATCTCGGCCAACTTTATCGTTACATTATGTATGGGGAAATTGTGTTTTCTTAACGCGTTTTTTGCTTAATGGGGCAATTTTCAGAAAGGCATCTAACGCATTAAACGAGGACTCCCTGTATACTGTACTCATTAACACCCCACCACTGTCCAAACGCAAAGCAATCTTTCGTAATTAGCCTTAGCCATATAACTTGGCTCTGCCATACATTGTTAGAATTTAAATGCAACAAATATGGGTTCCGATTTAAAGCTTTCGTGACTGCAGGGATTCATATTCTTGGTTCTTTCGGTAAACCACAGCAATTTTCTTGCTGTGGTTTTCACACCTCATGATGCTTGCTTGTGTTGCAATCTAAACGTCGTGAGAATTTTATTGTTTTATTTTTATTATTTCCCTTCTACGTGACTTTACCGAAATAACCAAGAATATAAATATGGGTTCATTTACAAATGTGACTACCAACACTATTAGTGCGCGCACTGAAACGGATTTTGCACTCGTTTACACCAAATTTAGGAATCATTTGACGTGAATGATGCACACACCTACCCGCTTCCCCACCGTCACACAATTCACAGGGCACGGGTGCTGACAAATATAACTTTAGGGGCGACACAAGT